>NC_051861.1:112513782-113223782 GCF_015732765.1 Culex quinquefasciatus | reverse complement strand
CGATCGTCGACTGCATGTAACTGGCCACTCTTGGTAATCACCACGGCAACCAGACGATCTCCGGTATCCGTGATTCCAGAACTGGCGAAGAATGGCTGTAGATTGAAGCACCCTCGCTGCCAAGTGCCGGAGACCAGTTGTTTGTTGAACCGAACTACCAGTTCGTACTAATTTGAACCAAGGACAAACTGTCCTTTTCCGTCAGGCCCACGTCAAGAATCGCCCACGAGGAGGATAATAGTTCCGCACCGCAAACGGATCCGCCGATACTCCGACACACATCTGCACGGTTCCAACTCCTTCCTCGCCCAGCTCTTCGATTTCCGGCGGCTTCTCCGGATTGTTTTTAAACAGCAGCTTGATCATGTCGTTCCTTGCGATACGCGTACTCCATTCTGCGCCGGTACATTCGTTAACAATCTGGAGACCCTCTTAGGCCTGAGCGGGTTGCGGTGGTAGCGTTTTAGCTTCTTTTGGAGTGGTTCCGCTTCGCAGGCCTTCGACAACGGAAAACCTCCGAGAGCAGCTTCTTTTTCTTCTCAAACAGGACGATGAAGAGTCTGCCGGTTTTCTGCTGGTGGAGGAGGGCGAGGTTGCAGCGCTCGAGATTGAACTTGACCATGTCCTCGGGAGCTGGAGCTGGAGCATAAGCGGTCGGAAGACGGTGCGGTAGTTTTCTGGGACTTGCATGTCCTTGGTGATCGGTCATTCCAGGCAGAGCGTCGGAACAAGGCATTGCTTGACCATCTCCGTCAGCAGCACGGCTTCGTTTTCGTTCGGGTTCAGCGAGCATGTAGACAAGTTTGCCGCCCACTTCGCCTTCGGTTTCCTGCAATGAATTTAAAAAAAAAAAACTTGAAATCTTGCAAATAAATTCACTAACAATTTACTTACCACCTGACTTTTGTAATTTCGGCTGATTTTGAATAAAAAAAATACCCAGCACTTTCCGTTCGAACGCGACTAAGTCTATGTAAACAGTGCACGCGAGCTGTCAAATGACGTCACGGTGTAAAACCTAATAGAGCTATCTACGTGCGCATGTATTGCGTGTACGTACACGAAAAAGATTGAGGTTAAATTTTGTACCAGCCAGCAAAACAAATGGCGTGCTAGTGTGTGTGAGAGCGGGCTTAGATTACTCTATGAATTTTTTGACAGTTTAATCACATGGGCTGTCAAATGATACACGCTTGTTTAGAATTATTATTTTTTGAGTGATTTCAAGAATGGTTTCGACAGTTGTGACAGCTTTAAAGTGTAAATATCTACTAAAACTACTCAATTTAGGGTAAGATTCCTCTTTCAACCAAATCAACCCGACTTCACTGTTTGTTTTTTTTCTGTTTGCTTCCCCCCAAACATACTCATTGTTTTGGGGGTTGTTATCGCGGGTCACTTGTGCCCGCCACCCCCCTCGAGTGTGGCTGTATTTGTGTTGTGTAAGTGAGCAGGCGGGGTGGTTTTGAGGGGATTGTGAAGTGCTCAGAGGAACAACACGTGTTGCTCCCGCAAAGTGCTTGCACTCTTAATGTTTATGTTTATTTCGGCGAAAATGAGATTCCACGGGGATTTCATTTTGTCGGTGTAAAAATTGTCATAAATTCGTGTAAACATTGACATATATTCAAATCAAACTGAACATTCTCACGGCCGCAAAAAAGTTTTTCCGGTGTAATTTTACTTGGCATTGCATCTAAGGTTTTTGCCTCGTTATTTTATGCTGCCTGCATTGACAAACGGCTCACGTATATCGAAACTGCTGCATTTACCTGCGTTTTTCACCCATTCCGGGCGGCGTCGTTGGACTGCTGCCTTTTTCCACGACATATTTATGCTATGAAAAAAAGACCGAACGGGGAACTTCCAGCTGGCAAGAGGTAGTAGTTTGTACACTATACTGGAAGGGAGGAAGGGGGGGTGGGGAGAAAAGTTTGCCTGCTTATTGATGGTTTATGATGGCGCATTCCAGCTGGGGAACGGTGGCTTGAATTGAGTAATTTTTAAAGAGACGTAAATTTACATGAAACTAAAAGTAAACAGTGACCATGAAATAAATCGATTTATTTTATAATTCGACAAAAAAAAAACAAAACTATATTTTACTCAATTTTTCACCAGTTCAGCGCAACGTGTACCCCTGTGACATTTGTGCCCCCCAGGGGTGACATACTCTCTGCTGAACTGCTGCAGAGTTAGATGTAAAACGATGGCACGTGCTCCGGCGTGAGATTGTAAGTCACCGGCGCTGAGTTTGAAGCTAGTGCCTGCTTCTTCGTGTACAGGGGCGTAATATGAAAATTTAAGGTGGAAATTGGAAGTTTACTAGAATAACCTACTTTTGAGTAAATTTCTTTGAAAGTAGAAATAGACTTTCTTGGCGCAGTGAAAAAAATATAATTTAACCCAAAAATGACCAACTTCTCGTCACAGTGTCCTGATGCAAACAATGGTCGTGCACGAGCTGTCACAATCCCTGCGAAATATGTTGGCTAACATATCGGGCGGACAGTGAAAAAAAAAAACAGGCAGAAGTCGCCTTACAAAAAAACTTTTGAACATTTTAATCAAAAATTAAAATTTGAATGGTTTGACGTATTTCACACAGAGCCAAAAAAAAATCACAAAATGTCAACAAACCACTTCGTGCATTGAACAAAAAATGCACTTTCATCCAAAATGAATCATTCTTGTGTCAAATGAATTTGTTTTGGCCAATCTATTTATCAATACATCTTGATAGTTATCTTGCTACCCAAATTAGACTAACTTAGATTTTTAATGGATTCTCTTGAGTAAATTTAACCTAGTTTTGGCATTTCATTTACGCCGTTTTAATAAATTTATTCCAAAACAAACAAATCAGGGGATTAGAAAGCATTAATTTTCTAGCAATCTGAAGTCCATTTTACCAATATGGAGGTCTTTTGTCAATCTTAATTACAGTTTACTTAAACTTGAACAATCTTGAGTAAAATTATTTGAATTTCAAACCACTTTTCAAAAACGAATTTAAAATGCTTCATTTTCAAAAGGTTTACATTTTTACTCAAATTTGGATTGATTTCAAACTCTAACGAAATATTGTAAAATTTAGTTTTTCTAAGTTCAAGGTAAATTTAACTAAACTTTGAATCGGTTTAGAAGTCGAATAAAGGTTAGCACAAATTTCCTTCAAAACTGCTTTTGCCAAAAATAAATTCAAATTTGTAATTACTTTCTTAAGTTTTCTTAATCTCTCAGTAAAACTCAAGCAAAATAACACGAAATTGACTTGAAAATCACATTTTCAGGAAAGAGTTAGGAACTGTCAGTTCAGGGTAATTTATACTCCAATGTAGGTTGATAATAAACTCGAGTAATGTTCATTTGAAATTTACCTTATAATTTTTTTTAAGTATTTAAAATTTCTAATCTAAGTTTTAATCTATACAAATCTTACTTTGGCTTTAATTAAAATCGATTTCTAACTCGAATATTTACAAGAATTTCCTTAGTTCTCACTTTTCTAGGAAGAAACTTCCATCAGTTCAAATTAAATTGTACTCAAATTTGGATAAACTTCAATTTCGAGTAAGGGACCATCCACAAACCCCGTAGACACTTTTTTGGAAAATTCTAAAATTTTCACAAAATTTCATATTTGTTCGAAAAAACTCAAAATTTCATAATTTAAAAAATGGGTATCAAACGGAGCGAAATATTGTATCCTTTTCACTTTTTTACAGTTTTTTTAAATACTAAAATTTTCACAAAATACCGCATTTTTTAAAAACACTGCAATTTTCCAAAATTTGTCAACTTTTAAATTTTTGACCAAAATAAACTCTCTTCGTTTGACATCCATATTCCAAATTTTGAAAATTTGATTATTTCCGAAAAAATTCGGAATTTTGTAAAAAATTTAGTATACGATATTTTGCGTGGTTTTCAGAGAGAGAGTTGTACTACTACTTGTTTTTGTTGAAAACTAAAATTTTCACAAAATATTTTTTCTGAAGTTACTTAAATTTTCCTAGTTTGAAATATGGGCATCAAACGGAGCGAAATTTGGCATCCTTTTCACTTTCTTATTGTTTTTTTTTTTAAATACTTAAAGATTCACAAATTACCGTATTTTTCCAAAATGCTAAAATTTTCCAGGATTTGTGAAAATTTAAAGTTTTCAATCTAAAAAACTCTAATGAATTGAAAACGCATTAAAAATATCGCTTCGTTTGACATCCATATTCCAAATTTCCAAAATTTGATTATTTTCGAAAAAAAACGGAATTTTGTAAAAATTTAAGTATACGATTTTTTGTGTGCTTTTCACTTTATTAGAGTTTTTTTCTTTTTTGGTTGAAAACTAAAATATTCACAAAATACCGTATTTTTTTCGGAAATACTCAAATTTTCAAAATTTGCAATATGGGTACCACAACAAGCGAAATTAGTCATGATTTTTTAAATTATTAGAGTCTTTTTAGGAAAATACTTAAATTTGCACAAAATACCGTATTGTTTTCGAAAGTACTTCAATTTTCATAATTTGAAATATGGTTATCAATCGGTGCGAAATTTTGTATTCTTTTCAATTTTGTATTGTTTTGTTTTTGAAAATACTAAAATTTTCACAAAATACCGTACTTTTCGAAAATACATAAATTTTCAATAATTTGTCAAAATTTTAGTTTTTATAAAAAAAACTCTAATAAATTGAAAACGCAAACAAAATTCCGCTTCGTTTGACATTTATATTGAAAATTTTGAAAATTTGATAGTTTTCGAAAAAATACGGAATTTTGTGAAAATTTTAGTATTTTCTAAAAAACTATGAAAAAGTGAAACAGCATTCAAAACCCATATTGCAAGTTATGGAATTTTAGTACTTTCGAAAAAAATACGATATTTTGTGAAAATTTTTGAGTATTTATGCTTTGAAACTTAATACATTCCCGTAAAATATATTCTAAATGAAAGCGTTGACAATTTAACATGATATATGGTTGAATTAAGTCGACTTTAGAAATCAGAATCAGGGTTAATCTAATGATTTTTAAGAATTTCAGCAAATTAATTATATTTAAAAAGGGATCCGTCAACTCAAATACCAACCCTCACACCGCCCCTGCTCATCCTCCAAGCCTCCAAAGTATTTCCCGAGTGACCTCTCTATTCTCCCCGAACAACTCTACGAAGAGACCTGACTTTTTTCTTGTTCTTGGCAAGACCACTCGCTCCACTCCGCACTTCGATGCCCTCAAGGTTGTCTCCATTCCAGCTTCCGGAACCAATTGGCTGGCGGAGGCGGAGGACGCCGCCTTGGGACGTAAAATATCATTGCACATTTATTAGGGGGGAAACCTCTGCAAGAAGACCGTTAGATGGCACTGCTTCGCCCATACAAATTGTCTCGCCAGGTTGCATACTTGAAGGCGATTTCGTCGTGCAAAAGCAAACTTTCACGCCACAGCTCGGTCCCGGTTACACCGCCGCCGGTTCCGGGTCGCCGAGGGGTGCCCCCTGACAGCGATTTGTGCGGGTGTGATGATTCATGGCCAGATAGACCCCCCCCCCCGCCTCCCTTCCGTTCCCCACGGGAAACGGGGACTGCCAGTTGAACTCGATTGTTATTATCCTGGAATTTGCCGCAAATCCCTTCCCGGCGGTGGTCGTCTTGGTCCCTGGACCGGATCCGGAAATAACCGGTGGAGGCAAAAAACAAAAAGATAAATAAGGTTCGTTTCTGAGGAAGAAGAGCGGGGTGGGTGTCTTGGGAAGAAATGCACACACAACAGACTGACTGCAACAGCAAAAAATGACTTGGCCGGACTTACATTATTGGATTGGGACAAAGTCATGGGAAACAATATCGTCGTTGGCGTCGTTCGTTTTTTGGACCAGGTAAGGTCAAAGAAGAAAACTCTAAAAGCTCTGTATGTGTGTGTAATTTAGTGTGCAACTATCATGATGATAGTAAAGACACACACAAAAAAAGCAACGAGTTATGCTGCAATGGAGCCAGATTGCATTTCAGGTGTTACACCCTGTGTGGCAGATAAAGGGGATACAATTTGTACTGACACTTTTTGCCCCTTCAAGAGAAGTGGGCAGGAAGTAACGAAAAATGTGGGCCAATATTGAGGTGCCGTTTTAAGCAATTTAAGAGGGAAGGCTGTTGATTTGATTACTTTGGTGCAATTTGGCAGCTTTCACCGGTGGGAAATCTGGAAAAACTATGAACTGGGATTATATTCAATTATGGTTAAAAGTTGGGAGAAAACTTTACTGAACGTGGTGTGATGAGAGTTACGGACATTTCAAAGCAATTTTTACCTAATGATATCAATAGTTGGAACTAATTTTGTAAATTGTAATAAGCAGTTTTTTTTACAATTTTGACAATTTTGACAATTTTGACAATTTTGTCAATTTTGTCAATTTTGACAATTTTGACAATTTTGACAATGTTGACAATTTTGACAATTTTGACAATTTTGACAATTTTGACAATTTTGACAATTTTGACAATTTTGACAATTTTGACAATTTTGACAATTTTGACATTTTGTAAAAAAAAATGTTTAAAAAACTACAATGAAAGGAATTTTGCCTAAAATTCAATGAAATACGCAAATTTACATTTAGCTGAAACCCACGACAACAAAAAGAATTTTATTTTACATTTTTTATTTACCGATTGAACTTTTGATGAAAAATTCGTTCAGGATGTGCTTCGTTATGAATAAAGTTTAGGAATTAAACTCAGTCAAAAAAGGGTATTTGAATCGTAACTTCAGTTGAAGAAAACATTCAAAAAATCACAAAACTAAACTTTTATTTGTCTGGAGATTATTGTTTGCATGTTTTGGTTATTCTAACTTTTTCAGCAATATTCATGTACAAAATTATTTTAATGTATTTTTTTTAATTTCAAAGTACCATAAAATTTAAATGTTTGAAATTCGCATAAATTGAAAACAATATTTGTTATGCTGTAAAAATCATTTAAAAAAATAACACGCTTACAAAACTCTGTTGTATTTTCAATCCACCAGAAAAAATCGCACTTTATTCGAACTGCTTATTCGGAAAGTGTTTATTCAAAATCAATGCTATAAAAATGCAAAACAAACCATTAATTTTTTTTAGTTTTCGAAAAATTATGGCAATTTAATGTTGAAAACATACATCAGTTTATTTGAAAATATGTTATAAACGGTAGGACAAAAAATTGTGTAGCATTTATTTTTCTAATTTTCGACTACTAAACTATGTTAAAAATCGAAACATGTTTTCATATATTACTGCGGGCGTCAATAATTAGAGTTCACGCGCGGTGATACGACCGAAAGATAATGGTCGCATGACAGCCGCATGACAACCGCAGAACAAATTTTTGGCTGTTGTCAAAGGTTGCCTTGAGTTTTCAGCTGACTTTTTGGAAAATATTCAAAACAAACAAAGTTGACAGCCAAATCAACGTAGAATTCTCGGATTAGTTTTCAAAAAGCCGTAAGAGCCATTGGTAAACAAAGTTCTTTTTGCATCAGTATTGGACCTACTTATGAAAAACCAATTTCAAAAATGCTCGAGAATGTTCATCTACACGTCCTTCAAGTGCCCCAAACTAAAAATAAATGAAATTTTGTTTTATTTTCGAGAAAAACGAAAATTAGTGTCAGAGGTCACGGTGGCTCTTACGGCTTTTTGAAAACTCACCCGAGAATTTTTCAACTTGCTGATTTTTACACTGCGGTAGTTAGGCGGCAATAATCTCCTGTCACTCACAGCGGAGGAGAAACGTGATTTTATCTCGCAATAAGCAATAATAGTTGCAAAAAATTAATGAAGAGAAAGAAAAATTTTACTTATGAAATATTATTTTAATAAGTTAGTTTACGAAAGTAGCAAATCAGTATGCTTTTTATTTCCATCATAAATTAAATTGAATTAAACCTTGTTAAACTAAACTTGATTTTTTGAAGTTATTCAAAAAAAAAATTGTCTTTTAAAATCAAATCTAAGCAGATTCAGCCAATTCGGATCAAACTTTTACAAATCTAGTCAAATCAAATCTAATCATATGTAAGCTTAGAAGGTAATTTATTCAAATAAAATTTGATCTTACACAATCACTTGTAATCAAATCTAAAAGTATGCATATCTAATTTAAAAAAATCTTATCAAATCAAAAAATATTATATTTATAATGTCATCATAACTTAAAATCTAAAATCACATCAATTCTAATCAAATCAAATTTTATCAAAACCAATCTACATTTTATCAAATTTCATTTACATTCAATCAAAAATCAAACAAATTCAATAAAAAAGAAACAAATCTTATCAAATCTTATCAAATCTAATCAAATCTAATCAAATCTAATCAAATCTAATCAAATCTAATCAAATCTAATCAAATCTAATAAAATCTAATCAAATCTAATCAAATCTAATCAAATCTAATCAAATCTAATCAAATCTAATCAAATCTAATCAAATCTAATCAAATCAAATCAAATTTAATCAAATCAAATCAAATTTAATCAAATCTAATCAAACCTAATTAAATCTAATCAAATCTAATCAAATCAAATTTAATCAAATCTTATCAAATCTAATCAAATCTAATCAAATCTAATCAAATCGAATCAAATTTAATCAAATCTAATCAAATGTTATAAAATCTAGTCAAATCTTATTTAATTTAATCAAATCAGAAAATGTTCAGTTTATGAAAAACATTGTATGTCTTATAAAAATATTATGATTTAATTTTTTTGTAATTTCTGTGGATTTTTTTAAACTCAGGAATGAATGATTGTTTTAAATTGAATTTTCTAGGAAAATTTTAACGTTCCAAATTTCTTGCAAAACATTATTTAAAAATATTTGAAATAATTTAAGAAAATTAACAGGATTCAATAAAAAAAAAATATCTTATTCTGTTCAACCCCAATCATCATTTCTCTCTCCATTTTTTTCACAAACCAAAGTGTATTCTTCAAGTATTCAGGAGGTCATTGTGAGCATCATTTGATTCAGGAAAAACTTTGCTTTACTCCTGTCGCATTTTTCCTCTATTCAATTTGAGGTTTTCAACTCTCGCTTACGTTTTCATAAAGGTCCTATCATCAAAAGAAACCCATCATTGATAGTTTTAGACCTCTATTTTACTACAAGTAATTATTTTCGAGTTAATGTTTCGATTTGTGAATGTTTTTTATGTATATTTTTAATTCTTTTTGTATCATTTTTGTTATAGAGGAGATATTAGTGAAAACACGGAAAAAGTTGACCCTTGAATTTATTGTTGATTTATACTCAAATTCAATTCAATTTAAATTAAAATCATCGAACCAAAGCTTTTTAAAACATATCAGAGTTCTCCGTTCGAATTCATTTCGAAGATTAAAATTGGTTCAAAAATGATTCTGTCGAATTTTTAGATTGAAACCCGAGATCGTTTAAGTTTTGATTAACGTTCGACTGAAATGCATTATTCGAAATGTGAGAATGTAGCAAAATATAATAAAATAACTGGAACATGAAAAAAACTGCAAAACTGGCAATAGATTATTAAAATAGTAAAACAAAATACAAAACCTAAACAAACTTGATGATTATGAAAAAACTTTAAAAATTAGAACATAAATATAAACATTAGAAGTTTAGATTTTCATAGAACACGGAAAAAATCCGGTCGTTTATCTCGTATAAAAAAAGGACAATAAAGATACATTAAATTAACAAATTCAAACAAAAAATTGCAGTGACGAAAACAAAAATTCTAGATTACTTTTTCACCTCTTGAAAAAATATGCTTGAATTATCTACATTCAAACACAAATTTAAATGGAGACGCACGTTTAAGTCAAGCCTAATAGCTTTCCAAAAACCTGAATCTTGATCGCATTATTTCTTCCTACTCGGGCCTCCCAGCACGCAAAGGCGCTAACGCTTGTCTTGCCTAAGCTTTCGCCAAAAAATAAAGCACCAAAAGCTCCTCAACCCACCATTGCAAAGCTCCTTCCGTTCAAGCCCAGCTTAGTCGGCTTGTTTTTCTTTTTCTCTCTTCCAACCGATTATTCCACCCCATGCGTCGGTAAGCAGCTCATTTACTGCTTCTCTCTTCCCACCAACCCCTTTCACCAGCTGTCAGATCATCTGATTTCGCACTCCACACACACAACCAACCTAAAGTGTGCGTGTCTCTCTCTTGTTGCCTCTCAATTACAGAACAAGATCAAAGCATGCTTCGTCCGGTGTAATTTTCTTACACACCATCAGCAAAAGAGCCTACTCAATTTTTCTCCTCTCTCTCTCTGCCGACGATTATCTCGCCGATGTTGTTGTTGTTGTTACACGTGTGCGCCGCCGTGTATGTGTGTGTGTGCGTGAGTTGTTGTTGTTTTATTTTTTTTCGCGACCGGCACTCGCGCCGGCACCTACCCCAACACAAACATCCCCCCCTCTCGCACCTGCTGACGACTGTCTCGCCATCACGCACAATTTTTCTCTCTCCATTCTCTCTTTACTCACTCTCACTCATTTGGGGAGTTAATTTAAGAAGTGTGTGAGTGTTGGTTTGGGGGAATTTTGCGCTAACCGGTCACTTTTGCTGTAATCGTCGTCGTCGTCATCGTAGTTGGCGTTTATGGCTGTCTGTTGCTGCTCCCCCACTCCCCTCACACCACCTTGGCAACCGTCAGCTGTTTGCGAGTTGCAAATACTTTGACTCTTGTAATGTGGGTGAGGAGGAATGTAAAAGTGTGTGAGAATGAGAGAGGTTTTAGTTTTTTTCTGTGCTCACACCTCCAGCGCTTCAAGGTTGTCAGATTAATTTAATTAAATGCGTAATTGGGGTAATTTTTGGGTTCTGAAAATTTCTTGTTAAAACATGTTAAAACAAGGTTTGTATGGGACGTCGGATAATCGAATCAAGAAAAATAATATTTTCGTATTTTTATCATTATCTTGATATTATAAATCAAATTAGAGTTCTACGACCCCATTTTAGTCAAATTTGAATAGTTGAATTTTTTATCTGGGAAGGGGTACATCTTTTACATAAAAAAATGTGTAATTTACCTCTGAAAATGTGTAATTAAACCACTTTTCTGGTGTTGAACACTCTTTCTCTTTGAGGTAAAATTACATCATAAAAGAGATACCTTCCAAAATTACACCTTCGAAACTTACACAATTTGTTTCCTGGTTATTTTAAATAACAAAATGCATTTTTTAACACTTCATCACCGCCATTTTTGGCGCCATTTTGGATTTCAAAATTCTAAATCACTTTAGCGTAGTTTAGGGGTAGGGGTACTTAAGCTCGACAATAAAAAAATGTCAACAAGAACTTTTTTTTCGAGATTCAATTATCCGAAGCAATTTTGTATGAGGCCCTCAGACTATCGAGTTTAGACTGTACACAATTAGCTAGGCTAGTAAACACATGTTTTGTAAACACGGTAATTATGTGCTCCAAAATTTAAAAAATCATGAATAAAATTGATACTACGCGATATTTTTCATGAGTTCATGAATTCCTTTCATGAAATCGTGAACTAAACGTGATTTGAGCCACAATTAATAATTAATCTTAAGAGTTTTTTTCTATAGTGGAATTCTAGTAATGTTCTAAAATTTTGTAAGCATTTGTTACACTCAACTGATTCCAGTAGCTCTAAACAATTGATGCCATAGTTCAGACTCGATTATCCAAAGTTTCGATTAACCGAAGTTTCGATTATCCGAAGGTTTGTAGAGACTTCGGATAATCGAATCACGAACAAAAAAAAACTTTTTTCGTTTTGTTAATTTTCTAACTTTTTACACCAAATTTGTGTTCTGAGACCTCAGTTTAGTGAAATTCGAGTGGTTAATTGCCTATTATTATGCCACTGCCGCAAACAAACACACAAACAAACTTGCACTTTTTCGTGTTTGACAGGTTATCAAACTCGCAAACTTGTTTGCGGCAAACTCGAAAACAAGGCAAAATGTATGCAGGCTGAAAAGAAAAAAAGCCGTAAATGCGGCTGACACTTTAACCCTTTCAGGCCTGAATTTTCAAAAAAATATTTTTTCAAACAATGAAGGGAAAATGATTCTTATGACCATGGGAAAAATATAGTTTTGGAAATTTTGATATTTGGGTCATATATGACCCATCAGGCTCGAAAGGGTTAAATGAAGAAAACAAAGCTGTACTTTATAAAATATATTTTGATTACTATAATTTTTTTTAATTTGTATGTTGATTACAGGATTTCCTAGCTTTCATGATTTGGCAACTGTCCATATAAAAATGGTTTTAAAAATTCAAAAATCTGTATCAATAAAGGGATTTTTGCTATGTTTTAATCTCTTTTTGGAACTACTGGAAAAAACACTACTTTTATTTTAACAGAAATCATTTCAAAAAATCCAGAATGGGCTAAAAATGGTTAACCAATATATAATTTAAAAACAAAAATTTATCAAAAAAGTCTTTTAAATGAATTTATGGCGAAAAATTAATATATAATATATTTAGTTGCTGAGATATGATTATGAAAAGATACTTAAAACAGAAAAAAATGATTTTTTCAGTTTAACCTAAGTCGAATTTCGGCGTTAATAAAAATAAGAAATTTTTAAAATCCTTTCCAATTTCTGACAATTGTATAAAAAATGCTTTTAATACCTTTAAAATGTTATTCGTGTGTTTCTTGTGTATGTCTAAATATTTCCGCGCATATTTTTTTTTTAATTTTCAGTTTAATTCTCATCCTCATCCTACAACTTTGCCGAAGACACTAATTCGATAAAGATTTTTTTTTATTTTTCACAAACCATTTTGTATGAACAGTTGTCAAAATTGTATGAAAAATTATATGTACATCTTTTGGCCTATGGAAGGTACCCAAAAAGTATCAACAAGATAAAATAAAATTTAAAAACTTTTTCGGTTTTTGCTGATATTTTTTTTCAATTTGTTGACTTTTTAGTTTTTTTTTATTATATGTTTTGGTTCTTTCAAGATTTAGATTTTTTTCTAGTCAGGTCAATGCATATACTTATGTTTATATCCTCATTTTTCTGGGAAAATTATTCAATTTTATTTTTATTTTATGATACTTAATAATTATTTTCATTTTGAAAAAAATTGAATTCACTGACTTATATTTTAAACATTTTCAATGTTCTAAGAATTTTACATATTTCAAGATTAAAAAAAATCAAATATAAAAAAAACTTTCAAACTTATAAATTTAATTTTTATCAGATGTTTTTATTATTTCTAATGTTTTGTAGATATTCTAGTAATTTAGGAATTTTCAGAACTATTTTTTTCATTTTTTGGATGGAGTTGAGTTTTTTTATTAGGCCAATTTAAATTCGGAGGTCGTTACGATGGTTTGCAAACTAACCAGAGATATTCTCTTTCCTTCAAAAATGTCCCAATAAATCAGGGAGCGTACCAAATACTTATAATAATTAATAATTATTGTACAAATTCAAATTGTCATAGAAAAAAACTTGTTCAGTTGATTGTAAACTATTTAAAATACATTGTATTATATTTTCAATCAACCAAGGCACTTTTAGACTTTTCGCAAATTTTTAATTTTTAGATATCAGTTTGGGAAAAACCTAGGAAAAAAATATTTTAATAGATTTATTGACATTTTGAAAAAAAAAATGTGTAATACAACACCGAAACGATGTGAAATGAATGTTTCAGCTTCAACATTTTGAAAGCTGGGATGGAATTTTGAATTTAGTTTTTGTTATCATATAGCTTAGGGAACAAAGCTTAAGATACAGTTTGTAAACAAACAGTGTAACCTGCTCACGCTAGAGGATGTTTACATCTGGAATGAAACGTCACAACACTCTTTGTTTACTATCTCACTACGGACCTTTTGCATAGTTTTGATTGAATTGCTTTATGATGCAAATAAAGCTATTTTTTTCTAATGACCGCCCGATGTCAAGCGAACATATTTCGCAGCAACTGTGACAACTCTTTGTTTTTATCAGGAATACAAAGGGTCTTGGGATTGTGACAGCCCATGTTAAATATATAAGAAAAGTGCGTGATAGGGGGTGGGGAGGAAGTCTGAAATCCCGGAAATCTCTAGCCGTTATATTTGAACATCCCCTTATCGAATCTTCGGATAATGGAATCACAATAAACCATTGATTTGATTTGTTTTTTTTTTAATTGACAAAGTTTCATCCAAAGTTAAACATTAAAACTCCCCATCTTCCTGGCAACCCTGCCACCCATTCTCTCCCACGACGACGTTTTGTCAGATTCCAAATCTTGCTTCCTCCTCCTCGACCTCCAGCTGATCATTCCGAGATTCCTCAAACTCTGTAACCCCCCCCCTCCCCCCCCCCGGAGCCCATCGATTCCCATCCCACACTGATTAAAAGGGTTCTTCTAAAAGAGTGGGAAGTGTTGCCAACCCACACCTCACTAAATCGCCTAAATCGCTAATTTTGACTTGACTCGTCAATGACGATGACGATGACGGCGGACGGCTGCCCCAGAAATCACGTGGCGGCCCGTTCCGGGAGGGCTTCCCACCTTCTCCGCTGTATGGACACACGGGGACACGTGGTGTGCGGGCCGGGACACGTTCTCTCTCCACACGAGCTTGACGGCTTTTGCGTGTGTAGGTTTCCTATATTTGCTGATTCTTTTGGGTACAGACTTTTTTTTTGCGCTAACTTTAGCCGCGCTCGTCGTCGTCGACAAGTCGACGTAACAACCGCAGGAGGAGAACCTTTGCCGGTGTACCATCATCGCCTACTCCGTCCAGCAGTTCAACACGCAGTGTTCGTGTTCGCGAACTCGATGTGGTCGACGCCTGCTACGTCGACTACGGTCTACTAGCGTTTCTTCGGTTTCAACGCGGATTAGGCTGGTCACCTCGCGCCGTAGTTGCTCAGGAAGAACCGGTTGACCTCGCATCGCTCAGGTTTTAGCAAACAACAAAAAAGTCTCAGGTTTTTTCGCGAAATTTTTCGCCAACCAAAGTGCCCTCCCTTCACGTGTGTGTGTGTCTGTGTGTGTTCGCACACGTGTGTCTACCCCGTGCGTGTGTGTGTTAGTGGTTAGTGCCATATTTGCCTCGGCGATTCCCTTCCCAGCAGTCAGTGAGTTGAGCTCATTACCCGAGCGATTACGCGACGACGACCGGGAGGTTAGTGTCGTCGCGCACACGTCAGTTCGCCGTCAAACGTCAAAACACAACCACGGTGGGTGAATGGCGGAGCGGCCAGCTATCTGTCAAAATGTAAGTGCGTGACGATTAAACTTAAAAAAAAAGTGCGACATAACCTCCATCTCGTTAGTGGGGCACCGGGTCCAGGAAAAGTTCTACTTTCTGTCGGCGGGTTTCCTCTTCCTCTTGTTTACGTCCTCAAGCCCCCCCAAACACCCTAACCACAAAACACGAGCTTTATGGTTGTGTTGGTGCACGACGTTCCGACAGGTTGAGAGAGGAGAATTCGCCAGCAGTGACAGCTGAGCTGACCGGGTTTGTTGTTACTGTTGTTGGTGGCGATTAGTACACAACAACACAAAGTAGGCTGGTTGATTGGCTGGCTCAGTGGTGTAGGTTTGTGTTTTCCTTTCGCACACTGCTTGCTGGGTGTGGGGTGTGGTGGCAATTATCGCACACACCAGAGTTTTATCTCTGATTGTGATGTTTTGGGATTGAGACTTTTGAAACAAAACTTTGTAAAATATCCAAATACGAAGTGTAAACAAACAATCTAACCTGCAAACGTCAGTTGATGTTTACATTAGGATCCAGCAAGATAGAGTGTTTGTTTACACTTCGTCTTTTGCCCGGCTTATATCATTTACCAAAAATGTCAAACCATAGACAAGCAGATGTAAATTTTGTTCGAAATCCATCAATCAATAAGTTAACAGTCAACCACCTTTTGAGCTTGTCACCACTGCGCGTTTAGATCTATCAAGCATTGGCCAAAATGTAAAGGAGCCATTACACTACCGTAAACAATCAAACAAACTCGCATTTTTTCGTGTTTGACAGTTTGACAAACTCGCAAACTTGTTTGCGGTAAACAAGGTTAAAAGGATGCAGGCTGACATTTGAACAAACTGACAACTGTCATAAAGTGCGAGTTTGTTTGTTTGTTTGTTTGTTTGCCGTAGTGTAATAGCTCCTTAACTGGACAAACAAAACAAAACCGTCATGAGGGGTGAAATTGTGTTATACAAATTTCAGCATTTTTGTATGACCCAATCTCACCCCCCAGACACAATGTCACCCCTGATGACGGTACCTTAAAAATGTGGTTATTAATATTATAAAAAATCAATTTACAAAACTGAAAATATTTTGAAAACTTTTGTTAATTTTTTAGTTGATATTGTTGCAATTGTTTATGTTGGATAAAAAGCACCAATACTTCAATACAAAACAACTTAATCAAATCTTTTGAAAGTAAAACTTCGAATATTTTTAAATGTTATTTAGGTTTGCAATAAGTAATTTTCTTGCATTTCGCAAACTAGAATTTGAACGAAACTTTTTTCCCTAAAGTAAAAAAATGCCTTTAAATTAAATTTTAGCTTAATTAGTTTTCCAATCAAAGTCTCCATACAATTATGCGAGCTGATCATACCAAAAAGGGGGATGTATAAATATTCCATTTTTTATTTTAAAATGATATGCTTTAGGTTATAATTATAAACCTTTTAGAAAAAATAGTCAAAGATAAACAAAATTGTGATTCTTTCCAAATAAAAATGAAAAAATCTTTTTATTTCACTTGTTATCATCGAAATTAATATCGCAAAAACAAGTATTTTTTTAAAAAAAATTATGTATTAATGATACATATTTTTAAGACCAAAATAGGTTTATTTCTCGCTTGAGATGAGGATAGTGTGAATAGTGTGAAATCAGTAACGAGTAGTTTAGAAAAAATGTAATTTTTTTGAAAGAATATATGGTTGTCCAAAATTTAAAAATAATCTATATAAGAAATCATTTTTCCAATCAAAATTTACAACAATATTTTCAATAACGTGCTCCATTTTTTAGTTGTCCGTAATTTCAGGTGAAAATTCTCGGAAAAAAATTTCTTTAAAAATGTGTAAATTTACATCAATCCCGACGTAAATGCGCATTTTCTACGTTAACTAAAGTAAAATTACTTAAAAAAGATGTAATATGACATTTTCAAATTTAGTACTATCTGAAAAAAAACTTTTTTCAAAATGTTGTTTTTTAAAGTATTTGTTCAAGATTTAAAATTGAATTCCATTAATTTAAGAAATATTTTTTTCTGATTTATAATTGAAATATCATTCAGAAAAATTCGATCGTTCGCTCCATTTTTTAGTTGTACGTAATTCCAGGTGAAAATTTTCGAAAAAAATAATTTCTATTCTACTTGAAAATATTTTCTTCAAAAATGTGTAAATTTACATCAATCCCGATGTAGATGCGCATTTTCTATGTTAACTTAAGTAAAATTACATAAAAAAGAAATAATATGACACATTTAAATTTAATTTAATCTAAAAATATTTTTTTAAATGTTTTTTTAAGGTATTTTTTAAGATTTTTAATTTAATACCATAAATTAATGAAATATTATTTTCTGATTTACAATTGAAACATAATTCAGAAAAATTAAACAGATTGTATGTCAATTATTTAGATAGTAAAAAATATTCATAAAATCACACTAAACAATTTCATAGTTAGTTTTGGGACCAAATTTTTAGAACTTTAATAAAAATTTAAAGTTTTCTTACTTTTTTTGAACTTTTTTAAAAATTATTAAGTTTAACTAATCATTTTTGACAGATTGTACATTTTCTGCCAAATTTTGACATTTTTTTAGGAAAGAAACGAGTTTAATTAAAATTCGAAAAAATATTAAATATTTATTTTAATTAAAGTACTTTTTAATTAACATAAATATAATCTAAAAAAAATGTTCGAATTTGGCAGAAAATGTACAATCTGTCAAAAATAATTAGATGAAACTAATCATTTTTGTCAAATTGTACATTTTCTGCCAAATTCGAACATTTTTTTTATAGTTTTTAAAAAAGTTCAAAAATAGTGAGAAACTTTGAAATTTTCATGAATGTTTTAAAAACCTTGAGGCCAAAAATCAAAAGAACCATCAGATTTTTACTAGTTTTTGAATTAATTCAAATCCTTTCTAACCTTTCCCATTCTTGATTGTAAGAATTTTGTTTGCCTGATTTTTCTAGTTTTTTTAAAGTTTTTTTTCCCAACATCCCAATTTGTTAAAAATCTTTCAAAGTCTTTCTAAAGGGTAGAAATTAACATCTGATTTAATCGTTTTTTGATTAAAATCAATTTTTCAATGTTTTTTAATCTTTCGATTTTTTTATGAAAAAAAAACAGATTTCAAAAAAAGCATTGACATAAAAAAATAGTTTAATGTGTTCCTCAATTTTCTACCATTATTAAAAACAAAAATAACATATTTTTTTAAATTTTAGTCAACAGATAATAAAAAGACAAAAAAATACTTCTTAAATTTCTGTAATTTGAAAACTTTTTTAAAGAAGGATGGATGTTGAAGATTTGGCAACACTGTCATATATTATCAGTAATTAGGTGAAATTTAAATTACTTTTCAGGCCGAGCGTTGTACAGTTGGTTTTATTGTCCGAATCCACCATCGTTTGGTAAATGTGATGTGGAAAACCTAACTGATATGACAACAAAATTAACTTGCTAGCAACACTGGCCTAAGATATCGTGACCTTAGTGAATTCTACAAAGCCTTTAGAATCCGGACTTGAAAAAAAATGATTGAAAATAACTAACGGTATCTTTGTTGGAAAGATGTTTAAAAAAATCCGTCATAAAATTGGTTGATCTGGGAGCACAGTTCTGAGAAAAAAAAAGCTAATTTAAAATGATGAATAATTCAATGCCAAATAAAAGTCAATTGGTTTAAAAAATCCACTTTCGTTGAATGAGTGTTTGAAAGATATTTGAGTCATTAATTTTGAATATCTGGCAACCCTGTCTTGCGTTATTATGTCATTGCAAATAGATGTAAGGAATACTTTAATGATGAGTAGTTGGATGAATTATCTTTTTGATAATTATTTTTTATAACATTATAGAAATTTCATATATTTGTGAGTTATTTATCTTATCAGAACTTTGTATTAGAACTTTGCATTAAAATTAAGTTGTTCAACAAAGTTGTTGTAAAATACCGCTTTTAAAAATTCTGTTTTTATTCTTATATTTCCAACTTTTTTTAATGTTGTTTTGTTATCTACACTGTTCGAAATTTACCCTAGAATGACACAGAATTACTTTCTGTTCATCCCTTTTCCCTTTCCCTTTCATAAGTCAGAGTATCTCTCACACCAAGACAATCAAACCCCGCGAGAAAAATCGGAGCAGAAACATGCTTTCCACCCCAATTTCCACCTAGATATTAAGAAATTCCCTTTCGCCGGTTCTCGATATTTGCCGGTCACCGATTCAACAGTTGAACTTTGAGCGATATTTGAAATTTCAACACGAATTTCCTTATATTTTTGTAAAATTTTGAAATGACCTTGGAATTTTCCAGATCTCAATCTGGCCACCATCACCAAGCCAAAGGTAATCCTTTCGCTCTCCCTTATTTTCCCGATGAAAGGGAAAACTGAGCTGAGAGTGGACCTTTTTTTCCGGGCAGCAGCAACAACAACAAAGTAAAGAAGAAACAGATTCACATGTAGTAATGGAGCCCTGCTCCACGTGTTTCCCACTCCCCTTCCCTCCCCCTCCAAAACAAAGCAAGGGAATCTGCTATCGATTTTCCCAGCCGGCGAGACTCGGCTCGAACCTGAAGGCCGTTCACGCACACGGACGCACGTGCAGCCGCCCTTTTCCATTTTTTTTTCTTTTGAAAATTTCCTTTCCAATGGGGACGATGACGCACAAATATCAGCTTTCGGAGCGAGAGAAAAAGGGTGCTGCTACCTTTTCTAATGGTTCAGCTCGGGACTAATAAGGTTGTTTTCGATGGGAACATTTTGGAAGATGCCTTTTTTGGAAAAGCAGAAAAGGGTGTAACCTTCAAAGTTCCTTGGGTGGTCAAAAGGACTGGGAAGTGGAGTGAAATTGCAACTAAATTTCGAATAAATCAACAGAGATTTCCATATTAATTCTAAATCATAACGCACCATTGTTTATGGACTGAGCCTCACTCATTTTGAACTCAAAAACATTCAGCCTCGGGTCAAATCCCACTCATGACATTTGGGTTACTTATTTGAATGACTAACATCTGGTTCTGGCAGACCAACATTAATCCAATTTTTATGGAAATTATTATTACAGTTGAACATTATTTTTTTTAAACGTCATTATTGAAAGTGTGTGTCACCCTTGAAAAAAATAAACTTAAATATCAAGGAAAATATAAATGAAAATAAAAATTGCAGCTCATAGAAAATAAAAATCAAATATTTTTTAAATTTTGTTGATTTCAATTAATTTGATTCTTTATTAAACAATAATCTTAGAAATTTTCCTTTTCTGTTCCTAATGTTTAAAAAAGAACTGCAAATTGAAAAAAATCAACTGATTAATGTATTTTAAGATTGAAATAACGTATTTATTTTTTTAAGTAAACCATTTTCACATTTGGCTCGTAAGCTCGTGTGAGCTTCAAATTCAAAAACTTTGAGCACCAATGATTTGGAATAAAAAAAAAGGTAACAGCAAATAAGTTTAACTTATTAACCCCTTTGCTGCCCAAATTTTGCGGAACTTTTTTTATTTTTCCAAGATTATTGTTCTACGAATAACTTAATTTATCTGTTTTCATTTATTTTGTTTGGTTTTTGATCAATCCAAGAAAAAATCCCTCAATTTTTAAAACAATAGAACTGAAATAAAAAAGACAATAACACCGTCTTTGCAGACTGAATTTTGAATACTAATTTAATTGGGACTATCAAAAAAATATTAGGTTTCTCAAAATATTTTTTCGGTACTAACATTTTATCTAAGTTAGTTTGCTTAGCTTTTTTTATGAGATAATAAAACTTCATCAGCCCCAAATGTTATGTGAATTTTATTCCAAAAATTGATAAAAAAAAATTGTTTAAATATTCCCCCTTCAAAATTGGTCCGAAAAATCAGGATTCAAAAAAATATTTTTTTCAAAAAACATCCAAATTTCAATGAAAATATAAGTCTAATCAACTGAGAACAATCTAAAATGCTTTTTTTGTTTGCATGTTTAGGCTCGTTAAAAAATGTTTTGATCGTTTATGAAATTATGAAACATCAACGCAAAAACTTTTTTTTTCGCAAAAATAAAAGTTTCGTCAATATTTAGGTATTTTGGAAATTAATGATTGCAAAACAACTGGACATGTGTGGTTTCATTCAATTGTTGACACCATGGTCTGTAATTTCAATTTTTTAACTTTTTTTTATTTTTTTGACTGATCAGAGTTGAGGAACATAAACTTCAAAAAATATTTGCAACCTTATTGGTATTTTTTTCAATTCGGTTTTATTGGTGAATTATCAATACACAATAAGTTCTTTTGGAATACATAACAGAGTTTTGGAGTTCCTTTCAGCTGTGTGTTACATCATAATCCATTTTGGAACAATTGTTGCTTGTAGCTAAGGGGTTATCGAAAGTAAGAAAAGTTAAGAAAAAAAACTTACTAAAATTGCAAGGGACCTTATTGGTAAAAAAATAACATTTTAATTCTTTGAAAAAAGTTAAAACGTAAAAAAAACACAATTCAAAATGTAATATGCAATAAAAATGCATAGTGCTGTCTGAAAACCAAAAAGTCGTTCAAAACTACTGCTTAAAAATAAGATTAAAACTCGTTGCAATGCAAATTTTGTGAAATTTCTGCTCATTTTTAGTAAAACTTTATTTTAAAATTTTAAAATCTAGCCCAACATTTAAAAATGTCAATAGTAAGTGTTTAAGTCCTTTAAAAAAGTTATTCTTGTTTATACCTTTTTTTTGTGAAAAGTTCCATTTTTACCTGCAACTTTGCCCAAGACATCAAATCGTTCAGAAAATACCTTTCCAAGATACAGTTTTTTCAAATATTCACGTGCCCATTTTGTATGACCAGCCAACAAATGTGTATGTAATTATTAATGATGGAAAAAAGCTATTTTCGAAAAAAGTACAAAATCAAATACTTGAACGAGTTTGTGAAATTCTTGAGAATTACTAAATTTATATTGAATTATATTATAACCTTATATCTCAAGCGTAAGAAAAAGGTAAATTTTTATGTAATCAAAGTAGTCTCATTTTGTTTTAATTTTGTCTAACATTTCGAAAGGGTCAAAATGATTATTTTTAAACTATTTTAGAACGAAATCTTAATAAGTGTAAAATACTTTACACTTGCTTTTTTCCAAGCTGTTTTCAACTCACACTGTTTTCAAAATCACACCATAAATAAAAACTTATTCGTATAAAAAAATCTTAAAATCTTGAAGTTCATTGAATCTGTCAAGAAAAAATAATATAAACTATTCTCGGGAAGTTTCGATTTGGATGATTTTTAATCATTCGAAAATTGTTTAACATGTTAGAACACTTCGTTTTCTTGGTGAAAATGCTTTAACATTTTAGAACACTTCGTCTTAGTATTGAGTTGTAAATTGGTAAAAAAGGTAATGCATGCGAGATTTGTTTAAAAAAAATATTTTTTTTTAGAAAAAAACATGTTCTTACACTAGGAACTAAATTTTAAATAAAGGATAAAATATGAAGATTTAATAATAAATTACCAATTCTTTATGTTATTCAACAATAATTTATGTAAACATTTAAAAAAATATGCATTTCTAGAGTTTTTTTTATTAGGTCCTATAAACATATGAAAGACAATAGTTTATTGGTCCTTTAAAAAAAACTCTGGATTTGCACAATTTTACCACAGGCAATTGTTTGATCGAAAACTCACCACTGCAAATTTCAAATTCACCACAGCTCGTTTACATGCGTTTGACAGTTTGATACAAAAAATAACAAACATCTGTATATACTGATTTTTTTTAAAATGATTATATTTTTAAAAATTTCAACAGTTATTGAATTATTCTTTAACATGATTAAAACGCATAAAACTGCTGTTAAAAATTCAAAAAATTGAATTCGACATGATACAGATTTAATTTTAGGAAAATGCAGATCTCCCATATAATAATCTGGCCTCGTTGTCTCTGGTACTAAACTTGCTGGGATTCCTATCTAGTAATCATTGAAGAGCCCAGAAGCATCAAGTTGCTTGTTTTGCATTTTGTGCGGTGTGTGTGTTCACAACTAGATGGCTTTAGTGAAGATTAATCGATGCATTTTGGAAGAAAAAAAAACAATTATCTGCGTCGGCTTGTCTGTGGTTTTACCTCAATAGAGATTGTTTCTTTATATCATCGATTGTTTATTTTATTTTTTTGCTTTGATTAAGGTAAAATTATATACAAATAGAAGAAAATGTATGCATTCAATTTATTCGCCATCACGAATTACAATACATTTACTATTTTGCTGTAAGATTCTAAGATTTATTTTAGGAAAATTCAAGGAAAAATGTGTTTCTCTTTTTTGTTCTGTTCAAAACATTAAACTTTTTGGATACAATTCAAACGTCAAAAAATCCCCCAAAAAACACTGTTCCAAATTCCTTCCTTACTTCCAAGGACAAACCTCACCACCCACGCACAAACACATGTTCAGTCCAAATTTTGAAGCGAGGGGGGTAGGGGGGGGGGGAGGGGCAAAAAGGGACAATTTCCGCGCTGTAAATCCGGAACATCCCGTCGCGTCTCGCCACACACCTTGACGTCAGGCTCGCCTGTCAGTCAGTCGGTTAGAATCTAGGCCAGCTCGCAGGGATTCACTCTCACTCTCGTTTCGCTCGACTTTTGCTGGAGAGTTTTGTTCCTTCCTCACTTCTCACTTCTGCGACAGACCGTCCCCAGACGGTTTCGATGATGGTTTTTTTTTTGGTTCTTCCTCGAAGGAGAGGAGGTGGGGGGCATTTTCCGGTGGAAAACGCCCTCATACCATCGCGGATGACCTTGGGATCAATCTGCAGAGGGGGGAAGAGGGGGTGGTGGGAATTAACGTGTGCGACACCAATACCAGCGTGACGGAACATTTCTGAGCTGAGAGAAGAGTGAGAGCGAAAGTAAGCGTTTTGAAGTTTTTTTTCTTTTTTGTTGGTTAAGGGAAAAGGTCAAAATTGCGTGCGTTTACTGACTGAGAGATTTGCCGGTTCTTGTTTTAGTACGTCTGCTGATGATGATTTGGATGATGATGATGACGACGATGAGAAGCTTTTTAGGTTGGTTACATCATCTTAATGGAAGGATGTAATGCTGATGCTGAAATCGATTGGATTCTTTACTTTTTACTGGGTTGTTATTCTAAGTGTGTTTAATGAATCAGTTTTTAAGTATATTTATCGAAAAAAACGTTACTTTATCCACCTTAAGGTGGTTGGCGAATTTCTCACATTTATTTAGTTTTTTTTCTTAATTTAAAAAATCCGAAATCTAACGGATTTTTTAAAAATTAAATTAAAGTACTGATAATTTTTGATAGGGTTGCCAGATCTTCAAAATCTATGACTTATTAGAAATTTCATTAGGTTACCTTGCCATCGATATATCGCTTTGAATGTTCCGAACATAATTTTTATCAAAATATCTTAGTTCCGCCTTCAAAAAAGTGTATTGTAAACACTTAAGTGATCATAACTTTTGATAGGATTTTCAGATATTCAATGTTTTGAAGCGTTGAACAGGTCTTCAAACACCTTTTCTAAAGATATGCAATCTGAAAAGTTTTCTCTCAAAATGCATCAATTTAACAATTATCCAGAACTACCAAAATCGTTTTTTAAGCATAAATTTTGAATTACTAAGCAAAACTTATTAATTTTCAACAAGGACTTGTGAGATTCTAAGTCACATCGAATGACACCAACCCGGCCAAAATTGGGCCAGCCCCAGTGCCGAGATAATCGAGTGTGAATATTTTGCTCTAAACATGGGCCTAGGAGATCTTATTAGAGAGTTCGTAGCCGAGTAATTTTTTCTAGCTTTTCCTCAGTGAGTGCTCATGCATTGTTGATTATTTTTCTATAATTCTGGTTTGTAAACTTTATTTTTCGCAAAATTAGCTTTTTTTGTGTCAGACTCCGAAATCTTTTTTAGATATTTGGCTATTTTTTTTCTTTTTAATGTATGCTCCACATTTTATTGAAAATATATCAATATACTCAATACTGGAAGTAAATAACTTTTTAAGTCAAAATTGCTCAATTAAAAAACGATTTCAGATGCATATTTATTTGAAAAATTATCATTTTTTAATCTATTTGGATTTATTCCAAATTTAAATATTATCAAAACTGTAGCCCTACTTTAGCAAAGGATATTTAAGAGAAGAATTCATGACGAATTGATAAAAAATAAAAGGCTTTTTTCTGAAAACTTGCAATTTACTTATTGATGAGCAAAATGTCATTCTTTTTTTTTAATTTGTTGAAAGAATTTAACATATATTGCTGTTTTTTTAATAAAAAAATGCATTTTTTAATTTTCAAAATTTTGTTTGATCGAAGAAAAATAAAAATTTGCAAAAATATTATTATAATTTTCAGAATATTTTTGATTTTCTTTTTTTGCTTTCAATGTTTATTCTCTCCGACCATTTGTCAAACATTGTTCAATAAGTGACTTATATAATAAGTTTGCAAATTAGATATGTAAAAATCTGAGAATATTTGTGCATACGCAGGCCAGGTTGTTAACGATAAAATTATCGTCGGGACGATAACGATAATCCCTATTTCCATAATTCTATCGGCGATAATCTTATCGCCGATAATGGACGATAACTCATTTTTAAAATCTTTCTAAAATCGACTTAATTCAACCATATCATGTTAAATTTTTTATGCGTTCACTAAGAATTCAAACTCAAAATTGTTCACAAAATACTGTACAGTTTCGAAAATACTCAAATTTTCATAGTTTGCAATATGGGTACCCTACGAAGCGAAATTTCGTATGTTTTTTTTTTTTTCACTTTATTAGAGTTTTTTTTAAATACTAAAATTTTTACAAAGAACCGTATTTTTACGAAAATACTCATTTAAAAAAATGCAATATGGTTATCAAACGACGCAAAATTTGGTATGCTTTTTCTATTTATTTAAAGTTTTTTTGTAATTGAGTTTTTTTTGAAAATGCTAATTTTTTTAAATTTGTTTTTTTTTTAATTAGTTTTGTGTTTTTTTGTCGAATCAAATCTAAAACCAATTATTAAAGAGGGTTTGAAAAGAGGTGAGTTACTTTTGATGACTCATAAAAAAATAGTTTTTTTCCGGACATGAACAATAAAACGGAGAATTTGGCAACACTGGATTTCATTTGTTGACATTTTGATGCACACGCTTATTGAAAATTACTCAGATTTAATTAAAATTTCAAACATTAGCTGTTTTTCAGTTACTGAAAACTTGTTGGGCACAATTTTGGGTAAATTTTACTCAAATTTATGTAGAATAACGTAAAACTTAGTTGAAAATTTGGGGAACCCAATCCATCAACTAATTTATGTGTTCTTATTACTCAGATTTCTTTTTTTCTCATTTTCTCAGATCTAGAAGGAATCTGAGTAATAATATCACATAAATTAGTTGATGGATTGGGTACTCAAAATTTCACTTAAATTTTACGTTATTCTACACAAATTTGAGTAAAATTTACCCAAAATTTTGTCTCAAAAGTTTTCACAAACTTTTTTAAGTTTGAAAAAGAATAGAAGAAATGAGTTTTGGGAGATTTATTTTTGTCTATTTTTGGATGAAACAGTATCAAACTTTGAGAAAATGTCTGTTTGTAGGAAAAGTGTAAAAAATATCTTTCAACTGACTAAACGGATTTATGCCAGATTTGTCCCATTTAGGGTCCCAAATGTCCCAGTTGAAAATTATTAAGTTTGATAAAGTCCTTTAAAAGTTGAGCCTTAACAGTTCTGACTCGGAAGTCGTAAATAAAAACATTGATTTTAGACCTCTTGCGGAAATATTGGGAAACTAGCTTACAAAGCTTTTTTTCGTTTTTTTGTGCATACATCTAGGCGTAATCAATTACAATCAGACATCTTTTGATTCAAATAAACTTTATTTTTATATGGAAAAAATAACAAATGCATGGAATTTTCAGAAAAATAAGATATTAGAACATTTTTTCATCTCAAACTAATAAAAAATACTTTTGAAATGAATGATGAAATAAAATACCAATTTTCAATTAAAAACAACATCTAATCCGTTAACTTTTCTTCTCTTTCATGCTTTCCGAATCGGCTTCTTTTCGAAAACAAATCACAGGTGAGTAATAAAATTTCATAATAACACAAACTTTGGAAATAATCAAGGTAAAATTTAAAAAAAAACAACAACTCGCATTACGTTTATAACTCATTTACGGAAAGTTAAATTTGACAGCTGTCAGATGGCAGTGTTGCTAGTTGAAAACAAGATGGTTTGACATCTTCAAGTCGCAGACTTAACTTTTATCCCTCAAAGTCCAATTCGAGATCCCTTCTCTGATTACACCAGCCCAAAATATAATAGCCCAGACTTTGGAATTCCCCCTTGTTCGCTCAAATCAAATTTATTGCGTTATCAAAGCACCCTTCAGATAACGGCACGTGGGGTCCAACCGAAAGTGTCAAAGTGTCACCGCTTTCGTTACACTCTGCTGTAAAAAGACGATTACATTATCAGTATTTTAATATTTTCAGTCTACGAAAATGAAAAAAAAAACAGTTGAAAAAATGCCTAATCTCTGCGTCAAAACAAAACAAAACGAGGAGATAACTGACGTGCGCAAATTATGGCGCCATCTTTGAAAACAAAGTATGCGGTGGCAAACACACCCGAAAAATAAATGCCAACGTTGGATCGGTAAACAATCACACCACTACCGTCAAAGAGTGACTGTCATACTTTGTAGCACTACTATTTTGAATTGAGACAAATTTATCACATTGCGAGAGAAATAGAACGAGAGTTGGTGTGAAAAAACGAACGACAACAACAATAACAAAAACATAAAGAGAACGCAAAGTGACAGCCAGAGAAGTGTAACGGGGGGTGTGGTGAGGAGAAGGGATGCCAGCACGTGTACTTTGTGTAACGCGAAGCGTTGCGTTGGTGGTGTTGGAGGTTACGCGGCTTGACATTTTTTTTGAGGATATTTGGTCACGCGGTACTGACAGTCGGTTTGACGCAGGTACGCGCAGCGTGTGATCAAGTGACTGGGTTTTGAGTGTAAACAAATGTGATGTAACGCTTGTTTTGACGAAGCTCTAACGTGAATTTAGTGTAAGGTAACGCTGAAAGGGTTACTTTCTACTAGAACTGTCAAATTTGATTACATTTCGATCGCGATTTCAACTAATCTTTCGCACACCAGCTCAAAAAGTAAACAAAACTAATAAGAATATTCGCGGCGCGCGATGAAAACATTGTCGATTCTCAGAGCAACTTAATGAATCTCTCGCTCTCCCGCTCTCACGAGCACTCACTCTCCCACTCACTCAAGAGAGTGAGAGACCCCGCTCTCGCCACTCTTCTGCGTGTTCAACCGCGCGTTGCGCGTCAACACGTGTTTGCCCAATTTTGATCGCAGTAGGCGTTACGCGAAGCGTAACGCTCCAACTGTCAAAATGTTGTTTACATTGCGCTGTCAAATCGTGAAAAAATGCGCTTCCTTCGCAAATTTGTTGACAGAATTGTCCGGATTGCCGTTACGGAACCTGGAAAAAGGGCACAACTTCAACGCCGGTGAGGTGCTGCCCTCTCGAAGCGGATTGCAAAAAGCTGCCCGCAAAAAAAACCTAGCACGAAGAAGTGCTGCTAATCCAACCGGTTTGCAGCCTGTCAGGTGCAGGGAATAGCATTCCTTGGCACGATTTGAAGAGAGGGAAGAAGCGCTTCGGGGCCAGCGTGGCCGGATTAGGTCAAAACCAGAATCTGGAAACAACACACACTGATTTGCCGTTATGATGATTTATTTGCCGGGTTGAGGGATTGCGCGGCTTGGGCCCGCGAGGGTCCCTCTGGGCCTTTCAGCGTGTACGATGTCACTTTGACAGCTGTCAACCGACAGTGTTGCTAGCATGGTTATGTCAGAAGTTCCGAGCGAGCTGTCACTTTGACAGCTGTCAGCTAGCGGTTTCTCCAGCTGCACCTGCTCCGAAACCCCCCGCTGGTCCCGTCATTCCCAATACAAACCCAACTGTGGAATATTAATTACAACCTTTCAACGTTGTCACCCCGAGCCAGGTTAACCCGGCCCGTGGCCTGGGAAACCGGAACCGCCGGACCGGTTCCCCGTGCAAAGCCCACCACTTGTCTCGTTCTGCGCGGATGTTTGCCCCCGGACTCGGCGAAGAGGACAGTTAGATCACTTGTTGGCAAAGAGGCACTTGCAAAAGGGGGGGGGGAACCGGTTCCGTGGCACGAAGAACCGCTTCGCCTGCCGCCACCTCACGCGAAATTCTTCTTCGTAGGGGTTAGGTTATGGTGAACACGGCAAACTAACCTCTTCTTCGGACGGACGGGGTTTTGGTCAGGTCCGCCAAGTGGCAATTTAGCAAAATTAAATAATAAATAAATTCTGGGTAATAACAGAGTTGGGTTTGAGGAGGTGAAACCGGGTCTGGTAATGAAGTAATTTTTTGTCGAATTTTGCACGGGTTTTAGGGGTCGCTGGAAAAACTGGGGAAAATTATTTGGGAATTTAGTTTTACCGCAAATTTGAAAGAAGTATTACGAATGAAAAGTAGTTTAACAAAATATAAATTTCAAATGGCGTTCTAACCAATACGAATCAAAAAAAAAAGAAAAAGAAAAAAGAAAAAAAATGAACTGCAGTCCAACTGCAGGAGTTTCGCTGTTGTAAGATGATCTCATTCAGCGTTTGACAGTTGCTTACCTCTAATGTTATTTGTATTGATGCGCATTCAAAGCATGCAATGCTAAAGGTAGGATATGAGTGACAATATTGGAAGGATATAAGGTCGAAAATTTTAATGAAAAAAATGAAGATATTTTAAAATTTTCGGCTCACTTCATTTTACTTTTTTTTAGATCAAACCCAATATTAATAACGGGCTATATACTGCCCCTGATCCCATAAATGTCCCATATGAATTTTTATCGATTTCGAGTTTTTGATGCAGTTTTGTTCAAAATCGTGTGCTCTTTCAAAAGAGCCGATAACATCCAGTACTTTGTTCTAAAAATCAGGGGGGAATCCAGTTTTTTCGCGAAAACTTAACACGTAGCCTTATGTTTGGGACAAACTTCAAATGCTTTTTTCTCAGCTTGCTGTTTTTGCATATGGGACATTTATGCGAACATGGGCAGTATACACTTATTAAAATAATGAAAATGCGAATTTTCCAAGTTAATTTTATTGAAAATAGCAGAACATTTCACTAAAGTTTCATTTTTATCATTGAAAATCGGTCCAAAAGTTTCTGAGCTATCGTCTGTTGAAAATGAGGAATAATTATTTTAAATTGCAAAAAAAGATCTTTTTTCGAAAGTTTTTATCTAAAAATGCCAATGAACTGAAGACGGTGAAAAATTTCGGTGAAAAGATTTTCCCATGTAGGTACCTATTGTCTCGAAAAAGTCCCAATTATAATCTACAACTTTGCCGAAGACACCAAATCGATCAGGAAATTCCTTCTCAAGATGCTCAGTAGGGTGCCCAGAATATGGGACTTTTTCTCAAAACCTCGCTCCACAAGCTGAATATTGTTCCTTGAGCTATTTTAGGACTCTGGGCCAAATATGAGCAAAATCGGTCAAAATTTACCCATTGATACTTTGGGGTGAAATTTGTATGGGAAAAATCGAGAAAATGTATGGAAACCCAATTTTCTTACGGTTTGGTCTGCACGGTGCGCTTCTTCCATCAAAATATTCCCAAAAGTGAGATTCTCATTGGAATTTTAATGCTCTACAACTTTGTAGAACACACCAAAGCTGTAAAACTCGATCCTGAAAAGTTATAAGCGATTTAAAAAAGTCATTTTTGAATGAAAAACATTTTTTCCGCCAACTTTAGGCTCGGGTATCAACAGGCCCGTGATACAGACGTAGCTTGCTGAAGCCGCCACCAAATGTTGGTGGCGCTGTTTCGAGATTTACATTTCAGAGGATCACAAATCAAAACATAATAAATCTTATGTAATTTTTTGGAAAAAAAAATCCTGTAGCTGCTCAGAATGATTCTTTTCATTAAAAAAATGCCACCAACAAAAATATATGTCTAGCATCAGGTCTCAGTCAAAGCTTCTTCCCAGCAGGTGTCTTTTTAAAATCCTCTGAAATGTCTGCCGCAAACTCTAATTTGGCCAATGAACTTACAGATAATTATATTTTTAATTTTAATCTACAATCTGAGGTAAAAAAAAAATTGAGGTGGTTAAACCAATATGTGAGCTCAACCATGTTGTTGGGAAACCTTAAGAGCGAGTCCACCAACAGGGCATAGCCCATTGTTAGGAACGTCGTGGAGCTCACCATGTAGGTGCGAGGAAGCATGGTATTTCTAGAGTTTTTTTTAATAGGTCCCATAAACATATGAAACACAATAGCTTATAGGACCTTTAAAAAAAAACTCTGAATTTGACCACATTTACGTTTACAAAAAAGCATGTTTTTGAGTCAAACAAACCAACTTCTATGGTACACCATGGTTTGAATGTGTTGGTAAATTTTCGACCTGAAAGCCTTCTATGAACAGCTGTTTTTAGACATAAAAGTTCAAATTTAGAAACTAATTTTGTTGTTTTGTGTCTATGCTGACTGAAACCAATAAAAAATATCCAAATATTGTGCAAAAACATTGCTAAAATCACATTCCAATTCACCTCATGTGTCCCGATTTGCCCCGGATAATGGTAAACATTTAATTTCATTTTAACTAACAAAACAAAAATAAAGAAAAAAATGATTTTCGTCCTTTCGATTTTGCGCCCTTTTCGTCATGTTACTCCCCATAATTTTGACATTAGACACCAAAACTTTGGTACTTTTTAGGCTTCAGTGACATTGTATGCAGATGACAGCCGAAGCATCCCCGTGGGTATCAATGGGTTAATCTCAACCAATTTCGCTCAAAATTTTCATAGATGCTTAAAATAAGTTGTTCGGAGAAAAGCAAATATTTAAAAACAAACTGTTACATTTTAATTTTGGGAACCTTTCCTTGATTAAAAGTTAACTTATTTACAGGAATTAATTTGTAAACATCAAATTCTCGTACAAAGAATCAACAATGAACTGATCACATTTGAAGAAATGCAAGAAAGTTGAAGAAATCAATCTTAAACAACAATCGAATATTATATTTAAATCAAAGCATTCTAAAACTCTGGATTTTATTAGATGGTCCAACAAAATGTTATTTTTTTGCTTTTTGAAACCGCGTTGAGCCATTGTTTTTTTAAAACACCCAAAAAGCAAAACATGTTTAATGGACCTTTCAAAAAAATCACTAGAACTATATATTTCTTAAAGATCCTGGAAAGAATGCATAAAAAACTCACAGACCTGATATTATTTTTAAATGCATATTTTTTGAAAAGCTGCTGTTTCCTGAAAGAATGCAAAAATTGAAATTCGGACAAACTTAATTTTCTGCACTTAAATCGCTTTATTTCTGCGTTGCCGAATTTTATAAAATGCCAAAAAAAAAGTTTATGAAATCCCAGCTTTTTTTTTCGAGAATAACTCATGTTTGAAAGAATGATGAAACATACAAAATAAAAATTTTACTAGAAAATTTAAACATTTTCATTTCTCCAGTTTATTTTTATTTTTTGAAGAATTTTTAATTATTTTATTTCATTCAACATTTAACGAATTTTATAAAACTTAAAAAAAATCAGATTTTTTCAATATTCAATAGAAACATTTGTATTGGGAGTGAAACAAAACGTTTAATGTGAATAGGGTCAAAAAAAATGGTTGAAAATTTCCTCTTTTTCGATGTAATTTTACCTTAATTTATTGGCATATGAGATACTACACAGAAAAATATGTATTTTTTTAATCATTCATTGTTCTATTATAGTTGTAACGGTGCATTGTTTTAACAGAGACAAAAAAACGAAAATTATTATTGAAAATCGGAGAAAATTTGACTGTGATTTGTTTTTTTATGTTCGTAGCAAAAATACAAGGAAATGACACATCGTATCTAAAAAAAAACAACATATTTAAGGATTTAAGAATTAAAAAAACATTTTTTCACAAATTTGTCTAAGTTTTAGTTAAACTCAACATTTTTCGGAATTATCTAAGTGGAATAAATAGGAAAATTATTTATTAGTAAAATTTCAAAATTTGGTCATTATTGAAAATGTTAAGTTTAGCTCACAATAACTTTCATTTATAAAAAAAATTATAAACAATTTAAAAAAAAGTTTGTGGAAACTCTCCTTTAACGTAAGTTACCTAAATTAAATAAATCTATCCCTAATAAACATATTTACAAAAATAATTCAAATTTCACTCGTCGAAACACACATTTTTCTATTAATCTGTTTGAAAGATTGGATGTGTAACAAAGTGACAGTAAAGATATTTTTTGGAAAATCTTAGGTGACACTTTCTAGCTCGATTCCTTAGGCAAAAATAAGCATCTGTGCTAATTTTGACCCAAATCGGGTAAGGTTCAGGGGTCACTCTAGAAGATGAGTAAAGTTGAATTTTTCATTAATTTAAAAAAAATGTACGGAAAATAGATCTTTTGCAGTAATTTCATCATTACCTTATTAATTTATGTTAAATTATTTCAAAAGAATTTACACCTACTAATTTTAATCCACTGAATTTACCCCTGTGAATCTAGTACCTGTAATTTGGTTTATTCAACATAAATTACGGTAATATTAAATTGTTGGAAAGGTAATTTTAAACTTTCGAAATCTAAATATTTGCAAGCAGATCAACCGATGTAAAGGCAAAAATTTTCACAGGGAATTTATTTATTGATTTGAAATTTCTTAATCCAAGATGGCGGCCAAAATGGCGGTCATTAAATATTGAGACAATGAGTTAAAGAAAAAAAAACAAGAAATAAGATTTTTCTTTTCAACGATTCAAATATCGAAAGTTGCTAAGAAACCTTCGGATAATCGAGACTTATGATAATGGAGTCTGGATTTTTCAGAGACTATTCGCTAATTGGAATCAAAAATTCATCCTGCCCTATATTGTATAATTTTTTTTACTGTGATGAATATGTTTATTTGAAGTTGAAGAATTGTTTTCACTAGACTTAAAAAAAACTTCTAAGGTAACTTTTCAACGTGAAAAATGTAAACAAAGCTCAAAAAAGTTATCTACCTGATATTCTAACTAACCCTCGAAAACAAAAACCTCCAGATCTTTATCGCAATTCAGACAACAATCCGCTTCACTAATTCTTTTAAAGCTCCCTTTTTTCATTCCCCGCAGAAAGAAGGAACCAAAACCGATCTCTCACGCCTCATCGCCGCGATCCCATACCGACATAAAACCCGAAAAATCTTAACGACAAACACACCACCGAAAAAAAAAACAACAAAGTCACGATCACGCGCACACACTTGCGCGCGCGGCGTCGTCGTCGTCGCCGATGATCGCTATCAAGTGCCGAATTCACGCGCGATCTTTTTCGCAACGCGCAATACTCTTCTTTTTATTTTTTGGACCCATGTGTTAGTGCCTAGGGCCCGCTCTCTCTTCACTCAAGCAGGCAAAAAAGGTCCGAATCACTTATCGCCCATAAAACACAACGGGAACCTGCCCCCATGGAGGGAGTCCCGTTGGTTCCGGATTAATGGGGACGACGCGCAGGGTTGTTTTTTGGAACTCTTTTTTTGACAGTTGCGGCCCAAAGGGCCGCAACGAAGTCAGCGATGACGGAAGGGATCTCTCTCTCGCGTAGTGTGCGAGCGTCGCCTGCTTCGTCGATGATCGTGTGTCGCTCGCCTTTTTTTTCTTTGTTTTGTTTATTTGTTTGTTGTTGTTGTTGCTCGCGCGGGCAAGACAAGTTTTTCTGTTGCTGTATTTATTTATTTCGGCGACTAGCTGTTCTTTCGCGGATTTTTTCATTCTTCTTTTTCGCAAACTTTAGTTCGGCTGCTTCGTTTTACTCCGTTCTTGGACTTACACGATCGTGTTTTTTTTTTATTTGCTCACTTCGTAGGTTTCGCGCGTAGGTTTTAGAGAAGGTCTCTCGCCTGCTGTGTGTGTGTTTGATTTTTTTTGCGCGCACTCTGTCCTTCTTTCCCTTACTCTTCGTGTTGGCTTGGTGTGTGTAAAATTTTTGGCTGGTCGGGTTTTGCGCGCTCTCTTATCGCGCTTAGCGCTGTTTTTGGGTGATCGTTTTTCTTCTTCCTTCGCCTACTCTTCTCGTTGACGTTTCTTTCTTCTTTTTTTCGCACAACGCGCGCGCTGACTACTTGATGGCCCCGAAGGTCTTCTCGCGATTTTAGAAAGATGGCGATTTTCGGGTGACCACATGTGCGCGTGTTTGTGTGTGTGTGGTGATTTCGCAAAGTTTTTTTTTTTATTTTATGTTTTTTTTTGCTGGTCCCCGCTCGAGGACAGTCCTTGAAAATCTATTAGTTGCTGGTGACATTTTAATGGATGGAAGTGAAATTTTGTGTGACTTGAATCTCGGACGGGGACCTATTTTGGAGAGTCTGGGAGTTGCTGGGTTGCTTATTTTTTTGGGTAGTCTCTGTTGTGTTGGGTTTTGGGTTAAATGATGATTTACGATGCAGTAAGTGGCTTAGTTGGTTCGGGCCAACTAACGACCGGCTCTCTGTGGTTCCAGTTGGATGGATTGCAATTTTGGGCCGACCATAGGTTTCGCGAAACTGTTTGACCTTTTCAGGTTAGAAAAATGACGACATTTATTTGCTATTTTGGGCGATTTCTTCATCACCCTCTTCGACGGAGAAATCCGATGTCTTGAATTGCGATAAAGCTCTAAAAGGTTTTTTTTTTTAATTTTAATATCAAACTTCCTTAGGTTTAAACAGATTCGTTTGTTGCTTCGTTACTAGCCCTACCTTACCTTAAGGACACACGTTTTGCATCAATGCAAACAACGCTAGAGGTAAGCAGCTGTCAAACTCGGGATAGATTCAACCCCCAAGGCGGTACATTTTAGGTGTGTTGTGTGTAATCTTGGTGTGAGAGCGAACAAAAAAAAATACAAAACAATAACATAAAACAAAGGAGTAAATGAAACCTCCTTATGTTTATACATCAACATTTTGGTTTTTGTCTGTTCTACAACTCTGTTTAACATTATCACACTCTTACACTCTTAAAAGTTACCCTGCAAAAATACGTTTTTTTCTACCTCTTCACGGTTTTGAGTTACAAATCACTGAAAAACGTGTCTTATTAAAAATCCAAAAAAGTAAGGGGTCGTACCACCCCTCCGTCAAGAGACATCGATAAATGTACCCTGGACTCGTAATCAGGGACCAAAGTTACCCCTTAGAGCAAAGTTTCACGAAATTAAAAGAGGAATCGGGAGTCTTTTTTCCGATTTCGTGTAAGTTGGGTGAATTGTTTTTAAAATGTTCGAACATATTCGTTTAGCAAAGGATTGATCAATTTGGTCTCTTTGGCAAAGTAGTATCTATTGTTTTGAACTGTCTAACAAAAAAATTTTTTTTAAATATTATTTTGAGGTCCAAAAAAGTGAATTACATTTGCAATGGGCATAAAAATTCAAAACAAGTCGTTTATTTGAAATTGTCTTATTTTTTTCGAAAGATCACAAAATTTCGCGAATGCTTTACTTTTTTCTATATGTTTTAGGGGATTCAAAAATATATTTTTTGAGCCTCTGATTCCAAAGAAATAATCTTAAAAATATATTGAAAAGGCTTTTAAAAAATATTTTTAGCGCTAACATGCTGATTTTGTTTTAAAATAATAATTTCATTATACAAATCAAGCATAACTTTTTAAAAGGCCTACAAATACATAATTTTCCTCATTCATAATTCGAAATAAAAAAAACATCATTCCCAAATTTCGAAAGTTTGACATTTTTTACACTTAATGGTCAGAAAATTTCTCAAAATTTCATTTTCTGGTCCTTTGAAAAACTACTTTTCAGCGATTTGAATTCTTTTTGAGGCCAGTTCCATAGTTTTTGAGAGAAAATGAAGGCATTTTTTCAGCTTTCCAAAATATATTAAAAAAAAAACTTCGCCATTTTGGTCATTTTTTTAATTTTAGTAATTTTGGCCATTTGGGTCATTAAAATCATTTTGATCATGTTTGTCTTTTTGGTAATTTTTGATCATTTTGGACATTTAGGTCATTTAATCTATTTAGGTCAGGTCATTAGGTCATAGGTCATTTTGTTCATTTTGGTCAGTTTTGTCATTTTGGTAATTTTGATCATTTTGGTGTTCTTGTCGTTTTGATAAGGGACCATCCATAAACCACGTGGACACTTAAGGGGCGGGGAGGGGGGGGGTTATGGCGATTGTCCACGATCCATACAAAAAAGTTTTTTTTGTATAGACAATTGTCCACGAAGGGGGGGGGGGGTAAAAGATTCCCAAAAAAGTGTCCACGTGGTTTATGGATGGTCCCTAACCAATTTGGTCATTTTGGTAATTTTGTCATTTTGGTCTTTTGGATCATTATAATCAACTGATCAAAATGACCAAAATGGTCTTTTTGGTCAGTTTAATCATTTTTGTCATTTTGATTATTTTGGCGATTTTGTTATTTTTGTAATTTTTGTAATTTTTGTAATTTTTGTAAATTTTGTAATTTTTGTAATTTTTGTAATTTTTGTATTTTTTGTAATTTTTGTAATCTTTGTAATCTTTGTAATTTTTGTAAGTTTTGTATTTTTTGTAATTTTTGTAACTTTTGTAATTTTTGTAATCTTTGTAATTTTTGTATTTTTTGTAATTTTTGTAATTTTTGTAATTTTTGTAATTTTTGAAATTTTTGTAATTTTTGTATTTTTTGTATTTTTTATAATTTTTGTAATTTTTGTAATTTTTGTATTTTTTGTAATTTTTGTAATTTTTGTAATTTTTGTAATTTTTGTAATTTTTGTAATTTTGTAATTTTGTAATTTTGTAATTTTGTAATTTTGTAATTTTGTAATTTTTGTAAATTTTGTAATTTTGTAATTTTGTAAATTTTGTAATTTTGTAATTTTGTAATTTTGTAATTTTGTAATTTTGTAATTTTGTAATTTTGAAATTTTATAATTTTGTAATTTTGTAATTTTGTAATTTTTGTAATTTTGTAATTTTGTAATTTTTGTAATTTTTGTAATTTTGTAATTTTTGTAATTTTGTAATTTTGTAATTTTGTAATTTTGTAATTTTGTAATTTTGTAATTTTTGTAATTTTTGTAATTTTGTAATTTTTGTAATTTTGTAATTTTGTAATTTTTGTAATTTTGTAATTTTGTAATTTTTGTAATTTTTGTAATTTTTGTAATTTTTGTAATTTTTGTAATATTTGTATTTTTTTGTAATTTTTGTAATTTTTGTAATTTTTGTAATTTTTGTAATTTTTGTAATTTTTGAAATTTTTGTAATTTTTGTTTTTTTTTGTAATTTTTGTATTTTTTGTAATTTTTGGTAAAAATCTTAAATTTTCTCAAAATTTTCAACTTAGAGTGACTATAACTGCAAATTTAAATAATTTTTTTTTAATTCTTTGCACCATGTTTTCAGTATTTTTCACAAATCATTTTTTTTAGATTCTTTCAAAATTCTCTGAAATTTTGCACCATCATACACTTTGGCTCAAAAGATGCTTATTTTTAATCAAACATATCAAAAAATTTAAAAAAATACGTTTTTTCTTATAAAATCGGCCAATTTCAAAAGTTTGTCAAGTTGAGTATACAATTTTGCTTCATGACACATTTTTAAACCATTGAAATTGAGGTTTACTAAGTTGTTCGCTGTAACAAAGCTGTCAATAAAAAACGTTACTTAATCCACCTAGGTGAATGGGGGCTTCCTCTTCTCGGTTCATACACAAATAAATGTATTGAGAATGTACATGTATATATAGAGGCGATTCGTTGATTGAGTTCTAAAATTCAACTAAATTGGTAATATTATTGTTCACAATGATAAAGCTTAATTTTCTGGGTACAATGACCCTTTGTACGACCGCAAAGGATTTAAAATGGATTTTTAAAACAATTTAAAATAATAACTTTGCGATCCTTTTTGACTGAAAACAGAATACTTAGTATATAGTCTAGAGACTTACTAAATCGAATGCTATTCAATCCGAGTAGAAGTAAAATACGCCCATGTTCGTCGACGAAAATCCATGTAAGCAATGCACGCGAGTTTTTACACCGTGACGGCATAGGGGGATGGCGTCACTATTTTTAGACCACGTTTTCCACTTTTTCTTATCGAAACCGACTACTTTAACGACTTCATTTTGCTGGGCGAGATAGGACGCCGTCTATTTTTAGACGATGACTCAGCACTTTTGCACTTAAAAAAACCAGATGGCAGCACGATGTAACGCCACGTCCCTATGCAGTGCTCGAACGAGTCAAAATTTCCGTAAACTCTCTCCTTCTCTCGCCTTGCATTCCGCTCTCACCTTCTACAGCTAAAGCGAAAATTTAAGAAAGGGTAAAAAGTGTATCGCTAACGGAGTCGATCGATGGCTCATGGATAGGTATCTAAGAACACATTACATATTGTCATTTCCCGAAATGACTTGACTTGTCTTGGCTTGGCGAAGACGTTTTTGGGGCCATGCTGGACCTGATTTGAGGTCGGCGGAATCTTAGCATGCTGGACGCGATTCACAAAGGGAATTTTATTTCCTAAAATGACATTCGAAGCACGATGAAAAATGCTTTCGGGTGAAGTATAATAGTTCTGGGTTTTTTAGCCGGATGGGCGAACCAGCATGTGATAATGCATTGGTATCGTCAAAAATAGCAGTTTAGTGCAGATATTAGCGACTAAGCCTAATAATTCGTCGAGATATGTATCTCATTGGATTGGGTTTTGAAAAAGCTTTACAAAAATGTGCAACATGCCGAAATTTTGGTTAATTTTGGCCACGTTTTAGTCGATTTGGAGGCGGCTGAATGCAAACAGTTTTCTTAAAGTGGCTGTAACTTTGGCTAATTTCAATGGATTTTTGTCCCGTTTCAGCCGTGGATGGAGGACATTCCAGACTACCTAGTTGTGCAAAAATGAAGCAATTTTGAAAATTTTTCATCGTTTTTTGTTTTTCCATTTTAGTTTTGCAAATCGTTTTTCGTAAATATCTTTTGACAGGAAAGGGCTACGGGGAAGATTTTCAATAGCGACTTATCGGAAGCTAAGAGGGATCGAATGCAACCGGAAGTGTCCAAATCCGTTCAGCCATTTCCGAGAAATCGAAGTGCAATTTTTTGGCCAATTTTCAAGTGATTTTATATGGCATTCCTCGGAGAGGAAGCCAAAAACGACTCCAACTCCAAAGTTTCCCCCAAAACTCGTTCCTAACCTAAAACCCAACAAACCAGCCAAATTGACCACACTTTGAACCCCTACGGAGAACCTAACCTCACTTTTACACTGCGCCAAAAACCTTTTCAGGCTGGCACACTCCCCTAATGAAACAAAGCGATCGCCATCAGCGCAACAACTCCTTCCAGTCGGGCCAAAACTGGGCGAACCTTCGCGCCCAGCAACCTTGCAAAAATTCGTCGTTTCTTCGCTCCAACGGCGAAACCTAACCTAAAACCTGAGTTCTCCAACAAACGGTGGTTACCTAATCTTCCTGGGTCAGGCCAAAACCTTACAACAACAGCAAAAAGTGGTCCCCCAGTCAACAACTTCTACCTCTTCTAAGCTCTCTCAGGGCCGTTTTCGAGAGGGGGAAGGGGGGTAGGTTAGGTACCTTGGCGCATAAAAAGGCCGGTTCAAGTGGGCCCCCCCTCCGAAGAAGAAGAAGACGAAGAAAAACGGCTCGCAAAATAATAATAAAAAAAATCAGCAAACCTACTGACAGTTAAAGTCAAGTTGGCTTAAAGCCGTCCGTAAACTGCAAGGTTTTATGTTTTGGCATCTATCGAGGGGGGCCTCCGAACAGCAAATCTTAGCCCTGCAGGGGTTATACCGTACCACAGACAACTTGTTCAAAGGGGGGAGGGGAACACGGCAGGACGGGTCACACGAGATAATGATCACCCTTCACGTCCGTCGTCGTCGTAGACGAAGAAACGAAACGAAACGGTTTTGCGCGAAACGATCATCTCCAGCCGATTAAGGGATAAGCTCCGGAGAGATCTGCCCTGCTGCCAAAAATGGCAGAAATCGAAAGCACGGAGAGAAAAAACGAAATTACATCGAAATCACCTCAAAATTACATCCATTTCATGTAATGGCATGCAACATTGCACGCAAATGACAGCTAAGTTGTTTGCAAATTTCCCACCGTGTCCACACACCGGTACCTGGTGGAGGTTATCTCTTCGAGGGACTTGATGGCTTCCCTCGGTGTAACCTGTTCCTTATTTGTGCTAGCGAGCGCTGGAGAGTTGCAAAGTGTGGCGGTTCAAGATTTGTGTGTGTTTGTTTTTGCTTCTGCTGTGTGGCTTTGAGCTATTTCTTGGGGAGCTTTTCAGCACAGGTAAAAAAACGAAACCTGTTGAGCAGCATCTGAAACGGCTTGGTGGTTTGGACTGACCAACAGGTGGGCTAAGGGTTTTTCAACGATTGTAACCTCACCACGGCAATTTTTAACCTCAGCTCAACTATACCCGTTTGACAGTGCTTTGAAACTGTATTTACGCATCCTACCACAAATCTCCTACTGTGTGTGTGTTTTCACAACTAGATGGCGCTAGTGATGAAAATGTTCCATGACTTCGTCTGTTTGTCTGTGGTCTAAATTAAATTTGAGATAGCCTAAGGGCTCCATACAAAAATGTCAAAATTTGTATGGAAATTTTGTAACGAGGGTTTAACAATCCAAATAATCCAGTATTTTTGCGTTACGTAATAAAAGAACGCTCCCTAAAATTTTGCAAACAAAACAAAAATAAAAAATTCCGCTATACTCGTAATCAGTTGTGTTCAAATTATATGAAAATTTTAGGCTAACTCTTTATTAACCCTCTAAGTCCCAATTCAGCTTCTAGTCAGGCTTAGATCTATAATTTGCTAAAAATCCAATTTGAATAACTAAAAATCATTGGAAAATTTACTTTTATTTGTAAAAAAAAACAATGCACAAAAATAGAAAAAATTGTTTATAAACAATTATCAACATTTAAAAAAATCCCAATTCTCAAACAAAAACTTTGAAATTTAGTTTTTTTTTTTCATTTTATTTAAAACTCTGTTCCAATTTAAAATGTTGGTTTGAATTGATATTTTTCGGTAAATAATAACACAATTTTTAAACGTTTTCTTTACGTATCGGCCTACTTTTCTCCTTTCGGCCATCATCAGAATCTATTTAGAACAAAATTACAAAAAAATATTACAATGTTACAAAAATTAGAAAGTTATTCACAATTTGTACTACAACCACACAAGCTACCTTAAACCTTCCAGCTGATGATGGCCGAAAGGAGAAAAGTAGGCCGAAACGTAAAGAAAACTACTATTTCACATAAATTGAAGTAAAATTACAACAAAAAGAACACAGAAAAAAAAATGATGGTAATATTCATCAGGAAATGGTGACAGATTTGGTGTCAAAAATAATGATTAATTTTCATCTGTTTTTGATGAATATTCATCAGGTTTACATGTTTACACATTTTTAATGTAATATTACAAAAAAAGTGGTAATATTCAACCCACCAAATTTTCAACATTCCATAATTCAACCTTTTTTTCTGTGAAGAAAATTTAGTTCAAAAATTACACACTTTGATTTAAAAACGTTTGCCTTATTTAAAAAAAAACTTCTGCTTAGCTTTTCAACATTTGGCAATGATTTCCAATATTTAAGAAAAAATCATGTAGCTTTTTATGGTATTATCCAACACCAACCTATGCAATAGGTACACAGAAAAAAAAAATGATGGTAATATTTATTAGGAAATGGTGACAGATTTTGTGGCAAAATAAATGATGAATTTTCATCAGTTTTTGATGAATATTCATCAGGTTCACATTTTTACACATTTTTTATGTAATATTACACGAATAAAGAGGTAATATTCAACCTACCAAATTTTCAACATTCCAAAATTAAACTTTTTTTTCTGTGTATATGAAAGGCCTTTACGAAGGGTCGTATAATTACATAATAAAAACGTAACTTAATCCACCCTAGGGTGGTTGGTGCCTTCCTCACATTTAAAGGGTGCTATCCAAAATAGACACAAAAGGGCGATGTTTTTCAGTGTTTTATCAATTTGACTCATTATTCATACCACTAGATTGGATAGTCTTCATATTGCAGGGCACTTATATGCTTACACCTTTTGATAGGGTAGCCAGACCCCCAATCCAATTCGTGCTTGTTGGAAAGGTTTTTTGATTACCTATCCAACGATAGGTCGCATGAGAGATCCGGACAATGGTTTCATCAAAATATCTGAGATCCGGCCTCCAAAAAGTGCATAACTGACACTCAAGTGCTTATAACTTTTGATAGGGTTGTCAGATCTTCAATGTCTTCGACGCATTGGAAAGGTCTTTTGATTACCTATCCAACGATATGTCGCATGAGAGATCCGGACGACGGTTTCATCAACATATCTGAGATCCGGCCTCCAAAAAATGCATAACTGACACTTAAGTGCTTATAACTTTTGACAGGGTTGTCAGATCTTCAATGTCTTGGACGCGTTGGAAAAGTCTTTCAAATACCTTTCTAAAAATGTATAACATGACAGGTTTTCTTACAAATACCACCCTTTTTACAATCTTCCGAACTTTAGTCAAAATTGTTTTTTTAGCATAACTTTTGAAGTACTCAACAAAACTGCATAATTTTTAATAGCGACTTATGTGACTCCAAGACGGATCGAATGACGCCAAAACGGACAAAATCGGTTCAGCCAATGTCGAGATAATCGAGTGCATATTTTTTGGTGCACAGACACACATCCCTACACACACACACACACACACACACACACACACACACACACACACACACACACACACACACACACACACACACACACACAGACATTTGCTCAGAATTTGATTCTGAGTCGATAGGTATACATGAAGGTGGGTCTAGGAGGTCTAATTGAGAAGTTCATTTTTCGAGTGATTTTATAGCCTTTCCTCAGTAAGGGGAGGAAGGCAAAAAAGAGTGATAATTTGACAATTCAAAATTTGAAGCAATTTTTCGGCGCTCAAACTTGCAACTTTGAATTTATCGATTCTTGCAGTTTCAAGCAAAATGAAAAAAAAAAAATTGTGGACTGGAAAAAAAATATTTCAGTCTGTAAAATTAAAAAAAAATAAAATAATATTTATCAGGAAAAAAAACTAATGTTGCGTTGAAAAACATTATAATATTTCCTCAAAAAATGTGTCAATTAAATGTTAAATTGAAATCTGATAATATTACATCCTGGAATGATGATAAATTTTGTGTCACAAAAGTTGAGTGAACTCAATCAAAGTAAATTTACCAATTCCACATAAATTGAGGTTAAATCCAACCACCAAATTCACCAACTTTTCAAATTTTATTTTTTGTTTTGCTATGTATATTTTATTGCTATAACACCATCAAATTTCACAACTTCCTAAATTAAACTGCTTTATTGTGCATTGAAAAAAAAACATGATAATATTACATCTGGGAAAGGGAACATTAATTATGTCAGATTTTTTTTAAATTTTACTTCTAAAAATATGTAAATTTACAACTTTTTTGGTGTAAGGAAAAATGTAAAATCACATCATATAAGAGGTAAAATTAAACCTTCCAAAATTACACCTTACCAATTTACAAAAAAAAAATCTGTGTTTATGAGTGAACCTAAATTACGAAAGAAAATGATTCCGATACTTTTCATCAAAATCTATAAATATTTCATCAATTGAACTTCAAAAAAGCAACAAAAATGTCCCTCAGTGACCACAAACAGTAAAAAAAATCATGGTAATATTACATCTGGTTAGGGGTACATTTTTTATGTCAGAAAAAATGTGTAATTTTACATCTGAAAATGGGTAATTTTACCACTTTTCTGGTGTAATGACACTTTTTCAGTCTAAATTGAGTTAAAATTACATCAATAAAGAGGTAAAATTCAACCGTCAGAAATTACAGCTCCGATATTTACACAATTTTTTACTGTGTACCTCCGTTATGATGTATTATTACATCAATTTAACTCTCTATTTACTATGGAGAATTAGAATTACATGGGAAAAGAGGGTAAATTACACTTTTTCTTAAGTAACAAAAGTACTTATTTTCAAACATATCAAATGAAACATAAATAAATACTAAAAACGCTAATACAGAACTAAAAATTACAACAAAAACAACAAGAATAAGCGAAATATATAATTTTTTGTCAACAACATTCACGGGAAAATTATAAAATTACTTGTTGAAATTTGGGTAGCAGGGTTGCTTTTATTTATTTTTTTTTCATTTATTTAAGGTAACTTTAACCTTTTTGGTCATTCGCTACCTTTTGGTACACAGAAAAAAAAAATGATGGTAATATTCATCAGGAAATGGTGAAAGATTTTACCTCAGAAAATGATGAATTTTCATCAGTTTTTGATGAATATTCATCAGGTTCACATTTTTACACATTTTTTATGTAATATTACACAAATAAAGAAAGAGAAAAAAAAAGAGATAATATTCAACCTACCAAATTTTCAACATTCCAAAATTCAACTTTTTTTTTCTGTGTAGTAGGGATTTGAAGACAAACTCACCACAGTTCAAGAAAATTCCAAAAATTCATCAGGCCCATGAACCCAAACCCCTCCCCAAACGAGCTCAACGAACTCCTGATCGGGGAAAATTGCCCCCGATTATTTTTCCGGAAGTAACCGGAAGGAAGTGCACTGACACCTCTTCTTTAACAGGTGGAAAGAAGCCAGGAAGAATAGAACGGAAAAATTCTCCACTCTTCGAAGGTGGGCCAGATGTTCCCGGAGCGATCTGCATGGTTTTTCGATTTCTTTACCTTTTTTGCGTAAACCACAATTCTGACGGCTCAAATCGCCGTTTGAATGAAGCCTGCTTTTAATGTTTTATTTTTTTATATTCCTCTAAATTGAGCCAGTTCTCCACTCCACTTAGCTGTTTTTTTTTTCGATGTTGGATCATCTGCATATCGCCGTTCACGGCGTCCGTGAACTCCGGCGTTGAGGCCGCGCCGTACACTACCGGAACGCGATCAATTGCTCAATGAAATGTAGAAGAGGAAGAAGAAGAAGAAGACGAGGAGTTAAGAATGAATGACGAGGGGGGAAAGCGAAGAAATGAAGCGGTGCAGATTGAATTGGTAAATTATTTAAGTAAAATAATTAGAACTATCGTAATATAACACAACTATCATCGCGGGATTGCCTGGGGTCTGAACTGAATGAGAGGGAGTAAAGAAGGAAGAAAGATCATCTTCCTGAAGAAGAAAACGAAGATACGAAGATGCTGTATCATAAACTAGTGGCGGCTGAAAAATCGGTTGAATGAATTGGAGGTGGTGAAAATTATAGGGGGCTCTTTTATGGTTCGTGTGTTGGTCGACGGGCGGAATTATAATCGATCTGATGGGGGGGGGAAAAAAGAAGTGATAAAAAGGAAGAAGAAACGTTGTTGAAACGAAGGATTGCGGAAGAAAGAGTTAATTCATCTGGCCCAAGGGCTCAAGCAAACGGTTCTCCAAGGTGGGGTCGATGAAATGGCTTATGACTTAAGCCATTCTTCAATGTCAAAAATTTAAAACGAATGTGGATTACTTTGCTGCTCAATCCAAATGTCCAACAATTAATAAACATGACCTAATGTCCAACACCACTATATTTTCCTTATGTTTTTTTACAAGATTTTATAAGTAGTTTATGCAACAAGTTGCAAAAAGAGGATTTTTCAGCACGGGTCCACATTTATCCAACGAGGTTCATCGAGTTGAATAAATACGACGAGTGCTGAAAAAATCAAGTTTTGCAACGAGTTCCATTCAACATTTTTTGCAATTCCAAAAAACACATACTGAGTGAAATTGTATGTCAAATTTTCATGTATTTTGTCAATAAATCGTTTAAATCAAAAAAAATGTTGAAAAGTGTTACTTTTCGAAACAAGTGCTGAAAACATCAACTTTTCAGCACCCATTTGAGTGCTGAAAAGTAGAATTTTTCAGCATATATTTTGAAAAGTGTTGCTATTCAATTCTGTTATTTTTGGTACAGAAAAGTAGGCTATTTCGTCGTTCAAAAATGACAGGAAAAGTAAATAGTTTCACGACGGAATTGCAAAAAGATTTTTTTTAATGTTGAAATTATACATAAAAGTATACATTAAAAACGGTTCACAACATGAAAATATTTCTGTATGTCAATTGACGAAAACTTTTGACTGTGCTTTGACACTAATAATGTTTTGTAAAAATAATATCTTCTATGCGAATTTTAAAAAAAACATATCTTATAAGAGTGAACGAATATGAACCACCCTAGGACATCTAAGACCACCCGAGTTGCCATAAAAACCAGGTTCGACCACGTTTGTCCACAAACCAATTTTACTTGCATTTGAGCTCACTAAGAGCAGTTTTGATACTGATTAATGCGACATTCATGTAAATTTTCTCATAGAGCATGGTACAAAATCTCATAAAATGACCATTTTAAATCGCTGTAACTTGGGTTTAAGAAAAATCCTTTTGAGATGTTATATTCATATTAAAGAAGAAGTTTTGAGCTTTCAGATGCACCGCAGAGCGTATTTTTTTGTGTCCCCCTCGAAAAGATACAAACATTTGAAAAAGGCCTATTAAAAACTAAAAAAAAAAACGCTGTAACTTTTTACCAAAATGACCTAGCGACTTTGTTGACATCTCAAAAGACGCGTATTTTTATGCTCTAAATATGTCCCGAAGTCACCATAATTGCCGAAAATGATACAAAAAAGATACGCAATAAAAACACTTTTTTGATGGGCCACCCTACTGCTTTTCATATAAAATGCTGTAGAATGATCAGATTAAGAGATAGCGATTTGGTGTCTTCGACAAAGTTGTTTGAAATGGCTAGTACTACAATACTGACGAAGAAAGTATACCTCTGTCTCATCTAGAAGCGAAGATAGTTTTTGAAAATATTAGAAATTTTTGGACCACCCTAATACCGTTTTGACCAAAAGATGTAAAATTTCATTTTTTACAAATGCTTCTTAGACGCTGAAGCTCGAAAATGCATCCTTGAAGCGGAAATAAATTATTCCTGCTAAATTTGCTTTTCCGACTACTGTTTTCAATGCTGTTACTAAAAATATATTTTTTGAAAATGTTGTAAGTTTCAAAGTATCTACTCAAAATTGTTCACAAAGTAGCGTATTTTATCGAAAATACTAAAATTTTCATTGTTTGCAATATGGGTATCAAACGATTTAAAATTTTGTATGCTTTTTCAATTTTTAAATTCTTTTTTGGAAAATACCAAAATTTTCATAAATTACGACATTACACATAAATTAAAAATGAAAATATACAAAATGGGTTCTCAAACGAAGCGATATTTTGTTTGCATTTTCACATTAATAGATTTTTTGAATACTGAATTTTTTACTGAATACCGTATTTTTTCTAAAGTATTGCATTGCATAATGCATTTTGGAAAAAAATACGGTAATTTGTGAAAATTTCAATTTTTTCCGAAATAAAAAAATCGTACAAATTGAAAAAAAAAATTCGCTTGATATGTAAAATTACATATCAATATATGTAAATTTACATAATTTCAGGGGTCAAATTTTACAAACTTTGTTGCATTAAATTCTTTACTTCGTATGAATTTAAAAATATATATGTTTTTTTATTGTGAAAAATTAAAGGTGTTTTTAAATGCAAATTTCGTTTTAAATCTATGCAATTTATGTTTTTTTTTCAAAGTTTCGTTCATCCGAAGGATTTATGGGACTTCGAATACTCGAATCAAATTTTTTTTCTGTTTTTCACATCAAATTTGAATTCTGTTACCCCATTTTAGTTAAATTTGAATGTTTGATTGCCTTAAAAATTACAAAATGCATTTTTTTTTTTCAATATTTCATCACAACTATTTTGGCCGCCATCGTGGATTTGAAAATTAAAAATCACGAAAAACATTTTTTTTCTTAATTTGGTTATCCGAAAAGAAAATTTACCGAGGCCTTCGGATACGCGAGTTTGGACTGTATTGTGAAAATCCTGCAAGTAAAAGCAAGTATTACTCCATTTTATAATTTAAAGTGAAAATAATTTTGTTCTAATAAAACTATCTAAATTTAAATGTTTCTAGCAGAAACCTTACATTTTATGAAAATCTATGCAAAATTTCAAATATGATGAATATCTTTTAATAACACTTAGTTTGACTTGATGCAAAATGCAAAATGCAAAATAAAAAAAAAATCAAAAACAGCAATTTTCTGAAATTTTTCAAAGTTTTCAACAAAAATCCTGAATGTTAAGATAATCCCTTGACACCTTGACACATTGACAGTCACGAAGTTTTAAACACTAAAATTATTTTTTTTATAATTTTAGTATTTTGAGCGACTTGTTCACACAATAATTTTGTCGCTTCGATGAACCATTTATTTACACTTACATTACCCATTATGGTATGTTACATGAAATATCGTGTAACATTTTAATTATGCAATTTTTTGTTATTTTTTTTTCTTTGTAAGCTTCGAACCCTTTCTGAAATTCCAACTAGCCTAATTTTGCTAAACCTTCCAAGATTTTATCATTTTGTAACACTTTGTCAGCGCAAGATTTATGCTAATCGCTTTACAAACTGGATAAGCAACAAAAAAATGCCAGAGAAAGCAAATTCTTCGCACTTAAATTAAAATCTAGATTACCCGTTCGTTGGTCGTTGGCAAATCCCTCTGCGCGATGTTGACAACATATTTTCTCCTGTCCACCATAACTCAGCCCTCAAAAGTGAGTTGAAACATATATTATTTTTTCGTGTGTGTGCTTGTGTTTGTTTGCCTGCAAACCGTCTAATCTCCGGACCAGATCGTCCACACTCACCTGTGGATTAGGAGCCAAGCTGCCGCTACTCACCAGAGCTCTTAGATCATCTCTAGGTGTTTTGCTAGGGTAGGGTGTCCAGTTGTTGCCCTTTTTTTAACATTGTATTATTTTAAACTTTTTTTTAAGCCTTTCCGACGCATTTTTAACGAACATGTAATTTTACATGCGATTACATGTAATTTTACATTTTTTCGTTGTAACCCCAAAATCGGACCCCTTTCGCCCGTTTGATAAAACTAGTTTTTTTGCAGACATTTTTTTCGCGCGCGTTGACCAACATCACCGTTCCAGGGCTTGGCCAGGGCGTTTGGAGCGAACCCGCAGGGTGTCCCTGGAAGGGAGGGTGAAAAAAAGTTACGGTTGTTTCGCGAGAGCGCAAACCAGGTTGGCATGCAAAAACCGGTGCCTTAGGGCCCTCCACTTTGATTACACGAATGGAGTTTGGGTTGGATGTTGTTTTTTTTTTGTGTTACATTCCGTGGAGTTCGTGCCGGGCCACCGCAAGTTGCTGGCGGCTAGAAATGTTGGATGGGGATGTTTTTTTTGCTGTTGGACACTTAAAATAGAAACACTTTGTGGCGTGGAGACAACGAACGAAAAGGTCGCTATCAGTTAACCCTGTAATTATTGGCGATTTTATTTTTTGAGTTGTGTTTTTGGGGCAGAGGGAATGGTGGATGGTTAGCGTGATGGGACCAATTTGGTAATCTAGCAAAAGTCCTTGGAAGATTTCGCGATCTGAGATGATTCATTTGGAGCGATTTGAGATGTTGCAGAAGCGTTACAGATGTGTTGCACTAGAACAAATTAGTTAGCATGATTGTTGTAGAGTTTAATGAAATCTACCAAAAATAAAACCATCAACTGTAAAAGCACCCTTTCTTAAAACTCTTAAAGAAGAAAACAAATATTTTAAATTATTTAAATTAGTAAAAAAAGTAAGTATTTTTGCAAACAAAAAAATCAAGCCGTGAAACATGAATACACTTTTCTTTGAATTTCTTTAATTATTTTTTTTTAATTTCGTGCTTTTTGTGAAAAAGTAAGCATTTTGTACAAGCTTTGTTTTAAATGCATGCAAATTTATTATTCGTTTTTCAATAAAATCAAAATTTCTTTTTATTATATTTGTGATTTTCTATTTTGTAAGCATACAAAATTTAATTTAAAAATAATGAAAAAATAATTTAAAAGACGAAAAAATCACAATAAAACAAAACTTTTAAAATTATTTTTTAATGCAAATGTTGTTAAAATTAATAACAATAACTTCTGAAACGGGTTTTCGATCAGTCATAAATTTGAATGTTTTGTTTAAAGTTTATTTTTTTTAATTTTCTGAAAAAGGTCTTGTAAAAGTTTTAGTAATTAAAAACCATGTAAAAAAATCCCAATTTGAAAAATGTAAATGGCAACACTGTTAAAAGTTATGATCAGTTTAGTACATACAACGTAACTTTTTAAGAGCAAACGTTGTTAATTTGAAAAAAACATTTTTTCTGAACCAAGCTTTCCGAGAAGTCATAAATTTTAATGATCTTGATTTTTTGAAAATTTTAGCTTTTTATTTGTGATAATTTTGTTAGTTTTTTTTTTGAAGTATATTCTCAAAAGTAATTCAAAAATTATAACAATGATGATAAAAAATTATAAAAAAAAACTTTTTTAAAATGAATGGTACATAAAATTGATCCAAATTCAAAATAAAAAATTGCATATTTTTGAACATTTTTTTTGTAACAAGCATAAGATCGTTAATTTCAATGATCTCAAATTTCAGGAAATTTGTATTTTTTGTGAGAATTGTTTTTTTATGAAATAGAAAATTAAGACCATAATGCAATTATAATTTATAATTGTTTCATATATACATTGAAATAAGTCTTGCGTAAAAAAATGATTTAATAAATTTTGATTTTTCAGCATGAAAAAAATATTTTTTTTTGGTTTGATTTCTTCGTGAAACTAGCATTCCAATAAGATTAATTAATTTTAATTGAATGTTCTGTTTTTTTTTTTTTAATTTTAGTAGTTTTTATTTTATTTTCTAAAAAAGCAAAATTAAGACCATAATGCAATTTAATATTATTTTTAAGTATATTATAAAAAATGCATAGTGTAAAAAAAATTATTTAATTAAAAATGGAAAAAAAAACAATTTGACACAAAATAGGTTTTTTAAAATTAAAGGTAGAAAAAAGTCTAAAGAAAAAATAAAGTTAATTTCAAAAGCAGTTTCTCCTAAAACTAGATTTTGATAGTCACAAACATTGATGATTAAAATTTTCTGAAAATTTAGTTTTTTTGTGTCTAAATTTAAGTTTCAGTCTAAATTTTGGCCATAATATAATTTATTATTTTTAAGTATTTTTTCAGACAAAATGTATTATTAAAATGTTAGTATTTCAAAAAAATAATTGAAAAAATGCATATTTACAAAAAAAACTTTTTTTAAAAAGGTAGAAAAACAAAGTCATTTTATGAGTAAATGTCTCATAAGTTCTCTTGTAACTATGAAACTAGTTTTCCGATTGTATTTTTTTTTGTTCTGGCAACACTTTCTTCAAAAAGTAATTTCATTACGAATCATAAAATCAGGCAACCCTGCCATACAGTGTTTTCGTGATCAAAATTAAGTAGGTTTTATTTTTTAATTACTTTAATTTTTACATAAGGCCGATGCAAATATTTAAAAAAGTTTTTGTCCCTCGGCCCTGGCCGAGGTCAAGGGGGGGGCAAAAAAATAAAAAAATATAAAAATTTATATAACAAGTCTTCACATTTAAATGAAAAAAGTGTTTTAAAATGCATTTTACACTAGTTCAGTTGTTTTGCAATCATTAGTTTTCAAAAAATCTAAGATCTGACAAAAACAAAAATTATGTCGAAAAAAAAGATTTTGCATCGAAAATTTTCAAAAAATCTTAAGATTTTTTAATAAACCCAAACATGCTAAAAATTATTTTAAACGCAGGAGAATGTATTTTAATTTGATTTCAATTGGTTGCACTTGAATTTTCATTGAAATTTTGAAGTTTATTGTAAAAATATTTTTTTTGCCCCCTGATTTTTCGGGCCAATTTTGAAGGGGGGGGTGACAAAAACTTTTAAAAATATTTGTACCAGCCTAACCTATCATATATATCTCTGTCTTAGCTTGTATGGGAATAGTTAATCGCAAGCAAGTCACTTGCATGCAAGATCAGCAAAGTGAAATACTGACATCTAGTGGCAAGTAGGGGCAACTTGTTATAATATTAACTTACACCCAAAGGAAAAATATATCTCAAAATCTGCAACATTGGATTTGCTGCAGAAAATGTCATATTTTATAACATTTTTTGCAGCAAGCCCGTAGATTATTTTTGCCCGCGTGTAAAAATTTCAGCGATCTGCAGTTCTTACCAACACATATAAAGCTGGCCCATCCCCGAGCAACACTCCAAAGAGAAGCATATGTTGGTGCTCTTTCACTCACTTTTCATCAAGCGTCCATGGCGCGGTGGTAGCGTGTCGGATCAATAACCAAGAAGTTGGTGGTTCAATCCTCGTTCTGCTAAGTGTTTTATTTGTGAAATACAACCAAAAAGCCGTCGGTAATGTCAATAATTGTCGGTAACGGGCAAAAATGTCATACTCCTATATCGCAAAAAATGCATGAGGACAGATTTCATGCAGATTCTGATATACTTTCATGCCGCCATGCATCACAATCATGCGACTGTCAGTTGGGTGTAGAAACCTTCAACAAATCTGTTTTTTAGTGTTGATGTATGTAAGCTTGTATGAAATTGCGTTATTTTTTGTAAAGCTAGACTTTTCAGTACTGATTTCAGTTTCCTGTTGTAAAACTGCAACACCAAAGTCTACCCCTAAAATTTCGCTTTCATAAACAACCTAAAATCTTCTAACACCAATCTCCGCTTAGTCATCGCACCATATTGGCTTCGCGAAGGTGCAGTTTCGCCCCAAAAGCCACCTTGAACGTTTCCAGCTAAGCCTCGGAGGACCATTAATCATTGGCTCAAATGAGTTTTTTTTTCTTCTTCTTCTTTTCTGCACAACCCTCAAGTCCCGTGTCACCCTGCCGGTGTCCCTCTGGGCGGTTGACCACAAATCTTTCGATCTTTTTTTCTCTTCGATTTTCGATGGTCAAAAATAAAATTTCGATTGTGACGACGGCGGCGGCATTAATGGTGTCCACCTATGCAAAAATTTGAATTTCAAATTTCCTCTAACCCAGTTTACGAATCATCGTCTGAAGACGCAGAAAAAAGATACCCTTGAGAGGGTGAAGGGGCGAGGACGACTGATGGGAACATGCAGCAGCGATATATTGAGAGGAAACGCATTTTTTGGACCCTCAAGTGCCAATATAGGTGTTTTGCTACTTTTGTAACCGTTGTTCAACAACTAAATTTTAGGTTTTTTGTTGCCTTACAGAAGTTACAAAAAAGTTTTACCAAGATTTTGAACCTTAATTTTAGTAAACAAGTTAAAAATTAGCTTTTTACAACTTGCAACTGCAGTGCAACATATTTGCAACTCTTGTGAAACATATTTTTTCTCGAATTTCAAACAACCCAACCATTCAAAGGTTAAAACCGCAAGAAAGAGACACACAATCCCCAACAAAATAGCAAAGGTCAACCCCGGAGACAGCGGAGTTTACAAATGGGCCCGAACCGATCCGGCAGAAACTGCCGCAGGTTCTTTCCATGGTTCCGCGCCGGAGAGGTCGTGACCAGGTCGATTAGTTTTGCCTTAATCCGCGTGAGGGCCTAGCTTCTCAGGGGGGTTTTGAGGAGCCCGGTTTGTCGTGACAAATCTCTCTCTCCCTGTGAGAAGAACCTGTTGGCCCGGGGATTGTTGTAATCCGAGGGATTGGACACGTAACTGGACTTTTTGAATCGTTTGAGGTTAGGTTAGGTTTTAGGACAGTTGGAGCTTGAAAAAGATCAAGTTTGTTTCCATTCCAAATTCAGAAACATCTAGTGGAGAAAATGTTTCAGCTAATATGGTTGAATGAAAGAATAGTTCCATGCAAGCTACTTGCATGCAAGCTGAACAATGCGAAGTAGTGACATCTGGTGGCGAGTAGTGGCAACTCGGCATCAACTCAACATTATGATGTTTTGCTTCAAGAAAATCGCTTCCAACGTTGAAAAGACACCTTCAGACTCGAAAAGTGCGTGCCAGCACGCATTTCGCCCCTTCAAGCGGCTATAATTTAATATAAAACCTCACGCGTCCGACCGAACCCTCGGGGCCAAAACCAGAAAAAATCCTCCAGACTCCAAGCCCGAAGCCCATGGTCAGGTGAACCAGCAGTTATTAATAGACACCTAATGAGCAATGGACCTGTAAGAGAGCTCAAGCAGGTTGGTTCGAGAGGTGCCAAGGAGGTATTGATTTATTGGCCAGTTCTTCCCAGCGCTGACTGGTTGAATAGGTAATCCGGAACCACAGTTAGGACGGGACCAGGGGACCCGGGTGTTGATAGAGATCTGCTGCAGTTGCCGTTGTTGTTGTTCGACGCTTTGAGGATGATGATGATGGTGCCTTTTTGGGGCTAATTGAAGCTAATTGGATTCCTGTTTCCGAGCGAGAGAGAGAGCGGGGCACGTGAAGTTACAGGTTGAAAAAGTGGCCACTTTGGGATTAGGAGGGGCCAGGATAGACTGTTTCTGCGAAGGGGGGAATCGATGGACTGAAATGTATAACAATATATTGGTAACCTGGTACTTATTTAGAAAATCTGCTCATTAAAATTTCCTTTATATTAATCCATAAAATTCTCTGAAATTAGATTCTGAAACAGTTTACATGAAGTTATTTTTTTAAATTTTCTATTTATACTTCTATTTAGACTTCTAACACATTATGGCATTTTCATTGTTTATTTATGTTTTTTACTGTTTTTTTCTGTTTTTTTTTGTTTTTTTTTTGTTTTTGTTCTTTTTTTCAGTTTTTTCAGCTTTTTTTTTTATTTTTGCTGTTTTTTTTTGTTTTTACTGTTTATTCTCTTTTTTCTTTTTTTTCTGCTGTTTTTTTAGTTTTTTTTTGTTTTTTTGTGTTTTTTGTGTTTTTTTTTGTGTTTTTTTTCTGTATTTTTTGTATTTTCTGTTTTTTCTTGTTTTTCTGTTTTTTCGTGTTTTCTGTTTTTTTTCTGTTTTTTTCTGTTTTTTCTGTTTGTTTCTATTTTTTTCTTTTTTCAGTTTTTTTTCTATTTTTCTGTTTGTTTGTTTGTCTGTTTTTATACTGTTTTTTTCTGTTTTTTTCTAATTTTTCAGTTTTTTTCTTTTTTTCTGTTTTTTCTGTTTTTTGCTGTTTTTTTTCTAGTTTTTTTTTTGTTTTTTTTTGTGTTTTTTTTTGTGTTTTTTTCTGTTTTTTTCCATTTTTTCTGTTTTTTTGTATATTCTGTTTTTCTCTTTTTTCTGTTTTTCCGTTTTTCTGTTTTTTTCTGTTTTTCTGTTTTTTCTCTTTTTTTCTGCTTTTTCTGTTTTTTTTTTTATTTTTTTCTTTTTTCAGTTTTTTTCTGTTTTTCTGTTTGTCTGTTTTTTTCTGGTTTTTCAGTTTTTTTTCTGATTTCCTGGTTTTCTGTTTTTTCTGTTTTTTTTTCTGTTTTTATGTTTTTTCTGTATTTCTGTTTGTCTGTTTTTCTTGTTTTCTGTTTTTGTTTTATTTGTGTTTTTGTTTATTCTTACAATTTCCAATATTATGTTAATGCTAACATCCTTTTTTAATCAGGATTTGTTTACGCATTTCCAATGTTTTAGTTCAATTCTAAATTTGGGGATTTACCTTTAAGAATTGTCTATCTTAACTTCAACTATTGCTAATTTTATACTTTTCTTTTTATTCCATGCAATCGTCGAACCGTTACTTTGAAAATAACAGGTAAGTCAAGCAATCATACAACCAAATTCATGAAGAGGGCAAATACGTGACAAAACATTGTTTGTTTTTTAAATAACTTTAAGTAATTAAAGAATCGATCAATATTTATTTTTTATTAGGGACTTTGACACAATAAATTTGGTAAAGAGCAAGTACTAATTTAATCAAAGCTTAATTATGCTAATGAAGGCAAAATTTGCTCTGTTTAACACCTTTTTGATCCACTTGACTGATTTATCTGATCGCGTTTGACGTAAATCTAAAACACACAAAAAAAATGATAAATAAACAAAACTTCAACCTTTTTCTCCGCCCCTTTTTTGTTCGCTATTGTTATTTACTCTTCTTCTTTTCTTTCAAAATCCTCTCTCCCTCTCCCTCACCTCTCTTCCTTTTTGATTAAACCTTGTGACGTCATCGAAATCTGACCGCGATAATGGTGATAACGCTCTCTTCTCAATTTCTTCTTCTTCCTTCACCATATTTTCAATACTTTTGGCGATTACTTTCTTGCCCCTTTTTGGTTTCGCCGCAAATATTTGGTCTCAATTTGCATTTGGCTCGTGCCAAACCATTATCATCGGCAGCACAAGAGCAGCATGGTGAATGGTGAAAGGTGGTGAAAATGAGATGAAAGAGCCTGTTATCAGTACGCAGCTAATTTTGCTGTGGGGTTCGGTGGAGGGAAACTGGTTTTTTTGGCTGGTTGATTTCGTGGGACAGAGTTTTGCTGAAAAGTCGAAAAAAAATCCCTCCAAAGCATGATTAATCTGCTTAATTTGTTTTAATTCTTTGTATTGTTCACTTTTTAGTGCAATGTTTTTTTGTTTGTTTTTTCGTTTTTCTTTTTTTGTTGTTGTTTTGTTTTCATCGCTTTCACTTTAAAATTAGTTTTGTTTGTTTTATCGATTTTGTAATTTTGATTTTTTCCACTATCCTTTTGTTGATTTGTCAGGTTTTAAGAATGTTCACTTGTTATTTGGGTTGCACTTTCGAGCATTTATTTTTCTTACATTTTCTATTTTGTTTCTTTTCTGCTTTTGTCTATTTATTTTTGTTATAATTTTTTCTGTTCTTCCATGGTTTTCTTTGATTTCATTTCTTTTTTTTATTTAACAATTTTTATTGATCGATTTTTAGTTCTTATTTTTTTTTATTTGAAGTTGTTATTTTTTGTTAAGAATTAAATTGTGAATTTACGTAAAGTTTTTTTTTAGTTTCCGATTCTTCATTTTGTTATGTTTTGATATTTATAATGAATAATAAATTCCTTAAATTGCTGCTCGTGTATAATTTTTTAACATTGATTCGTTGATTTTAGCTGTTTGTTTCATATTCTTTAATTTATTTGTTTTTTTTTCTGTTTTTTCAATTCGATCACCATATGTTTATACTTTTTTATCATTTTTTTCATGTCTAGAGTTTTTTTGAAAAGGACCTATAAACTATTGTCTTTCATATGTTTTAGGACCTATTCAAAAAAACTCTAGATATGTTTTTTTTCTGATGATAAATCTGTACCAAATATTTTTTTCTGATTTTTTCATTCTGTTTACAATAGACTTATAAATGTTTTATCTGCCTTGTTTTCTCAATACAATTTTAAAATATTTTCTCATTTTGAGCAATTCTCTACGAAATCGGTCTTTTTTCTTCAATTTTAATTTTTGTATTTTTTAATCCGGCTGAAACTTTTTTGGTGCCTTCGGTATGCCCAAAGAAGCCATTTTGCATCATTAGTTTGTCCATATAATTTTCCATACAAATTCGGCAGCTGTCCATACAAAATGATGTATGAAAATTCAAAATCTGTATCTTTTGAAGGAATTTTTGATCGATTTGGTGTCTTCGGCAAAGTTGTAGGTATGGATACGGACTACACTGGAAAAATAATACGGTAAAAAATTTGGTGATTTTTTATTTAACTTTTATCACTAAAACTTGATTTACAAAAAACACTATTTTTAATTTTTTATTTTTTGATATGTTTTAGAAGACATAAAATGCCAACTTTTCAGAAATTTCAGGTTGTGCAAAATCACTGACCGAGTTATGAATTTTTAATCAATACTGATTTTTCAAAATCGAAATTTTGGTCGTAAAATTTTTCAACTTCATTTTCGATGTAAAATCAAATTTGCAATCAAAAGTACTTTACTAAAATTTTGATAAAGTGCACCGTTTTCAAGTTATAGCCATATTTAAGTGACTTTTTGAAAATAGTCGCAGTTTTCATTTTTAAATTAGTGCACATGTTTGCCCAGTTTTGAAAAAATATTTTTGAAAAGCTGAGAAAATTCTCTATATTTTGCTTATTCGGACTATGTTGATACGACCTTTAGTTGCTGAGATATTGCAATGCAAAGGTTTAAAAACAGGAAAATTGATGTTTTCTAAGTTTCACCCAAACAACCCACCATTTTCTATCGTCAATATCTCAGCAACTAATGGTCCGATTTTCAATGTTAATATATGAAACATTTGTGAAATTTTCCGATCTTTTCGAAAAAATATTTTTGGAATTTTCAAATCAAGACAAACATTTTAAAAGGGCGTAATATTGAATGTTTGGCCTTTGTGAAATGTTAGTCTTGATTTGAAAATTCCAAAATATTTTTTCGAAGAGATCGGAAAATTTCACAAATGTTTCATATATTAACATTGAAAATCGGACCATTAGTTGCTGAGATATTGACGATAGAAAATGGTGGGTTGTTTGGGTGAAACTTAGAAAACATCAATTTTCCTGTTTTTAAACCTTTGCATTGCAATATCTCAGCAACTAAAGGTCGTATCAACATAGTCCGAATAAGCAAAATATAGAGAATTTTCTCAGCTTTTCAAAATATTTTTCCAAAAGTGTGCAAACATGTGCACTAATTTAAAAAATGAAAACTGCCACAATTTTCAAAAAGTCACTTAAATATGGCTATAACTTGAAAACGGTGCACTTTATCAAAATTTTAGTAAAGTACTTTTGATTGCAAATTTGATTTTACATCGAAAATGAAGTTGAAAAATTTTACGACCAAAATTTCGATTTTTGAAAAATCAGTATTGATTAAAAATTCATAACTCGGTCAGTGATTTTTGCACAACCTGAAATTTCTGAAAAGTTGGCATTTTATGCCTTCTAAAACATATCAAAAATAAAAAAATTAAAAATAGTGTTTTTTTGTAAATCAAGTTTTAGTGATAAAAAGTTAAATAAAAAAATCACCAAATTTTTTTTACCGTGTATTATTTTTTCCAGTGTAGCCCGTATCCATACCTACAACTTTGCCGAAGACACCAAATCGATCAAAATATTCCTTCAAAAGATACAGATTTTTGAATTTTCATACATCATTTTTGTATGGACAGCTGCCGAATTTGTATGGAAAATTATATGGACAAACTAATGATGCAAAATGGCTTCTTTGGGCATACCGAAGGCACCAAAAAAGTTTCAGTCGGATTAAAAAATACAAAAAAAATCGAATGACCGAAATCCTAGAGAACTGCTCTTTTATCACATTTATTATCTTGTTCCTTTTGTAAATATTTATTCCCATAGTTTTTTCATGCTTTCCTTGTGATTTTTTTTTTCAATTAATTCATCTCTTCAGTTTCATTTTTACATTCAACCTCAACTCACTGAACTTTTTGTTTTGATGTTGTAAAATTTTAACTTTATCATCTCTTGATTCTATTAATTTAATAGATTTATCTGTTGTTCTTTGACTTTATCTCTTTTTTTATCAGCTCTTTGTTTCTTTTTTCCACTTTTGATTTTATTATTTAATATTAACATTCTTTTCAACTGCTATCTCTTTTTTACACTATCAACATTAATTGTGTTTCTTCTGATTTTCTATCTTTAACTTTCTTTCTTTGGTTTAAGTTTTTATTCTGATCTCTATTTTTACTATTTTTTTATGTTTGATTAATTCTTTTCAATGAACATTAATTTTAAAAGTGAATATCTTAAATTTAAACTTTTTCAAATTACCAGTTTTTTTTTTAATATTTTATTTGTAATTTTAAAGGTCATTTCATTCTTTTCGTTTTTTTTTTTTTTTTTTGTTCTAAGCATTAATCTCTTTCTTTTCATAAATCTTACTTTAGCATGTAAAGGATGTGAATTTTGATCTTTATTTATGTTTTATTTTTGCGTCAATTTCTTTTCTCTTACTCTTTTTTCCTTTTTTTCAGTAATTTGGTTTGTTTCATTTTATTTTTTAAATTATTGTATTTTTCCTAATTTTATTTAATTTTTTATTTTTTGGTTTACTTAGACTAGTTAAAAAATAATTAAAAAGTTAGGAGGGCAAAAATAAAAATTAAACTAAATTTCATTTTTCAAGCCTATTTTTTGATATTTTGAAAAAAAAAACTCGTTTTGAACTTATGAATTTTTCTTTTTCCTTTACTTTAACGTCTCTTTCAGATCGGTGGTTCCTAAATTCAAAATTTGAAAAAAGATTAAAAAGTATAAACATGTTTAGGAATACATTTATATATAACGTCTATAAATGTATTCCTAAAACTGAAAAAACAGTTTACAATCGATTTTACAAATTGTGAAATATCAATTTCAGTATATAATATTTTTTGGAGAAATATCAAGGGGGTGGGAGACCAAAAACTAATGAAATATAATATGCTATATACAGCAAAAAAAGTTGAATTCTGGATTGTTGAAAATTTGATTGGTTGAATATAAGATTTTTTTGTGTAAAAATGTGAACCTGATAAATATTCACCAGAAACTGTTGAAAATTCACCAATTCCTGATGTAATATTACCATAATTTTTTTTCTCTGTTTCTGTTTCTGAAAAATAACATTTTCTGAATTTATTTTAATGTTTAAACAAACACTATATTTGCTTGGCAATATAAAAATTGAAAATGCACGAAAAATGTGTAATTTCACCTCTAAAAATTTTATCATTTTATTTTTCTAAATTGAGGTAAAATAACATCTCAAGAGAGGTAATATTCAACCTTCAAAATTCACACAATTTTTACTGTGTATATTTGGAGCCTAACATTTGAAACTGGCACATAACTTTTGTAACCAAAAGTGTATCCCTTTCACTCAAATGACAGTTTACATAAGGTGTAAGAGAGATACACTCTTGTTTCCAAAAGTTATGTGCCCTTTTGAAATGTTAGGCTCCAAATATATGAATGATTACAAATATCTGTGAAAGTTTTTTTTTATTTTTAATCGTCAAAAAAGTAAAAATGTTCAGAGTTTAAATATTAAAATAAGTTCATAAATTTTGTTTTTCAGAAACTAACAATACGTTTTTTACACATTTTCGCCTTTTCGTGATTCGGTTATCCGAAGCAAGCCTGCAAAATGTTTCCAACCCAGCGTACACATGAAGCAAACCAAAATGTCAGTTCACTGCTAGCATCTGACTGTAAGCCTACTGTGTCCGTTCAACCACTGTCGCCTGACTCGTGCCGGTCGGCTGCTGGAGAATGAGAGACGTGAAAAAATGAGCAACACTCACTCAATTCGTGTCGTATGACTGACTCGTAAAATCCTCTCTAAACACTATTTTGACCATTTTTAAACAATTGAATGGTTCTAGACTGTGCAAAACACTTAAAACAACCATAACTTATATTCAAAATTACATTTCCACGCATAAATACCAACTTTTTATGTAAAAACTTGTTTCTTTATGTGTGTGCGTGCAACGTCGAATGAGCGTTGGTCGACTACTGCCTCGCATTGCAGCTGCTCAGTGAGCTAGGGCAGTCACGACTGCGCCGGGTTTGTTTATGTCACGGTTTTGCGGTTTTGTGAATGGATCTCAAAAATTCGAGTCAGCGTCACCGATTTTCGAGTCAGGACCCCTGACATTTTCAGCTCTGATCCGAAGTGTAAATTTCCGAGGGCTTCGGAAATCCTCTGGACTGTACTTACAATCGAATTTTTGGTTTCCACAAAAAAGTATGAAATAAGAACAAATATGAATCTTGGAATCAACTATGCACAATTTTGAAGGAAATTTAAAAAAGATAGTGATAGTGAACTGTCACAATATGATTTATTTTTTGAAAACAATAACACAGACAAACAGACGTAAATCATCAAAAACGCTTATCAAAATTTAATCAATTTGAAAGAGAGAGAGAGCTGTGGTGAATATGAGTTGCCGTGGTGAGTTTTCGATTTTCGATGGTTCAAATTGACCGTTAAACTGACGATTGATGGATTTTGGGAAAAGAGTTTCCTTTCTTTTTGTTTGTGGTAGATAGACTAGTTGCAACTTTTCCGAAGACTCCACATCGATCAGAAAATGCCCAAATTTCGCGATGAGGTAGTCAGAAATGGCAAATATTTCCGTGGATCCTCCCCTCCTTCAAATCCAATTGTTTTCTTCCCTTGTTCTTGCAGTTTATTTTTATTGCAATGTGGGCGGAACCCACGCCAAGGTGGTGTCGATATGCAAAATATGCTTCCCTCCCCTCCAGTGGTGGCTTGTACATAGTCTAAATCGCTGGTGGGTGGCAAAGCTGCGCCAAAAAATTCCTCAATGAAAACTAAGGGGAAGCTCGAAAAATGGAAGTTGAGAAGGCAAGAAGCGGTGTAAGACGAAGGAGGAACCCCTCACTCTCTGATGTATTGGCAAGTGCGATAATTGGAATGTAAATCATCGAAAAAAGCGGTAATGAATATAATAATAAAGATGGGATGTAATTGATTTTGAGCAGCCAGCAGCAGCACACTCTTGGTCGTTTCTACGCCGGTGGTGGTTCAAAGGCAAAAGACGAACGATTGGCCTCCACGCTTCTTTATGCCGACCGACCGACCGACACCGGATGGACCGGGGTATCTTATTAAAATCACGCTAAGCGGCACTGGTTTTACGCACTTGTGCTTCGATGTTGATTTTCTGCACGGGAAAAATGATCGGTTGTACGGTACGAATGCAATGTTAACCCTTGAATGACAGGTGAGGTCGGTAAAAAAAAGTTTGAGCAACATTTTTGACGGGTTTCGAAGCCAGGACCTTTGGGTTGCTACCGTGACTTGTTTTTTTTTGCTGATTTGATCAGCTGAGGGTTGATGGAGTTCACGCCAGGGTCAGTGCCAATATCGCAAGGGTTTCCACTCTTCCATTACAAACCTGTTGCTATAATAAGGTGTAATCGCTGATTAGGATCAAGATAGGCTTTGGCATCGTTCCGGATTCTCCCGGTTCTGCGCGCCCAGATGTCGAAAGAAGAAAAAAACGGCGCACTTTTCCTTTGCTTTTAATGTCTCTGCCGAGGAGAAAACGACATTCAAATTATTGTATTGATTTAAGATGGAAGATATGCGCACAAGGGGAAGGCCACTCTGCTAGGTTATGTTGTTATATTGTTCCGTGTCAGAAGGCAGTGCTGGCAAAAGTCATGACTTTTTCATTTTTTTTCCTGGAACTTGTCACAAGAGTTGTTGCACGACTTGTTGCATGACTTTGTCACATGACTTTGTCGCATGACTTTGTCACATAACTGTCACATGACTGAAACCACAAAACTTGCGACTTTTTCCATCCCTGATCCCAGAAACTCAAATCACGCGTGCAAATGCCGTAAATCCGTTATCGTCAGGTCTTGGAATCTACTGGTTGAGGTCCCTTCCCCGACTCTTCCCGCCTCTCCCCGCCTCCTCCACCATCCGAGATCTGGAATTAGGTTTACTGTAGGGGATCTCGCGCATTATCTCTGATGCAAAAATATTTCTGCATTGCCAAGGCAGCAGACAGGTGGCGAAAGCAATGGAACGAAGCAAAAAAAAACCTGTCCTTTTGATTGAACTGAAATGGGACGTTCTGGTTTTTTTGCTGCTGCAGTTGACGGAATAAAAGTCGGGAGATTAATGTTGAATTGCCTACGAATGGGGCCTTGACGACGTGTGTAGTTTGGTTTTGGCTAATTAGTATGCAGAAAGTTGCGAGCCCGATGGTCCCGGAGGGCAATTGTTGTGACGGGTTGCTGCGTTTGATAAAGATATGCAGGGAACAGGAGTGTCACACGGCTGATGTGTCCTTCTGATAATGGTTTTATGGCGAAATGTGAAAGAAGCTTTCTTTCGAAGAGTTTGCGTCTGATATCACTTAAATATTTGTATTTCCGGTTGGACGGTTGGACTTGCAATCCAAAGGTCGCCAGTTCGAACCCTGGAGTCGGCGCCGGAGTTGAAATTTCTGATAAACCCAGAGTCGGAGTTATCAAAAATTTAACAAAATTTATGAGCTTATTTTTTTTCAATATTTGTCATAATGGAGGTCATTTCGCAAAACTTTTATATATTTTACATTTATTTTTTGAATCGCAAATAGAGTCAAGAAATTTAACAGATGCCATTATGTTTTGAAACATATTTAGGTTGATTGGATAGCTTTAATTGTGTTATGTCACTATGATCACTATATTTTAACCTGTGTGTACAAACTTTATTTATTTGATTTATTTTACCGAATTCGGTTTAGTCTACCGAATTTTCAACTGCTGAACAGTTCGGTAAACTGAAAATTACCGAATTCGGTAGGTGAAGTTTATTATTGTTCATCGTACAACCGAAATTCGGTGAAATTTTGTTCATTTTGACAGATGATTTGCCTCTATCTATACTTTACCGAGTTTTCAACTACCAAATTCGGTAAATGAATCTAAGTGTGCAGTAGGGTGCCCAGAAAAAATGACCCCCTGCTCCACAAGCGGAAAACAGTTTTTTGGGTTATTTTAAGCATCTGTATAAATTTTGAGCGAAATTGGATGAGATTAACCCATTGATACCCGAGCCTAAAGTTGGTGAAAAAAATGTTTTTCATACAAAAATAACTTTTTTAAATCGCTGATAACTTTTCAGGATCGACAGCTTTGGTATGTTCTACAAAGTTGTAGAGCATTAAATTTTCAATAAGAATCTCACTTTTGGGAACATTTGGATGGAAGTAGCGAGCCGTGGAGACCAAACCGTAAGAAAGTTGGATTTTCCATAAATTTTTCAAATTTTTCCCATACAAACTTCACCTTCGAGTATCAATGGGTAAATGTTGACCGATTTTGTTCATATTTGGCCCAGAGTCCTAAAATAGCTCAAGGAACAATATTCAGCTTGTGGAGCGAGGTTTTGAGAAAAAGTCCCATATTCTGGGCACCCTAGTGTGCAGTCCAAATTAAAAAAAAATCAGTCGATCAGCCAAGAATCTCTTTATGCCTGTATTTATGTATTTCGACGGTAACATTTCAAAAGGCATCATGTACATTTTGACACTTTCTGGGTTATTGCAAATTCTGAAAGTACTCCTAATAAGCTACCTCTCCACCAAAAATGAGCAAAAGTTACTTCAGTAAAGTCTGTTTAATCATGATTTTAAATAAAGTAACATAAACAAAATCTCTGCCATCAGAGACGAAAAAAAGCATCAAGAATAAAGCGCCATGTACATTCGGCGAAGAAATACGAATCATAACAAAGCGCCCCCCTCAATGACAGCAGGGTGATATCGACGTTGGTGATTTCAAAAGGAGTTATGCATGTTTGTTTTACTCAAATAAAATTACGGAAATGATGTTTTATTGAATTTGGATGATCAAGTACCAATAAAAGCAACGTTTTTCATCGCTTGTTATTATTAGAACATCTTATTTTGCTTTTATATTAAAATGGAGTTTTTTTTAATTCTTAAAAATTGTTCTGAACACTTGAAAAAAATGATCATTTCAAAAAATAGTTATTTAAAAAGCTATAATATTCTAAAAATTTTAAATTCTCTTAGAATAATTTAAAATACGCTTTTTTTTTCAAAAAATATTCAAAATAATTGAAATTTTATTAAATAAAAAATTTAAATTTTTGAAACTTATCTAGAGTTTTTTTCAAGGTCCAATAAAAATATGAATCAACACAACAGATTATAGGACCTATAAAAAATCCGAATTTAATGTTTTTAATAAATTATAAAAATTCCAGCAGTTCCAAAAAATCTAAAAATTCTAAAGTTTCGTTTTTTTTTTATCTTTAATAATTTTAAATATTACGAAAATCTCTCAACAATTCAAAAAAAATGTTATTTAGGCCGTTGCAAATATTTCCAAATAATTCTCAACAATTAAAAAAAATCTCAATTTTTTTGTATTTATTTTAAAATTTTAAAAAATTTTCAACAAAAATTTCGACCTGTTTAAAAATTTAAAAGATAAAAATAAAAAAAATAAAAAAATATAATATTTTGTAGCCCATTTTTTGAAGTTTCTTGTAAGGCTGGTACAAATATTTTTAAAAGTTTTTGTCACCCCCCCCCCCTTCAAAATTGGCCCGAAAAATCAGGGGGCAAAAAAAATATTTTTACAATAAACTTCAAAATTTCAATGAAAATTCAAGTGCAACCAGCTGAAATCAAATTAAAATACATTCTTCTGCGTTTAAAATCATTTTTAGCATGTTTGGGTTTATTAAAAATCTTAAGATTTTTGAAAATTTTCGATGCAAAACCTTTTTTCGATACAATTTTTGTTTTTGTCAGATCTTAGATTTTTTGAAAACTAATGATTGCAAAACAACTGAACTAGTGTAAAATGCATTTTAAAACACTTTTTTCATTTAAATGTGAAGACTATGGCTTGTTATTTAAATTTTTATATTTTTATTTTTTGCCCCCTTGACCTCGGCCAGGGCCGAGGGACAAAAACTTTTTTTAATATTTGCATCGGCCTAATCGTAAAAAATAAAAAATCACTATCGGTCTTAAAACGTTACATTTGTTAAATTGACAGCATAACTATACCAACAAAGTATCAATTATTTAATCAATCTTGGCACTCAATATGCACAGAAAAAAAAATGATGGTAATATTCATCAGGAAATGGTGACAGATTTTGTGGCAAAAAAAATGATTAATTTTACCCCAGAAAATGATGAATTTTCATCAGATTTTGATGAATATTCATCAGGTTCACATTTTTACACATTTTTTATGTAATATTACTCAAAAAAAGAGGTAATATTCAACCTACCAAATTTTCAACATTCCAAAATTCAACTTTTTCTTTTCTGCGTGCTCATTTTTGTATGTAAATACCAAAAATATCAAAGTGTCGTGTTGAAAATATTTAAAACTGACAAAACATATAAAAAATAGTTGCAACTAATTTTGAAATAATATTAAATATATTTAATATATTAATTGCTTAAATGTTTACAATTGCTCTGAAAAAAAACGTAAAGTTTGATCCTTAAAATTGTTGAACAAATCTAAAAAAAAATTAAGCTTCATTAATCGGGGTGACATTGATTGAATTTAAATTTATTTTTCAAATATTATTCATCCGGTAAGAATGATCTCATGATTTATATGTTTAAAATGTTTACCGAGCTGGATCACAAAATGTCCATGTACGTCTTGTCAAATGAATTCAATAGAGCATCAAAAAAATAGTTACGTTGAAAAAAACATTCTGCACCAAGCTCCAGCCCCACAAAAGCGCACCAAGTTCCGCAAAACTGCGGCTGCGGGCAGCCATTTACCGAATTAAGAACTGGCGCCACCAGCCAACAGTAACGCACACAGAACTCTCGGCGCGATGATCACAAACTGTGCGCCGCCGCAGCCAACTCGAGGGGAAAACTCGGAACTCCTTTCCTGAAAGAACGTCGAAGAATTTTGTGCAACCATAGACAAGCGGACGTGGAAGGAGTTGTTTTTTTTTCGGTGTTGCCAAAAGTAACGGTCATTTTGAATTGCGACATTCAAGTTGCGCGACAATCCGCAATCGGTGGCGCCACCGTCGATCTGTGATCGACCCCTCAGAAGTGGAAATTATTCAATTTTCGAAAATACCCCTCGCACACCAGCCTTTACCCAGTCAAATCAATCCGAATTCTGAAACGGAATCTAATTAGAATCGTATACAAATTCCGTTTCAAACGCAACAACCGGTTCGAACACGGAACCGGTTGTTGCGTTTGAAACGGAATTTGTATACGATTCTAATTAGATTCCGTTTCAGAATTCGGATTGAGTTAACTGGGTAATTTTCGTTAAGATGTGGAGCTGTCCATTTTTCGGGGTGGTGTTGGAAAGAGCCAAAAGAGTTGTACAACTTACTTTACATTTTATTCCTTCAAAAGTGGGCAAATCTCTGCGGTGATTGACTGGCCAGACTCTCGAGCGCAAAAGTAAAAAAAAAAAGCGCACCAAAATTGTATAAAATGAAACCGTGGAATGAGAGCCCATTCCGAGGCCGGGAGTTGTGAATGGAAATGAATGAAGCGAACGGCCGCCGGTTATGAATGGATGCGTAAAACTGGCAGCTTGACCTTGGGCAGCCCGAAACTGTTTAGTGCGCGCTTCCGGTCCCGGGCTAATTTGAATAGCCGCAGCAGCAGGTGCTGGATTTCGGCAATCAGCTGGTTGGGAGCTGTCAGATTCGGGTTTGTTTACAGCGGTTGCTATAATGAAGGGTGCTATAAAACTGAATTTGACATTAGCGTAGCCATAGAAACCTTTAGATGGACGAAATTTTCAATTTCATGACTTTTGACATGTCGCATGATAGCTTATTCTGGAAGTGTCCTCCAGTGGCCCAAAGTAACCGGTTCCGGAGTGGCCATGTTGGTTCAGGAAACATCGACATGCACTTAGATGGTCGTAATTTGCAATTTAATGAACTTTGATATACATCATGACGGGTTTCTGATAAAACAATAATTTGAAATCGGTATCCTGGAACCGGTTCCGAAGTGACCACCGTTTGCCGAAATCGATCCCAAGTTGTGTTTGTCATTCTGTTACTTTTAATAGAATAAAATCCGCTTTATTATTGATCCAATAATCGATTTATTGACAAAAATTTAAAAAAAAAACATGTTTTCCGGATGTTCCGAGATTCCAGAACCGGCGACCGTTGTCAAGTTATGGACTAAAGTTATCTCTCATGCAGTTGAGGTAACTTCCCGGCAAATGCAACCGGAAACAATCCACCAGCCGTCAAAACCGAGTTTCTCGATCAAAAAGAGGACATTCTAAGCATTTTTTGAGCTAAAAAAATGACATATAGATTTTTACGATTTGTTTAAGCTTGTGGTCTAAAACTGACACCTGAACTGAATGTTTTGTTTACCATTCTGATACTCTGAATGTGTTTTGAGAGCAAAACAACAACAAACACTTTTAGTGTAAACATTCACTAATGTGAGCGAGATGCTCTGTTTGTTTACAAGCCTACATTGTGTTGCTAGATTTATGTTGCTACTGTTACTGTCAAAAAATGTCAAATCTCTAAAATTTTCAAAGCAAAACTGATGGCAATTTTTATTTTCAAAGGGGTAAAAAAATTACCATAATATCGTCAACCTCTCGAATGTCAGAAAACATCAGGAAACGTCAGATCCGTATAAACAAAGACGCTACAACGGATCCACCTGCTCACGTCAGTGGATGTTTACATTAGGAGTGAGCAAGATACATTCTTTGTTTACAAACACACTTTAGAATTTTTTATTCTTAAGTGGCCATTACAACCTAGAACTTATCAAAAAGTGATGTTTACCTCGTCCGTTTATAATCGCAATCTATGAACGAAGTGATTTTAAGGAGAATAATGTGAATGGGCCAAAACCGTAGTGTGAACAAACAGTCTGTCCTGCTTACGTAGATGTTTACATTAGGAACGAGCAGGATAGACTCTTTGTTTATACTTCGCCATTGGTCCTTTTACATTGTTTTGCTTTATTTAAACTCAGCAAACGTCAAACGTATAAATAGTGTTTGTTTACAGCTTCGTCTTTAGCCCCTGTTCCGTTCAAATTTATGTCAGCTGGGTTTGTTTACATCCGTTGCTGGATATAATAGGACGCCGTCAGACTGACACTCGATGGCAACTATGCTTTGTTAGCGGTAAAAACGAAACTATTGGCACTACGCCCCCCGGGGCATGGCCTTCCTCTAACGTGGGATTTCTGCTCCAGCGCCTCTGACGAGACAGGAGAAACCGGGACCGACGTTTTACTTCACCATCCGATAGAAGCTCAGTGGATAAGGCGGGAATCGAACCCGCGTCTCATAGCATCATCGGGATCGGCAGCCGAAGCCGCTACCCCTGCGCCACGAGACCCAGCGGTATTGCTGTCAAATAAACTGTTTGTTTACAACTAAGGATACGTCCTTTCAAAACCTGTATAGTAAATTTTCAATAGGGCGGAAACTGTGTAGTGCAAAGTTTTTCGCCGTTTTCACACCAGCTCGAACTGTCTAAATTGTCTCGGATTTTTCTTAGTACCTGTCAGTCTTGTTTTGGAATCTGTTATGGCACCAAGTGATTTGTTGACATTTTTCGACACCCTCCGCAAACGTCAAACCATACAAATTTGTTGCCGGATCTTTTCCGGAAGAGATCCGCAAAAAGATCCAGCACCAACTTTGTGCTGGTTTGACGTTTGCGAATTGTGCCGAAAAGTTTGGTTATGTCACTGCTTGCAAATAAATCAATGATAAATCTGGTCTGCTACATTTTTAATATTTTGTTATATTTTTTTTTTTATTATTGTGGATTTAGCTTTTAGCTGGATTTTCTGACATCTTCTCACGGTCATTGGAAAAGTTCAATTCAAAGAAAAAATATTAAATAAAATTTTGATCTTCAATCACTGCTACGACATCATGAATAATTATTTGAACAATTTTTTTTGCAATTTTTTTATTCAGTCGGAAAAGTATTATTTTTCTTGAAAAAAGTTTCATTTTAATCACATGATCACCCCTAACTCTGGCTCGATGCCGCCATCATGCGACCGAGTGCTCCGTTTGTTTGTCAACAATGCTGCAGCTGGATGGTGAGACGAAGTGAGGGGGAGAGGGGTTTGACATTTTTATGCCCGCATCTAACCCTAATTTTTTTCGGAAGTCCAGCATACCTAACATGAGTTTCTAAATCCGTGAAACGCTAGTGCAATTTTGACAGTTCGAGCTGGTGTGAAAACGGCGACAGAACTCGCCCCACAGAGCTCAGGATGTAAACAAACATACTATTCCACTCATACTTAACGTGAACTGTCACTAGAGAAAAAGGGATATAGTCTTTGTTTTCATCCAAGGTAACGCTCTTTTAATAAGTTACTAAAGGAGCTATTAGATTATGACAAGCAAACAGACAAACTCGCATTTTTTGCCAAACTCGGAAACCAAATGTATTCAGCCTGACGTTTCTGCATACAAATGCAGCCAAACTGCCAAACTGTCAAAAAGTTTGTTTGTTTGCCATAGTCTAATAGCTCTTTGAGGAAATGTCAACCCAGGCGGTAGGAGTCGCAAATTGAATTATTCAAAATTGAAAGTCGTCAAAAATTTACCCGTCTAAGCAATTTTGGCTATAAATAACTGTCAATCAAGTGTTTTCTGCAATTTAGCCTACTTTTACTCATATAATCGACGCCCATTATGACATTCCTCCCCTGCTAACTGTCAAAACGCGCCATTATGGCACATTCCAATATAAACCAACGGGTCCCCACTTCCGGCGGCGGCGCCTTTCCCTAGAGAAATGGCCCACAACTTCCTGAGAACCTTCCCGAACCCAATTAGAGAGAGAACCTTCCTTTCGTTACACATTTCAAATGGCCACCGCCGATGTGACCCTGTGCGAAACGCGTCGCGGAACAACCCTGTTTTGTTTATTAATGGGAACTGACCCTCTCCCACACAGCAGCGCGATACAGATTTGACAGGTTTGCAGGCCTGCGCAAGGCACTAATCACACTGATTTCGCTAATTGCATTAGATCTTAATGGCCCATTGTTATTGTTTTTTATTAGGCGGTCGGCCCTGGTCGCACCGAAATCCGGACGGACAGGTGGCGCTCTGGTGGGAAAATCATTAACACCAAGTGCCCGCAGCCTAAAACCGGTGGCCTCTTGATATTCCATAACCCTACAATCGCAACTTCTTAATCTTTTTCCGCACAAAATTCCGCTACCGCAGTAGCGCGCCCCCCACCCCCTGTAATGAGCGGTAAATAAGTTAATTTTTAACAATAATTCATCTTTCTCTTTCTTCTCACCTTTCATCCTTTCTCCTCCTAATTCGCTCTCTTTCTTATCTCGCTTCGCGAGAGTACCGCACAACCGGCGCGCCACGATTTCCGTTCTGCGCCCTTTTCCAGCCGTCCGTCCGCCATTATGGCACACAAAGCGAAACGTCAAAAATCAGATCGTAGTAGGCAGTAGCGTGCCGGTTGCATTAAATTAAAGGGGGTATAAATTTACGATTAAATTGTTACAAATTGCTCCACCGACTTCTTCGCGTGCTTCTTCTCTTCTCCTCTTGTTCGGTTTCAATTCAATTTTCCCCGCCTTCTCGCAGTTGTGAACCGCCCATAATTTTGCCCCCCTCCTCTCGCTCACTCTTTCACGAACGCACCAACTCTCCGCTCCTTCTGTTTTGAGGTGGAAAAATAATGATTCCTTTCATGCTAGTAACTATATCTCGGTGGAGAAGGGCGTTGAGAGTGATGGCTCAATTTAGGGTCGCTTTGAGTAAGCGTGGCAGTTTGACAGTTCGCCATAATGGCGTTGCCATAAAAAAACACATTCAAAGGGTCAACGTTCGCTCGGCGTTCTAATCGGATAATGATCGCACTCTCGTTTTAATCGCTACCGGAAGAGATCACTTCCGAAGCAGCGAGAGAGACAGAACAAGAACAAAAGGAGAGCCAAACAAAACCTCCTCTGAAATGAAGCGTTACCTTCGCCACCAATTAAAGGGAGATCGCACTCGCGCGAGTATCATTTCTTTCTGCTCTCCCTTCTCCTTTGAGGTGAAGAAGAGAAGAAAAGGAAAATACCTGCTGGAAAGCGCGAGTGGAATTTCAGGAAGTATTTAAATCATCTCAACTCACCGGTATCAAGAATTTTCTCTTTTTCTTTTTTTCTTTTGAAATGCACTCCATATGTTTGCCCTATCTCGCTCTTTCTGATTGCGTAATTTTTCCTTCCGCGTTCCTCGGGCTGAGTCCACAAGGGCTGTTTTCTCGGCGAAGATTGAAACTTCGCAGTAAAAGGGAACAGCGGAAATTTCACGCGTTCCCTGGCACCTGAAAGAATTGCAAAAATGTTGCTACGGCAATTGAGAAAATCGGCATCTGTCTCACAAGCGAAAGGTTCAGGGATCAAATCCCCAAATTTTAATCTTAATTTCTTCGCATGAAATGCGCGCTTAAAAATCACCGATGACCCCGGAGTTAGACCGCTTTGTCATTCTGAAAAAGTTCAACACGAGACTAAGATGAGCTTTATCGGCACAAAACCGAGTGCGATACAAAAAAATCTTTCCCATAATTTCGCTGCCGGCCAGCATGCAACCAATTTCGAGGAACGATTTGGAAATCGCTAAAATCTACTCTGCCGCATGGGTCTAAAATTGGCACTAGACCCAATATAGGGGCATTGTACTGAAATACTTTCTGAACAGCCTAGTCCAACATTAAAAAAATATTGAGTAATGAGATTTTGAGAGCCTTTATTTGTTTTTAGATAAAATTGAGGATAAATATTTGTAATATTTGATATTGTGGAAAAATAAAAAAAGATAGTTTAAAAAATACTATGCTTTTAAATTTTTTTGAAATTTTAAACAAAATTTGTAGTGGCGTTCCCGTTTCTCTTCGATTTTCATTAAACTTTGCTCTAAGGGGTTATTTTGGTCCCTGATCGCGAATCCGAGGTCCATTTTTCGATAACTCGTGGCGGTGGAGCGGTACGACCCATCTAATTTATCTGGATTTTTACCAAGACACATTTTTCAGTGATTTGTAGTTCGAAACCGTGAAGAGGTAGAAATTGAGTGTCAAAGGGACTTTTGTGTAACATTGAACGCCCGATTCAATGGCGTACCAAAATTCCGGAAAAAACATTTTTTTTCATCAAAAAAAGTTAAAAAAATAGCTTTAAAATCGCTTTACTTTACATTACTTACTTTCTTATTAAGTAATCCAAAAAAACCCGATTACTAAATAAGGAAAAGTGACAAAATTCCTAGAATTGAGGAATTTGGTACTTTTTTTTATTTCAGTGTAGGTTGAGTTTGAGAGGTTAGAAACTCGAAAAACTGGTGAAAAATGGTCAAAATCATATTTTTTTTCAAAAAACTTTTTTGTAAAATTTTGATAACTCGTGAAGAATACAGGCACATGCCATATTTTTACATTTCAAAATTCTGCTCTTCAACTTTGTAGAACATTGTTACACACTAAAAATTAACGCTGCAAAGTTAGAAAAAAAAACACGAAATTTTTAAATGACTTTTTTTGTTCTACATGAAGAAATTATCCTTCTGGGTTATTTCAAAATTTAAAAAACACATTAAATTTCCCATAAAATGACATGTCACTTAATTTTTGACAGATGACGTAGGCTTAGTGATTTTTCACGCTCGAAAATAGAAAATTTCACGGGGACCTCAATTTCAAAACACCAAATTTCACGCAAATTTCACGGAACGTGAAAAATGTTTAAGTAACTCTGAAAAAGTTATGTTTAAATCACAAAAACTACTTTTTAGCTTCATTAAATACTATTCTTCAATAAAGTTAAAAAAATCCTAACTAAATTTGACTTGACTTGACACAAAAAAAAAATCTCCTTATTTTCAAAAAAGTTTCCATCTGGTTAATGGATGGGCTCTATTTATATTTTGAAACAAAATGTAAGCATGCGTATTATCATTTGTTGAACTGATTTTTTTTATATTCGACTTATAAAGCTAAAAATTTTCCGCTGATTTGCTTCTGTTTTATCAGGTTTCATTTCATTGAATTTCATATCTATCATATCAGATTTAACAATCTTGTCCAGCCAAAATGAGTAAAGTAGTTTCAATTTTCCGCGACAATTAATCAATTCAAAATATTTTTTAAGGTTTTCATCTCCTTTTTCAAAAGCTTAATTTAAAATCAATAGGCAAAAATTATATAATTGGGAACGAAATAGAAATTTTTATTCAAAATAAGAACAGAAAACGAAAAAGGTGCTTTTTTTTCTTTCAAGAGAATCATCCACCCTAATAAATAATCAAATATTTTTAAAATTATTTAAACAGGACTCAGAAATTTTTTTTAAAGGTTCAAAGAAAAAAAATACTCTTTATTTAATTTTGAATTAAACAAAGCTGAATTATTTTTATTTCTTTTGAAATTATACCTTTCAAGTAACAGAGTAGTATTTTAATAAATTTAGTTAGTTTCTAAAATACTGAAAAACCTGAACAATTCTTCAAATGGTTCGAATCAAACTTTTCAATTGAAAACTAATAAAATTTTCTGAAATAGTCTTTATTGTTGAAATATTTATTATGATGCTATTTGATAAAAAAAAATATTTGAGAAAATTGATAAATTTCAAGAGTTTTATACCGTCGGCGAACATAAATCGTCAAAATTCACTAACCCTATGTTAGTATATGAACAAGGTTATTCACTCGCTTGATTCTACAGAAGTTCTTACGATTATCTTTATTCGTTACATTTTCACGCAAACATAAAATTTCACGGGATTTCGCAGAAAAGACAAATTTCGCGGATTTCACGTTGTCCGCGAAATCGTGAAATTTCACTAACCCTATTGATTTGTTTCATTTTATTGATGAAAAATATTAATTTTTCGGAATTTTTAGAATTTTTCATTCAGAAATTTTCTCAACTGAATGAACTTGACAGATTTTTTTCATTTTCTCTTACTTTGTTGTGAAGTAAATGATCAACTTGAATTTAAATAAATGTCAAACCCTAAACTGTACGTGAAAAATAAACTTCAAAATTTATTTTTAAGAGGCAGTATTTGTAAATATTGCTCGGTTTGTTCTAGAGGTCGTATCGAGGTGCTCCGATTTGGATGAAACTTTCAGCGTTTGTTTGTCTATACATGAGATGAACTCATGCCAAATAGAGTAGTGCGGTGCCTGTGTGGACGCTCAGTCCTGTTTTTTTCGTGTTATTTTCCGTCTCTTTTGTGTCGCTGTTCGAGTGCATGGGGTGATTGGATTTCTTCTTCTTCTTTTTTCATTTATTTTTTGTTCGCGCGATCGTTGGCCGATGAATTTTATTTTTGTTCTCTTTATATAGTTTTCGATAGAAACGATCCGATTTTTGTTTTTTGAGACAAGCAAGTCGTATTGCTGGATTAAGTCCTTTCCATATCATCGAGGATCGGAAGGCACGTCGACGGATATGTTTTAAGGCTTATGATATAAAATAATTTTAATGAATGAAGCCCTTCCTACATCACCGTTGATCGGAAGGCACGCCGACGGAGAATTTCTGGAGAATCGCGGTCGAATTAATACTATATTTAAATCCCTAGATAGGTATCTTTCCGCAGCCGGCTGCCTAAGATTTTAAAATTTCAACCGATAAACAAATTGCTCATGGTCGCATCACCTACCACAGTGAATCCTGACCTCATACCCATCTTACTAACCCCTCAAAACTCATGTGATACTTTGTCGGAGACGCAGTCGATTTGGCGGTCCCATCACTCAAGTATCGGCTAACATTCCCATCCACTTCCCCGTGTCTTACCACTGGTCGTGGCCGGCGTCGGTATTGATCAGCACGATAGGGACCTTTGAAAATTGCGAAGGGGTGATGATTGGTTCCTACTTTTCATCTGTGGTCCACGGAGCAATGTTTGGGGGTCCTGGTCAATAACGAAGTAGCAGCTACGGGTAGACACCAATGCTATGCTATGCTATGCTACATGAGATGAACTCATGCCAAATATGAGCCCTCTACGACAAAGGGATGTGGGGTAAAACGGGCATTGAAATTTGAGGTCCAAAAAACATAAAAAATCTTAAATTTGCTCGCATTTCAGTAAAAAGCCATCATTTCCAACTATCTTAGATGCATTCAAAAGGTCTTTTGAAGCACTTCAAAATGAGCCATAGACAGCCAGGATTGGTTCAACTTATTCTCATATAGTTTTTGCAAATTACTGTTAAAAATTGTTTTTTTTTTAACATCAATATCTTTTTGCAACAGCCTCCAACACCCATACTCGCATAGGTCAAAAGTTAGGGAATTTCATGGACTATAAGCCTACGGTAATAACTTTTGGCCAATCGCAGTTTTTCTCATAGTTTTTCGATTTTTCTATAACAAACTTTTCATAACGTTGGATTTTGCCCTGTAGGCTACCATAGCGGCACTTTTCGGTCTCAATTTTTTCATATTCGGAATCCTCGGACAATTTCACGTAAGTTAGTAGTATTGGAGTTGTAAATTTGATTTAAAAAATAATTAAATAAAACATTTTTGAAAAAAGAAATAGATCTTATTTACCCTATGATCAAACGTCAAATGCTGTATCAAGTAGCCGAAAACCTGTTTTACCCCTAATCCAACAAATTGTTAAAAAATATTTTAATTCATTCTAAATGGCAATTTTTCCAATCAAATTTACAACTCCAATACTTCTAACTTACGTGAAATTGTCCGAGGATTCCGAATATGACAAAATTGAGACCAAAAAGTCCCGCTATGGCGGCCTACAGGGCAAAAACTAACGTTGTAAAATGTTTGTTCTAGAAAAATCGAAAAAACTATGAGAAAAACTGCGATTGGCCAAAAAGTTAGCACCGTAGGCTTATAGTCCATGTTATTACCTATATTTTGACCTATGGGAGTATAGGTGTTGGAGGCTGTTGCAAAAAGATATTAAGGTTTTAAAAAAAACCATTTTTGACAGTAATTTGCAAAAGCTAAGAGATAAAGTCGAACCAATCCTGGATGTCTATGGCACATTTTGAAGTGCTTCAAAAGATCTTTCGAATGCATCAAAGAGAATTGGAATTGATGAAGTTTTACGAAAATTTTAAGATTTTTTAAGGTTTTTTGGACCTCAAACTTCAATGCCCGTTTTAACCCACTTCCCTTTGTCGTAGAGTGCTCATATTTGGCATGAGTTCATCTCATGTATAAACAAACAAACGCTGAAAGTTTCATCCAAATCGGAGCACCTCGATACGACCTGTTACACATTGGTGAAAAACTCGCTCTTAATTTTTTAATTTTTTTAATTTCAAAAAATAAAAAAAAAATACGTTCGATGTGTTTTATGCAGAGATTGTGAAAATTTTCAAACCTTTTCGTTACTTTTGTCACAAATTGTTCAGAAAGAAAACAAAATAAAACCGGCACCTGCTGATTCATTTTGGTGCAGATATTTACTGATCTTGATTAAATACAGAGTACGAGTGAAGATTGGATTCTTTTCTAATCTAAAAATAGATTTTTGTACTAACATTAATTTTGTGTTCCCGACTACCAATAGTATCACACAAATATATTCAAAACAGTAAAGATCTCCTCCATGTCCGCAGCAACGCAGTCCAAACTGGCCCGGACCCAAATGGCCGTTAAAACTAGTGAACCAAATAAAAGTGGCCGTTAATGGCCACTATACATCCGAGTCCCGCACAGATATCGTACGCTAATCGCATTTGCGAGCGAGAGCGATTTGCGCGTGCGCACCATCGAAAGTGGCCACATTTGCTGCGCGGACACTTGGCCACTGATCTTCGGCACAGGTGCCGGCGGGACTCATTAACAACAGTTGCATTCCGGGCGCGCCTTGCGCTATCATCTGTTATCTGTTATGCTTCTTTTCGAGTTTGAGGCGTTGAAAACCTGCAGCGCACTTTTGGGTTTCAAGTCCTGTTAGCGCAAACTCTAATAAGAGGCACGCTTTCGAAAAACAACCAATTCCGCGATGAACGCGCCGTGAAACGCGCGAAAAACCGCTCTCAAGCTTAATTTGCCTACGCGCCGTACAGCGCCACCTCACCCGCGGGCCATCGCCGGAACTTGACCAGGCTCTTCCAGAGAGGGGGATTCAGGAGGCGATTCTCTGTAGAATTATCGATTTTTTGCTTTTTGAGTGGTTTTAAAACCACCTTGAGTCAGAGGTATTCAAAAATACTAAAATTCTAGGTATATACAGAAAATCTTAGGGAATATTAATAAGAAAAGTCCGGTTTGTTTTATTATTTCCCAAAAAAAAACATGTCCTTGCACAAAAAAATAAAAAAACTGTCAATTTTTATCACGAGTCTGACGCTGACGAAGCTTGCTGAAACCGCCACCAAATGTTTGGTGGCGCTGTTTCGGGAGTAACATTTCAGAGGGTCACAAAACAAAATATATTTAAAAAAAAAGTTCTATGTGTTGTGTCGCTAATGATGGATCATTTCATATTATGCAAAGAACAAACAATCGGTATGGTGTGGAAAACCAACCTGGATGCTTAAAGATTTTTCGAATAAAACGATAATATTTCAAACAGAATCAATTCAAATACCAAAAATTATCAATAAATATTTGGATTCTCTCAATTTGCATTTGCCAAAAAGCAGTCTATTTTCATCACGTCAATTAATGTTTGTCTCCGAACCCAACTACGTTTGGTCCAACTACTTACGTCGTTTTGCTTGAATAACCATTCAAATTTAATAAGTTATCAGCGATGCCCCACGAAAACAGCATGATTCGAAAAAAAAGTTCTCCAATCGGGTTAAAAAAATTTCTGGGGGTGGTCCGAAAAATTGCCATTTGCGTCGATTTTCGCAAAAACCACATTAAGAAAAAAAAGTCATAACTCCGCACCATTTCGACCGATTTTAGCTGTCTTGAGCGCAAACGAAAGGGTATTAGATATGCTTTTCTGTCCCGCCCTTGTGGATCAATCGGACCGCGCACTGGACTCATAATCCAGAGGCTGCCGGTTCGAATCCCGCGGCGGGCGCTGTAAAATTCTTTGTGTAAATATGAGTATTGACGAAAACGGGTACCAAATATTTCGTAATTAAAAGACGCAACTAAAATAAATGTGAACATTGAATTATAAAACGAAAGGCACAACAAAGATGAAAAAAATTACACAAGGCAATAATTTTTGGTAATTTCTAATCTCCATCAAACAATATATTACAAAGAGTTAAATTTTCAAATTATGTTTATCCTCTTAAATATTTAGAATAACTCACAAAAATTTAAAATTTGTTATTAACCCTCTACAACCCAACCCAGCTTTTAGAAGGGCCTTGATTAAAAAATAAAACAATTTTCAACCAGTTATTGATCTATAAAAAGCATTTGAAAGAAGAACTCTTATTTTTATTTTTTTGAAAATTTGTGGGTTAGAAGTTTTACATGTTTCATGTGACTTTGCCAATGTTTTTGAAAATGTAATTTTTAGGAGTCAACTTTGGGTGTGTTTTTTACTAACATTTTCTATATTTTGAATAAAAAAGTATACAGAGATTTTTCCAGCATGCCTCTAGGCATTTTTTACAATTTAAATGATAATGGTGCCATATTAGAACAGAAAATGTGAAAACAAGCAAAAAAATGAAACTTTAAAAACATGACAAAATTAGATAGGCAAAATCTAATGATATGAGGTGGTAGAATATGCCAAATACTACCAAAAACAAACAAAAACTGAACAAGATTAATTCAAATTAAAATACTTAAAATGAAACAAGAAAAACATAAAACAAGAGTAAAGTTTTTCGCAGAACAAAAGTTGCTCAAAATGACCTCCTGATCACGGGAAAAATAAAAATTCTCGAAAAAAAATGTGGGCAGTAGAGGGTTAAAAAACCTTATATTAAAATTATATAATTCAATTAAAAAAAATATATATAAAAAATATTTCGGTTCATTTCGATTTTGCGCCCTTTTCAATATGTTACTCCCCATAATTTTGACATTGGACTCCCAATCCTTATTTTTTAATTGATTTTGGTAGATCCGAGGTAGATGAAACATCGAACTGTCAAAAATCTACCAATTCAACTACCTTATTAGGCTGGTACAAATATTTTTAAAAGTTTTTGTCACCCCCCCCCCTTCAAAATTGGCCCGAAAAATCAGGGGGCAAAAAAAATATTTTTACAATAAACTTCAAAATTTCAATGAAAATTCAAGTGCAACCAGCTGAAATCAAATTAAAATACATTCTCCTGCGTTTAAAATCATTTTTAGCATGTTTGGGTTTATTAAAAAATCTTAAGATTTTTTGAAAATTTTCGATGCAAAATCAATTTTTTTCGATACAATTTTAGTTTTTGTCAGATCTTAGATTTTTTGAAAACTAATGATTGCAAAACAACTGAACTAGTGTAAAATGCATTTTAAAACACTTTTTTCATTTAAATGTGAAGACTATGGCTTGTTATTTAAATTTTTATATTTTTTTATTTTTTTGCCCCCCCTCCTTGACCTCGGCCAGGCCCGAGGGACAAAAACTTTTTTAAATATTTGCATCGGCCTTAATCATACAAAAAAACTATGACATAAAATTATTTACCGTGATCGATTTTTGACAGTTCAAGGCCAACGAATTATTTCAAGAAAAATCTTTTACGATCTAGTGAAATCAGTTCAACAATACGCTTCTAAATGTTGTTGAATTTTTATTAAGTAACGTTGATAAATGTGTCATTTGAGAAGATTTTTTTGCAGAGGTTTGTAATTACGACTAACATTTGGAAAAGGGCTAAAATCAGATTATTTTTTATGTTTATAAAAAATCAAAATTAAAATTATTTTTTGTGTTATTTCCAATATTTTTTTTTTTCAAAAATCTATGTTTTAGGCTAATATTGTGCAACATCACCCATTTTTTAAATTAATTATGTAAAATATCTCAGGGAATTTAATCCAAATATTTACCAACCAAACATAACAATAAGATGTTTTAAGCATTTTTACTCAAATATTTTGAAAATTGGGATTTTTTTTAATTTTGTTGTTTTTTTTTTCGTTTTGTAATTTAAATTAAAAATTATTTGGTCAAAAGTTAAAGCTTAGTAATGTAACCTAATTAACTATTGTAACTAATTTGCATTTTGTATGGTTCTTTTATGGTATGAGAAGAAAATGGCATTACAAATTTGAGCTTTCCTCAAGCTTTTCTAAAAAAAATGCTGAAAAATGCTGAAACTTTGAACTAATTGCTTAATTTTTTTTTCCAATAGAGTTTGAGAATCAAATTAATTATTGGGAAAATACCACTTAATCAATAAATTAAAAATTTACATTTTTTGAACTACTCGTGCTGGAAAAATCTTTTATTTTTTGGAACCCTGTCTCATAAACTACTATTTCAGCATGCATTTGAGTGCTGAAAAATTCAACTGTGAGCTGTGTTGTAATTTATAATACATACATTCCAGAAATCTGGGAACACTGCCAGCAACCCCTAGCAACATTTTAGGTTTTAAGTAGGTCATAAAGCCTAATTAGGTCGTATGAGGGTTTTCAGAACCATGATAAAACCTAGAAGTTTAAAAAATGTTACTAGGGCAAGAGATTTTTCAATTGGTAATTCATTTCAAAATCAAAATATAAAAAAATAACAATATAAAATATAAACAAAATATAAAAAATAACAATAAAAATTAAAAAAAATGCTACTTTTCCAGAGAATACTCCCAGAGAATAAAGTGATCTTGACAAGTTGTGGGGGGCAACCATCCCCCGAAAGCATCCCAAGAAGCCCCAAAACTGTAAATTCCTGCTGCAACCTTCCCCTTCCCTCTCTCTCTCTCTCCCTCGCCCTCGATGATAAGAAGTGGCCAAAAGTGGCCAATGGCAGCATCCCCCCCCCCCTTCCCCCTCCGGAATCTTCCGTCCTCCACCGGAACGACTGCTGCCAGCCGCCAGCCAGCCATCATCATCTTTGGTTATTATCATTATCTGCCTCCACCCTCACTTGGCCTCCCCCTTAATAACCCCTCCAGCGAGGCGTTCGTCTTCTTCTTCTTCTTCTTCTTCTGGAAGGCGCCCCGGGCCGCGTGTTGGCCACGGTTCCAGGCAGAAGGCGAGGCACACCAGAGCATTATCGGCCAGGCTAATTTCAGCTACATTTGAATTGTTGTATTTGAGCTTTTTAACTTAATTTCCCTTCTCGAGTTTTTGAGGGATTCGAAGGGGGGGGGGGAAGAAGTGGTCAAGAAGGGAGATTGAGGGAGAGAGGGGGCGGATCGGAAACGGGAAGTCGGAACTGCAGTCCGGAACTGAAAAGTGGCGGCACACGAGCGCACCTGTTGTTTTTGGGCGTTCGTTCGAAAGATCGATGCTTTTTTTTGTTGGTTGGATTGGTTTTTGTTTTCTTCCGAAATTTGAATCTTACACTCAATTGCTGCGTGATCGATTTGCGTGCGAGATGAAAGGGTGGAGAGGAGAAATTGAAGGTGGTGTTATGGTAAGGTCAGAATTCTAGGGTGAAAAAGTTCTCCACTCAGGGTTGTGTTCAGTTATTCAGCATTTTATGTCTACAAAGTTAGCTTTAAGAAATTTCATAGAGCTCTAAAGAGAGTTAAAAATAGCCTCTATTACCAATTTTAAAAATTTTGTCATGAAAAAATACAGTCCAAAAATTGTTTTTATATTTTTTTCAATAAATATTTTAGACTTAATCACTACTTAAATACTTAAATACTTAAATACTTAAATACTTAAATACTTAAATACTTAAATACTTAAATACTAAAATACTTAAATACTTAAATACTTAAATACTTAAATACTTAAATACTTAAATACTTAAATACTTAAATACTTAAATACTTAAATACTTAAATACTTAAATACTTAAATACTTAAATACTTAAATACCTAAATACTTTAATACTTAAATACTAAAATACTTAAATACTTACATACTTAAATACTTAAATACTTAAATACTTAAATACTTAAATACTTAAATACTTAAATACTAAAATACTAAAATACTAAAATACTAAAATACTAAAATACTAAAATACTAAAATACTAAAATACTAAAATACTTAAATACTAAAATACTAAAATCCTAAAATATTAAAATACTAAAATACTAAAATACTAAAATACTAAAATACTAAAATACTAAAATACTAAAATACTAAAATACTAAAATACTAAAATACTTAAATACTTAAATACTTAAATACTTAAATACTAAAATACTAAAATACTAAAATACTAAAATACTAAAATACTAAAATACTAAAATACTAAAATACTAAAATACTAAAATACTTAAATACTAAAATACTAAAACACAAAAAAAATAAAATTTTAAAAAGGGGCCATCCTCTCAACATTTGAATGTTGAAGGTTTTCAAAATATTTAAGTATTTATTTTTCGCCAAAAAAACTCCTTGTTTTATTGTTCAACGGAATTTCACAAAAAAATAAAACATTTTTGATCGATCTCAAACATCCACACGCAGGAAGATGCATTTCTTATTAAATTCAGTTGATTAGACTTTTTTTTATTAATCTTTAGATTTTTGTTTTTGAAACTTTTGCAACTATTTGAGCAAAAAACTTTCTTCAGTTTGTATTTTATAGAAAAATGTCCAAGAAATTCGATAAAAATAAAATATTAACCCTTAAATGCCCCCTTATATTATATTTTAACGTTTTAAGTTTAAAAAATCACTTTTGACCAATTCTATATTTTTTATTTATTTTATTTTATCACCATCGTTTTCCCCGGACAATTTTACATAATAATCAATGTATACCTCAAACTAAAATGAACTATTGGCGAGACACAGCGATTTTACTGAAAAAAGTACGGTTTTGCACAGCACTCGGAAATTCATTTTAGTTTGAGATTTACATTGATTATTTTGTAAAATTGGCCGGGTAACACGATGAGAAATTGGTCAAAAGTGAATTTTTAAACTTAAAACGTTAAAATATAATATTAGGGGGCATTCAAGGGTTAAAATTTTATTTTTATCGAATTCCTTGCACAATTTTCTATAAAATGCAACCTGAAGAAAATCTTTTGCTCAAATAGTTGCAAAGTTATAATTAAAAGAACACAAGTTTTTTTTTAGAAAATCGGCAAAAATAGGGCGAAATATCGATAGATGAACGATCCCTCCAAGTTTGGTACAAATCGGTGAAGGTCGAGTTCAAAAGTGTACTCACTTGACCCTAATTAGACTGAAAAGCACTCCTGCAAAAAATATTTTCGAATGGCTAAAAAAAACTATTCATTCGGCGAAATTTTCAAAATTAAAATATGAAGCATTGTGCTCTTTTCATTAAAAACTGAAAAAAAATTAAAATCAAGCTTGACATACGAAACTTCCTAAAATAATTGTGTTTAGCTTTTATTCAAATTGTGTCAGTGTCCAATATAACTTAGTCTTAAAAATAGAGAAATTGGCTTAGCTTAAAGAAAATATTTTCAATTTTATTTTACTTTAAAAGACGTATCACAAAATTTTACAGCAATAAAACCAAATATCAAGAAATTTAGGAAAAGTATTGCCTTCTTAATCTAAATTAATTACAAAAAGTCTAAAAAAGTTATATTTGATTAAAATAACAAAAATGAACGTTATTGAATACACCCGACATAGTTCAATATCGATTGTTCAACTTTTTTTGTAATTGAATATTTAAATTTTTAGCATATTTTTTTCTGCCCACTGATTTTTCGAGGAAATTTTGTACAGTGTGGACCAAAATTTGAAGAAACAAATTCAGTGACCTGCCTGATATATTTTGAAAATGATAAAACATTTTTTTTAAATTTTAACCAAAAATGTAGAGTACCAAATTTGTTGATTTTGCACCTTTTTTTTATTCGATATTCGATTTGATTTTGATAATGTAGTAAGTTTCAACTCACTGTACTCAAAATTGTTTTTTTTTTTCGAAAATACTCAAATTTTCATAATTTGCTATAAGGGTTTGTTTGTTTCTTTCTTTCACTTTATGAAAGTATTTTTGAAAATACTAAAATTTTCACAAATGCGCTATTTTTCGAAAATACTCAAATTTTCATAATTCATAATCAAAGCGAAATTTTGTTTGCTGTTTCAATTTATTAGAGTTTTTTTAAATACTAAAATTTTCACAAATAACCAAATTTTTTCGAAAATGCTAAAATTTTCAAAAAATGCAATATGTGTATCAAACGAATTGAAATTTCGTATGCCTTTTCAATTTATTTAAGTTTTTTTTGGAAATACTAAAATTTTCACCAAAAAACTGATTTTTTTTCAAAAATACTCAAATTATCAAAACATGCCATATGGGTATAAAACGAACCGAAATTTTGCATGGTTCATACAATCATGACTCTCTAGGTTAAAGTCACGTTAATAAAATAAACAAAAACAAACAATCATTCAAATTGTGTATGATTCATATCATAAAAAAAATTGTCTCGCTTGATTCCAATATTGTCTATTAAAAAAAACGTATTTTCGAAAAAAATACGGAATTTTGTGAAAATTTTAGTAATTTTAGCTTCGTTTGAAACCCACATTGCATTTTTTTTCAATTCAGTACTTTCGAAAAATAACGGTTTAAAAAAAATATATTTTTCAAAAGCAAACTCTATTAATATGCAAACAAAATTTCGCTTCGTTTGATACCCATATTGCAAAATATGAAAATTTGAGTACTTTCAAAAAAACGATACTTAATCCACCTTTAGGTGGTTGGTGCCTTCCTCACATTCATAAAGAGAAAATAGCAACATTCCCTTAGCATGTTTAACAAATCAATTTTATGACTGATTTCTGATAAAAAACCTATCCAACGAAAGTTATCATGGAAGATTCAGACAATATTTTTATCACAATATCTTAGATCCGGCCTCCAGAATGTATATAAATAACACTAAATTGCCAATAACTTTTGATAGGATTGTCAGATCCTTGATGTTTTAGGCTCATTCGAAAGGTCTTTCAATTATCTAACTAACGATGGGTCGCATGATGGACCCGGACATAATTTTTACTGAAATATCTGAGATCCGGCCTCCAAAAAATTTATAAATAACACTTAAGTGCTAATAACTTTTGATAGGGTTGTCAGATCCTTGATGTTTTAGGCTCATTTGAAAGGTCTTTCGAATATCTAACTAACGATAGGTCGCATGATGGACCCGGACATAATTTTTACTGAAATATCTGAGATCCGGCCTCCAAAAAGTGTATAAATAACACTTAAGTGCTAATAACTTTTTACAGGGTTGTCAGATCCTTGATGTTTTAGGCTCATTTGAAAGGTCTTTCAATTATCTAACTAACGATGGGTCGCATGATGGACCCGGACATAATTTTTACTGAAATATCTGAGATCCGGCCTCAAAAAAGTGTATAAATAACACTTAAGTGCTAATAACTTTTGATAGTTTTGTCAGATCTTCAATGTTTTGGGCTCAATGGAAAGGTCTTTTTAATACCTTTCTGAAAATGTATAACATGATAGGGTTTCTTGCAAAAACCACCCTTTTTACAATCTTCCGGACATACGCCAAAATCGTTTTTTCAGCATAACTTTTGAAGTACTTAACTAAACTTGCTGATTTTAAATAGAGACCTATGGGACCCCAAGACGGATCGAATGAGACTAATATGGTCAAAATCCGTTCATCCAGTCCGGAGATAATCGAGTGACAATTTTTTTGTCCACCCACCTACACACATCCACACAGACATTTGCTCAGAACATGATTCTGAGTCGATAGGTATACGTGAAGGTGGGTCTACGAGGTCGAATTAAGAAGTTCATTTTTCGAGTGATTTTATAGCCTTTCCTCAGTAAGGTGAGGAAGGCAAAACGGTATTTTGTGAACAATTTTGAGTACATATTTTACTTTGAAACTACCTACTTAATTTTCAAAAAAGATTATCGCCGATAGCATGATCGAAATAACGATAACGATAGAACATACGTTATTGTTATCGAGCCTCGATAATTTAATCGTTGATAATCTTGAAAAAAATCATAAACATTCAAAAAAGACTTTTTATGAAAAATTTACTGTAAGCATTAAGAGATTTAATAAGAAAATATCTGGAGATTTTTTTAAAAGGTCCAATCAGCCAAATTTTCAGTTTTTCCTTTTTGGGTGTTTTTTAATAACCCTGACTCAAGGCGGTTTCAAAAACACCCAAAAAGCAAAGCTGGAAATTTGGTTTATTGGCCCTTTAAAAAAAAAAGTACAAATATATATTTCTAGCGTTTTTTTTTATATTTTTAGCAAAAATCTAATCATAACCTACAACTTTGTCCAAAATGTCTAAATCTATTTAAAATTAAGAATTAGTCATCTAATTACGATTAAAAGTTCTTTAAAAATGTTTTTCTTTACTTGAAATATATTTAAATATATAATTAAAAAAAATAAAACAGTATTGATTGTTTTGAAAAAGTAATCTAAAAATAAAAGAAATTTTATTCACCTTAAATAACAAAGGTGGTGACTTTGGCCACAAACAAAAGACTGTGATTTTAACTAGTTGCAGACTGGACTTCGTCATGTATTTGTTGTTATTTACAAGAATAGTTTGAATTGACAGTCAGGAATAAAAAAAATATCCACCTGATTCATAGCCTCACACCGAGGGCCTCATACCGAGCTTCATCCCTGTTTTCCTTTCCTTTCCAAACGTTCTTCCCTGATTGCCACGACGGAAGTCCAACGCGTCGGCAACAGGTGAAAATCTGGCTACCTTTTCCTAGCCCCCTCCAAAAAAAAAAACTAAAAACAAACCAAGAAGGAAGAAGACTTTGAACGCATTTCCATAACCACCATCGGAAAAGGGGCAAAAATTGGAGTGTTTTTATCAGAAAAAAAAAAACCGGAAAAGTTTCTTCTTCCACCATATGTGCGCGCTGCTGAATCGATTTGAACCGGGAAGAATCGCTCCAGAACCCCCCTCACATATGAACACCCAAAAAAGTCGAAGAAGTGGCATCATCTGGCGCTGGCGCTCATTATCGTTCACCAACCGCCCCCCTAAAAATAGCTCAAACATTTGCCTGCGAAGGTGCCTTCTAATAGACGATAATTAGCCCGAGACTCCAAACTGCTCTTCAAAATCCCCAAACGCAACTGTCAAGTGTTGCTTTTCTGCTGGCATAGCGGGGCCTTCCGGTTCTTCCGGTTGAAATCCAATTTTGCGTGTGTGTGTGGGGGGTCTTGGCCGGGAAAATGAGCCGAAAAGTCGGGCAATTTTCCGAGCGAGAGGTGTTACTTTTGAAGACTATTACCGCCGCAGCACCTGTTTGGCGGGCAATCCAGAGGTTGGAAAAAGGTGTTAATACCCCGTCCAGTTCAGCATCTTCCTGGATTGTTTGTGGAGGAGTTTGCAGTTATCATCGTTTGAGCCAAAAAGTGATTCCGCAACACTTCCAACGTTAAGGGTAGGCACTAAAGACGAGCCTTATGCAATCCTTTCGGGGGTCTTGGCACAATCAACCTGATAGCCAATCCGTAACAGTCAGTGCTGTAAATTATATTGGGCAGGCTTGAAGTTGGCGCGCAGAGCAACCTCAAGGAAATTGCCAAAAGGCAGCACAGGTTTGACGGGGGGCCTTTCTTAGCTGTGAAACCTTGAGGCCAACGCCAAGGCTTTCGATTGCTGAGCGGAATGAGTGTATCTATTACACAGTAAGGTTTAGTTTGATAGAGCTGGAGGAATTCATTACGGCGCAAATTGGAGACTTGAAAAGCTGTAAACGATCTTTGAAGCTTTAAGGTTTAATTGGTGTCAATATTAAAGTAATTTGATGAAGCTGGTTTATCCAATCTCAAGATCCAATGTACACCAACATCATACTTTTTCATAAAAAAAATCTTGCCCAGTATTTTGTAATTTGGCTTAAACTTTGTGGGGGCCTACCCTATGGCCAAAAAAAGCCATTTTGCGTCATTGTTTTTTTTTGAGTGCCATCCCACATTTTCTAATGCCAATATCTCAGCCAGGGACCATCCATAAACCACGTGGACACTTTTTTGAAATTTCAGACCCCCTCACTTCCCAGTCGTGAACAATTTCCATACAAAACAATTTTTTTTTGTGTGTAGCGTGGTCAATCGCTGAACCACTCCCCCCCCCCTTAGGTGTACACGTGGTTTATGGATGGTCCCTACCCGGATTATTTTTGTTTGCTGATTTTTAAATATTTTTTTTTCACTAAAGAAAATTAATTTATTGAAATCCGTATTACTTCAATTTTTGACATCCTATATCAAAAGAAGTCATTTTGTATCATTAGTTTTCCATACAGTTTTGGGGCCTGGTCATACAAAATGGGTAAATGTATGAAATTCTGTATCTTGAGAAGGGATTTTCTGATCTATTTGGTGTCTTCGGCAAAGTTGTAGGTTATGACTAGGACTTTTCGGGGATTATAACCACACGGAAAAAATACGATTGTTGTTTAACTTTTTCCGACTAAAAGTTGAATTTCCAAAAAATCCTTTTTGCCTTCCTCACCTCAATGGCTATAAAATCACTCGAAAAATGAACTTCTTTATTTGACCTCGTAGACCCACCTTCACGTTTACCTATCGACTCAGAATCAAATTCTGTACAAATGTCTGTGCGTGTGTCTGGATGTGAGTCCGTGCACCGAAAAATATGCACACGATTATCTCCGGATTGGCTGAACCGATTTCGACCGTTTTGGTCTCATTCGATCCGTATTAGGGTCCCACAAGACCCTAGTTAATATTATGAAGTTTAGTAAAGTACTTCACAAGTTATGCTAAAAAACGAAGGGTGGTTTTTGTAAGAAAACCCGTCATGCTATACATTTTTAAAAAGGTATTTAAAAGACCTTTCCAACGATCCCAAAACGTTGAAGATCTGACAATCCTATCATAAGTTATAAGCACTTATGTGTTATTTATGCACTTTTTGGAGGCCGGATCTCAAATATTTTAATGAAAACGCTGTCCGGATCCACCATGAGACCTGTCTTTATATAGGTAATCAAAATACCTTTCCAATGAGCCTAAAACGTTGAAGATCTGACAACCCTATCAAAAGTTATAACCACTTAAGTGTTATTCAAACACGTTTTTAGGCCGGACCTCAGATATTTTGATAAAAATAAGTCTTATTTATGCTCTTTTTTGAGGAAGGCACCACCCACCTAAAGGTGGATTAAGCAATGTTTTATTTTATTGTTGAAAGTTTTGCCTGTCATTTCAATTTTTATAGTTTTTTTTTAATTTTATTTTATGTTTTTGTTTCCTTGGCGAAAAAATTATAACAAGAACTAAATTATTTAAGCCCAATTTTCAAATTATTTAAGCTAAAAGTGCCAATTTTGATTTAAAACAATTTGAAAATATTTTTTTTATAAAAATAATTTTGTGTCTTCGGCAAAGTTGTAGGTTATGTTTAGGGCTTTTTGAGGAAATAATAGGTTCACAGAAAAGATCCGATACCTTTATTGAATTTTGTATCACTAAAAGTTAAAATCCCAAAATACGTATTTAAGTTAATTTTAGAAATTTTATGATATGTTTAAGGGGACTAAAAAAGTCTTCTTTTGAACCGTAGTGCGTGCTTGATGGATCTTTTTTTTTTTAAAAAAAAATATCATAAATCACTATAAAAAAAAAATTAAAAAATTAATAACATTGGCAATCGAAAAGTATTCTACATATTTTTGAAAGAATATATTGTTTTTAAATTATAGCTACTTTAAGGTATACACTTTCGTTTCTCTTGGTTTTTTGCAGCGAAAGAAAAGCACACAGAAAATAAATCATGGTAATATTACATCTGGGAAGGTGTACATCTGTTAAGTCAGAAAAAAATGTGTAATTTTACCTCGGGACCATCCATAAACCACGTGGACACTTTAGGGGGGGGGGGGTGGTATGGCGATTGTCCACGATCCATACAAAAAAGATTTTTTTTGTATGGACAATTGTCCACGAAGGGGGGTAAAAGATTCCCAAAAAAGTGTCCACGTGGTTTATGGATGGTCCCCTCTGAAAATGTTTATTTTACCACTTTTATGGTGAAGCGTAACTTTTTCTGGACTAAATTGAGGTAAAATTACATAATAAAAGAGGAAATATTCAACCTTCCATAATTAAATCTTCCAAATTTACACAATTTTTTTCTGTGCAACCCCGATTTTTTTTAAAGCAATTAGTTTTTTAGATACAGACCCACAAAGAGTTCGAATAGATAAAAATGAATTTTACCTTATTCGCCTGTTACAGTCCAGACTCGGTTACCCAATTTTATTTTTTTTTGTCTTATTTTTAATTGTTGAGCTTTAGTATGACCTGTAAACTACTCTAAGGAGATTTGGAATTTTCAAATCCAAGATGGCGGCCAAAATGGCGATGATGAAATATTGAAAAAATGCTTTTTCAATTTAAAACGCAGCCAACCATTCAAATTTGACTAAAATGGGATCGCATAACTCGAATTTGATGTTAAAAGTAAGAAAATAAAAAAACGAAAAAAATCGTTCGTAATTCGATTATGCGAACTCCCATTCAAAACTCTGGATTATCGAGCCTGGACTGTTTTTAACTGACGATTCTCGGAAACTATTTGTCCGCTTTCCAGTGTTTAAAATTGACATTTTTGCGGGGTTTCTGATCTTTTCAATAAATATAGTTTAATTTTTTTCAAAGTTCCGTAGTTTAGACCAAATTATATATTTTTTTGAAATATTGTTTAAAAAGATCACAAAATTTTGCAAATTTTTCAACATTGAAAATCTGACCAACCGTTTGAGATTCGAGATATCGGAATTGTATGGAGCCACCCTGTCCGTGATAGAAAAGTATTCAAAGTACTTCAATGAAAATTTAGCAAAAAAATGGAAAATTTTAAATAGGTAGTTAATTATAATTTAAGAAATTTTTATGAGTAGCATTATTTTAATATTCTTCAAGTGTCACGATTTTCCCATTTCAAATTAGTTTGAATAAAAAAACGGGGTGCATTTTCGGTTTCTTTCGAAAATTTTCCACTGAAAATTCTTCAAATTTATAGGCATTTCAAGTAGAATAGATTTCATATAAAATGTGAAAAGTTTAGACTCGTACTTCGAATTCAATTTAAAATGTAATAAAAATGTATATTTTCATAAACTGAACTCGTTTGAAAGAAATTTAACCAAACTTTTGACTTTATAACAATTTTACATGAAATTTATATGTATTTTGTTAAAAAGCTTGAAAAATTTAGTTAGGCCGTTGCAAATATTTTTTGAAGTTTATGTCCCGCGACTCTGGCCAAAGTGGGGGGGGGATGCAGAAATAAAAGTATAAGGAGTGAAATTACAAGCCACAGTTTCAACATTTGGATGAAAAAAGTGTTTTAAAATGCACTTTACACCAGTCCAGATGTTTTGCAATAATTTGTTTTCAAAATATCAAAGTATTGACAATTTTTTTTTTTTTTTTTTGGCGAAAAAAAACATTTTGCGGTACTGTACATCGGAATTTCATAAAAATTCTAAACATTGTTAAACGGTCCAAAACATGCAAAACATGATTATCAAAGCAGGGAAATGCATTTTAAATAGTTTTAAAAATAATGTTGCAACTCTTTGAATATGATTTCAACAAGAAAAACTATCATCACCCCTGAAAATATATTTTTTACCTTACCATTTTTATGAACACTATTTTCCGCAAGAATTGGGACACCTATCAAACTTTTGATTTGAGACATCCAAGTCGGAAATGTTGAGCTTATATGAAATCAACTCTTTTTTGCATCTTATGAAATCTTGTTTTGTGTATAACTTATAGAGAACTTTATCAAACTTAATAATTTTCAAAAGGGAATTGTGGGATCCAAAACCGGACCGAATGGAACAAATCCGGCATTTATTCAGTCAGCTAGTTCCAGTATATTTGAGCTACATTTTTTTATCAAAGACATCTGCTCAGAATTTGATTCTGAGCAGAAATGTATTTATAAACAACAACTTTTTAATCAAATCTGGAAGGGAATTATTCTCTGAAATACACAGAAAAAAAATCGTGGCAATATTACATCTGGGAAGGGGTACATCTTTTCTGGTGTAATGTCACTATTTCAGTCTTAATTGAGGTAAAATTATATCATAAAAGAGGTAATATTCAGCCTTCCAAAATTAAAGCTTCCAAATTTACACATTTTTTTTCTGTGTAATCTTAAGTTTTATTTATCCAAATTTACGAGCCTTCACAAAATCATCACAGATTCGAATGTTTCGAGGAAGACCCCGGGAGTTGGAAGCTCTGGTAGACAATGATAGTAAAACAAACTAAAAGCCACAGACACAAAGACTAGCGCGATAGAGATAGATAGATTGAAACAGAGATCCGCCGACCAGTTCCACAAAAACCTGCCTCTTAAGTTATGCAATCCGCCAAAATTCGCGTATGGTTTTGCGATTTTTTTGTGTGTTGTTTTCGGTAGTCTGTTATTATTATTATTTTTGCAACACACACACACGTGCATCGCAGCAGCGCTCCAAACTAACGATCGTTTAGAGCGCGCGATAGACAGAGAGAGGGCGAAGATTCAAAGATCGGGTAAAGGGTGTGCGGTAACGTCGGAAGACCTCGGTGTCGTGCCGGAATAGCTGGAATTGGTTAATATAAAAGGACAGCGATAGGTCAAACGTATAAAACATGTTTTAAACATTTGAAACACACACACACAGTAATAGAGACAGCGATTGCGAAATTTGGACAAGTATTGGTCAAAAGTGACGCCGCCGCCGCGATCGCGATCGCGATCTTTAGGACGGAGGTTCGAGTCCCGTCGCGAGGGGTAGGAGGAAGGCGGGGGTTTGCCAAAAAATGATGTGATCATCGCCGACTGCGACGACAAAGTTTTTTTTGCTCTCTTCTTGCCTTCTTCTTCGCTTCGTTTGTGTTGGTGGTGACTGAATTGTAATGATTAGTTTTGTGTGCAAAAAATTACACGCCGAATGATGATCGTCGGGTCGGGTTGGGCAGGTCGGTCGGTCGGCGAATGATTGCTGATTTTTTTGGATGATGACGATGATCGCATGGGGTTTCAGAGGAGGAGGAGGAGGAGGTTGGTGGCCCCCGCGGAGGAATTTAGGCAATGTTTTATCGCGCGGCAGCGTTGCGAAACTGGTTAGGTGAAGGTCTTCTTCTTCTAGTGACGGGTAGTGTTAGGAGAGTTGACGGTTTCGAGAGACTGGCGGTGGGTTTTTCGTGCAAAATTTTGCAGGTTGAAGATTTTTACTTCTTCTAAGGTTGATTGGATTTTTGGAATATGTTTATTCTTCAACGACGATTTCAAACTTGAAATTGAACTTAATCTCTAATGTTATATCCAGCTCTTTATCATATTGTAAATCATAGTGGAAAGCAACCAAATTGTGGCAATATTACAATCAGGGCAATCAGGAAATGTAGTTAAAATGTGTAAAAAAATATCAAGTAAATTTACATTATTTTGCATTGCATTGCATTTTTTTCGCAATTACATTAAAAAAATTAAAATACGTAAAACGTAAATTTACATCTTTTGTACACAATAAAAAATAACCTTCAAGTTTTATAGATTTTTTTACTGTGTAATTAATCGCATTTTTTACACATAAATTGAGGTAAAATCACATTAAAAAATGTAATGCGCGAGAAAAAATAAAAAAGGACATCTTTCCTATGCAATTTTTACGCACAATTTACAGATAACCCGCTAAAGTACGTAAATTTACACTTTGACATTTAAAAAGATATAATGTGCGTGAAATAAAAAACAAAAAATTACATTTTTTTTCTTTGCAATTTCAACGAACAATTGACAGGTAAACCGCTAAAAGTACGTAAATTTACACTTAATTGCACTTTTTACACATAAATTGAGGTAAAATCACATTTAAAAAGATGTAATTAGCGTTAAAAAAAACAAAAAAGTACAGTTTTTTTTTGCAATTTTTACGAACAATTAACAGATAAACCGCTAAAAGTATGTAAATTTACGATTTTTTCCATTTCAAAATTCTTTTCACATATAAACTGAGGTATAATGCACAAGTAAGATGTAATTTTAAACTATTCATTTAAAAATGAACATCATTCAATTAAAAAGAAAATGAAGTTGATTTTAAAAAGACATTTTTAAACGTTTCGAAAATTCGTAATTTTGTTTTCAAAAATTGCAATGTTCAACAATGAAAAGAAAAGTTTAAATAGCACTGTAATTTTACATCAATAACTGTGTCAAACTACAACAGCGAGCGGAAAATTTTATCATTGTTGGTGTAATTTATTGTTTACACATTATTGATGTAAAATCACCTTAAAAGAGGTTTGCTTTTCAATCCTTCGGATGTTTAAATTTTTACTAAGCATTATGTTGAAAATGATTTTGACTAATCAACTGACTTTCTTGTGTTTTTATTTCTCATTTCACGCACTGATCTTCTTTTGGGACAACATCAGGTAAGTGTCAAAAATTGGTCCAAAAAAACCATGAACTCAAGTAAACTGTAAAAAAAGTTAAATCCAGGACAAATTCCACCCCACTTTCATCCGCAATCTGTCAGCGCGATAATTAGCGACCATTAGGATCGCTCTTTTTCTGAGTGGGGGTGCGTAGTAATTAGCACATTTGTCTTGCACAAAAATTGCAAGTCCAGCCCCCGGAGTAGGCGTTGGGAACGGAACGCCAAGTTCACGCTCATCCATCGCGCCAAAGTAAAACGTTCGGTCGGTAGCGAATTACAAGTCGTTATCGCGTTAGCAAAGTTCAACCTGGTCTAGGGTTTCGCCCCGCCAAAACAAAAGTCCCAGCTGTTGGCTCACACTTTTTGGGTACCATTAATTATTCCGAAAACCCATTGAAACTACCGTTAGCGTGCGAAATTCCTTTCACTCAACAGGGAAAAAAATACCAAAAAAGCGGTGTAATAGTACACAAGTTGAGGGTTTTGGCGCGGCTCGAAACCTGTACTATCAGTGCAATCGCGAGCGGTTCGCCCAGGTTTTCGGGGAGTTTTGAACACTTGACCGAAAATGGCACGGAGCCACGCGGCCCAAACGAGTCCCAAAAGAAAGGCAAGAGGGAATCACTTGTGCCCGTGCTTCAACCTGGAACTTGGCGAAACGAAACGAGGAGGCTCGTGCCCACAAAACCACCTTCTAGGGGTCTCCGCTCAATTATGGGAGGGGGTTGTTGAAGCTTCTGTGTTTTTTTTTTGTCTGATCCATCCAAATTTGCAAAGTTTTTTGGTTTAGACTTTTGGAATTTTTATTATTGTTTCCAATCTTTTTTAGCACTTACTCAAACTCGATCTTTATCTATATTTCTAACGCTAACGCTAACTTTAACACTAAATCCAACGCTAACAATAACTCAAACTCTAACTCTCTTACTCTAACTCTAACACTAACTTTAAAGCTAACTTAAACTCTAACTCTAACTCTAACTCTAACTCTAACTCTAACTCTAACTCTAACTCTAACTCTAACTCTAGCTCTAACTCTAACTCTAACTCTAACTCTAACTCTAACTCTAACTCTAACTCTAACTCTAACTCTAGCTCTAACTCTAACTCTAACTCTAACTCTAACTCTAACTCTAGCTCTATCTCTAACTGTAACTCTAACTCTAACTCTAACGCTAACGCTAACTCTAACTCTAAGTCAAACGCTAACTCTAACTCTATCTCTAACTGTAACTCTAACTCTAACTCCTCTAACTCTAACTCTAACTCTAACTCTAACTCTATCTCTAACTCTAACTCTAACTCTAACTCTAACTCTAACTCTAACTCTAACTCTAACTCTAACTCTAACTCTAACTCTAACTCTAACTCTAACTCTAACTCTAACTCTAACTCTAACTCTAACTCTAACTCTAACTCTAACTCTAACTCTAACTCTAACTCTATCTCTAACTGTAACTCTAACTCTAACGCTAACGCTAACGCTAACTCTAACTCTAACTCTAACTCTAACGCTAACTCTAACTCTAACGCTAACGCTAACTCATAAAATACTTCAAACAAACAAATCTCGTTAGCAAGCTAAGGTTCGTCACTTCAATTCTTTCAACTTGAAAAAATCGTGTCTTATTTCCCGCGGGCATTTCTATCCTAATCACGATCTATCCAGCGATCATCTTTCATTCTCCTTAAACTTGGTTTTCTTTTATCTATTTATTTCCCTGCCCTCTTATTCAAAAGATCCGTCGGTTCATTTTTCATCTTTTCTTCCTTTAATCTGCGAAATATTCCGCGCCACCGGTATTACTCTCCCACTCTCCCTTCTACTCTCAGAGCACCCAAAAAAAACGATGAATTAACTTAATTAGCGAGATTAGTGCAAATCTCTAATTAGACACCTTCTTTGCTTCCAATTCAAATTTTGCCTTTGCGGCGGTAGGCCCAGTTTACAGCTCTGCCCCCAAATTTAGTGCGTCTCGCTTTGCCTGTGTGCGAATTGTTTGGGTGGAGTTGGCAACCTGGACAGAAGTTATGAGAAGACGACTTTTTTCACGGTCTCACTTGAACTCGGCTAATTTTCAACTTATTGTTTTCTTTTTATGGCGAGGTGTTTGTGGATTTTCCCTTTAGAAAAACCAGGTCCAGCTTAAATTGCAAAATTTAATTTAAATTATTTCCAAGCCTAAAACATATCAACATTTTTACCAATTCTTAGATAATTTTACAATAGGACGTAAACTTGAGAGTAAAATAATCGTTCAATGTAGTTAACTATTTTTATAATCTTTTTATCAAAACAAATTTGAATTTTATTTAAAATTGTACAAATGTAAAATAATTGCCTTAAATTCATCAAAACTAATTTTACTTAAAAAAAAAATATCGATTTATGTTGCATTTGAAACTTAATTCAAAGCATGAAATAAAATTAATCTCATTTTATATAATACATGTTTTACCTAAAAATAGTTTTTTTTTTCTTAAAATGTTCCAAAAGCACATAAAATTTATTATTTGCCAACTAGATTATACGATCATACACATTTCAGATTTTTTATATGACCCAATCTCACCTACTAGACCTAATGTCATTCCGAATGACGGTAAACCCATGTTTTTTTTTTAATTTATGAGTTCTATTTAATAAACTAATAATGTTTTTAAAAGACTCAAAATTTGTTAAAATACTGATTTTTGGCGAATGAAACAATGAGTGTTTTCAGCCCTTTTAAAAAGTTAGTCTTGATTTTTAAATTTTAAATTATTTATGACGAAAAGCGGGAAAACAGTTCACAGTTGGAACAGTTCTCGAGATATCGGTGGTTAAAAAAATGATGGCTAATTGGGCAAAACTGAGAGCATCTATTTTTTCCAGTTTTTATCTTTGCATGTCCATATCTCAGCAACCATAAGTTTTATCACCAAAGGGAAAAAAACAAAATCTAGGAGGTTTTCAATTTGTTTTCCAAAAACGGCCTATTTTGTACTTAAAAAAAAAACAACCTGAAAATGATCAAGAAAACGGTGCACTTGATCAAAATGTCACTAAGGTACTTTTTGATTAAAAATTTGATTATTCATCAATAATTTAAGATTTTCTAAATATTTTTTTCGATTTTTTTGTGGAAAAAATCATTTTTTTTTTTCATCAGTTTCTACACAAAAAACAATATTGTAATATTCATCAGAAAATGGTGACAAATTATGCGTCAAAAAAATGTGTAATATTGCTTCAGGAATGGGTGAATATTCATCAGTTTTTAATGAATTTTCAAAAGATTAACATTTTTAAAGTAGAATGACTCAAAAACGAGATATTCAACTAACAAAAATTTCAACCTTCCGGTTGCCTTCTCGGACCATTCAGCAGTAGTGATGAAGTTTTTGGTCGACCAGTCTGCGCTTTGTCAACGCGGGCGAGGATACTGGAAACTCAACAGCAGTCTTCTCAACAAGGACGATATCTCGTGTAGATACGTCGTCGACTTCTACCAGCTCAAGGATCGTGAGATTTACACTAGAAACAGAAGCACTTGGTGGAACACGGTAGTCAAGCCTAAGACTCAGTTTTTCTTCAAGAATGAGAGCAGGATCTTCAATTGCCGCATCAACTCTGCGAAGAGCGAACTATATGCCAAGATGTACGACCTTGCGGCGGAAAGGCGAAATGGAGCTGACAACAGGACACAACTTCAAGAAGTAAAATCGGAGCTGATGAGGATGGAGTTGGATCGTTTGAAGTTCTATGGGTCGAGATTTCCCCAAACTTCGATGCTAGAAGGAGAAAAATTGAGTGTCTTCCATGTTTCTAACCAGATGCACAAGGGTTGCGACGGCAGCCAGTTCCAGTTGCGAGACGGAGATGATTTGATTACGGATTCGAAACGTTTGAAGAAGAAGATCGAGGACTTCTTTACGGGAACTTTTCAGGCGGAAGATTCAGCAAGCTTAGAAAGCTCAGTGGAAGCTCTCAGGGATGTGTCTAACTCTTTGGACTTGCAGCAGCAACAAGAACTCGTAAGGCCGATAGATGAAGCGGAACTCAAGGCTGTGGTCGCTGGTGCGGCCAAAAGAAGTCACCTGGACCGGACGGAATATCCTACGAATTTTACTCCGTGTATTTTGAGATGTTAAAGAACGACATGTTGGAACTGTTCAACCGTTATCTGGATGGGTCATTGAAGCCGCCAAAGGAATTCACTGCTGGAATAATCACTCTCATTCCAAAAGTGAACCAAGCAGATAATCTAAACGAATTCAGACCAATATCGATGCTCAACACGGACTACAAGATCTTTACAAAGATTCTGGCGAACCGGCTCCACGCTGTGGTTGGAGATTTGCTGGGTGCTGGACAGGTAGCTTGCACGGTCAACCAATCGTGCTCCACCAACTTGATTGATGTGAGAACTATCATCGCCAAGGCTGCGGAATCAAAACGTTTCAAAGGTTTCCTACTGAGTGTGGATTTGGAGAAAGCTTTCGACAAGGTGAATCATGTCTTCTTGTGGAAAGTGTTGGAGAAATTTGGTGTCCCTGAGCGGTTCATCAACTGCATCAAGAACCTGTACGAAAGTGCAACATCACGGATCATCTTTAATGGAACTCTCACATCGGACGTGAAGATCGGAAGCTCTGTACGCCAAGGATGCCCTCTGAGCATGGTGCTGTTTGTGCTGTATATTGAAGGATTGGTGCGGAAATTATCGGCGAACATCCGGGGAGTTTTACTGTCTGGAAAGTTCATTCGGGTGTTGGCGTACGCGGACGACTTGGTGATACTCATCAGGGATGACGCAGAGTTCGATTTGGTGCTCCAAATTATCAACTCTTTCGCTGAAGCATCCTGCATTAGGCTCAACCGGGCCAAATCAGCATTTATTCGTATCAACAACGCGAAAGGTGGTCCACAACAATTCAGGGAGGCAGACGAGATCAAGATCCTCGGAGTTATATTCACCGAAAGGTGGTCCGCAATCGTCAAACGGAATTTTGATAAGCTACTTGGAGACATTCAGTTCCGTTTGTCGAAACATCGGACCCGTAACCTAAATTTGATCGAACGGACGTGGCTACTGAACGTTTTCGTGCTGTCGAAGTTATGGTACATTTGTCAAGTGTTCCCACCAGACAATGTGCACATCGCAAAACTCCGGAAGATTGCTGGGCAGTTCATCTGGGGGCCGAGGCAGATCTTCAAGACTGAGAGGAAGCAACTTTATCTGGACTACGAGCAAGGAGGGATCAAGCTGGTTGACCCCGAAGCGAAGGCGAAGGCACTTTTCATCAAGACCATTCTGTATGGGACTGGCAACAACCAGGTAGAAGACACAACTTTGCTAAATTTTTCAAAAAAACAAGCGCTGAGCCGAAACACCAGAGAGTGGCTAGAATTAGCAGTATTACTCAAACCGAATCCAATGTCAACATCCGTGCAAACTCTGTACAGGTACTTCATCAACGAAAATCGGACAACACCCAAGGTGGAGGAACGATTTCCAGCTTTGAATTGGAACCAGCTGTGGGAAAATCTCGGACAAAGCTTCCTGAGTAGTGAGTGCCGCTCTCAGATGTTTTTGCTGTACAACGATCTGGTGATCTCGAAGGAAAAACTGGTCAAGTACAACATAGGACGGCTGCAAGATGATCTGTGTGAGTGGTGTGGAGTCCCGGAGAGCAACGAGCATAAAATCAAGCATTGTGTAAAGACGGAAGAAATCTGGCAGTGGCTTAGAAGAACGTTGACTGATCGTTTGGGGATCTGTGGAGATCCAGAGGATGTACTGACTAGGCAAATTAACGGAAGGAATCAGAAGGAAAAAGCAGGACTGTGGTTGACAATGTTTGTGATGTCGTACATAGTTAAAAAGTATCCCAAAATCAGTTTGTATTGCGTTCAAAAAGGAATTAGGGACAGTAGATGGAATAATCGCACGTATTTCAAGCATTGTTTTGGCAGTGAGCTCAATGTTTGTTAGTGTATTAGGAGAACCCACGGTTGCACCGTGGAGACCCGGGGCCCCCCTGACCACAAGTCACTTCCGAGTGGAACAGGGACCACCCCCCAGGCTCCTCGGGCAACCGTGGTTGAGCCTGGGAGACCCGGGGCCCCCCTGACCACAAGTCACTTCTGAGTGGAACAGGGACCACCCCCCGGGCTCCCATGGCGACCTGGAAAAAAAAAAAAAAAAAAAAAAAAAACCTTCCAAACTTTTTTCTGTGTAGTGACGAATAGCGATTTAATAAACACTTTGTATAAAAAATTATATGAATAAACTGGTTATGCGAACTGGCTTCTTTGCACAGAAAAAAAAGTTGAATTTTGGAATGTTTAGAATTTGGTTGGTTGAATATTACTTATTTTTTGAGTAAGTTTACTTTAAAATTGTGTAAAAATGTCAAATTTCTTTTTTAAATCGTTTTTATAACTCGTCAGGGTTAACTCGGATCGTTTTGCGGTCTTCGAAAAAGTTGTTTTTCTTAAAATTTTACAAAAGACAATGATCCGACACATTTAACGCCACCTTTTGGCGGAATTTTGAAATTTTCATTTCACTATACACAGAAAAAAATGATGGTAATATTCATGAGGAAATGGTGACAGATTTTGTGTAAAAAAATGTGTAACATTACATCAATAATTGATGAATATTTATCAGTTTTTGATTAATTTTCACCAAGTTTAGATTTTTATGTAATATTACTCTGTGTACTTTTTTTTATATTTTTTCGAATTTTCCAATACAAACTTCAACGATAAAAAGCGACCCATAACCGATTTGGCTCAAAATTGGCAGTATCGAGCCACAATTTCTTACGATTTGCCAAAATTTTCATTTTTTCTTGTTTTTTTTTTCTTGTGGGCATAAAAAAAGGGAGTAATGCTCGTTTCGTAAAGAATGTTGCATCTTCTTTTGAAAAAAAAAATGTTTACTTCATATTTTACACCGAAAATTACAATTTATTCATGCACTCTTTTCTATTGCGTAATGGAAAAGAGGTTTGTTCGAAATTTATTTTTTTGCTTTACGTAATCAAAGAATGCTCTGGTGATAATAGCGTATGTATTGCGTGTACGTACACGCAAATAAAGTGAGGTTGAATTTTGTCAGCTAGCAAAATCAAATGGCTACAGTAGCTGTCAAAACTGTGATAATCAAAACAATGTAAAAGAACTAAATGTGAAGTGTAAACAATCTTGGAAATGTACTCATTACTAATGTATGCATAAATTTACGTGAGCTAGATGCACTTTTTTTTCTTTTGCTCTGTTGACTTTGTCTCTATCTTTACAATGGAAGCTGGTTTGTTTATGTTTTGGTTTTGGTAGCCTATTACAATTGTGACTGGTTGTTTCTTTTATTATTGTTTTCGGTCATTTTGAAACAAGCATTCCAAAATGGCGATACCTTGGATGTAAACAAGCATCTCGCTAATCTCAGTATGTAAATGTTTTATATTGATCGTAGGTGGAATAAACTGCTTGTTTACTTTAAAGATTTCGTCCTGTTGAACTGTCAACTTAGAGAGCGTTCTTTTATTACGTAACGCAGTTGGGAGGAGGGGAGGGGGTCGAAAGCCGTGTTACGCTCCATTTTGTTACGTCCGTCCAAAAATCCAAATTTTTGCATTTCGTTATAAAAGAACGCACTCTTAGTATCAGGCTTTCTATCTGTAGTGAAACAACTTTGATTTACCTAAAAATTGAGTAAATCCTCGCCAGAGTGTCGCCACAGCTGCTGGTCAATTCTTGATGAAAACAAAGAGCTGTCACAGTCCCTGTGGCATATGGCGGCTTGTCATCGAACGGATACCCTTAAAAAACAGCTAAGACGCATGATAAACCATTGTTGTGATGAAGAGAAATGTTGAGATGAAATGTTGGTCTAGAAACCCTTTAAAAATGACAACTTGAAAAAGTTTTACGGCTCCCTTCAAACGCCACTGCTTTCTCTCCCTCTCTCCTTTTCTCTTTCTTGTAAAATTCACTAATCGCGAGTGTCGCTTAGGTCGCGATGACGCTCCGCGCAGCCTGCTTGAACATGGTTCAATTTGGCCGAATTCGCGTCAAATCACAAAGAGGCAAAATCCTTTCAAGCAAGTGGAAGCGGAGAAGATGATAGAGGGGAAGCGAGAGGGAGGGGGGGAATCGATAACGAAATGATAACGATAAGTCCGATTTTTGTTGCTTCTTTTTTCGTAAAAGAAAGAGGCAAGGGTGAGGGAAGAAGAAAAAACGTAACGATTTCACCTATTATTATCAATTCGCAAATAACAATAATAAGACACGCCGGAGCGGGGTGATGAAAGGTTTCGCGAACTGGGGCTTCTTTTTTTGGAGGAAGAGGAGAGAAGGGGGGGTGTAGTAAATAGTGCCTTCGCGATTCGATTTGGAGATTTGAAGGCTCTCCGTCTCTGTCTGGCTGTCTGTCTGTCTATTCGGAACACGGCTCGCGAAGGTACCTTTGAATGGGCCTCGAACCTTGGTCTGGCCGGTTGATGTAATATTTTGACGGTTTTGGTCACGATGAAGAGGTGTGGACTTAGGGTAATCCAATAATGTAGGATTTGGGTAAGCGGTTCGATATCTATTTTTACAAGAAACTTCTTAAAAATGAGTTTGATTTGAATTTTGAGGATTTTTGGGCCAAAGTCAAAATGTAAACAAAGATTGTTTTGCTTAAAATGACAGCTCTTTGTTTATATCAGCCTACACGTACACGCTGGCGCGAAAACTAATCAATTTTAGGTTAGTTTCTCGAAAAGTCTAATCGAAACGTCACTCCCCCCGCCCGCACGCCCCTGCCAAAAGGGAGCGCGACTAAGCTGAAGGTTCCAAACATACACACTCGCACAAACAAGCTTAATCTCACGCGACACGACCGAAACAAAAATTTCGCGAGAGAGGGTTTGCCAAGGTTTTGCTAAATTTTTATGATACCCAATTTAGCATAGCACTCAATCAGAGTAGGCTCGCGCGAGCGAGCGAGCGAAAGAACGGACAACATAAAAGAGCGAGAGAATGCAAGAGCGAGAGAGCGAGAGAGCAAATTAAGCCGGTTTGCGCGCAGCGCAAGAGAGAGGAGAGATGCGCGAAATCTCTTGCTGCCGCGATCTCGATCGAAGGAGGCGCGGCGCGGCGGTCATTCCCTGCGCTCCCCCGGAACGTCCGCGCGCGAGGGGCCTAATCTGACTGCGCACGGGAATTGGCCGAATCAGTCCCGAGCAGAACGTCCGCGGGCCCGGCACGGGGAGAAACTGTTCCGACCGTCCCGGATCAACACACAAAAAAAAATTACATTACAAACGTTGTTGTCGGTTTAGTTCGCGTTTTTTGCCGCGGTATTGTCGGTTTTGCGGCGAAAAAAAAAAAGGTTCGCGGCGATTGCGAATTAGAGGGCGCAAGGGTTCGGCTACGCGAACCGGGCGCGCAGAACCAACGGGAGCAGTGCAAAAATCTGTGGGGCTGTGTGTGTATTGGTGGCCGACTAGAATCGTTCTAAGCCGGGGTCGCCGAAGGCGACGACGCGACGATCAGAGGGTGTGTAAATTTTGGCAAAATTTCCGAGTTCAGTGGTAGTGGTGTGACACGGTGAACCTTGAAGGCGCCCCCCTGAACACTCTCAGTTAGGCGAAAACGGTCCAAGGCCTGCTGCGGGGCGATCACGTGTGACATTTGGCTGCGTTTGTGTGCGTGGTTCGCGAATTTTTTGACAGCTTCTCGCTCGCTCTAGCCGCCTTATCGCGAGGGCGCCTTCTCCGTCTAACTGAGGGGTGGAAAGCGGTGGCGGGCGGGTCGCCCACGTGTTTGCCGAATTTGACGTGTGTGTGTGTGCGAAATATCTCGGCGACGAACCCTGTTTAGGAAGAGCGCGCGCGCAAAATCGGCACTCTCACTCGATCCAGCTCAGTACAAGTTCGCGTCTCGTCGGTTTCGGGTTAAGGCGCTCCTTCGCCGCGAAAAGGGCGCCTCGCGCCACACACACCGCATCTACCTCAGGGACTCTCGAGTGAAACCCCCTACCTCAGGCGAGTTGCAAAAGGCGCCTACTAGGATTACGATTTCCCGGACAAGTGCCCAACCTGCTGAAACAAGTTTTCGCCTAACGGACCTTGCGGGCGAAGCCCGCAAAAAACAAGTCCGTAACCTCAAAGACCCGTGGACACAAGTTGGGTGAGCCCCTCGGTTTCAAGATGGCGGCGACGGCGGGACGGGGGGCACACTCTGGACTATTTCGAGAGGCGCCCTTTTTTCGGGGCGAAACTTGAATCTGTGAAGAGTTTTTAACGTTGAGGAATTCAAATGGGGAAGGACAGTTTTTGTGGAAGAAGAAGACGAAGATTGGCACATGCTGGTGAAGAGCTAGATCTGTGTGACCCACTAAAAAACGCGCTCGCGCGCGTTAGCGCGGATGTGTGCGTGAACTAAGAAGAACGTCAAAAAGACAGCGGCGAAGAAATGTCTAAGCAGGCCAGGAATTCTGGTGTTTGCGAAAAAATAAAAATAATGAAGAGAGGACGCGAACGTTGGACGTCGTTATTTTGGGGCGCATCGCATACTTTGATGGATTCTTTATTTTTACGGCGTTTTGAGTTAGTGTGTGTTAGTGGTGACAAGTGACTATTTTCGTAACTGATAAGAAAAAAAGCAGGCTGTGTGATGCGCGAAAGGCTGTGACAGCAAATTTATGAGATGTTTGGCGAGCTTGTGTGAGTTTGTAAATTGGGAGCTTTTTTTTTTGCTTCTTCTTTGGTAAACAAATTGTTTGCGCAAATAATATTCGCCTAATCGAGGTTAAATTGGGTTGTTTAGGACCAGTTGGTCAAATTTTGGGGACAGTTGCGCAATGTTTGATCGACAAAAACTAGTTTTTTTTTCAAATAGATTTTTTGTTGCTTTCAACTTTGTAAACTTTTAAAACTACTTTTGAAATATCATAATAGGATATTTTTCCATGGAAAATATTTTGAAAAAAATTTTTTTTGAGTATAGTTTGCCCTCAACCTTGGAAAAGCAAAAACTAAAATTGGATTATCACTAAAAAACTATTTTTCATATTTTTAAAAAGAACTACTTTGTAGAAGACCGCAAAACGATTCGTGTTAAACCTAAAATGTTTTTGACGATTCTTTGAAGACTTTTTCTGATATCTTTTTAAGAGTAACTCGAATCGTTTTGCGGTCTTCTACAAAGTTGTTCAGCATATAATTTCTCGTATGATTATTTCACTTTAAAAAATTTAACACAAAAACAAAACCTTATAACAAAATTTATTAAAAATCGATTTAATCGTTTAAAAAATTCCGTCAGTAATTTTTTTTAAGAAAAATGTGATTAGTTTTCATGTTATTATTTTTCTGTTTTTAAAACTTTCAAAATAATCAATAAACGTTACAAATCTAGAGTTTTTTAAAGGAGCAATAGTTAAAATTTTCTCTTAAGTCAGAGATATTTAAAAACAACAAAAAGCAAAAAAAAACTCAATTTATTTGACTTAAAAAAACCCAAAATTGTTTTTAAATAATTTTTGATATGTACTCCAAATAGTGCAGATCTAGCGATTAAAGAAGAAAATCAACGAGAAAGAACAACATTACCTTTTTTAAATTTGTTATTTTTTTAATTGGTTTAATTTTCTTTTCTTAATTTTGCAAGATTAAAAGCTCCCAAATTCAAAATTTTGTTTTTTTTTGATAAAATTTAAGAATTGTCAAAAATATTTTTTGGTTCAATATCTATTTAGAAAAACCGAAAGCAACAATATTTTTTAAATACTTTTTAAAAATCAAGTTTTTTAACAATGAAAAAAAATAAAAAAAATATGCTAATAAGCGGCCATTTCTGAAAATTAAGCTTGCATTAGTTTTTGTTGCTGTTGTAAATCTGAATAATTCTGTTCTCAGAACAAATCATGTGTTACTGAAATGAAACTAGATTTTAAGATAAATTTAAAAGATTTTTGGACAAATATTTGCAAAGCTTCCGTATTTTTTTTTTATTTTCCTGCTCTTGAGAGAAAAAAAACCCGCTTAACAAAATACAAAAAAAAATATCGCGCAAAAATATTTATCAAATTTTGTGAACTAAAACATTTTATTTGGAGCAAAACCTTGGACAGGGTTGCCAGATCTCCAAACTTAGTTAATATTTTTCAAGTACCTATTGAATGAGCCTCAGAAATGTTATTTCCTTAAGAGAATTTCTTATAAAAAAACATTTTTTAGTTTTAATAAATTTCGTTTAAGTACTCAGTAACTTTAGGCAGGGTTGCCAGTTCTTCAACCTTCATGACTTGTTTAAATGGTCTGTCAACTACCAATGCAATGATGTACAAAAAGTAGAAGTCACTTTATCCAAATTTACAGCATCTGATTTTGAAAAAAATATCAATAATATTAAATGACAGTGTTGCCAGATAATTAAAAAATGGATTTTTTCTTCGGAAAGCTGATTCAATGAAATACAAAAAGGTTGATTCTTGAAGTTATTATTTTTATACAAATTTACAACATCTGTCATAATCTGTCTTTAAATCTTGACAGTGTTGCCAGATCATAAAATTTTGTTCATAATCAGAATTTTTTTTTTAAATATATTTTCAACTATGCACAAAAATGTGGTTTCTTAAGAAAATCACATTTAAACTCTAAACATCTGGACTTAAAAAGTGAGATGAAATACGCTTAAGTTTTGTAACATTGAACAGAGTTGCCAGATCTAAAATAATTTCAAATGCTTCATCGAAAAGTTATTTCAAATTACTTAAAATAAGGATCATGAAGTTATTCTCAGTAAACTTTGCAACAAGCGATAAAAAAAGAATAAATTTTAGCCTGAGACTCGATTTCTTATGGCAGTGTTGCCAGACCACCAAATTTTATGACTAATCAAAATGCCCTTGACAATTTAAAGCGAAGATAGTCAAAAAAATAATAATCAAAAAGTGGGTTTTGATACCAATTTCATCCAGATTTACAACATCCAGTCATGAAAAATTCATACGAATTCACTTGAAAGTCTTCTTATGTCTTGACAGTGTTGCCAGACAGCCAAAATGTATGGCTCATCTAAGTGATCTTTCAACTAAATTCTTAAGATGTGAAAAATGTGATTTTCGGAAGTAATTGTCACTCAAATTTACGACTTCCAGTCACAAAAATATTTGTTTCGACAGTGTTGCCAGCTCGTAGATTTTCTAAAGCATCGGAAAATCTTTCCTCACATTTTTTTTCAAGAGAGTACAAAAACTGGCCAGTGGAAGTAAATTTTTAACAAATTTAAAGCAATTAGCCATGAAATGTTTTGTAAATGTCACTTAAGTCTTGATATCCCTTGACAGTGTTGCCTAGACATGAAATTTATTATTTAACAGAGAAAAAAAACATTCAAATGTCCAGCAAATGGAGTACAAAAAAAATATGTTTTTCTATTGAGTGCAACAACATTAATCCAACATTCAATATTTAACTTGAATACCCATATTTTTAAACAGTGTTGCCAGATATCCTAAATCATTTTTGAAGGTGTTTTGAATTTATTTGTTATAAACATAACTTTAAAAATTTCAAACGCGTTTTGAAGCAAAATGACTTAAAAAAGTCTCAAATAGTGATTTTAAGGGCTAAGGTCAAGACTGGGAAGTTTTTCTGTAAAATTAAGATTTCTCGAAAACGGTACATTTTTCGGGAAAACCAACCCGACAACTTGTAGCCAACCTTCTTACGCATCTACTGTCCAAATTTGAGCTTGATTGGGGTTTTGAAGCGTGCGTAAATGATATCTTACAAAAAAAAAAATATTTGGGTGGAACTCTGAACCCAACAACAATGAACTTATTTCTTATAAACATAACTTAAAAAATTTCAAACGCGTTTTGAAGCAAAATGGCTTAAAAAAGCCTTAAATAGGGGTCTTAAGGGCTAAGGTCAAGACTTGGAAGTTTTTCAGTAAAATTAAGATTTCTCGAAAACTGTACATTTTTCGGGAAAATCAACCCGACAGATTGTAGCCAACCTTCTTACACATCTGCTGTTCAAATATTAGCTACATTGGATTATTCTAGCTTGCGTAAATGATATTTTACTAGAAAAATATTTGGGTGGAACTCTGAACCAAATAGAACCTAATCTACTTAATAAATTTTAAAGACGTAAACCTCTTCGATTACGACGCAAGTTCGCACATCAACTCGCCGAAGTCATCCAACTCTTTACGTAAAGCGTCTGCCCGGTTTATTCAATTATTATTCAACGAAATGCTCACACAGCTGTCAGTGTCACCACAGCCTGTAAATATAATATCAGCGCTATTTTTAGTGCCACACATCGATCCTCTTCTTCTGGAAAGCAAAAAAATGTCCTCCCGATCACGTGTCCTTCCTTGTTATGAATTCAAAATGACTATTCAGGAGGAGTCGTCACCACCTCAGATGGCTTTTACGAACAAAAGTTCTGAATTTTTATTTTTTATTCCAGGATTTTTATTCTATCTTGTTTCTCAATCAAATGTGATAGTTCGTTCGTTTCAATTCTTTTTTTTTTTTGTCGCGAGAGTGTGAGTGAGAAATTCGGTGTCGCGACAATTGTTTTGTTTGGTAGTTTGTTTGTAGTAGTTGTAGCTTTTTTTAAAATGCATTTTAATGCGCCAGCATAATACAAAAACCAGGAAGAAGAGTTTGATTGTTTGCATTTTTTGGGCGAATGAAAAAGATCTGAATAAAAACATCACAAATCGCTGGACGAAAGGAAAAAAAATCGCAAGTCAGTGTTGGTGAGATGAACGACGCCGACGATTGCTGTCAGTGCCGAAAGTGATAATAATAATAATTCGCACGCAAGTCAAGAGAGAGAGAGACCAAGTCCGCGCAAGTCCACGAAGTGGAGAGAGAGGGCGAAGGGCGCTCAGCGCGAGCGCGCGATCCTAAAAGTTTAACCTTGGATTTGGAGATTTTTTGCGAATTTTACGCGATCTTCGCGTTCTACCTCAAAAAAAGAAGCAAAAACATCGCAAATTTAACCACCACTAAGAAAACCGCAAAAAAAAGGTCGCGAATGAAATTCTGATCGTGTGAGAGAGATATTTTCGCGGGGCGACACTGATTTAACATTCGGAGCACACACACAGTTGTGCAGACGGCGGCGAAGGGAAGAAATCAAATCCTCGTCAACCCTCGTTTGGCGTGTATGTGCGACAAACACACGCTCATCGTAAGCGGCGCAGCGCAAAACTTTGTTGTAAAGTTGAAGGTAAATTCTTTTGTCATTATTTATTTTCGGTTTTCATATTATTTATCTATTTCACTCACGCGAAGAAAAAAAAAGTTCCATCACACACAAACTCACGCAGCAAAAAAAAAACACAGAAATTTGCTCACGCCAAACGAGCGCAAACGATCGCGATGATCATTGACGAGATGATCGTTTGACGAATGAGAGAGGGAGAGCGTGCGCGCGCGAATGAGAGAGAAAGGGAAGAATCGGCAAACCAAAAATCTGCAAACATGCTCCCCACTTCCCGCGCGCGCGCTCTCCCCTCTCCACTGGGCTTCTTCTTTTCAAACTGCCAAAAAAACGATGAGTGAATTAGAGAGAAGAATAGCGAGAATAAGAGAGAGAAGAGGCAAAGAGAAGGAAGACAACGCGCATCAACTTGTTGGCCCGTCGGAGATGATTGGGCTTATCGAAGGAGGCGACCGGATCGATTCTCGGCCGACGGGAGTTTTTTTTTCTTGGATTTGTTTGTGAGTAAATTTTTTCTTTGAAATCGATTGGATCAATTGGATTGGATCACTTTCCGGGGTTTCGGTTTGGGTCGGTGATTTACGATTTTTGACAGAGGGTTTTTGTGAGATTTTGTCAGGTGAAATTAAATTTTGGTAACAAAAAATATATTTAAAAAAACTCAAAGCAATCATTTTAGTTCTGAAAGAAATAGTTTCAAGCCAATTTTTGTACAATTAAAAGGATTAAAACAATAATCCCACACCTCGAATTGACAAAATCAACATTTGGTCATTTTGCCGCGTGCTAATTTTTGCACCCTCCTCACAACGAATTGGCTCATTTAAATGGTTCGGTTGCATTTTATTATCTTTTTCACTCAGATCTTTTCAAACAAGCACGAAGCAAAATGATCACCGTTCGGTCAAAACGTTCATCGTTCGGTCAGAACGTTCATTGTTTGTGCAAAACAAGAGAGAATTGAACGAAAAAATTCCATTTCCGGTCTCTTTTCGCTCAATTCTCTCCCATTTATCGTCGAATTCCTTCATTTTCTTGACATTCGCGTCCTATTTCCTGCTCCCTGATTCCTGGTTGTGTCATTTTACATGCATTTGAGTTCATCGCTCATGAAAGTGAGTTCATTGTAAGTGCTCGTTTGAAAACCTACCAATGAAATCGAGAATAGCGAATCTTTGAGGATGTTTTCGATTGAAACTATCACTTAAATATTTATTATTTAGTTTTTAAAAATTATTCTTTATATTTCAGAGCAAATCAAGTATAGCAATTTAGGGGTTTTTACTCAGCATAATTTATTTCCCGGAGGGCGTTTTCCTACTTCTCCTCTAAACGCCCTTTTGGCAATTTTCTCAGGGATTTTTTTTTCTTTACTCACCTCTTAATGCCCTTCCAATATTTGAGCGCCCTTCAAAAGAGTTTTTTTTTAATTGATTTTCTTCACGAAATTTTATGGCAAATTCTTCAAGCGCCCTCCTGAGGGCGTTATCAATTTTTACATGAATTTTTTTATCGGAAAATTCTCACTATCCCTAGTGTTATTATTTTTAGAGGGTTATCCTCAACCGAAATATTCTACTTACTTCATTTAACACCTAACAAAGGGCGTTTTAGACGTTTAACAATTTTTCATTAAAAATTCACCGTTAAACCTCCATGCGCCCCCTTCCGGGTCCTTTTCAATTTTCTATTTGATTGACGCTCTCTTGAGAAATATTTTATTGTTTAATTTATCTCAACGAGAAATTTCAGTCTATAAGCTTCAAAGCTACTCTCAACAAAAAATCACTTTTTTAACTTTAGAAGCGCCCTCCTTCTGAAAGCGTTTTTAATTTCTAACGGGTTTTCTTCAATTTCTTAATTCTTAATTTCTTGCTTAATTCTCAACGCCCTTCAGAGGGCGTCTTGGTTTTTTTGAGGGATTTTTCTCATTAAAAATTCTCCTTCCACATTTTAAGCGCCCTCCACAGGGCGTTTACAAGTTTTTTGGTTTTTTCTTAGCGGAAACTCCCCATTTATCACTAAACGCCCTCTTGAGTTTGTTTTGATTTTTATTCTTATTTCCTTTTTACCGCTTAACACCCTTGTAAAGGCGATTTTGATTCTCATCGGTTAATTCCAACTATCCCGAAACGCCTTTCTAAGGGTTTTTTTTTTAAATTAGAGACAGATTTTTTTCAACGGCTTTTGTTTATTTTCTCTTTAACTAAACGCCCTTCCAGGAGTTTTTGTTAAATTTTTAATTTTTCTCAACGGATGTTTTTTATTTGTTGACCTCCCTAGTACCCTCCAAAGAGCTTTTTCAATGCGCCCCCACTTTAAGGAATTTCTTCAACGGTGATATCTTTTCGATTACTTAACGCCCTTCTTAAGGTGTTTTGATTTTTAAACGGAATGTTAACAATAAAAATTTCTAAGCGCCCTCCACGGGGCGTTTTGAAGATTTTTTCAACGGATACTCCCCGTTTGTTATTGAAACGCCCTTTAAAGGTTGTTTTTCAATTTCTATAGATTTTTCTTTCTTATTTGCTACTTAGCTCTTAACGCTCTTCTGAAGGCGATAATTTTTTTTAAAGGATTTTTTCTTACTTACTTCCACAGCATTCTCTTTATAGTGGTTTTGACTTTTCAAAATGGTTTTTTTTTTCGTAATTAATCGCCTCTCTAGCTCGCTCTTTTCACAGCTTTTATTAATTTTCTTAGTTAATACCAATCTCTGGTCTCGATGAACCCTTCCAAACGCCCTCCTTAGGTTGTTTTGCTTTTTTCTAAAGGTTTTCCTTACCGGAAATTTGCTGAAGGCATTTTCAACTTCTTTGGATGATTTTCAAACGAAACATTTGCACTTTTTCTTTAAGCGCCCTGTATTTAAGTCTTCTACTCAAAAATAAACAATAAATCTTTACTCAAATTTAAGCGCCCTCATGAAGTGTTTTAATTTTTTAAAGCGATTTCTCTCAACGAAAATTTATCACTTATATCACAACCACCCTCTAGAGGGCGTTATAAATTACCTTAGGGATTTTTCTCAAAAGGAAATTCTCTATTTATTTTCTTAGCGCCCTACTAAGGGCGTTTCTGAAATGAAAATGTCTTACTTTCGTCCAACAATTTTTGAGAACTGAAATGGTCTTACCTTACAGTATCAATATACGTTGGTTCTTGATAAGGGACCATCCATAAACCACGTGGACAATTTAGGGGGGGGGGGATATGGCGATTGTCCACGGTCCATACAAAAAATATTTTTTTTGTATGGGCAATTGTCCACGAAGGGGGGGGGGGGTTGAGGTTTCCCAAAAAGTGTCCACGTGGTTTATGGATGGTCCCTAACATGTATTAGTTTGGCATTTCGACGAAGGGGTCGTTCGGAATTGACGTTACATTTGCACAGAAAAAAAATTAGGAAATGATGTCAGATTTTGTGTCAATATTCAATATTGCATCAAGAACTGGTGAATTTTCAACTGATATTGGTGAATTTTCACCGGGTCCACATTTTTACACATTTTTTTATGTAATATTACTCAAAAAAGAGGTTATATTCAACCTAAAAAATTATCAACATTTCAAAATTCAACATTTTTTTTTTTCTTTGTGAAGTTAAAACAAGAAAAAAATGTTGGCTTTTGACATCAGACAGTTTGGGGTAACTTTTTTAAATTCGTGGTTTATGGATAACCCCTTTTGAGAGCATCGAAATCAGAACATGACAAAAACTTTTTTAAATATTTGTACCAGCCTTATTAGACCAGAGTAAATTTGACTTTGAATCTTTTCACAGTAGCGTAAATTTGACATTTGACGTTTGACATTCCTTCAAAGGGAGCATTCGAAAATTACGTTGCATGTTACTTTTAAAGGATAAAACAAAAAAAATGCTTAAATGTGAAATTTTGTTTTGTTAAGGACTGGATAAGCAAATTAATAAAAAAAAACAAATTTCGCGCATGTTTCAGTGACGGGTACTACTCTGGCAATTCGTCAAGCTAAACTAGGTCATCCATGGCAGGAGATTACCATTCAAGATTTTTATTGCACTTTGGCAATCTCATCAAATCTCAAAGACTCCAAACTTTCAATTCACAAAAAAAAATCCGAAATCGCCAACATTTCGATCAATCGATAAAACACCACCTCGAAAACCCACCGCAACCGCGTCCTTACCTTCTAAACCTAATTTGAATTTTTATCGCGTTCGCGCTTTCAAAATTAAGGACGCTATCAAATTGACGACCATGGCCCCGAAGTTGCGCGAGCGAGAGAGAGCAAATCTATCGATTTCACCTCCCAAAAAACGAGCAATAAATCAACGCGCTGCTGTCAGACTCCGCCGCCATCTTTGATTAGAAAGTGTCACCACGCAAAACGAAAAGTTCAAGATGGTGGACCCTTTCACCCACGCAGAAAAAAACCTCCAAAATCTTCGTGTTTTGCATGACAGAATAGTTTTCGGGAAGATCACCGCGAGCGTGAGACTGACCACTTTCTACTGTTTTGAAAATCCCGGCACGCCGAGGGGTCCACCGCGAGGTGGTGCATTTTGACACCGCCCGAAAAAAAAAGAGAGGTGTCAAAAAGAAGCTCAGGAGGTCATAAAAGTGCCTCCAGCAACTTCTTTACGACCGCGTGCCTCTCTCTAATGCAAATTTTGGCGAGTTTTAAAAGGTTTTTTGCTTCGTTTTGACAGCTGTTTTGTTTTTTTCTAAGCGCGAAGGGTGACAGCATTCGCCGTAGCTGTCAACTGCCGTGGGAGTGGATTTGTGCAATCTTTTCGCTTTTTTTTTGTTTGTGAGTGTGGCACATGTTGGTTGGTTCGGTTTTTTTTTTGTCTGGCCAGTATCAATCACTCGAAATCAGCGATTCGAAATGAGATATTTGCAAATATTTACATAATACAAACATTAAAAGCATTCGTGGACGGAATCGATTTTGAAGGAGAAGGAGGAGGAAGCCATCGATCGCGCGGACGTGGATGGCCTCCGATTTGGAGGTTTTTTTCGCTGTTTGATGAGATTGGTTTGAATTATGGGCCTGGGAGCGTGGTTTTTTCTGTTGCACAACTCATACAGGGTAGAATTTCAAATGACAGTTTCCGGGCGGGGGTCGATTGAGATTCATGGCGTTGCGCCGTTTATCGACGTGCGGTTTGATGGTGAAAAATCTGCGCGAAAAGGCTTTCAGATGTTGAGCTAATCGAATTATTCAACGATTACTGATTTAAAAAAAAGCCATTGACAAACCCCTTGTTATCGTTCTTATCGTTTTTGGTCAAACACCTCCCCAAAAAGCTTCTCGACATCTTGAAACGTCAAAAGTGCCAAAAACCTAACCTCAACCTTCACCATTAGCTTGCGCAAATATTGAACGACCGGCGAAGCCGGTTGGTCAGCACATTAAACGAAATAATACTTTAATGGTTCTTAACCGGCGCGAGGTAATTTATTCCGCGCGCCGGGCCAACCCTTTCAAGATGAGATGCACCCACGCGCATCCGCAAAAAATATTTAAAGAAAAAAACTTGTTTCACAGGTAGTCCAAACCCCGTTCCGAAACTTCTTGAAGGGAAGGAGGAATAACTGCTTGTGCAAACGTCTGCAAAAAAAAAAAAACAGATCGGGATGAGATCATCGGTGAAGGTTTTTGAAGGGGATTTTTTGGAGGAACTCTGCGGCATAAGGTTCGTGGCGAAGGAATTTTGGGACCAACTTGCGGAACGGAAATGGAGACGGTTTGCATAATAAAGCGATTAGATGTTGCAGGATTGTTTCTGATTTTTTTCGATTTTTTTTCATTTTTGTCATGTTTTTGTTTTACTGAATCATCATGTAACGTAATTTGTGAATTTGCCCTCGGTGAACTGTCAAACTTATACGCCTTACTGCTTAGCACTCAATAACTCACTAATCCAGTTGTCGAATGAAACCATCATGAAACGTAATTTGTGAACGCTCCCTTTGACGTACTGTCAACAATACACGGTAATGAGAAAGTATTTGAAAGTGAGGTTACTTTGGCCTTACTCTTCAAAAGCAAAACAAACTACTCCAAATAACGAGTAGGGGAACAGCATCTAATTCCAGCGTGCCTCTAATGTTGGCAGGTCAAAACTTTGACATTCAATTAAAGCTAATTAAAAGCGTTTTCAACTGAAATCGATTGATAAATACCTCAATAAGAAGTGAGCAAACAAGTTTCTATCAAAAGTTTTGCTCAATTAGTTGTTTAAATAGTGAAAATCAGTAAATTGGATGGAGTTAGGAGCGAGTGCTTAACCTGCCAAACATACGAGAATTTCCCCTATGTATCTTTATTTATGAAAGTTCCATTTTACAAACTGTCAAATGCTCGTTGCCGAGAACGAATTTGAAACGAAATTTACTTCGCCCTTATTAAACCCTGGGTGCTGAATAGAGAGAATGCGTAACGTGATTTTCGAATGATCCCACTTTGTTTATATCTACAAAGTAGGCGGCTGTTCAAGCACAATGATGACTTATTTCTTACTGGTAAATGAGCTGTTTTATTATCAGTGGTATGTGTTTTATTTTGTCTAGTTTTGGACATTTTGCTGGAAAATTGTGTGTGTTTTCAAGTATCGATCGTTTAGAAAAGGTTTTTTTATACGGTTGACGAAGAACTGCGGTAAGAGTGTCATTCTGCGATGTCGCAGATAAATTACCTGGCTGATTTTGAAATCCTGCAGCTTTTCCTGGTCCAGCAAAAAAACATCACTAATTCTAGCGAAGCTGATCCAACAGAGAAAATTTTCACTAAACCAGTAGGTTTTCAAACGGAATCAAGCTTCTAGTTGAATACAACCGCATGAACTCCATAAACAACTTCCATTCATAATTATAAAAATGAAGATCTCGCCTTCAACTTTCTTAAAATTTCTTGACTTCAACTCCAGGTCCTCAAAAGCCACAAATTTTTGATTCTTGCAAAAAAAAACAATTTTTAATGATCGATAACAATACCCTCTACTTTTGGCGAACAGTAAATTGGTTCCACTTTGACAGTTCAAAATTGAGGCCGTTTTGCGAACCACTATTCAGCACCCAGATTAAACCTTATCTAATTAACTTACAACAAATATTATTATTTTTATCATTACAACAATTTCAACGTAATTTGCGAATGATCCCTTCGAAGAAATGTCAAACCGATGCACGACACCGAGCAAGGAAACTGTGCTTACTTTGGTCTCACTAATTTGCTTAACCGATAAGGCGACAGCTGTCATTGCAAAAAAGATGTTTTTCACTTTAAATAGCATGTAACGTAATTTGTGGACAACTCATTTGAGGAACTCATAAATTTATTCCCGCTTCTAGCAAAGTACTCGAAATTTTAAGTTACTTTGTTCTCATGAATGACCTTATCAAATTTGATTGCGGCTGTTGAAGGCAAAACATTTTTTTTGTTTTATTTGAAAATAACGTGTTACGTCAACCGCGAACGTGCCCTTTGACGAACTGCCAAATTAATACGGAATCGATATTTATCGGATACCGACGGATGATAAATGGAAATTGTAAGTTTTTGGGTGAATCAGAATTGTCTGTGTGTCCTTCGTTTTTATTCGAGATTATTTATTTATATTTTTAAAATCGTTTAAAAATAACATGTAACGTAATTTAAGAATGTTTAATTTGACAAAATTACTAAACGAAACATTACAAAACTTTTTCGGCTACGAATAAAACAAAAAATGTAAAAAAAATGTAAAAAAATGTGGTTTGCTATATTTTATTTATTTATCATTTTAAAAAATTACAGCAAACGTAATTTGTGAACGCTTCCTTTGATAAACTGTCAAATAAATGCACAAAACTGAGAACGGACTCAAAATTACGATTAATCATAAAATCATTAATCCGATTATAACTGACAGCGAACAAAAGCAATTTTTGCATGGTTAAAAATAGAATGTTACGTCGTTTGTGATTGTTACATTGCAACAATTGAATTGTATTGAATTGGGTACTAAAGCCCTATGTCAATTTTTATGTACAACAATAAAAAACACAATTAAAAACCATTTCTGATCACTTTTTTTTATTTTAATGCAAACAAAAAATATTGACAAGACAACATTTTTTCGATGGATCAACTATGGTCACCTTGGAACGAGCTGTCAAGAAAGGCCGCGAATTTAATTTTTAAAAATTGAACTAAAAATCCATTTTAAATCCTTTGAGGTCGTTCAAAGGGTCATTGTACTCAGAAAAATAAGCTTTATCGTTGTGAACAATAATATCACAAATTTAAGCTTAATTTTAGGACCCAATTCTGAGTAAATTTGAGCTCACTTACTCATTCTTGAGCAGGTTTGGTTTTGACGAAATCTGAGTGATTTTGAATGTGCGTGAAGATGACAAATGCGAAAATCAATCAAAATAATGTAAATGATAGAGCTGAAGGATAAACAAATAGCTTTTCCTGATCGTACCCAATGTAAATACGGGTACGTAGGCAGGATATACTGTTTGTTTACACTTCGGCCCGTTTTGTACTGTCAAACGAATCCATGTTACCAGATTCGAAACGAAAGTGAGTAACCTTTAATCTTATTTCGAAAATGATAGATGTCTTCAGAACCAAAACAGATTTTGGTGAATTTTACATTAGAAGTGAAATTTATCCAGGCCCGATTAAAGTTAATTGAGTTGATGAAACTTTCCAATACTCATTCCTGGGTTGGTCCAGTTTTACGAAATTTGAGTAAAAATTACTCAGAGTTGAGTTATTTCAAGTTAGCGTGTAATATCACCTATCAATTGTGCATAACCTTGGATGTAAACAAAGAGTCCACCCCCTCGCTCTAGCGAATGTTTACATTCAGTGTGTGCGAGATGAGCTGCTTGTTTACTTCTATTGACAATTGACAGCTGAGATTAACAGCTAATGTTTAACGTTTCATTTCTTTAAAAAAAATGAAGAGAGCGATCTTCTGGAAAACTAAATTTTATGCAAATTTAAGCAACCTTCTCGCATCGTGTATTGTTTTGACAGTTTGTCAAGGACCATCTTCAGATTACGCAGCAAATTGTTTTTTTTTATTTTGATGAAAGAAGTTGTTTTATTTTTGTGTAATATTGACACTTTAACAAGCTCACAACATAAAATCAACATCATTTTGAAAGTACTCCCAACTGCACTGAACCAAATCGCGCCGAGCTCTATTTTTAGCGATGACCAAATTAGCACAAACCGTCTCCGATTCTGCAGAATCGGGGCTTGCCTTCACCACATGTGACAAGTAGTAGCATATCTTGGTCCCAAGCAAAAAAAAAGGGAAACAAAATGACAGCATTCAAAAGACATAAAAAAGTATCTTTTTTTCGCGCTTTTAACGCGAAATTTGCGCCGGTCCCTTTTGCTTTCTTGTTTTTGCCTAACTGTACTTTTGAGCGCTGTCATGTGGGTTTTGTCTCGATTTTTTTTTTTGGAGGGGGGATTTACTTGAGACAAAATCCAGCAAAAAAAATAGGAAAAGGGGGGAAGGAATTCATTAGCGTAAATATCACACAAATATTCAAATTCTGCCGCGAAATTTGTTGGGACTTTCTCCGGTGTGTGTGGTTGCTTAGATGATCGCGCGTTTGAGGTTAGGTTGTCAAACCGTGCACTGTCAAATTAAATTAGCAATTTACCAGTTCGTAAAAAAAAAACTTGATCGCAGGGTTTTAACGACATAAACATGTGCTTTCGCGCGAGGGCCTAACCTCCAAATCGCGATTTTGGCCCGCGAAAAAAATTCCGCCACATTAAACAAGATCAACTTTCCGCGAAAAAAAAACCGCTCCACACTCTGAATTAATTCGCGCAATGAATGAGCTTGGCCCCACCCATATCAACTTACCTGAAGCGCGAAAAAAAATCGCACACACACACTAAACATGTTTTCCCTGTTTTAGTCACTAATTATACTGCAATCATAAAATTTTTTAAGGCGATTCTTTTTTTTGTTTTCGTTTGCTTCGCACCCTAACCGAGGTCCGAGCCCGAAAAGAAAGCCAACCAAAAACTGACCAAACCACTCGAACTTTTGATGGGCACGGCTTGGAGAGAGAGGGAAAAAGGCAGAAATTTGCACCAAGTTAAGGTTTTTTTTTTGGCCTTACTTTTCGTTTGTAGGTTGAACAGTAGCTGGTCGGTTTTTTGAACAGTGCAAACTGTCAAAATTGGCGAAAAAGTTATGATTTACTAAAGTTAGTTGCGGAATTTGTGAATTTTCTCTTTATGAACTGTAAGATTTTCACATTAAAATTGAGGAAATAAGACTATGCTCAATTTCCTCGTTCAAGTTTTGATTTTGTCAATTTTATTTCAAAACTTAATAAAATAAGTAAATTTCGGAATTTGTGAACGACCTTCACTGCGAACAGTCAAATTTGTACACGTTCCAGAAAAGAGGCCCAACTATTTCTGCCCGCTGATTCTGTTTCTGTTAACTCTCCAAGTTTTTTTATTTCTTACTGTAAACGTGTATTGTTTTTACAAGTTTCTTCATTTATCATTCATAAATGACGCAACTCTACTTTTTTTGTTTTTTAATAATTAAATTATGTTAAATAAATCATCAGAAAATTTACCGGAAATTGTATTTGATTTCTTAAATTTTGTATCAAAAACTATCTGTAATTAAAGTGAGTTTCGGAATTTGTGAATGACCATCTTTACGAACTGTCAAATTTGCACATCAAAATAGATAAAAAGGACTGTGCTCAATTTTCTCGATCAATTTTTAATTTTGTCAATTTTGTGACAAAACTTTGAATAACATAAGTAAGTTACGGAATTTGTGAACGAACTTCTTCTTTACGAACTGTCAAATTTGTACACGTTTAAGAAAAAAGGCCTCACAATTTCTGCCCAACGATTTTGTTTCTGACAACGTTATTAAATGTTTAGACATTCTTCTGTAAACAAGTATTGCTTTGACAGTTTGCTTCAGTTATCATTCACAAATGACGTGACCTGAATTTTTTGTATCAAATTTTGTCTAATAAATCACTAGACAAAATGAAGCATACATTGTGTTTGATTTCTTCAATTTAGTTACAAAAATATCAATAATTAAAGTAAGTTTCGGAATTCGTGAACGACCTTCTTTACGAACTGTCAAAATTATATACTTTTCAGCAAAGAGGCCTCACATTTTCTGCAGGCTGATTCTGTTTCTGATAACTATCCTAAATGTCAAGACTTCCTCCTGTAAACGTTTATTTCTTCGACAGTTTGCTTCAGTTATCGTTCGCAAATGACGTAACCAAGCACGTAACCCAACTATACAAGTTTTTTTTATGTATTTAATGTTGTCAAATAAATCTTCAGAAAAAGGAACCAAAATTGTATTTGATTCCTTCAATTTTGTTGCAAAACATATCAATAACAAACGTAAGTTTCGGAATTTGTGAATGTCCCTCTCAACGAACTGTCAAATTTGTACACGTTTCTGGAAAAAAGACCTAAACATGGTTTTAGTGTAGCTTTGCGAAACGTTAAACGTCTTCTTCCAGTAAACGTGTGTTGTTTACGTTGTTGATTTCTACAGTTAGCATTCACATATGCCGTAACGCGATTTGACAAGTTGTGGATGTAATGCTTAAGAATAAAAATCAAAATATTGCTTTTGAATTTTTGAAATTTGTGTCAAAACAGAGCACTCAAAATTAATGCCAGGAAAAGTTTACTAAATGTTAAATATTCATTTTTTGACCATGTATTGCTTTGAAAGTTAGCTAGAGTTATCATTCACAAATGACGTAACCTCATTTTAATATTTTTTTTCATTTAGAAAATTTGGTCAAGGACTATTGGACTAAACATTGTTTTAAGTTTCTTTTTTGTGACGAAACTTACGATTAGCTACTTCACAGTTTACATTCACAAATGACGTAACGTATAAGTATCAAATTGAGTCAAACTTTTAGACAAGTAAAGCAAAGTAAACTTGTCAAATTCAATTTCAAGTACCAATGAGTGTTTCTATCTTCTAATTTAGCAAAAAAAAAACCCAAAAATCGCATTCCACCTGTCAGTTTGAACCCTCTCCCTCTCAGTCTCTCGTCATCGTTTAATTTATAATATTTTCCGCTAAATTGTTAATGGTAATGCGATTATAGCGCACACACACACACACTCCTTCGACTTTGAGAGGTTATGGATCCCTTTAACGATGGTTTCCAGCCATTTCGAGGTGGAACCTCGTGGAAAGTGATAATTAATGGTACCATCCCCTCTCTCTCCTTCTCCCTTTCGCGATTTAGTTGCAAAACGTCATCATAATAAAGCGCGGCGGCTTATCGCGCTCTTCTTCTTTTTGTTGGTTGTTGCTTGCGATTTTTTTTGGCTAATAGCCAAAAAGTGCAAATTTGATGAGACCCACGCGGGGGCCCGCATAACATAAGTTCCAGTTGGTGGTCGTGGGCCACAAATCATCGACCGAGGTTAGGTAAGGTTAGGCCCAGTGAAAGAAGGCGATTTTGACGGGGGCAGTGAGTGGGAAAAATGAATGGGAAAATTATGGAGGAGCTGTCAAAATTTGTTAGGAAATTTAAGTTTTTTTTCCTTCTTTTGTTGATTTTATTTTGAAATTAACCATTTTTATCAGAATTACATCGTTACGTAATTACTGAATGGCGCTACTGTCAGTTAAGATTCTGATTTGGATTCTTTTTGTCATTTATTTATGTTTATTTTGTACTCCGAAAACCCTTTTTTTCGGACAACTAGATAATTTGGACGGAACTATTTTGATCAGTTCGTTTCGGAATTTGTGAATTTCCTTTTTTACGATCTGTCAAATTTGCTCACAAAAATAAAAAAGGACTCCATATTGTATAATTTACTTACTTCATTTTTAATTTTTCAATTTTGTGACAAAACTTTTCAATAACAAAAGTAAGTTACGGAATTTGTAAACGACCTTCTATACGAACTGTCAAATTTGTGCACTTTAAGAAAAGAGGCCACAAAATTATGTTTGTGATGACTTCATACTTAATGTTGAATCTTCTTTGAGTAAACGTGTATTGTTGTTGTTGACTGACAGATTTGAAGATGCAGTCAGCATTCACAAATGACGTAACGCGATTTTACAAATTTTTTGCGTGTCAAAATTAATCGAAATTTTAGTCCAATTAAGCTTTACGAAAAAGGAACAGAAATTGAGTTGAGCGTGTAGAAATGACGTTAAGGATGACATTTCAGTATGCAAAGCCATTCAGAAATGACGTAACTTTCTAATATTGTTAAATTTTGTTCTAAAATTGAGTCAAACACGCTCATAAAACTATCCAAAACCTCTCGCCAAGTGTCAAAAAGTTCAACAACCGTCAAATTCTTCCGTCAAACCCCGCCTTTGTTTACCTTCCCACCTCGCAAACGTCAACAAGGTCAACAGCCCTTTCGGCGTAAAACACTTGCGCTTACGTCACCCTTCGCTCAGGGAAGAGCCGCCATAACGGTTTCAAGAACTTCCTAGTTCGTTCACACCGACGACACCAACGCCTACTACGAGCCGACCACGTTCGGAAACCCTACGAAAATAAACGAAACCAATAATTTGGCAAACCGACACAAACACACGTGCGCGCGCGGATGACTAGATGATGATCGTTTAGATTTCACACACAAGTTGGGCTCGCTCCCTTCATCGTGAAACGTCAAAAAAAAGAAGAATAACAAGAGTCCGCGTTCTCATATTTCGCGTACTTGTTCGCGCATTCGTTGCGGTTTGTTTATTATTTATATTTATTTTATTTTTTCACGCTCACTCTCACATGTGTTGGTGCGTCTTGCGCTATCTCTGACGAGGTTAGGGATTTTTCGTCTTCTTCTCCTCCTCTTCCAGCGGATATTTTTGGCAAGAGCCGCTCGTTATTGTTATTAGTTTAGTACGCTCGCTTACGATTTTTTTCGCGAGCGATTCTTCTTTCCGTTCTTTTTCGCCGCAAATCAACATCAACAAAGAGAGTGAGCGCTCGCGAGAGCGCACTCAAGCACTCACTCTCTCGCTTGCTACGATCTCGCGGGAGTGTCAAGTGCACGCGCGCTCGCGCGATTTAGATCGCGAAATTTTTTAAACCCGACTTAGCAGGCGAGTGTGTGTGCGCGCGAACGTGTTTGGGCGTGTTGATTCGGGGTTTTTTTTTCGCGAGTCGTTCGAGGACAAATTTTGGGTTGGTGCGCGCACGGTTGTGTTGGTGCGCGCGATTAGTGCTCGTTTGCCCTTTTTGACATTTCGCGGCTGTGTGGGCGCCGCCAACTAGATTGGGCGTTTTGAGGTTAGAAAATTGACTTTTGTTGATATTCGCATTGTTTGGACTCAAATTAACTCTGTAAAAGCTTAAACGAAACAAATTGTCAAACGAAGTCTGTTCGTAACCCTTTCCCAAAAAAAAAACTTGTGACTGTATGTGTGTGCACATGAATATTTTGCGAGGGCGGCTTATGTTTTCAGCGTTCAGTTGCTCTTTTTTTCCGTCACTTTTTTGTGCGAGCGAAAACTCGCAGCGTTACTGGGAACACTGCGTCCATGCATCGAGAAAACAATCATGATTTAATAATGAAGTGTTGGTATAATATATTAATTGGAAATGCTTAAACATTTCATGATGCCCTTCACCTCTCTCTCTCTTTGCTGCGACTGGATTGATTTTATCGCTTTTTTGTTTTGTTTCGTTTTTTCGAGGTTATGTGTTGAGTAACAGGGCTGCCATCTGGCTCAAACGTCAACCTTTCGATGTGGCAGGTGTGAGGGGGGGAGTCAATTTTAGCAATATTTAAAAATTGATTCCTAAATGACTTTGCAGAGAGGGTTTTTTGTTGCGAGCGTCAAAGCCAATTGAGAATTGTTTTTGTTGTTGTTTTTTCGGTTTGTTTACTCTAGCGCGCGCAGAGTGAGTGTCAAATGGTGGTGAAAGAATTTAAATCGATTGATGAATATTTCAGTTCGAGGAGGGGGAGGGTTGTGTTATGCATTTCAGATGATATAAATACGACGCGGTGAAGGTATTTGCGATGATAATTTTGACAAGGAACGATTTTGGATGGGGGTCATTCAAAAATGACGAAATTCAAAAAATATTGAAAAAAAAAGTTTGGACAGCCGGAAGTGACAATTTTTTAGAAGAATCCATCTAATTTAAATCTGTGGGTAACAGATGAAATAATTCTACTGTCAATTTTGACATTTGTCATATCTTTTTGACATCTGTCACAAATCGAATCACGTCAAACATGTGATCGACATAGTTTATCGAAATTGGTTTAAAAAAGATTTCTTTAAAAAAAACAGTAAAGATGGGCCAAAGTGGATTTGTAAACAAACAGTGCATCTCGCTCACGTCACTTAATGTTAACATTTGCAATACAATTCATTATTTGTTTTCAAATCCACATTGACCATTTTTTATTGTAGCGCTTAATTTATAATTTATAATTATGATGATGAGAGAGCGACTGAAAGCTCGTTCAAATATTACGTAACGCAAATACTCAGAAATGAGCAAATGGTGCAACTGTCAGAATTGAGTAAAATTCACTCAGGATTCAACAAAAAAAAGAGGGAAATTTACTTAAATCTGCATTAAAATCACCCAAATCTGACAGTTTTCCCCTCAAACCAATTCTGAGTAGATCCGGTTTTAGTAATAAGAGTGTGTTACGTAATATTTGAACAAACTCCGACTGTTGACAGATATGGAACCAAAATTTGCTGTCAAAATTGACAGCTGAAATATTTCATCCTTGACTGTAAATCTTTAGAAAGCAAAACAATGTTAGTTAGGTTTGTTTGTCTGTTTGTTTATTATGGATTTTGAGTAAAAATTACACAAGACTTAATTGTTTTGAAAAAGTGGCATATTTTTGCAAAATCAAATATTTCCTACACGGAAAAAAATCAATTCTCGAAATCGTGAATTAAATTCACGAATGCGAGAACCACGAAGGAATATATGCACGTTTATAGTGCAAATGCACCATACTCATGAATAAATTCCTTCGTGGTTCTCACATTCGTGAACTTAATTCACAAGAATTGATTTTTTTTCAGTGTACACGTTTACATGAAATTAGCTTGCATTGTTCTTGAGGTAAACAAGCTATAATAAATGCAATTACAAAATAAAACGATTTTGAACAACTTTTCAAATGTCATCTGTCAAAAATGTCGATAAAGTAGATCTCACTAAGAACAAAGTAATCCCAACTCCACCACCATATGACGAAACTGTCAATTGAGACTCGTCAAATCGACAAATTTATTCTGACGTAAAAATACCTCCTCGGATCCATCCCAATTTGAAATTGTAATCTCTGGTTCCTCCCTTTAACCGACACAAAAATTAACATCAAACATGTGCCACCAGGATTCTTTTTTCCAGACGGATGATCCCGTCTGGAACAATCGGAATCATCCGAGATGTGTCACATGTTAACCAGGTTGACCTCCAGCGATCAAATCGGTCAAAAACACGTTTTTCTTTTCATCTGTCAAAATCGTCGGTAAAGTAGACTCCCTTACTGTTTCGAAACGATCAAAAACTGCAATTATTCCAATAAAAAGTAAAAATAACTCAATTTTCAATGGATATTTCTGCCTTGCACTCTTCAACCCTCAACAAAATTACCATCTCCATGTGTCCAGGATGCGTCGTCTGGAAGTCGGCGCGAAAACGGGTTGTTCTTGAACCTTCCAACCTCCTCCGGCGTCTCTCGTGGGTTGACCCCGCTCCAGGTCGGCGAGAAACACGGGCCGCCCGAGATTGACAGGTCGCGATTTATGTCAATAAATTACTGTTTATTTTATCGCACGAGGAATCGGTAATTTTCAAAGTCATAAATGAATCATTGTCTAGCTGTCATCTTGGGCGAGGCAACAACAACAACAACAACAACTTGGAGAGCAAGGATAAGTTTTTGAAAAGAAGCCCTTGACTAAAATCACTAAGAATTCGTGAAAACAAAATTGATTGAGTGGAAATCACCAAAATTTGAGTCATTTCTACCCAAAATTTGACGTTGGCCTGAAAACTCATTTTTGGGTTGTAATGTTTTGTATAATTCCGATTACTGTTGGGCGTGTAAATTAAAACAAAACAATAGGACAGCGGACTCCAGTTGTGTCAAATTAGTCGATAAAGTAGCACAATTGCATTCGGTCGCGTAATTGATGGACATCCCCTCTGAGGATGATTCTGTTAAGATTTTTTTTTGTCATAAAAATAGAATACAAAGCAAGCTGATTTCTGAGTGATAGAAACATGTGCCGACAATCGACTTTTGTGACGTGGCTCGTTGACATTTATAGCTGTTAAACGTCAGATTCAAACTCATTCACAAATTACGTGACAATTTTGAAAAATTAATAAATAAGGATTTAAGAGTCTTCTTTTATCGCATTTTGTTTGCCATTTCAGACAAATATGCATCTATCAATCGTCATTTTGCTGTCAAAACTGACAGCAAGCGTCGGTAAAGCAGTCCTAGCGCAACATTTGTCATTCCTCTCACACTAAATTAGGGTGATTATCGCCCAGTCACTTGAACGCCAGATCAACCCAGATAAACCTCTACCCATAGTTGCGAATCACAAATCTTCCAAATTGGCCCCGCTCCTTCTCCTCCACTGCAACCTAACCTCAAAATTTACGGTCCGCATGGTTCACCATAAAACTCACCTCAATAATCATCACTTGCGTGTTATCAAGATCTACACACACCAGTTGGGGTGCAACAGTGGAACGTGACGATGCGTTCCACCGAACGAGTCCGAGTCTACATTCGGGGGCAGCTCGCTTACAAAAGGCGACGGCGGATTTGGGGGGCGACGAGATAAATCGGTTTGTGGCGAAAAGTGAATAAATTCAACCGCCGTGGCAAAACAGTGGGTTTTGTCTGGAACGGTTTTAGGTGCGGGCCCGCATAAACGAGAACCTTAAAAAAACTTTTTGTTAAATGGTTTACTCACCATTTCAGAGATCGTAACCACTATTTGAAAAATGGTAGGAAAACCTTAAAAATACCATATCGGAAATGGTACCCTACCATTTTTCATAAAGTTCGACCATCTGAATTGAGGGTGGTTAGCAACGGTAACTTTAAAAATCTCCGAACAACGTTTCGTAAGATTACCATTTGTGTAATGGTAAAAATAAAGTAAATTTCCGCGAAAAAGCGACCTTTTTCTCTCGGTTTTTACTGTTTGAGAAATGGTTTTTAAAAGGTATTTTAAGGTTTTTCTTACAAATTTTAACCTTGCGTCTACTATTTTAGAAAGGGTTTGTAAATGGTTTTTTAGGGTTTTTCTTGCTATTTTTACCTAGCGCTACTATTTTGGAAATAGTTTTCATATGGTTATTTAAGGTTTATCCTACTTTTTTTTCCCAGTTTCACTATTTGAGAAATAGTTTTCAAATTGTTATTTAAGGTTTGTTGAACAATGCCGACCAGTTTTTACTTTTTGATACATGGTTATCAAATGGTAAATTTAAGTTAATCATATAAATTTGTTCACTTTTTGACGGATGGTTCACAACAATAATATTTGAACTTTTTCGGCTTTAATTCTAGTTGATTGCCGATTCTGTTCGGTTGATCATACTGCCAAAGTCGTACAAACCTGAAAAAATAAGAAAAAATCACAAAGTATCGAGTAGAATGTAACATTCAAATATGTGTACTTATCTGATGATTCAAATGATTTCCTTGATTAACGCCAATCGTGCGTTCGCTTCGATTTTGTTTTGTCGGTCGGCTGCCGCCAAGATCTCTTTTGATTGCCGATCGAATCCTCCAGCACCAGCTGTTCCGTTGTTTCAAGTTCTCCACGGCGCTGAAATGATCAACAAGAAAAATGTAAACAAAGTATCTGGTAAATCAAATGATTTGTTTGAAAATTATACCTGCACACAAAGCGTAAACAACGACCAGCCGCACAAACGTTTCGCTTCAGACTGTTTCTGCCTGCGCTTTGCCTGCACTAGCGCAGGTAACGAGCGTAGCGAGAGAAGAGAAACGAGAGAGCGCGCAAGGCAGATTATTAATACTCTGGCTTGCGCGCTCTCTCATTTTTTTTTCTCTTGCTACGCTCGATACTTGCTCTCGCAATTATGCGTTAAATCCAAAAAAAAAATATTATTATATTTAACTTTTGAAAAATGATTCGCTCAAACAATTGACATAAAGTAACAAACATCAGAAACATGACATGTTTAAAATTATTTATGAATTTCGAGCCTTTTTGTTCTTGTGCTCCTGAATTTGTTTTCTTTTTTGGTTGATATAGATTCTGTCAGTTAAAATTGGTAAACTCCTGCGAATTAGGCGAATTATGATGCTTCTTGGTGCGCTTGTTCAAAAACACCTAAATCCGACCCAGCAAATTTTCCACCGCCGATTCCTTCTTCTAGTACAACTCCCGGCCAACCTAGGCCAACGGCTAGAGCAACAAGAGAGATGACGTGACAATTTAACAAATCGGCCAAAAGATGAAGCGCGTACCGGGCCGCGTCCCACTTGCATTTCTTCAGATTCTTCTTGATGGCCTTCACCGTCCATGTTTCGTAATTTGCAAATGTTCGCTGACAGTTTGATCTGGAATAGTTTCGCAAGTACATACTTGAGTACATACCTTCGCACGCGAAAACTGTTCAACAAGCAGAAAAAGTGCAAAGGGATCTTGGTCAATTTCTTGATCGAATGGGAACCTCTTGAGGTCCGGCTCCGGCTTGATTTCCGGTGTTTCTGGTCTGCTTCCTGCGCTCCACCACCTTTAACTGAATAAATACCTTGCCCAGATCGTCGGCCTTGAAAGTGTTGTGCAGCTCCAGATTGACCTAGAAGTTACATTTTCAACTACAATTCAAAAAATCAAGCAGCTAAACAAACCTGAATGTACTGCCCTGTCGCCTCTAGCCAGTCGACCAGTCGCATGTATCGTACACTATCTCAAACATCTAGAACGGAATGTTGGTGCACAGCCTGTTAAGGAAGGTCAACGACACCCGGTACGGATTTTCGTAGTTGGGCACAATGCTCGACGGAATCACCTTGGCGGCCTTTAGCTTGTGCATCAGCGAAATCACCTTGTAGGAGCACACTTTCTTTACCATCATCTGAACACGCGAACCGAAGCCCACTTACATTGTTTTGCCTGATTTTTGTGCTTGCAGACTTTTCACACTATCTACAGATCTTGTCATGGCTCAGATTGTTATGGGAAAGATTGAAATTCGCGAAACATTAAATTTTGTTGATACTACTCTTGGACGGCAACCTGGCATCGCTCCGTAGAAACTCCTGCTGCTTTTATGTTAACGGTTCTTCTCAAGGTTCTCCGTTGGTAATCAATCCGGCGCGTCAAAAATATTTCTGTAAAATAACAAATTTACCGATAGGTTTTTATTTCAAATAAAAGATTTATTTTAGCAAACTTACCAAAACACCTACTTTCAAAACGCGCTTAGTCCAGAAATGTCCCTGTTTTATTTCGGCAAAGTCGCCAATCAAAATGAAGTTCGGTTCAGTGATCTCAAATTTGCCATGCAAAATCAAAACAAACTCATCTCAAAATTGCCATCACTGAACCGAACTTCATTTTGCTTGAACGAACTCAAAAATGGTGTTCCCCCAGTAAGCGTGCACCTTCTTCACGCGATTTTTGGAAAATTGACACTTTGACAGCTAGATCTGTCAAACCATTGTTTTTGTTTTGAATGTGTCCGGCAAAAAGTTTTTTTTGGTTCTGATACAAATTTGTAGTTGTGTAACCTCTTACCGGCCGGAATCCACAAAAAAACGACCGGAATTGACAAAAAATCCGAAGATCTGCACCGCGAAAGCATCGATCACATCAAAATTCCATCCGCCGTGCCGGGAAATTCCGCGCTGAAGCGCATTCCGAGGGGTTTGCTGGTTTGATGACGTTCGCCCAGAATCACTACCCGTTCAAAACCGCCGACTACTTTCTTACCTACAACTTCCCGAGGGAATCGATCAGACGCGCGGTTGGTTCTACATGCTGCTCGAAATCTCGACGGCCCTGTTCAACAAGCCGCCGTTCAAGAACCTGAACTGCACCGGGCTGGTGCTGGCCGCCGACGGGCAGAAGACGAGCAAGCGCAAGAAGATTTACCCAGACCGAATGGAGGTGTTGCATAAGTACGGGGTGGACGCGCTAAGTTGTACCTCATCAATTCGCCGGTTGAGCGTGCGGAGAAATTGCGGTGAGTTTGATATCTTGAGCATTTATCTAGAAGTCGTTGCTAATAATGATGTCTCTTTCAGTTTCAAGGAAGACGGCGTCAAGGACATAATCAAGGACGTTTGCAGAACATTGATCGGTTCGAGAAGGAGGACAAGATTGTTTATCGATATGACGTTGGATTTCGTCTTTGCTTCCGTTCGATTTTCGTTTTGCTGCTCTAGAATTTTCTCATGGAATAGGTACTACATAAGTTTGCTAAAAGTTTGAAAAACTTGAGAAATTTAACCAATTTAGGTTAATTCATGTTCGGTAGGATGTCACGTCCAGACGGATTGATTTTGGCCCCTTACGGATGATGGCCTCGTGCGCATGACCGCTCTAACCGCCGGAATCCGTCGAGGAGCTCCGTCTCGAGGTCGGGAGGCTCCTGCTCCGATTGCCAGTCCCGCTGCTGCAAAGGCCAAGGCCCCGAAGGAATCCACCAAGGAAAAGGTCCTGTTTGTGGGAAAATTGAAGCGGACCATCACCATCTAGCAGCTGGAGGCAGATTTCGCTCCTTTCAGAACCGTTACGGTGCTCCGGCTGGTGATGGACAAGGAGACGGGACGCTCCAAGGGTTTCGGTTACGTCCAGTACGTGGAGGCGGACGATGCCGCCAAGGCCATGGCCCAGCTGGAGGTGACGATGGCGCACCTAGCTGGTGCGTTAACTTTATGGAATTCTGAGATTTACCCGGACCGAACTGCAACAGGCTGGTGCTGGCCGCCGACGGGCAGAAAATGAGCAAGCGCAAGAAGAACTACCCGGACCCGATGGAGGTGGTGCACAAGTACGGTGCGGCCGCTCTGCCGTGGTCACGATAATTTGTCCCTAGGCAATCAGCTTCATATCCGTTCCGGTTTCCCCCGTTAATTTGACCACCTTGCATTCCGAGTTCTGGCCAAACATGAAGATCGGCCAGCGCGTTCCTCGAGACCAAATAAACAACCCGACCGTGCGGATTCTGCTGTAGCATGCGCAACACTGCAAATTACGCAATCGTCATCTTTCCCGACTCGGTTGACGCCCCAACAAATACATTTTCCTCACTGTTATAAACTGCGTTGAAGACCTGCGCCTGGATCGGATTAAACTGCGAGAACCGGTCCGAGTACAGCTCTTCGAAACGTGGCTCGCGCAGGGCACTCAGTTTTTTGTCCACCTGTTGGATTTATGTTTCAAAATATGTTAGACATAAATAAACTTTAAAGAATTCGTTAAATAGAATCTACAAAAATCTAAAATAAATAACAGTACCCATTTTGTTTTTGTGGAAAAAATGATTCAATATGGTGCTCGCGTATCAAGGTTTACCATTTTAACTTTAAAATACCCTCATGATTTATGGTAACCATTTCAAGAAACATCCGTAAATAGTTTTTTAATGTTACCAAAAAAACATTTTACCATTATAAACTTTGAAATAACTATAACAATTTTGGTAACCATTTGACGAATAGTCATCAAGGTCCGCAATTTGCACCATTTGAACTTTTAAATTACCTTATGATTAAGGGTAACCATTTGAGAAGACATCCGCTAACAGTTTTTTAAAGTTTTGAAGAAAATTGTTGACCATTATAGACATTAAAATAACTCTATTACGTATGGTTACCATTTGACAAATAGGAATCAAGGTCCGCCAAATAACATTATTACAAATGGTGACCATATTTCATAAGGTTTTTTTAAGTTCCACACTGCAATCGATATAGTTTTCGTTTATCCGGGGGGGAACCACCCTAATAAAACTGGGAGTTGAATTTTTGATTTTGGAAATTTCGAAAATACTAACAAATTATTTGTTTTTCTCTTTTTATTTTCATGCTTCATCTGATGTTGTCGAATGCTGTTTGAAAAAACAATAGGTAAGTCGTAGTTCTACGTCAAATTGAGCTGTCAAAACAGATGAAGAGTAAATCTTGAAGGTGTATTCAAAAATTACGTAACGAAATAACTTGACTTAAGCTGATGAAGGTGGTATTCCACTGCGGCAAACTTTGTTTGCAAAAATGTCAATTTAAATGAAGTAAATTTTGACAACCTGGCAACACTTCCAATTTCAAGCGTCAACTGTCAAACTTTGTTTTCATTTTGCGATGCAATATTTTTCCCATCTATTGAATAACAACAATGCGCTTTACAAACGCCATTTTTGGGTCGAAATTGACACCGTCATCATCGTCGCTTGTCTTCTTCGTCAGCGTACACATCTGGCTCGTTCTCTCGCACACAGACGCGCAAAATTTGAATTTAAATCATTTTGAAGGTCAAGTAGCGTGCCATTTTTGTGCTCTCTTTTGACGCGAACTTTATTGGGATGGCTTTGATACAGATGTGCTGTAACCTAGAAACTAGTGAAACAAAATTTTATGACCTCTTGGATAATCAAGACAAATTTCTGGCTTACCAAGATAACCTCTTGGATAATCTAGATATCCTTTTTGATAACCAAAAAAACCCTTTTGGATTATCAAAACATCATATTGGATAATCTAGACAAAGTTTTGGATAACCAGGATAACCTCTTGAATAGCCAAGATAACCTCTTGGATAGCCAAGATAACCTCTTGGATAATCTAGACAACCTCTTGGATAGTCAAGATATCCTCTTGGATAACCAAGATAAACCTTTGGTTAACCAAAATAAACCTTTGGTTAACCAAGATAACCTCTTGGATAACCATGATAACCTCTTGGATAACCAAGATATCCTCTTGGATGACCAAGAAAACTTTTGGTTAACCAAAATAAACTCTTGGATAATCTAGACAAACTTTTGGATAACCAAGATAACCTCTTGGATAACCATGATAACCTCTTGGATAACCAAGATATCCTCTTGGATAACCAAGAAAACTTTTGGTTAACCAAAATAAACTCTTGGATAATCTAGACAAACTTTTAGATAACCAAGATAACCTCTTGGATTATCTGGACAAACTTTTGGATAACCAAGATAACCTCTTGGATTATCTGGACAAACTTTTGGATAACCAAAATAACCTCTTGGATAACCAAGATAACCACTCGGAAAATTTAGATAGCCTCTTGGATAATCATGGATAGACAAACTTTTAGTTAACTAAGATAACCTCTTGGAAAATCTAGATAACCTCTTGGATAATCTAGACAAACTTTTGAATAACCAAGATAACCTCTTGGATTACCAAAATAACCTCTTGGATAACCAAGATAACCTCTCGGATAATTTAGATAGCCTCTTGGATAATCTAGACAAACTTTTGAATAAACAAGATGACCTCTTGGAAAATCTTGATAACCTATTGAATTTGGATAACCAAGATAACCTCTTCGATAACCAGGATAACCTCATCGATAACTTGGACAACCTCTAGCATAACCTAGATTACCTGTTGGATAACCAAAATAACCTCTTCGATGATCTGGATATCGTGACATTTTTTTGGCTAACCAAGATAACCTCTTGGATAATCTAGATATCCTTTTGGATAACCAAAAAAACCTCTTGGATTATCTAGACATCATATTGGATAATCTAGACAAAGTTTTGGATAACCAAGATAACCTCTTGGATAACCATGATAACCTTTTGGATAACCAAGATAACCTCTCGGATAATTTAGATAGCCTCTTGGATAACCAAGACAAACTTTTGGATAACCAAGATAACCTCTTGGATAATCTAGACAACCTCTCGGATAACCAAGATAACCTCTCGGATAACTTAGATATCCTCTTGAATAATCTAGACAAACTTTTGGATAACCGAGATAACCTTTTGGTTACTTTAAATAACGTCTTGAATAACCAAGATAACCTCTTGGTTGACCAAGTTAACCTCTTCGATAATGATCTGGATAAACGGAATAATCGAAGGATAACCATTGAATAGAAAATCGAGACGGCCTCTTCCAAAAATCGGTGTTTATTTACGTTGACGACCTTTTGAATAATCCTTTGACATCATGGATAAAAAATGGGAACTTTTATCTAAGCCTATCTGCATGATTATTGCTTGCAGAAAATTTGGCTAAAGAGATGTGAAAAAATTACACAAAATGTTTCAAAAATAAACGAAACATAAGAAAATGATCACAATAATTATTTGGATAACCTAGGTAACCTCTTGGATGAACAAGATAACCTCTTGGATAACCAAGATCATCTCTTGAATGATCTGGATAACCACTTGGATAACCGGGATAATCATTTGGATAATTATTAACTAGTTAACCGGAAAGCCCTCTTCAATATTTTTTATTTATGGACTTTGACGACATTTTGGATAACCATAAGCTCTACAGTCTGACTAATTCAAGCCTGCTGTAACTTGGCTAAATCTTATTTAAGTAATCCCTCCCACAAACCAAGCCTTAATCTACAGAAAAGGTAAATTTTCCACCCTGAACACACACACACAACCCAACTCTTACATTTTACCGCTTCATTACATGAAGATGAAAGTATAAATTACGCTTCAAACAAGGGCTTGAAATATTAATAGGTTAAATGGTGTAATAAATATCGCACCGCACACAGAAGCAGGATATCTTGGCCAACCCAATCTTACCTAGTACTGGCCTTTTGCCGGTGTGTTCTCGCTTCAACAAGCCCCAGGACAGAGTCGTCGTATACTGTTCCGGGCATCCTTTGCCGGAAGTTCCTGCACAACTATACTCTAACAAGGCCCACTTTTTCGGGCGAGCGGGGGCTTAGGACTCGTCTGTTGTAAAAGAGGAAAATTAGTTGCTCTTTTCCGGAGCAGCTTCCAGGACTGCATCGTTAGAGGTATCCCTTGGCGCTGGGGGCACTGCCCAGCTGTCAGAATCATTTATTTTAATTTAAAATTTCCTAAAACTTACCATTTTTACAATTTTTTACCTTAAAAAATTTCTGAATTACTGGCAACATTGCTCAACTGTCAAAAGCATCTTTGAGTTTTAAGTAAACAAATAAAAATGATTTTTTTTAAACAATTTTTTTTCTTTCTTGAAGATTTCTGAATTTCTGGCAACACTACCCATCTGTAAAAAGCATCTTTAAATTTTATGTTAAAAAATAAAATTGTTTTTTTTAAACATTTTTTTTCTTCTTAGAAAATTTTTGCATTTCTGGCAACACTGCCCAACTGTCAAAACTTGATTTTATAGCAACCCCTCGCCATTATGGAAACCCCAAAAAATCAAAAAATCGTCCACTTCCCAACCTTGAAAGCCAAGGGTTCGCCCTGAAACTCAACCGACGCAATGGTCCAAGGTCCAGCGGACCGGTGATCATCGAGAAAGAAGCGGACCAGGATATCTTTCAGGACGCGCAATGAAGTGTGAATCATTGTCGTCGTTATCTGGTACGGTACGGTACGGCGGTGGAGCGCAATTGGCCCGCTCTAACGGGTCGGGTTCGGAATAGTGAGGTTATGTTGTGTGTTCCCGGGCACCGGAATGCTGGTGCAGGACAAGATTGAGAAATTAATTAAGTGCGGTGGATATTTTTTTCGGGGGGAGAAGGCACAGTTGTTGAATGCGTTCTTTGGGATGTTTGAGAGTGGCTTTTGACGTTTGATGAAGTGGAAAATTTGCTGGGAGATGGTGATAGTTGGAATCAGGGTTGCCAAAAAATTGAACAGTTTACATTTGGAGTGATAATTTTGACACTAAAAGTAAAAAGAGTAATATCGCAAATTTGACAACACTGCTTATTGTGATAAATTGTCAAATCAGACAAATTTATCAGAATTTCTACAGATTTTAACTGAATCCCAAACGTTCATTTGAAGTGTCTTAGTTGTGAGAAATTGTCACCCAAATTTTATCCAAGTTAGCTTGCCTAGAAATGAGCTTTGTTAATTTAACTCAGTTTTTGGTAAATTTTGTTTTGAGATTGCTACTATAACATTTAATAATTGTTTCCCAAGTTCAAGTAAATTTAAAATTCTTTTAAACTTATATCAAATCTTGGGAAAAAAACGTTTTCCAACTCATACGAGACTTATGATTTGCCAAACTTGACAACATTTTTCTTTAAAAAAAGTTGTTTTTAAACCTGGCTGATTTGAATTTTAACTTTACTTTTCATTCATGAAAAATCTTAGCAAGGTTGGAAATTCGAAACAAAACGTCAAAACAAACATTTTATGCAGATTTTGAATGAAAGCTACACACTCAATTTTTACCTATTTTCAAAAAAACACAATTTTAAACAATTTAAAAGCATTTTAATCAGTTTTTAATGATTTACAACGAATTTTAACAATTCTGAATTTTTTTAACAATTTTGGAAAAAATTAACATTTTTTAATTTTTTTCAACATACTTAAACAAATTTTAGCAATTCTGTACAATTTAGATTTTTTTTTAACAATTTTTTAATTTTTATTCAATTTTTAACAGCTTTAATAATTTTCAACAATTTTTTAAAGAAATTTACAATTTTCAACTATTTTAACAATTTTTAACAATTAAAAAAAAAAATACATTTATATACAATTTTATACAATTTTTAACAATTTTGAACCATTTTTAAACAATTTTTAACAAATTATAACAATTTCTTGCATTTTTTTACAGTTTAAAAAAAATTACAATTTAAAAAAAATACAATTTTTGACAATTTTTTACAATTTTTAACAATTTTTAACAATTTTTTAATAATTTTTAACAATTATTAACAATTTTTAACAATTTTTAACAATTTTCAACAACTTTTAATAATTTTTAACATTTTTTAACAATGTTTAACAATTTGTAACAGTTTTTAACAATTTTTAACAATTTTAAACAATTTTAAACAATTTTTATCAATTTTTATCAATTTTTATCAATTTTTAACAATTTTAACGATTTTCTAAAGTTTTTGACATTTTTTAATTTTTTTTTCAATTTTATACAATTTTACAATTTTTCACAACTTTTACAATTTTTACAATTTTTACATTTTTACAATTTTATTTTTTTACAATTTTTACAATTTTACAATTTTAAAAAAATTACAATTTTACAATTTTTACAATTTTTACAATTTTTACAATTTTTACAATTTTTACAATTTTTACAATTTTTACAATTTTTACAATTTTTACAATTTTTACAATTTTTACAATTTTTACAATTTTTACAATTTTTACAATTTTTACAATTTTTACAATTTTTACAATTTTTACAATTTTTACAATTTTTACAATTTTTACAATTTTTACAAATTTTACAATTTTTACAATTTTTACAATTTTTACAATTTTTTACAATTTTTTACAATTTTTTACAATTTTTTACAATTTTTTACAATTTTTTACAATTTTTTACAATTTTTTACAATTTTTATGAATTTTTAACAATTTTTAAGAATTTTTAACAATTTTTAACATTTTTTAACAATTTTTTATTTTTTTTACATTTTTTTCCTTTTTTTGCAATTTTAAACCATTTTTAACAGTTTTGGACAATTTTTAACAATTTTTTACAGTTTTTTGCAATTTTCAACCATTTGTAACAGTTTTGAACAATTTTTAACAATTTTTAAAAGATTTTACTTTTTTATTTTTTACAGTTTTCAACAATTTTAACAGTTTAAAAAAAATACAATTTTTATCTATTTTTGTTAACAATATAACAAAAATACAATATATAATATATAATTTAATACAACTTTTCCAATTTTTAACAAATTTTAACAATCTTTTCCAGTTTTACGATTTTTAACAATTTTTACATTTTTACAATTGTGAACAATTTTTAACAACTTTTTATCAATTTTTAACATTTTAGTAATTTGCATCAAATTTTAACATTTCTGAACAATCTTTTAGAAAAATTTACATTTTTTGTCATTTTTAACAATTTTCAACATTAAAAAGAAATAACACTTTTTTACAATTTAAATAACAATTTTAAACAATTCTAAACAATTTTACACAATTTTACACAATTTTACACAATTTTACACAATTTTACACAATTTTACACAATTTTACACAATTTTACACAATTTTACACAATTTTACACAATTTTACACAATTTTACACAATTTTACACAATTTTACACAATTTTACACAATTTTACACAATTTTACACAATTTTAAACAATTTTACACAATTTTAAACAATTTTAGCCTATTTTAACATTTTTTTACATTTTGTTTATTTTTTAACATTTTTTACAATTTTTTAACATTTTTTACATTTTTTTACAATTTTTTACAATTTTTTACAAATTTTTACAAATTTTTACAAATTTTTACAAATTTTTACAAATTTTTACAAATTTTTACAAATTTTTACAAATTTTTACAAATTTTTACAAATTTTTACAAATTTTTACAATTTTTTACAATTTTTTACAATTTTTTACAATTTTTATGAATTTTTAACAATTTTTAACAATTTTTAACATTTTTTAACAATTTTTTATTTTTTTTACATTTTTTTCCATTTTTTTCAATTTTAAACCATTTTTAACAGTTTTGGACAATTTTTTACAATTTTTAACAATTTTTAACAATTTTTTAATAATTTTTAACAATTATTAACAATTTTTAACAATTTTTAACAATTTTCAACAACTTTTAATAATTTTTAACATTTTTTAACAATGTTTAACAATTTGTAACAGTTTTTAACAATTTTTAACAATTTCAAACAATTTTAAACAATTTTTATCAATTTTTATCAATTTTTATCAATTTTTAACAATTTTAACGATTTTCTAAAGTTTTTGACATTTTTTAATTTTTTTTTCAATTTTATACAATTTTTACAATTTTTCACAACTTTTTACAATTTTTTACAATTTTTTACATTTTTTACAATTTTATTTTTTTTTACAATTTTTTACAATTTTTACAATTTTAAAAAAAAATTACAATTTTTTACAATTTTTTACAATTTTTTACAATTTTTTACAATTTTTTACAATTTTTTATAATTTTTACAATTTTTACAATTTTTACAATTTTTACAATTTTTACAATTTTTACAATTTTTACAATTTTTACAATTTTTACAATTTTTACAATTTTTACAATTTTTACAATTTTTACAATTTTTACAATTTTTACAATTTTTACAATTTTTACAAATTTTTACAAATTTTACAATTTTTACAATTTTTACAATTTTTACAATTTTTACAATTTTTACAATTTTTACAATTTTTACAATTTTTTACAATTTTTTACAATTTTTTACAATTTTTTACAATTTTTTACAATTTTTTACAATTTTTATGAATTTTTAACAATTTTTAACAATTTTTAACATTTTTTAACAATTTTTTATTTTTTTTACATTTTTTTCCATTTTTTGCAATTTTAAACCATTTTTAACAGTTTTGGACAATTTTTAACAATTTTTTACAGTTTTTTGCAATTTTCAACCATTTTTAACAGTTTTGAACAATTTTTAACAATTTTTTAAAAGATTTTACTTTTTTTATTTTTTTACAGTTTTCAACAATTTTAACAATTTAAAAAAAAACAATTTTTATCTATTTTTGTTAACAATATAACAAAAATACAATATATAATATATAATTTAATACAACTTTTCCAATTTTTAACAAATTTTAACAATCTTTTCCAGTTTTACGATTTTTAACAATTTTTTACATTTTTTTTACAATTGTGAACAATTTTTAACAACTTTTTATCAATTTTTAACATTTTAGTAATTTGCATCAAATTTTAACATTTCTGAACAATCTTTTAGAAAAATTTACATTTTTTGTCATTTTTAACAATTTTCAACATTAAAAAGAAATAACACTTTTTTACAATTTAAATAACAATTTTAAACAATTCTAAACAATTTTACACAATTTTACACAATTTTACACAATTTTACACAATTTAACACAATTTTACACAATTTTACACAATTTTACACAATTTTACACAATTTTAAACAATTTTACACAATTTTAAACAATTTTAGCCTATTTTAACATTTTTTTACATTTTGTTTATTTTTTAACATTTTTTACAATTTTTAACATTTTTTACAATTTTTTACAATTTTTTACAATTTTTTACAATTTTTTACAATTTTTTACAATTTTTTACAATTTTTTACTAATTTTTACAAATTTTTACAAATTTTTACAAATTTTTACAATTTTTTACAATTTTTTACAATTTTTTACAATTTTTTACAATTTTTATGAATTTTTAACAATTTTTAACAATTTTTAACATTTTTTAACAATTTTTTATTTTTTTTACATTTTTTTCAATTTTAAACCATTTTTAACAGTTTTGGACAATTTTTAACAATTTTTTACAGTTTTTTGCAATTTTCAACCATTTTTAACAGTTTTGAACAATTTTTAACAATTTTTTAAAAGATTTTACTTTTTTTATTTTTTTTACAGTTTTCAACAATTTTAACAGTTTAAAAAAAATACAATTTTTATCTATTTTTGTTGACAATATAACAAAAATACAATATATAATATATAATTTAATACAACTTTTCCAATTTTTAACAAATTTTAACAATCTTTTCCAGTTTTACGATTTTTAACAATTTTTTACATTTTTTTTACAATTGTGAACAATTTTTAACAACTTTTTATCAATTTTTAACATTTTAGTAATTTGCATCAAATTTTAACATTTCTGAACAATCTTTTAGAAAAATTTACATTTTTTTGTCATTTTTAACAATTTTCAACATTAAAAAGAAATAACACTTTTTTACAATTTAAATAACAATTTTAAACAATTCTAAACAATTTTACACAATTTTACACAATTTTACACAATTTTACACAATTTTACACAATTTTACACAATTTTAAACAATTTTACACAATTTTAAACAATTTTAGCCTATTTTAACATTTTTTTACATTTTGTTTATTTTTTAACATTTTTTACAATTTTTAACATTTTTTAACATTTTTTACAATTTTTCACAATTTTAAAGAATTTTTAAACAATTTTTAAAATTTTTAACAAGTTTTATGAATTCTAAACAATTACAATTTTCAACATTTGTTTTCGTTGGATGAGGTACTGTTTTTTTTCACTCAACTTTCAATCAGTTTGCACAATTCTGAGTAAAATTCACCCAAAAACTGTTTCTCAGAACTCTATCCAAAGCTTAGTTTAACTAATTTCTGTGTCGGTGTCAATGCAATCTATGTAATTTTGAATTATTGTTTGAAGAACACTCTGATTCATAAAAGCTCAGATTTCCCAAAAACTGGTCTCAAAAATAAGTTTAATTAAGTTTTGAATAAAATGATAAACATTTTTGGTTAACTTTTTTTGTGTCTTGACGAAATCTGAGTAATTCTGTTTTTTTTTTCTCTCAACTTTTGGATTCATTTTGAGTAATTTTGAATAATCGTGTGCGCCAAAATGTCAACAAATGACAGTTATTCAGTGTTGTCAAATTCACCGATTTGTTCAAAATATGTAGATTAGATAAGGTAAGGCAGGTTTTTGGAGCTGTCAAAAAGTTGTTGCCATGAAAACCAAACCAAAAATCGCTTTTGAAACCAACATATTTTTTCAAAAAAATAAAATTCAGCTGAAAACGGGCATGTTAAACAAAAAAAAAGTACAGAAAAAAAATCCGGTGCAAATTGCTCAATTTTTTTTAACATTTTCACTTTTCTGAAAATCTCCATATAAAATCCGGTTTTCGTGCTTAATATTTTTTGACAGCTCGCTGAACCCGCCTTGGGATTTGTTGTTCTTTCCAAATTCAAACATTATTTTTTCATGAGTCACCATCCAATCCCAACTCTTTTCAAACCCTTTTCAACGTGTACCTCTCTTCGCCGAAACGCCACCCGACGAACCTTGAAAGAATTCGCGCGAACGCCCTCTTGCGACGTGCCCTGTCATACAAAGTGCCCTATTTTGGGGGGGTTCGTCGCTCGCGCCGACGGCCACACACGCAGGGGTTTGACACCCCCAAAACGTGCGTCATTCGACCATTTGACCATTTGTGTGTGGACATAGACAAGTGGATTGAACGCGAAACTGTCAAATTTTAGTTTTAGGATTGGCCACAGCGTGGCGCTGTTGAAGCAATTTGACAGTTTTAAATTGTTTTTGTTTTTTCGAGGAAAACAATCGTCTATTTGTCTGTGGTTAACCCTCACCTTCGAGGTGAGGAAACCCTTTACTGGCACGCACGCACACGTGTGTGTTTACGTGGTGTTGCGAAACCATTATTTTGCGCTAGCCATAATCCTTCTTGCCATAGACTGCGTTTGAAGACGAAGCACAAACATTGAAAAATGAAATTTTGACTGTCAAATTTTGCTGCTCAAAATTGGGTAAAGGAAACTACAAAAAAGCACAAATTAGCACTAAATAAACACTAATTTGTGCCATCTGTCAGATTGTTTTTTTCTAATCCAGTGTTGCCAAATGTCAAACTCTCACTCACCATCTAACAACCTCACTCTATGACTCCACGCGACGTGTCAATTTTTGCGCCGCGAACTTCAAATAAATTAAATTGAGTTTTTTTTTAGGTTAAGGTTGTCGGTCACCAAGACGCACACACAACAAAGAGCAGCGAAAAAAAAGTTGGCCAGAATTAGTCTAAATTTGACGACGCCGGAAGAGGGCGACCATGTGACAGCGTGGTCTCACGCGCGTGAAATTTTGGTCTAAGAAGATTTGTGCCGAAAAAGAAGAAGAAATCGCCATATTTTTTTCTTTTTCCTTGGTGACCATATTAGAGAGAGGGATTTTCGAGAGACTCTTTATTAGATAATGGGTGAGGTTACCGGCGACATCGTTTGTCTCGGTTTTTGGGGCCAAAAGTGAGAGGGCTCGCAGCGGCGAAACGTCGCACAATTGTTGTGACATCATGCGAAATGTCAAACGGGGTGGTTGCGATTTTAGGTGGCGCTGCAATTAGCGACTATCAAGTTGCAGGAAGTGGAAGTGGCTTTTTCGATTGGTAAATCGCGAAAAAAAAAATTGAGCTAGGTTGTCAAATGTCAAATTTTGAGTCGCCATTTGCAATGTCAAAATTTTGGACAACACAGACAAGTAGACGTTACTCTACGTAATATTTTCATGATTGATTTTTGATGGCGTGATTTAATTCAGGATTTCGTGACCAATTTTCATGACATCATTAATTAAATTTATGACCACATGAATTAGATTCATGAACCCATGGTTTAGAATTTATAACTCATGAATAAGATTCATGAACACATGAATAAGATTCATGAACTCTTGAATGAGATTCATGAAGTCATGAATTAGTTTTTTTATCCCCTGAATTTGATTCATGAACTCATGAATAAGATTTATGAACTCATGAATAAGATTTATGAACTCATGAATAAGATTCATGAACTCATGAATAAGATTCATGAACTCATGAATAAGATTTATGAACTCATGAATAAGATTTATGAACTCATGAATAAGATTCATGAACTCATGAATAAGATTCATGAACTCATGAATAAGATTCATGAACTCATGAATAAGATTCATGAACTCACGAATAAGATTCATGAACTCATGAATAAGATTCATGAACTCATGAATAAGATTCATGAACTCATGAATAAGATTCATGAACTCATAAATAAGATTCATGAACTCATAAATAAGATTCATGAACTCATGAATAATATTCATGAACTCATGAATAAGATTTATGAACTCATGAATAAGATTCATGAACTCATGACTAAGATTCATGAACTCATGAATAAGATTCATGAACTCATGAATAAGATTCATGAACTCATGAATAAGATTCATGAACTCATGAATAAGATTCATGAACTCATGAATAAGATTCATGAACTCATGAATAAGATTCATGAACTCATGAATAATATTCATGAACTCATGAATAATATTCATGAACTCATGAATAAGACTCATGAACTCATTAATAAGATTCATGAACTTAAAAATAAGATTCATGAAATAGTTTCATGAACTCATGAATAAGATTCATGAACTCACGAGTTAAATTCATAACCCCATGAATTATTGTGGGTGAAAGGGAGAATGATAATCGTCTGAAGCTCAAAATTCAAAATAAAACCCCTAACCATAAATCCCCCTTAAACAATTCAATTTGATTTGTGAACTGACGAAACCAATGTTTGTCGACACTTTTGTTTAATTTACGTCCAAACAAAAAAAGCCAGAAGAAGAAAGATTCTGCTTATCCCACAAATCTACCCATCAATTAGCCTCTTACAAAGGGGGAGGGTGCCAAAAGGCCATCACAGAGAAGAAAGGCAAAAATCTCAAATATTTGCTCACTCTCACACTCTATCTATCCAAAGAATTCTGCAGATTCGTTTGATACCGAAAAATCAACTTGATTTACTTTTGCCACTTTTGACCGAAAAGGCAAACGGCGAGGAAACATCCTGACGACAGCACAATTGTCTTACGAGGTTGCCCCCCCTCCTCCCTTTGGAATGAACATATGTCACACAGAAGTCCTTACTCAAAACTAGCAAGATAAAGTCACCTTAAGGTGAAATTCTAAGGCATAAAAAAAATGGCCGAAAAGGCTGCCGTCGTTTGTCCTTAATTCAAATCAATGATTTGCTTTATGTCCTTGATTTTCGGTGAAGACGAAATCCCGCTGCCAGAAGATTGGCTCTAGCATCACAATTCAGACACTTACCTTTACCAAAAGATATCTCCTACAAGATATGAACACAATTTATCAATTGAAGTTCACAGTTTTGTGTTTATGAACTCAAATAATCCACAAACTCCAAAAAATTTGGAAGCCAGCCAAAAATATTTTGGCCGCTGCTTCTTCTTGCCGGTTTTAAGTCTTCTTCAACATTTTCTTCTTTGAACTAGGCGCTGATTTAGATTCACTTGTAATTCGAAGCTATCTTTATAGATACGCTTCATATCACTAAGCACTTTCTTTATTGAGGAAAACTTCCCAAAGAACTGTTTTTGAAGACCCGAAAAACTATACTTTTTTCACAATTTGGCGATTTTTTAGCACAGCCATGCACGAAAAAATACTTGTCTTCTTCTTTGCTCCTACACAGCAAGAAAATCACCATTTCGACATGCACTTTTGAAACAGACGTATGTAAAATCAAGGTTTTTGGTCAATTTGCCTTGTCACAAGCTCTTGCCAAACGTACATCAACACATGCAAACATCGTTGCCAGCCACCAATCACAAGTTAAAGTGAAAATAAAAAAAACAAACGAGTTTTTTTGAATCAAAATATCAGCAAAAGCAACGGAACATTTTTCAAATGCATTAATATTTATTAATCTAATCAAAAAACAACATTTTGACAATAAAATCAACCATTTTTAGAAAAATCATATTTGACTTAATTTCGTTCACCCTCGGATTGGCATCACTGCACCTGCTGCTGTCGCAATTCTCCATCTGTCATGTTTTCGGGAAAAATCGCAGCAAGCGAGCAAAACAAACAAAAGTTTTCCAAAATTCAAACCGCAAGTCGCAAAATCGAACGTAATTTTTCGGTTATTCTGCCATCCTGGACGGTTTCAGTATGTTTAGTTCCAGATCTTCGCCGGATCACGGAGCACTTGCCGATGGTGACTGAGTCGCTGCTTCCGCTCCTCGCTAGACATGAGCAATTTCGGTCTTTTCCTAACGAGTCTGCACAGTAAACCCGCTGGAGGATTTTCTAGCCGGCGCACTGGTTACTCGTCCGGCAGTTCTTGCTACAAAACCGACGTGCTGGAAGTTTTGGACAAAACCCTGTATGTGATGCTGCAGAATAAGCGGAGGAAGTAGCCGTTTGCCACCAATTCTACCCGAACCGGAACCAGTTTTATCACCAGAAACTCATTAGTCCTGCTCCTCGTCCTCCGCCTCCAGCAGTTCCGATTCATCCAAATCAAGCAGTGCCAGCGCACAGGATACGACCCCGTTCAAACCATCGGAAACGGAACTGTCACATGGCCGGTCGGCTTCCGTCCTGCTTCCGTCCACCTTGCACAACATTGTCCGATATGTGCCGCCAGGCAAGCCGAAGCCATAAAGCAGCACGTGATCGCCCAGACAACCAAAATGTCTCCACCACCCAAGCGGATCGATTGGAAGCTATCCGGCGCACCCAGTTTCAAGGCACGTAAGGTTATGGTGAGCCGATGTGTGAAAGAACCCGCTAAAAGTCTCCTCAAAATCCGTCCAACATCTGTCGGTGTGCTACTGGAGTAGAAGGTAGGTGGGCTTCAAAGGTCCCGTCACCGGATTTGACCGGATGTCAAACCTTTGCTAATAAAATGTTCATTTCCACCCCCATTCACAGGTCGTCTGCTTTTAGCCTTGGCAGTCAGGACGTCACTTCGGGTTTGGTGCATAGCAAGGCGATGGTTTTGCGTTTGTACCAGGTTTGTGCAGTGTGCAAGAATCCCGCAGAAAGGTTGTTCAGAACAGTTGTGCGAAGGGGCTGTTTCCGCTTTGGCTCAACGGAACGGGCCACGTCACGCGAACCTGAGTCGGCAGCAAACACATCAACACGATCGAGATGTACATACATCGTCGGGGATCATCTAAAGCTACTGCCTTCAAAAATAAGTTTTAAATGCAATCCGATCTCTCCTTTATCTAAAAGTTCTATATTATTAGTTTAAACGTGTTGGGTAAAATAAAATAAAATATTTGAAAAAATAATCCTGAAAATCATCTATTTTATCAAAAGTAAAATATCTGTTAAATAAAAATCAATGGTTTTACAAATCGTGATCTGCTGTAATTGATTCAAACTAACAAAAATAAGTTGATTAAGTTTTACGATCTTCAGCAACCTCCCTGGCACAGTTGGAAGGTTCCCTGAGAACATTGATCTTAACAATATTCACGCTCGTGGAGTCGGGGCTGGAATCAAGACTTGGAGTCGCTTCAAACCTTGCTTCAAACGTTATCTGACTCTTCAACCCTGATGAAATCCAGAGGCATAAATATTTTTTAACTAACCATTATTTAACGTTTACAGGTAAATATTTAAAAAAATAAAACATTTGAAACATATTTTCTCATAGTGACACTGTAAGGTGAATTACACATATTTGTAAACATTGAAATTTCAAACTAAACAAAATAAACAGATTTTTGTTTGATTTTATTTGGTAAACAACAACAAAACAATCAGCTTGATGACGCTAATGATTTCAATGACTACTAGGAAGAAGAATACAAAGAAGAAGAAGCTCAATTTGATGTACTCCGATTTCACCTTAATTGCACTGAAAAAAAAAGTTTTTAAAAAACAAATTCAAAATTGTTTTTAAACAAATCAAGCAACTGTCAAAAACGCGTGCTGTGGTGAATTCAAATTTGCCGTGGTGAGTTTCCAACCATTCAAATTGACCGTTAAAGTTTTGTTTACCAACTTTTGCAACAGTGCCAAAAGCCCCACTTCTAAACTGTTTACATTGCAGAGCATGATGACGATGGTTCAGTTGCGAGAAAGAAGAAGAAGAGTCAGACTGAGTAGTGTCATATGCAAACAATCATCATCGTCGTCGACGACGCAAAATCAACCGGCATTTTCTGCAGTGCTGGGAGCACTGCCATGTCTTGCAAAGGGGGTTTCCTTTAACTTTTTCTTCTACCAAAAAAGGGGGTTTTACACTTTTCTTCTTTTTGATCACAGTCGATTGGAGTGAGTTTGATTTTGTGTTTGTCACCTTTATAATTTTAATAAAATTAGCTTGAAAAAACGCGAATCTTTTTTTTGAAAAAGATTCAAGCATAGCAAATTGGTTTGTTTCGACTAGTTAATTAGCGCCCACTGCAGTACTCTAATTTATTGATTGTTCGATTAGGGCTAATTTGAGTGAGGCTGCTAATAGGCGGGGAAAAGACTTGTGCAATTTGCACATATTATGAAACAAAACTAAAATCAGAATTTGCTTCTCATAGGCTAGAATAGAAGTCAATTCTCAGGTCGTAATGTGGAGAAAAATGTGGACAAAAACTGATTACTGATTGAATTTTGCAAAAAAAAAACATTTTTGGATAAACGTTTTTATCATCTTTAAAAATATCAATTTTTATTTTTTTAAATATCCCTTTCGAAAATGTCTGTTCGGTCTTTTTTAATTTTAATATTGGTTTTTTTTTAGTTTTAGATATTCCTATTATTTTTTCTATTTTTCACGTGAAACTTCAATTTTTAAATGTGTCTTTGAAATATTCTATGTTTTACAATACAACATTTTTTCACCTATTTTTATCAACTAAATATTTAACTTTTATTGAAAATAGCGTAATGTTCATTTGTTAGCTTATTAATTTGTGTCCTAATTTGAATCATTCATAATTGATGTTGAAAACAATTTAGACTTTCTACGTGTTCAGTTTTCATTATCTTTTCAGTTAAGATTCTTTTTGATTGTTTCTTTTTGTTTATTTCTTCTTTTTGTATATTTGTATCTGATTTTAAATTGATAATTTTCCAAAATTAAAATGACGAATTGACTTTAAATTCGTATTTAATATAGCTTTTTTTACATTCGCTTTTTTATACTTTTTAACATAGAATAAAGACTTTTAATTTACATTTAGTTCAAATAAAGTAAAATATTCAAAATTTATTTTGAATGAGCAAAACTGAAACACTTTTTTTTAATTAGGCCGTTGCAAATATTTTTCAAAGTTTATGACCCCCCCTTCAAAATTGGTCTGAAGAATCAGGGGGCAAAAAAATTTTTTTTTTTTCAAAAAACTTCAAACAACAACAATGCAACGGCCTTACAAGTTTTTTGTTAATTTTCTTTAAAATATGTGTAGAAAAATATTCATTTCATTTACATAAAAAATTATTGGATTTTGTTTTTCTTTAATTTTGTATTAATAAAAGTATTAAGTTTTTTCATAAGTTTCATAAGTAAAAATAAAAAAAAGCATAAAAATTGAAATTACAAGCCATGGTTTCAACATTTTAATGAAAAAAGTGTTTTAAAATGCATTATTCACCTGTCCAGTTGTTTTGCCATCATTAGTTTCCAAAATATCTAAGTATCGAGGAAAATTTTATTTTTTGTGAAAAATAAAATTTTTGCGGTGCGGTTCCATGAAAATTCAAAACATTTATAAACAAGCCCAAACATGCTAAATATGATTATTAATGCAGAAAAATGCTTTTAAGATTGTTTTCAGTTGATTAGACTTCTATTTTCATGGAAATTTTGAAGTTTTTTGGAAATTTTTTTTTTCAGACCGATTTCGAAGTGGGGGCGACATAAACTTTGAAAAATATTTGCAACGGCCTAAATTTTTTTTTAAGTTTTTATTTTAAATTTATTTTTAAGATTGTTTTATTCATTTTTAGTTATTATTTTTTTAAATTATGAGCACTTCAAATCATAATTTGTGTTAAATCTCACTTTTTCATGTTTTCTAGTATTTTTTTCATCTGTTTTTTTTTTCAAAATGAATTTTATTTTTCTTTTAAATTTGACTTTTAACCTTTCTTATTATTTCCATACCTTGTCTCATTTTTGTCTTTTTTAAATTTTTTTTTAAATTTTTATTCTCAAGTTAATTTTTTCCAAAACTTCTCATTTTAGTTTCATTTTTGTATCTTTTAAATTCCTTCATCAAAATCTTTGTATCTGATTTTTGATTGTTAATTTTTATTAGTTATGTAGACGTTTTTGATTTTGTAGACGTCTTGTTCTTGTCTCTTTATTTGTTTTCAATTGCACTTTTTTTACATTTTTTATGTTTTTTTGTATATATGCAATAGTTTTCTTATTTGTCTTTTACATTTGACTTTTAACTTTTCGTGTTTTTAATACCCTCTAATTTTTTTTTCCTTTTTACATTTTTATTGTTTTAGTAAAAAAATCTTAAAATAAGTTTAATTTTTAGTAATTTTATAATTCTGTTTTCAATATTTTTAATTGATATTTTTCTTAATTATGAAAACGTCTTTTCTATTTATTAATTTTCAAACTCACTTTTAAGTATTTTGATTTTTTTGTCATTTGTTTTTTTCTTCAAATAGTTTTCTTTTTCGTTTAAATTTTTCAAATGTAATGAAAAAAAACGTTGCTTAATCCACCTTTAGGTGGTTGGTGCCTTCCTCATATTCATAAAGTCAATACATTCAGTAAAAAATAGCAACATTCCCCCTTAACATGTTTAACAAATCAACTTTATTACTCATTTCTTTTTATATGGTTCGCAGACCATCAATATTTCTGGCTCATCGGCAAGGTCTGATAAAAAAAAACCTATCCAACGATAGTTCGCATGGAAGATTCAGACAATATTTTTATCACAATATCTGAAATCAAACCTCTAAAAAGTGTATAAATAACACTTAAGTGCCAATAACTTTTGATAGGATTGTCAGATCCTTGATGTTTTAGGCTCATTTGAAAGGTCTTTCGATTATCTAACTAACGATGGGTCGCATGATGGACCCGGACATCATTTTCATTGAAATATCTGAGATCCGGCCTCCAAAAAGTGTATAAATAACACTTAAGTGCTAATAACTTTTGATAGGGTTATCAGATCTTCAATGTTTTGGGCTCATTGGAAAGGTCTTTTTAATACCTTTCTGAAAATGTATAACATGACAGGGTTTCTTACAAAAACCACCCTTTTTACAATCTTCCGGACATACGCCAAAATCGTTTTTTTAGCATAACTTTTGAAGTACTTTACTAAACTTCATAATTTTCAATAGGGACTTATGGGACCCCAAGACGAATCGAATGAGACCAAAACGGTCCAAATCGGTTAAGCCAGTGCTGAGATAATCGAGTGCATATTTTTTGGTGCACAGACCCACATCCCTACACACACATACACACACAGACATTTGCTCAGAATTTGATTCTGAGTCGATAGGTATAGGAAGGCAAAACATTTCTAATTTTTTATTTTTCATCTATTTAAAAAATGTTTATAATTTTCATTTAATTTTGTTTGTTACTTCTTATATTTCATTTTTAGCAGCTTTTTTGCTTTAAACACTAGTTTGACTTGAATGTTTTTGTTGATTTTGCCAAATATTTTTATTTTGATAAACAAAAAAACAATCTTCAGATTTGGACATTTTGATTTTTGGATTATGTCCCATCAGGCTTTAAAGGGTTAGGTTATCATGTAAGTTTTGGTATTGTTTCTTTTTCTTTCTTATTTGATAAACGTTTAGTTTAATTTCTTAAAATGTTTTACTGTATTTTTTTTACATTCATTCTATTTTCGTTTTTATTTTACTTAATCACTTTTTTAACTGATTGAATTTGTTATTTCTTGTTGTTTAATTTTTGTTAGCAATTTATATAAAATTCAAATTTATAATTTATATATTAGATCAATCATTGTTTGTTGATTTAGTTAATTTTTGAATTCATTTTTTTTTTCTTGATATTTTTTGTGAAATATGGTATGGTTATCATCATATTTAAATATTTCCGTTTTCAGTTGGTTTTTGTGATACAGTTTGAACATTTTATTTCATGTTCTTGTTTCCTACTTTTTGAACTTTTTTTTCCCAAAAAAAGGCAAATAAATACATTGCTTAACTTTTATTGATGATTTTTTTAAGTATAGGATTTTCATGTTTTCTTTAATTTTTTATTTTGGACTACAGAAAGGAAAAGACGTTAAATCTGATTTGAAAATAACGTTAGAAAATTCATTAATATTTGGCAATTTTTTGACTGTAACAATGTAAAAAGTATTTTGTAATAAAAAATAAACAATAAAAAATGTAATAAAAAGTAATCAGTTTTTTTATATAATTCATAGAGTTTCTGAATTTACACGTAGTTATTTAAATTTTAAAGCAATTTCTGCACATGTCCGCATAATTGCCCCTAATGCAATTTTACAAGCATTGCTTCAGAGAAAAAAAATACAAAATCTAAAAACTTTGATCTTGAAAATTACATAAACCCTTTTTGGCAAAATCGCAAAAAAACTGTAATTTTAGTTATTTTGTTTTTCCACAAAAATTGAACTAAATTATGTCAAAAAAGGAAATAAAACTTCATATTTTCCATTAAAAAAAAAAAAACAAATTATTTTTACGGTATTGATTGATAGATCAATATCAAGCAAAAATTAATGTTTTGTTAGAAGCATTTTGAATATTTTATAAAATACTTAAAATTCATGTAAAATTCAACACCACCCTCCCCGACAGTCTCCGTCAGCACCAACCTGCAGAAAAATCGTGTGTCTCCATCGTCGTCATCGCCTCCGTGTTGGCCAGAGACCACAATCTTTCGGTAACAAATGTTTCCGGTTCCCATTTTCTTGTCCAAGGAGGGGGAAAAGGGAGAGAAGCGGGTTAGTTTCTTCGTTTCGCCAGACACGAACATTCTCGTGGTCGAAAAGGTATATTTAATTTGTCACCACACACTCTCACCTTCAGCAACTTTACCCACATTTAAGAACTTGTACTGTTCTGTTCTTACCTTAAACTTAAGGGTTTGAGGGGGGGTTGGGGAAAAACCACCAACAATTTGTGCCTTCTTGCTTGCTTTTTTTCTTTTTTTTTCGGAAAATGTCAGACTTTCCAGCCTGTACACCAGCATGAGCTGGGTAGCTTTTAAGTGGAAAATAATGAAAATTCGTTTTGCGTGCACCTTCTTTCTTCTCTGGATGAGGGTGTTAATTTTCAACCTTCTTGAACCTGCAAAGCCGCCCGGAAGTGGACTGCAATTTAGGAATTAACCTAACCTCGAAAATTGTTACCAATTTCGGACCACTAATTTGTATTGTTTTCTTCTTCCCTTCCGCTTTTCTCGCACAGGAACAGCACTGACACAGGAACAATGGACCAGCAGTACTGTCTCCGCTGGAACAACCATCAGTCCAACCTGACGACAGTGCTGACGACGCTGCTGCAAGATGAGAAGCTGTGCGATGTCACGCTGGCCTGTGACAAGGGCATTGTCAAGGTGAGTTGGAGTTTCCGTCACCCGCCACCAGGGTGGCGGCGCCACCGTCAATTGAGAGATTGACATTCTATTGTTCTCTCTCCTTCTATGAAAACAGGCCCACCAGGCGATCCTGTCCGCGTGCAGTCCGTACTTTGAGCAGATCTTCGTCGAGAACCGTCACCCCCACCCGATCATCTACCTGCGGGACGTCGAGGTGAGCGAGATGCGCGCCCTGCTCGACTTTATGTACCAGGGCGAGGTGAACGTCGGCCAGCACAACCTGCAGAACTTCCTCAAGACGGCGGAGAGCTTGAAGGTGAGTGTCGTTTAAGATTAAGAAATTGAAACCTTCATTTCGTGATCAAAATTAGCAAAAAAAAAACTATTTTATACTAAAACTAAATGTTTTCAAATGCATTTTTAGCGAACAGAAGAAATATTTAGTTTTTTTTAAAGAAATTCAAAGTAATATTTTGAAATGATACATTTTACCAAATTTAGCAAAAGTTGAAGATATTTGAATTATTTTGAACAGTCGTGATTGAAAATTTTCATTCATTAAAAACTACTAATCAACAACTTTAGATCATTTTTTGCTTGAACTGCGTTTTATATTATTTTTTATACACATTATCATCAAATTTAGACATGTTTTTTGAAAACCGAAATTTAGTTTGTGACAATTTTAGTTTTTTTCCAAACAAATTTGTAAAAAAAAAACAATCTTCAAAAATATTGTACATTTTAGTATTCAACACACATAAATTTTAAAAGTCCTTATTGCTAAATTAAAAAATATTTAAATTATGGATATTTTGAAAATTATTCAAATTATTCAAATTATTCAAATTATTTAAATTATTCAAATTATTCAAATTATTCAAATTATTCAAATTATTCAAATTATTCAAATTATTCAAATTATTCAAATTATTCAAATTATTCAAATTATTCAAATTATTCAAATTATTCAAATTGTTCAAATTATTCATATTATTCAAATTATTCAAATTATTCAAATTACTCAAATTACTCCAATTACTCAAATGAAAAAATATTTAAATTATGAATATTATGAAAATTATTCAAATTATTCAAATTATTCAAATTATTCAAATTATTCAAATTATTCAAATTATTCAAATTATTCAAATTATTCAAATTATTCAAATTATTCAAATTATTCAAATTATTCAAATTATTCAAATTATTCAAATTATTCAAATTATTCAAATTATTCAAATTATTCAAATTATTCAAATTATTCAAATTATTCAAATTATTCAAATTATTCAAATTATTCAAATTATTCAAATTATTCAAATTATTCAAATTATTCAAATTATTCAAATTATTCAAATCATTCAAATTATTCAAATTATTCAAATTATTCAAATTATTCAAATTATTCAAATTATTCAAATTATTCAAATTATTCAAATTATTCAAATTATTCAAATTATTCAAATTATTCAAATTATTCAAATTATTCAAATTATTCAAATTATTCAAATTATTCAAATTATTCAAATTATTCAAATTATTCAAATTATTCAAATTATTCAAATTATTCAAATTATTCAAATTATTCAAATTATTCAAATTATTCAAATTATTCAAATTATTCAAATTATTCAAATTATTCAAATTATTCAAATTATTCAAATTATTCAAATTATTCAAATTATTCAAATTATTCAAATTATTCAAATTATTCAAATTATTCAAATTATTCAAATTATTCAAATTATTCAAATCATTCAAATTATTCAAATTATTCAAATTATTCAAATTATTCAAATTATTCAAATTATTCAAATTATTCAAATTTTTCAAATTATTCAAATTATTCAAATTATTCAAATTATTCAAATTATTCAAATTATTCAAATTATTCAAATTATTCAAATTATTCAAATTATTCAAATTATTCAAATTATTCAAATTATTCAAATTATTCAAATTATTCAAATTATTCAAATTATTCAAATTATTCAAATTATTCAAATTATTCAAATTATTCAAATTATTCAAATTATTCAAATTATTCAAATTATTCAAATTATTCAAATTATTCAAATTATTCAAATTATTCAAATTATTCAAATTATTCAAATTTTTCAAATTATTCAAATTATTCAAATTATTCAAATTATTCAAATTATTCAAATTATTCAAATTATTCAAATTATTCAAATTATTCAAATTATTCAAATTATTCAAATTATTCAAATTATTCAAATCATTCAAATTATTCAAATTATTCAAATTATTCAAATTATTCAAATTATTCAAATTATTCAAATTATTCAAATTATTCAAATTATTCAAATTATTCAAATTATTCAAATTATTCAAATTATTCAAATTATTCAAATTATTCAAATTATTCAAATTATTCAAATTATTCAAATTATTCAAATTATTCAAATTATTCAAATTATTCAAATTATTCAAATTATTCAAATTATTCAAATTATAAAAATTATAAAAATTATAAACATTATAAAAATTATAAAAACTATAAAAAATTTAAATTTTTTAAAAATTAATAAAATTTTAAAAATATTCCTCTTTCTATACAGTCCACGTTGTTTATGGATAACCCCACAAAATCAAAACTCTCATAAATACAAAATAACAAATTCCACAAAAAACAAAAACAAACTTTTTCACAAAAACAAAAGTTTAGAAATAAATACTGCTGATCTGGCAACACTTCCTAATGTCATGAGAATTCATAAAAATAATCAATGCCAAGTTATGATATGATTAATGATGAAAATAAACATTAACATTCTGGCAACACTGTCCACATATATCGTGACTTGATTGGAATTCGTATAACTTGTCACTGATATTGCTTGATATTGATACTTCAATAAAAAAAAATTAATGGGTTCAAATCTCTGTAAAAATCATTAATTTGGTAATTCTTGCAAATTAAACAAATTTCAGTTTATTTATTGTAAACGGAATGTCGTTAAAAAAATATTTTAATCTAAAATGTATTGATGAGATGGTTTATTCAAAATTTAATTCATTCGATTGACAACCATATTTTGGAAAACACCACAAATACACAAAACATTCTTATATGCTTTGGTTCGTTATAAATTTGCGGTAAAAAACTAAACAATCTCCTAAAATCAAACATTACAAAACTCTATGGTTTTAAAAATTATATAATTGTATGATTCTATTCATCTAAAATTCCTCAAAATATTCAAAACACTCAAAATCTAAAAAAAAAAAACAGAAAATTCCCGACATTTTTTTTTTAATTTTAAATTTTGAATCCTCTAGTATTCAAAATTTACTGGTTTCCAAAATTCTCTAAATTTAAAAAAATCAAAAATCTTGAAAATAACAAAATTCTATTTTTTTAATATTCTTTACAATGATAAAAAATCTCTAAATTCTTGAAAATTCTAAAAAAAAATCAAAATAACAATTGTTTTTGAGAATTCTCATAATTTTTAAAATTTAAAAAAATCAAAAATCTTGAACATAACAAAATTCAATGATAAAAAATTTCTAAATTCTTGAAAATTCTAAAAAATTTCAAAATGGTAATTATTCTTGAAAATTCTCAAAATTTTCAAAATTTTCAGACAAATTAAAATTAACAAAATTCCCAAATGTTTGAAACAATTCCTAAAATTTAAAAAAATCAAAATTTTCAAAACAATCAAAATTTTCAAAATATTTAAAATTTTCAAGATAATCAAATCTTTCAAAATAATCAAAATTTTCAAAATAATCAAAATTTTCAAAATAATCAAATTTTTTAAAATAATCAAAATTTACAAAATAATCAAAATACTCTTAATTCTCAAAATTATCAAAATTCTTAATATTCTCAAAATTTCAAAAATCTTAGAATCTCCAAAATTCTTAAAATAAAATCTTTAAAAAATTTCAATTCTCTAAGTTTTTTAAAATATTTCAAAAACTTTCAATTATCACAATTAAAAAAAACTCAAGAAGCTTAAAAAAATGTAATACTCCAAAATTTCAAAATTATCAAAATTCTTAAAATTCTCAAAGTTTTCCTTATTTTCAAATTTTTAAGTTTTTTTTTATTTTTTTTATTTCTTCAAAAAAAAATTTCTTTTACCAAAATTTTAAAAATCTCGATCTAAATTCCTTAAATTCTCAAATTTGTCTATATTTTCTAAATTGTCAAAATTTTCTGAATTCTTTAAATTCTTTAAATTCTCCAAATTCTCTAAATCTTTAAAAAAATCAATTCTCTTATTTTTTTTTTAAATTTTTCAAAAAAATCAATTATAAAAATTAAAAAAAAAAACTAGTACTAAAAATTCTCAAAATTATCAAAATTCTTAAAATTCTCAAAATCTCTATCAAAATTCCTAAAATTCTCAAATTTGTCTACATTTTCTAAATTGTCAAAATTCTCTGAATTCTTAAATTTCTTTAAATTCTCTAAATCTCTAAAAAAATCAATTCTCTAAGTTTTTTAAATTTAAAAAAAAAATCAATTATAAAAATAAAAAAAAAATCTAGTACTAAAAATTATCAAAATTCTTAAAATTCTCAAAATCTCGATCAAAATTCCTAAAATTCTCAAATTTGTCTAAATTTTCTAAATTGGGTCCTAAAATGAAGCTTAGATTGCTGATATTATTGTTTACAGCGATAAAGCTTATTTTTCTGAGTACAATGACCCTTTGTACGACCACAAAGAGTTTAAAATGGATTTTTAAATTAATTTTGAAATTTTTTCGCGGTCCTTCTTGACAGAAAAGCTCCTACTTGACAGCTCATTCCAAGGGGACCATAGTTGATCCATCGAAAAAATGTTGTCATGTCAAAAAAAAATTGCATTAAAATGAAAAAAAGTGATCACAAATGGTTTTTAATCGTGTTTTTAACCGTTGTACATAAAAATTGACATAGGGCTTTAGTACCCAATTGACAAAATTCTCTGAATTCTCAAAATTCTCTTAATTCTCAAAATTCGCAGGTCCGAGGTCTCACCGAGAGCAGCGCCGAAAGCCGGTACTCGTCGGACGCGGACAAAAGCCGCCCGGACCGGCCGCGGGGTGACTCCCGCGATGGCCGAGACTCCTGCCCACCTGCTTCCCTCACCAACAACAACAACAGCAGCAACAGTCTCAGCCGGGACCGGGACGCCAACAGCGGCAGCAACAACAACAACAACAATAACAACAATAACAACAACAACAACAACAACAATACTCTGCACCACGTGGCGTCCCTGCGGGAAAAGGAGCTGCGCGAGCGCGAGTCGGAGATTCAGGCGGCCCGGCGGGAGCGGGACCGGTTGGACCGGGAGCAGGCCGCGGAACTCCGACACCGGGTGGAGCTGCAGGAGCAGCAGCAGCGGCGGGTCAGCAGCGCCGATTTGTTGACGCCAATGGGCGGCGGCGGCGGCGGGCTTGACGAGCGGGACTATTCGCCGTCGGGCGGGATTGACGAGCGGGACCGGGATCTGGACCGGTCCGGCGGTGGCGACAGTGGCGGCGGGAGCAGCAAGAAGAAGCGTAAAATGTCCAGCACCTGTGATATATCTCTGCCGTCGACACCGAGCCTGATCACCGATCGGCAAGGCGGGTACGAATCGCAGGTGAGTTTCTTCCTACCGGTCGTCATGAATAAAACAACAGGAATTTGTGGTCTCTTGGGCGAAACAAAGTGGACAGAACTTCCTTTTCCCCTCCCTGCGGGGAGGAAAAAACTTTAAAACTTTATGCAAATATGTGCCCGCCCCTCTTCCCCGCCCCCTCTTTCAGAAATAACTCAAAAAAGCATCACCGGCGACACTTGTGCCGCTGCGCGGCCAAAATATTAAAAATCCATTTAAGCTTTTCTTGTCGGCAACGCCGACACTGCATTAGGCAAAACTATTTCAAATGTCCCCGCCCCGACTTTGCCCGCCTTCCTCCTCCGAAGAAACAAATTATGAATGACAAAACAGTCCCCGCCCGGACGACTCCTGTTGAATTCCGCTTGGTGCTATAACGCCCCGTAAAAATGGCACAACATTCACGAGGAGGAGGAGGCGCGACCGAAATTTACATAAACATGAATATCTTTCGTCACTTCGACAGATCTCTCTGGAAGTTGGATGGGAAATGCCATTCCAACCTCAAAAAAAAAATGCAAGCGGGACAGTGGCGTCAAACGGCGTTTGACAGTTTGCTCAAACTGTTTGACAGATAGCTTTTCCACAACCTTACGACGCCACTGGACAATTTTGCCCCCACTCAAGAGTGCCATCAAGCTTATTTAAAGCAGCTTCACCAACCCCCTCCGTGCATAACTTTGAAGGAGGAAAAAAAAACCGGGAGTTTTATGAACGGCATGCTACGATGATGCCAAGTGGTGCTGCCTAACTGCGGGCGAACTGCGAGTGAAACGTTTCAGTGCTACCACCACCACGTTTTTCTTTCTTAGTTCTTCCCATTGTGGCGGAAGAATGTTTGAAATGTTGAAAGAGAGAGCGCCGTGCAAACACACACACACACACGTGTACGGGAGTCGTACTTACAGGGGGACTTAGTTGGGGATAATCCGAGTGAGGTTACAGCAATTCTTTAAAAATTTACAATTCAGCGCAAATTTACAATATAGGTTACAAGTAAACAAACTTTAAGGTTAGAAAATTTGACAGACATTATGTTACGTTTTCATCACAAATAGAATAAAATACCACTGACAGGTGTCAAACTATTAAAGTTTAACCACAAAATAAAACTGCATTTTATTTATTTATTTACTGCAATAAAAACCGACGATTCTTTGATTCGATTGGATTTAATTCCGGTAATTGACAGTTTCTCAGCTTTGCCACGGCAGCTGTCATAGCTCGATTTTTGTTTTAATTAGTTTGTTACTTTTTATATTTCTAGTTCAGTTGCATTATTTTGAATTCATGATAGTAAAATGTAAGTATTAAATAATAAAATTTTAGGAAAATACCGAGACTTTGAAGCAATACTGGAACTTTCTAAAAATACTTCAATTTTTAAAACTTTAAATCTTTAAAATTTTCTAATTATTGCAAAATTTCAGTTAATTTATTAGACACGGAATGTACTGCCGTTCTACGCATAATTGTCCCATGTCAGTTTTTGACGATTTTGACTTTATGCCATTTTTAAGTTTAGTCTGATGTGCACTTTAAGAAAAACACATAAAATCTGGTACTTTGTTCGGAAGCTCATCAAAAACAACACCAAGTCTGTTTGTCCCATCGTTGAACTTCTACGCATAATTGTCCCACCAAGTATTTTCTTACACGGAATCATTAGTTTTACTAAGCATTATGCCTTGTTTACCTGTTGTATAGCAAGAGGATCACAAATAAGGGTGATAAACTGCTAACTGGGGCGATTAGGGACACATAGGACGAATAACAACCCACGGGACAATTATGCGTAGAAACACAGAAATCGGTCGAAAAATTTCAATCGCGTTTTTCTCAGTTGCACTTTTTTGAACATGGGACAATTATGCGTAGAACGGCAGTGTAGCTTAAAAAAATATTTTATTCTAAAATGAATTGATGAGATAGACTATTCAAAATTTAATTCATTCGATTGACAATCTATGTTGATCTATCTTCCAAAACTCTAAAAATCTCAAAAATCCTAAATTTTCTAAATTCGCAAAATACTCAAAATTTTCAGAAATTTTAAAATAAAAAAAAACATTAATGTCTTAAAATTCTCGATATACTCAAAATTCTCTAAATCTTAGAAAATTTCTGAATTCTCCAACTTTTTTTAAATGATCAAAATTCTCAAAATACTTTAAATTCTCAAATTTTTTGAAATTCATGAAATTTCCTAAATCCCAATACTCTTTAAATTTCCAACAAAATCTCAAAAAAATTATATTCTCAAGTTTTCTAAATAAGCAAAATACTCTTAGTTCTCAAAAATATCAAAATCCTTCAAATCTTAAAAGTTCTGAAATTCTTAAAATCTTCAAAATGTTGAGATTCTTAAGTTTTTTAATTTTTTAATATAATTTTTCATTTCCTTCAAAAAATTTAAATTGACAATATTTCCGTAATTCTCTAAATTCTCAAAATACTCATATTTCTCAAAATTATCAAAATTTTTCAAAATCTCATTTTTTTCTAAATTCTCTAAATTTTCAAAATTCTCTTAAATGTCTTAATTCTCTAAATTCTAGATTAAATTTTCAAAACAACCTATCCCTCATGGGTTTCCTATGCAGATAGGGCCTTTTGAAAATTTAATAGAGAATTCTCTAATTTTTCATAATTTTCTAAATTCTCAAAATTCTCAATATTCTTTAAAAAAATATTTTTTTTCAGAATTTTCAAAGTTGTCAAAATTGTAAAATTTCTCAAAATTGACAAAATTCTTCATATTTTATGAATTCTCAGAATTATCATGTTCTAAAAATTCTCAAAATTTCCAAAAGTCTCAATTTTTTTCCGGTCTCTAAAATTTTTTAAAATCATTAAAATTTTCTAATTTCATGTTTTTCCGAAATTCTCAATAATTCTAAATTTCTCAAAATACTTGATCGAAATTCTTAAAATTCACTATTTTTCCTAAATTTTCTATATCGTCAAAATTGATAATACTCTCTAATTTTTCTATTTTTTTGTTAAATTCGACTCAAAATTGTCAAAAAAATTAAAATTAAAATTAAAATCACAATAATCAAAATTCTCAAAATTTTCAAAATATTAAAAATTCTCAAAATTCTTAAAATTCTCAAAATCCTCAAAATCTTTAAAACTTCAAAATTTTATGTTTTTTTTCGAATTCTCAATTTTCCCAAATTTCTTAAAATACTCGATCAAAATTAACAATTTCGCCTAAATTTTCTAAATTGACAAAATTCTCTGAATTCTCTAAATTCTCTAATTTCTCTAAATTCTCAAAATTCTCTTAATTCTCTAAATTTTCTAATTTCTCGAAATTCGCTAAATTCAAAATCATTAAAATTCTTAAAATTCTTAATTTTTATAAAAAAATTAAAATCTCAAAATTTTCTACATTTTAAAATTTTGACTAAAATACTCAAATTTGACCAAAATACTCAAATTTGACCAAATACTCAAAATTGTCAAAATACTAAAAATTGTCAAAATACTCAAAATTGTCAAAATACTCAAAATTCGCAAAATACTCAAAATTCGCAAAATACTCAAAATCCACAAAATGTTCAAACTTTCAAAATTCTCAAAATCTTTGAAATTTTTATGTTTTTTTTTATTTTATGAATTTCCTCTCACTACATTCTCATTCCTTCACAACATTCTCAAACAATTCAAAGTTTTCCAAAAATTTCAAAATTTGGAAAACTCTAATTTTATTTAAAGATTAAAATTCTTCAAATTTCTAATTTTAGTAAATCATCAAAATTCTCTGAATTTTTTAAACAAAAATCTATTTTTTTTGCAAAATTTCCTAAATTTTAATTTATTAATATTCTTAAAAATTTCAAAAAATTTCAACATGTTCAACATTCCCAATATTCTCAACATTCGTAACATTCTGAATTCATAATGCTCTCAAATTCTTAAATTTGTATTTTTGGAACAAAAAAAATAAAATTCTAGGTTTGGATTGAAATTTTCTCTCAATCTTAGTTTTTTTTATTAATGTATGTTTGTTTTTTAATGATTTCTTCGATTTTTTTTATTTTATTCGCAGCTAGCATTTTTTAGAAAATTTTAATATTTATGTAGACTATTGAATTAATTAAACGTTTTAAAGCGTTTTTCCAAATAAATGGATTTTTTTTCTTCAAAATATATAAAAGAGATTTTTTATATGAGGAATTTGCTGTAATGGTGTTGTAAAATTTAATAAAACTAAATGGACACAATACGTAGTTTTTGGATGGCCCCCAAACGCCAAAATCAAAATCATTTGAAAATAAATAGAAAGGTATATAAATAAATACAAATTTTCCTTGTTACCAACAGCATTTTTCAAAATGAGTTGTAGTAGTGTTTCAAGCAAAACAATGTTGATAGGCTTTGCCTTGTCTTTGGCCTTATGGCATGGTTTTGCTTGATTTCCATCCTTTCAAAAGGAGCGTCACATTGGATATAAACAAACAGTCTCTCCCACTTGTTCTATTGACAGTTCTAAGCAAAACAATGTTAAAAGACCAAAGAGAGCTCAAAAATAAACATTGTAAATATCAAGCAAAACAATGTAAATGGGCCCATGTCAAAGTGTAAACACGTCAGTTGATGTTTACATTCTTAGCGAGCAGAATAGACTCATTGTTTACATTCCGACATTGGCCCAATTACATTGTTTGGCTAGATATTTACTAAAGTGAGAATGTAAAATTATTAACAATTTTACACGTTTTTCCTCCTCCCTACCAGGCGTCATCACACAGTAGTTTCAAGCTAAGTCCAAAGCCCGAGGACGAGTTCAAGGGCGGGTCGGGCTCGCCCGCGCCCGTCCTCTCCCTGTCCGGCCACCCGATCATCCAGTCTAGTATTAAGCAGGAGCTGCCCGACATGCCCGGCGTTCGACATCACTCGCTACCTCCAGACTTCCCGGTAAGTGACGATCACTCTATTGTTTTGCTATTGTTTTGTTAACCTCCTCCATTGGGCTCCTTTGTTCTAGAAAGAAAGTGACGTAACAATGCTAACATTCCCTACCCGCTACTAACACTAACACACACAGACTCACGTTATCGCTTAGATACTCCTAGTTTTGTTTTCTTTCTCCTTCTCTCTCTCTTTCTGGTGCTGGCTACCCTTCATTTACTCTTCATTTCCGTGTTTACCTTTATTATTATTTGTGTTTTGTTTTCGTTACTGTAAATATGTTTTCCTCATCAATTGGAACTTTGTCTAGGTTTTTTCTTTGAGCCGGTTCTTTTGGTTCCATATTTTTTACAAAACAAACAAACGACAAACAAGCAAGCATACTTTTGTTTACTATTTATTTCGGTCTTGAGAAAGGAACTTTTTTTTAACAAAACGAAAAATAATTATACCCACCGATTGCTTTCTAGCACACACATACTTAAACACCCCTTTTTTTGAAAATCAAAACAATGACTGCGCCAAGCGCAAACGAACGCAATCTGTCAACTGTCATCGGCACAACCAAATCAAAAAAAAAAAAAGTAAACAAACGCGCGCGCGAGCGCGCAAAACGCAACAATCAAAACAAACATTTTTCTCGTCAAATTCATCGGAAGGATGAAGGATTCGAATTGTTTCTCGCGGGCAGCAAACACGGCAGGTTCGATCAATCAAAATTTTGTCTGTTTTAGTCGGAAAAGTTGTAGCGAAACGAAAAAAAAAAACAAAACAAAAACAAACAGCGAGCGAACTCTGAAAGAATCGAGCGTCGAAAAGAAAAAATCTAAACAATGTGTTCATTGTCGTCCCTTGCGAATCAAAACAAATGCCAAACATAAACAAACAAACAAAAAACTATGAGTAATTTTGCAGTAAGCAAAGCAAAGCATTGTCCCTTCCTCCACAGTTGTTGGTAGATTTGTGAAAGCTTTATCAAAAAACAAAACAATCAATACACACTAGCGAGACACCAAAAATAAACAAAGCAAACAACCCGGCGCAATTGTTTACAAAACCCTTCCTACCCCTTCCTATGTTTGACAGAAAAATGTTTGGGGATGTGAGCCGTCCTCGGGCAAATCTTCCCAACCACAACAACAACAACAACCGTCGACGTCCGGAAGTCGGGCGCCCACGCTAACCCTGACCACGACCACCACAACTGCCATAAAGGAGGAACCGTTCCACCCGCAGAACCTGCTCCACCAGCAGCGTCAGCAGCAGCAGTCCCTCTTTACGAGCCTGGCCGAACAGCTGAAGCCGTCGACTTCCGGCCAGCAGAGCCAACACCAAACCCAGCAGCTCCAGCTGGCCCAAAGTACAATTTCGATCATCTCGAACGCGGCCGCGGCCAGTCCGGGCCAGTTCTCCGACTGGTACCGACTCCAGCAGCAACAGCAAACCCGTGGATCTTCCAGTGCCAATCCGTCGGCGGCGGCGTCCGCCCCCGGAACCACTTCCGCCGAAGAATCCCTCCTGGAGGAGATCTTCCGGACGCCGGTGGAACCGCCACCACCGGTCCCGCCCCGCCCGAAACCCGCGGCAAACCCGCGTGCCCGCGCCCCGACCACGACCTCCTCGTCGCGCAAGGGTGGCCGCTTCCGGCCCAACTGGCTCGACCAGTTCGATTGGCTCAAGTACGACGAAGGGAAGAACTACATGTACTGCGAGTTTTGTCGCCGCTGGAGCAACGACATCCCGGACATCCGGACGTCGTTCGTGGAGGGCAACTCGAACTTCCGGCTGGAGATTGTCAACCATCACGACAAGTGTAAGGCGCACCGGCTGTGCAAGGAGCGCCAGATGAGGGAGCTCGAGCTGAGCGGAGGAGGAGGGACTTGAGGGAGGAGGAGCGGTCCGGAGTTCCGGACTAGCAGCAGCGAGGTAGGAGGATGTTGTGATAAACCAAAACCCGGTCCCGTGGAAGCCATCAGGCCAGCGAAACGCTGGCGATCGTTAACGATCGTTACTTTATTTTTGCGTAGAATTAGAGGTTAGAAAGTTTTTAGAGAGTTTAGTTTTCCTTTTTTTGCAGAAGATGAATTTAAAACTGTTGTTTTTAGAGAGAGTGAGAAAACTTTGAAGAGAGCAGCTTACAGCCGGAATTGATGTTAAAAGTGAATATTTTGTTTCTCAAAGTAAAACATAAAGTCGAAAGAAATACATGTAAACCAGTAGGAACACCAGAGAGTAAACAATAAAAAAAAGTGATGAATTTAAGCCGAGTTTGGACTGTGTGTTGTGTGTTGCGTAACTTCCGGAAAGAAGTCCTTTGACAGTTGACGGAATTGTGTGGCGGCGTTGCAGTGACCTTGAAAAATCAAAACAAAACACAGGGGCACCTTCTTCAGGTTATAATCAACATTTTGACAACCTCCGCAAACGTCAAACCGAGTCAAACCAGTACATCCTGCTACCGGATCTAGAATTCTGGATAAGATCTGGCAGCTTCGGTTTCCGGTTTGACGTTTGCTGAGTTTGGGGCAAAAATGAGACTTCAGTAAGCTTTATTGGCAAGATGGCGTCGTTTGTTTACAAACATGAGATTTTCATGGAAATTTTATCATTTTGCTGAAGAGAAGACAAACATTGTAAATGTGCCTAAGTGTAAACAAACGAGTGTAAAGCTGTCAGACCAAAGGGGGTGTGGCTTTTTGTCGAAATCGGTTAAATCAAATAGATTATAATATAAATATATCAAATTTTATGCCGAATTCTAGGTGTTCATCTAAAGAATCTTAAAATAAGTTATGCGGAACTATGTTGCTTCTTCTTACATCATTTCCCTCTGGAGCAGAACTTTCAAAGGGCGCACAAGCATTTTGACAGCTGCAACTGTTTTGCAAATTCCAAGGCAAAAAGTAATGTTTGAGGGTGGGGAGGCAATCTTTTGTTTACACTACGAGTTTTGTGAAAATGTTACCTGAAGCGACAATTATTAAAATAGTTAACTGTCAAAGTGCTCATCCGCCCTTATTAAATGTTGCACCTGCCTTAATGTGAGCAGGATAGCGTTTTTGGCTTAATCACATTGTTTTGATTGTATTTTGTCAAGTTGTCCAACTAGAAAAGTTATTCCTAATTTATCCGATTTTATTAAATATTTTTGTTATGATCAAATGATAACAGAACACAGTTTAAAAAAACATGGAGGAATATTTAAAGATTCTGGAACAGGAAAATTTTAACTTTACCTCTGTGAAAATTTACATCTTTTGTGTGTAATTTCACATATTCCACATGCATAATAAATCACATCGAAAAAAAGGTAATATTCAACCATCCTCATTTGTTTACTATGTAGCAAAATTAACATTATCAAGCATAACAATGAAAATGTTTAAAGGACGAGGAGAACGCAAAGATTCCACCATGCTCACGTCAGTTGATGTTTACATTGGAAACGAGCAAAAAAGATTTTTTATTTAACTTTTGTTTGTTTTGGAAGATTTTTATTCACACATTTCTGGATTAATTTCACCCGTTTTTTATTATAGTTTTTATTAGAATTCTTAGAAAAAGTGAACCACACTCAAGTAAAATAACCCAAAATTCATTCCTAAGTACGTGGAGTTTGAACGGGGGGATGGCACCCCTATTCCGACCTAAGCAAACCGACAACAGTCGACATTAGCACGGTTGTCAAATGAGAGCTCACAACAAAAACACTAACTGTCAAATGGTAGCCCATAAAAAATCATTGTTTGGGTTTTTGATTTTCAAATTTCCTGCAATTCAAACGATAAATATCTGAAAAAAAAACACGTGAATTGTGTTGCTGATGGTAAATTCTATCATATCCTTGGAGATTCCATCCCAATATTGGCTGAAAATTCATATCGAAAATAGTGATTTTTCTGTTTACCTTTTTTTTGCTTTTTTTCTTTGGGTCGATCAAACAGTGCACCCGTACACTAAGAATCGGCATTACACATTTTTCAGTTTGGTTTTACACATTTGCATGGTACTTTTGAGTTTAACCAGGATTCGTGTTACCAAAGTAATATGTATAACACTGATTCTAAGTTTTTGTTATCTGAACTTCCAAGATGGCGGCTTCTTCGCTACCCCCTGAGTTTGAAGAAATCTAGGTAAAATTAATTAAGAAAATAGTTATTTGAAATGAGCGTGTACGTTCCTGTTTGACGTTTCGAGATGAGGCTCTCGTTTTTTTTACGTCGGTATCGGTCTTTTTCAAATTGTTCTGCTAGAAAACTTCTGTTGTGTTGTTGTTGCTATGTTGACGTTTCTTCACCAACAGTTTTCATAGGGCGAATGGCGGTGTCGATTTTACGATTTTTTTTATCAAACATGTTAAATATAAAATATTAAAAAATAATTATGATTAAATTAGGGAGCTTTCTATTATGACGTAACGAAAATTTTAGAATCAACAAATTTTTTTATTTGCTGTTTTACGAAAATAAGGTAATATTTTTAAGGGAACGAAAGGGAAATTTTCAAAGCGTACCAAAAAAAATTGGGTTTTTTTACAGATTTAATAAACAAACTTTTCATTTTTAGCTTGTTAAGTGCTTGAGTCAGAAGTATTCAAAACCACCTAAAAAGCAGAAAATGAAAATAATGTTTATTGGACCTTAAAAATCTACTGAAACCCTTTTTTTAACAGAGAAATTATTGTTTTTATAGAAAAAAATAATATTGAAATTTATGAAAAAAGTCGTGATTTTTCTAAAATAACAAAAAAACGTTTACAAAATTCATTTTTAAAAGCAAAATATCAAAAAAAATTGTTGAGAATGATTTAGTTATTTTTATTTTTAAGTAGTATGTATTTATTTTTTCTTTTAGTTGTGTTCATTTCATTAAGTACTTGTTCCGAACTTCGAATTTGACCCTTTCGAATGTTAGGGTTGATTTTGAAATGTTGGTAATATTTTTTGGGATGACCGTAAAATTTCACAAGCATTTTTATTTTAAAATCGAAACCAGACCAAAACTTATCGAAAATCGTAGGAAAAATTGGAAAACAACTGAAAAAGGTTTTTTTTCTTAGTTTCAATTCTTTGCGAAGCTTCATCTCAGCAATTAGGTATTTGTCCAATGTTCAAATTCCAAAAAAGAAAATTGTTGAGAAATCTTTCAGCTAGTCAGAAAAAAACGGAAATAGACATACACGAATAATTTTTAAAACTTAAATTCTAAACTTTCAACTGAAATAATCAATTTTTAACGATGAAACAAGAAAAAAATAGTCCTTTTCGATTGCAAGTCAAATTTACTGGCAATTTAATTAAAAATTATTTAAGTAAAAATTTGTTGAGCTCAAAATTGCCCCTGGATCAACCCTTGAAGGGTTTGAAAAAACAAAAAGTTTTCCTATATTTCATTTTTGGTGTAAAAAAAAATGTTGGGATATTCTTTTAGGGGTGTAAATATTTTGTTATATTCTCTTAAATATTACCAACTACCATCATCTTTACTGAAAACACTGAGTCGATATATATATATATCGTATTGTACAAAAAATAATAAAATCATTTTCATAAAAAAGACAGAAAATTGCTCTGAAGTTTCATTTTTCACAAAACTCAAAGTTTCAGAGTCTGTATAGCCCAGCAACCAGCAGTTCGATAAGCAATTGACAAAGAAAAATTGTAGGAAATTTTATCTGCAATTGGATTTTTTTTTTCTGCGAGGGTGCTTTTTCCTCATGAAATATTTTTGAATTGCTAAAAACTAAAGTTTTTCTCGAAAACCTTGACCTTAATTTTTTGAATTTTATTTGCGATTATTCAGGTTTTCATAATTCTTTGAAAAAATCATTCCTCCGGTACCAGATTTTGCACCATCCTAATCTATCGTAGGATTTAAATATTTAGTGATTAAGAGCAAAATTAATGAATGGGAAGTCATAGTTATAACCTACAACTTTGCTCAAGACGCCAAATCGATCAGAAAATCCTTTCTCAAGGCACAGGTTTTCTAATATTCACAATCCCATTTTATATTACAGCCCGCAAAATTTTATGGATCCTTTTATAAAAAAACATATTTTTTTTTACAAAGGAAAAGATTTTTCAAAATATAAAAAAAAATATCTGGAAAAAATAGGCAAAATTCTAGAAAATTACACAAATAACAAAAAAAAATGTATGACAGATCTGTCATTTTGATTTTAAACGGAAATTTAGCAACACATTCAAAGTATGTTTACATGGCTGCTGCGATATTGTTTGCATCAGATCTCCTATCTCTTTCTAGCAAAAGTTTTTTGCAAGGCGACTTCTAGCTGGTTTTTTTGACTGACCGCCCGATATGTCAGCCAATATATTTCGCAGGGCTGTGACAGTTCGAGCTCGATCGTTGTTTGCATCAGAACACTGTGAAGAGGAGTTCGTCATTTTTGGGTTAAAATATTTTTTTTTCACTGGGCCTAGAAAGAAATTGTTATTGTTGAAAATTGATTACAAAGAGTAGGGGAAATTTTTGTATCTTTGACAAGTTAAGAAATCGGTCCAAACTCTAATTTACTATATGGAGAAAGGTTTCAGATTTTAAAAATAGTTAATTTCCTAGCTCTTTAACAACAATTTAACTCTAACAAAAAATAAACAAGTATAAAGCAACCTCATTGTGCGAACAGATAAACAACCAGCAAACTGCAAGGAAGCACGCCACTTCACCCCCCCTTTCAGAAGTGGCCCCCGCTGGCAACACTGTTGCTGCCGTTTCATCCTTCTCGTGCAGAAAAAGCTCCACAGAAAATAGAAAGAAAGTTAAAAAAAAACCAACCGCCAGCAGCGATAAGGAAGCCATTGCTTTACATTGTTTGCAATCTTTTCCACTTGTTTCTACCAGAGAGCACGATCCAAATGTGTGCGCGCGGAAAATTAACTTTTTAATTTAGCCGAAATCTGACAGTTTGTAACGTCACGTCGCAAAAACAAAACAAATGTAAAATCAAGTTTTGCGGTGGTTGCGCTTCTGCGAAGCAACCAGTAATAAATCCAAACTTTTCTTCATCAAACGATAGAGTGACAGTTTTCGGGAGGGGAGGTTGGGAAAACTTTAGCTTTTCATAATCCTGCTCCGACGACTTCCTTGTAATGTTTGCCAACGTACAAGTTTGCTCGTTTATCGTGCGGGACTCTTACAGAACGTCTCCTCCAGGTGTGTGTGTGACGGCACACATACAAACGCTGTGTATGTGTGACACCGAACTTGGGTCTTTCGGGGGAAGAAAAGAGCAGGTTAAGTAAAAGCTCATCATCATCACGACTGTGTCGCCGCAAACGATCTCTTCACGCCCGGTTTTCGTCGTTCCTGAAGGGGGGAAGCAAGGCGGAAGAAGTGTGATTATCCTTTAATCCTCACTTGTTTAAACAGGACTTTTTTTGCCGGAAACCACGACGAGTTGGCCAGCGCAGCTGTCCAATTAGTCCTGTCGAAGTTCGAGTGGTTTTATACCTTCAGAAACGCGCTCGTTTTCACCTCCTGTCAGTGGAGACAAAAAAAAATTCCTGAAGGGAGGACTCGACAAATTCCTTTCATGTTAATTTCGCACAAAAAAAAGTTACACCTTTCTCACGTCGAGATGGCGCTGCCAGGTGACATTCCTGAAGGGAGCTGGGCGGGCAAGTGGTGTGCAAACAACATTCTTGTTGTCGCCGTCATCTCAAATGTCCGCGCGTTCCCGGAATGGCACGTGCAGGATGACGCCAGAAAAAAATGGCGCTGAAAGGTGACACGTGCTCGTTGCTTTTTTTTGCGTGTCGAGAGCAAATAGTTTAGCGCTGATGAACGGACCGGAAGTGGGGGGTACTTCTTCTAATGAGTTAAAGAGGGTTAGGTTAACCAACTTGGTTGAGAGGAAGTGCAGCAAAAGTGCTCTTCAAATGCTGATTTAAAGTCGATTTAGGGCGAAGAGGCATTGAAATTTGCATTCTTATGAGATAAAAGCTCCGTTCAAAGAGTTTGTTTTGATCAGGTAAGCGAACTGTCACTTTGCACACTGATTGCAACCTAGCTAATTTCGTTCAAATTTTATCCAAGTCTTGCTTTATTTTGCATTTTTTTTAAAATGAGATCAAATCTTCGTTCAAAGTGTTTACATTGATCAGGCAACGAACTGTCACTTTGCACACTGATTGCAACCTAGCTAATTTCGTTAAAATTTTACCCAAGTCTTTAATGCTTTATTTTGAAAAGGTTTTGCATATTTTTAAATGAGATCAAATCTCCGTTCAAAGTGTTTATATTTATCAGGTAACCAACTGTCATTTCGCACGCTAAACGCAACCCTAAGCAAACTTCCTTCAATTACTACCCAAATTTAACTCCACCGACAAAGTAATTTCTCTTCCCAAATCGAAACAAAAAAAAACAAAAATCGCAAGCGCCAATCGTTTCGGGCTCCTAAACTGAACCATAAATCTGTCACACGTTCCTTATTTCCCAAATGTCACTAGTCAAGCTGCTACTGCTTGCACAGCCATTTTTTTGCTACTGCAACGTTTACTTTCTTCGATTCGACATACGATCCGATTTCTCCCGGGAAGGGACGGACTGGGCCCTCCCAAAACGGTTCGAAATTGATTTTTGATACAGTCAATTTGTTGCACTTTTCGGGTGTGGGGGCTACATGATACGACATGCTTTTGGGGTTTCCTTTTCGTTTTTGGATTTTTCCCCAGAAGGGAATTGACTTCTGGGACGTGGACGATGGAATTCTTTATGGAAAAGTAGTTTTAAGCTTGAACCTGATTTTTTTTTACAACTGTCAAAATTGCACGTTAAAATGTTTGCACAGTTTCTACTAGTTGATGTGTCAACATTGCACACTAATAGAAATCAACCAAAATCTAAAAAAATATTACCCTTATCAAATTCACATAACCTCCTTTTAATTTTCGACAAAACCAACCCACAAAACAACCGTCACAACTCTCCAGAGGGGTTGCCAAAACGATTTCCCCACCACTCCCTAATCAGCGACCAAAACCCGTCAAATGCAGTGTGTGAATCGTCCACTCTGATTGCAATCGGCCAAATCACCTCCTCCTTTCCACAAACATCATTATAAATGCATAACTCAATCCATAAACAAACAATCGAAATTACATTATTCGAGAGATGCGCCCCCGTCGATTTTCCACCGTTCCACCACCGTTTTGCAGAGGCCGGCAATCGTTTCTCATTTTGCAAAAACTCACAGTTGATTTCCAAGGCTGACCATCATAGAGTGGAAATCTAGATAGGTTGGTAGCACTGAAGCTGATAAAATTTAAACACTTGCTTGGGTACTCAAAGTTGGGTAAAAAATACAAACATCAAATGTTTAAAAATAATAAATATCAATTTCAAACAAATCAAAGTCACAATTTAGTGTGTAAAGTGACAGCTCGACAGTTTGATTATCACACGTTCATGCAAACTAACTCATTTCTGGATTACAAATAACACAGAAATTAGTATTTACATTTTTCTTTTCAACTCTTCCAAATGTTTTTTTTCGCTTTGGACCGAGTGTAAACAAATTAGTAAGATTAGTTAAGCGTGTAAAATACAGGCAGTTCGATTGGCAGTGCCAAACTACACTTACTTTTATAAAAGAAACTTACTCAAACATAAATAAAAAATAATTTAAAGCAAAACTGTTTTGTTCTGGATTTACCGTGTAAAGTGACAGTTCTGCTCGGTCTTCCAAAAATAAGGCATTTCACTATTTTTTTTTTACTAAGATTTTGTCCACTGAATTTGAGGCAAAATACGATTAAATTTCACAAAAAAATAGGTAATTGAGGTTAAAATAATGAATTCACGTTAAAATCACTTTGAAAATAGTTCTTTTGGAAAAACATGAAAATATTTGTTTAACTAAGAAGCTTGTTGATCATTTCAATAGTTTTGACAAGCTTTAAAACGATTTTCCAACTGTGATTTGATTCTATACTGTTGCACTGTTAAAGTGCAAAAATCACCCTTTCCTAAACATCGTTTCACTCAAAACTGAGTAAAACGAAAACATCGATCACACGCAAAATCCAGAACGAACATTTTTCCGTTTCTTTTAAGTAATTTTTTAAGGGAAGTTAAAATGTATTCCCATTTTTTCAACTTTTTTTAAAAAGCGAATCAACTTAATGAGGTATTATACTATGATAAAACAAACAAACTCGCTTTGTTTGCGAAATTACCGCAAACAAGTATGCGATTTTGGCAAACTGTCAAACACAAAAAAAGTGCGAGTTTGTTTGTTTGCCATAGTCCAATACCTTCTTAAGTTGATTCGTTTTGAAAAAAGTAAACAAAAGGAAATAAATTCTAACTTTCTTCTTAAAAAGAAACGATTAGAATTAAATGGAAAAATAATCGTTTAGTCAATAATTCTGAAATCTAGATTAAATTTTCAAAACAACCTATCCCTCATGGGTTTCCTATGCAGATAGGACCTTTTGAAAATTTAATCGAGAAATGAGTTATTTAAGATCAGCGTCGGAACTGCAATTTCCCACGCAAAATCCAGAACGAACATTTTTCCGTTTCTTTTTAAGCCGTTTTTTTTAGGAAAGTCAAAATGTATCCCATTTTTTTTTTACTTTTTTTTAAAGCGAATCAATTTAAGGAGGTACTAGACTATGACAAAACTAACAAACTCGCTTTGTTTTCGAGATTGCCGCAAACAAGTGTGCGATTTGAGCAAACTTTCAAAGATAAAAAAGTGCTAGTTTGTTTGTTTGTCATAGTTTAATACCTTCTTAAGTTTATTCGTTTTGAAAAAATCGTTAACAAAAGGAAATAAATTTTAACTTTCTACAAAAAAAAAACACAATTTAAATGAAATGAAAAATTATCGTTCTGAATTTTGCGTGTGCAATGACAGTTCTGCACGCTTATCTAAAATAACGCATTTCAGAATTATTGTTGCTCTCTTTTTTTTAAATTCTAAAATTTTATTCAGTAGAAACAAATTATCTAATTTTGAATGAAAAAAACCGTAACCTGCGTGAAAAGACCACCACAATTCTGAAAAGTTTTAATTTCGACGAAATTTGAGTTAGAAAAAAATACTTATTTCAGTCATATTGTCTCAAGGTGTAATTAGCTCAAGTTTTAGTAAGTTCGACGCAACAAACAAGTGAAACTCATATAAAGAGTAGATTCAACCCTAAGCTGTTTCGAGGAAATCTGAATAAAAATTATTCATTTAAGAGTTGTTTTCGCTCATTCTACAAATAAATTAACGATTTAATCCATGATGTCTTACTCACGAGTCTTGGTTAATATTTCGTACAAAAAGAGTCAAATTTATGCAAATTTGGGTTAAAATCACGTTAAAAATAGTGGAAAGATATCGTACCTTATTCCGGAATAGATTTAATTTCGATTAAATTTGAGTAAAAATAAAACATTTTAATGTTTTTCTTCCACATATACTGGCGAAATTGGTCCTACTCAGGCATTCAACGCAAAAAACGAATCAAAATGCATTTCAATTTGAGTGGAAAAAACCCTAAATTTATTAAAAAGACAAAACAAATATTTTTACCCAGAATTGATCTTGATTATTGACAAAATTGATCAAAATAGAGTCTTAGTGAATTTCGCGCAAAAAAAAAATCAAAATTCATTTAAAATTAAAATTTCAGTGGAAATTACACTAAACTAAGTAAAAAGACAAACCAAATATGTTTAACCCAAAATTGATCTTGATTTTTGATAAAATTGTATCTAGTTAATCTCACGCAAAACAAAACGAATCAAAATTCATTTAAATTTGATTAGAACTCAGCATGAGCATGAAGAATAATTTGAATACAAATTACCCTAAACTGAGCAAAAAGAAAAAAAAACTATTTTGCTAAGAATTAATCATTATTTTTGATCAAAATACGAATAAAAATTCATTAATATTTCAATGGAAATAATCTTTTTTTTTATACAAAATTGATAAAAATTGGGTCTTAATAAAACTCACGCAAAAATACAAACCAAAAATTCATTCAAATTTCGAATTTAAGTGAAAATTATCCTGAACTGAGTAAAAAGACAAAACAAATATTATTAACAACAAATGATCTTTATTTTTGACAAATTTGGTCAAAATTGAGTCTTCGTGAATTTTACGAAAAAAAAACAAAAATTATTCTAACATTAGCGTGTAATGTGATAGTTTCACACGTTTATCGTAAAAATCAGTTTTCCAGAGTTTTTTCACATTTTTTTTTTCAAAATTTAGACTGAGTTTATTTCATGTCAAATTGTAGTTAAATATAGCAAAAAAAAACGAGCGGAATTTACCACAAAATGAGTTAGGTTTTGACGAAATCTGCGTAACAAAAATAACTCTAAAATTGTTTATTTTTTATTAGCGTGTAGAGATGGTTTGAAATTTGCTTGCTGTCATTTTATCAGTGTTGCCAATTTAATTTTTAATTTCTTTAGATTGTTTTTTAATTCTAAAAGTGTTGCCAAATTTCTAATTCTTTTTGGACATTTAAAAAAATATTTTCAACAAAAATTAGAACATCATAATAACCAATCTATGGCTTCGCCCTCTTTCGCCGGTGCGCACCACTATTTGTGGGCGACACCTCCGTGGCCAAACCCGAACCGGGACGAGGACATAACCAGAGGATAACGATTATATGCTAATAATGGTAAAAGGCAGTCGCGCGCGCAATATGATTCCAACTTCCTGGCGACCTCGAAGCTTGACCGCACAGTTGACGCCGGAAAATTGCGTTTGCGGCAGTGTTGCCATATGCCTTTTTTCACGTTAGCGCAATTTTTTCGAAGAATTTCGATGTTGATGGCAACACTGCCACAAACCAAAAGTTAAAAATACCATTGACGTCCTTTTCCAAAAAGTCGAAGTAGCAATTTACAAAATTTGTTTGCAGAATTCGCCCTTTCCTCTGGAGCCACCACCACCCAAAAAATCAGTGCCTGCAATTACACAGTCTGCCCCGGACGTTTGGGAGTGTGTTCCGTGCGCACAAAAAGTGGACATTGTCCCAGAGCTGGCACCCCTCCCGAGAGGCTCTTCTTTTGCAGCCGGAAGAATCCGGCAGTTTCGATGCAGTCCAGACGCACACGTGTGTGTGCAGAGTTGCAATAATAAAATTATGATGAAAGAGGGGCGGCCTCTTTTTGGCCAGAGGACTTTTTGGGGGTTGAGAAAGTAAAGGGAGAGCGACTTGGCAGCAGATTGTCGCCCCCGGAACCGGTTCCGACTGCTGGAAGAAGGGGGGGGGGGGGGGGTTGCTTTTTGATGATCTTTTACTTCTCGATGGAATACTGCAATTGAATTAGGCTTTTGGATTGGAAATAATGGGGGAGAATTAAAGGGGACAGTCAATGCAATTTGTATGAATTTAATAAGGAAATCGAGGAAATTGGCTTTATTAATAACGCAGACTTGTTCGGACTCAATTTTGGAAACTTGTAGAAGGATAACCTTATTTCAAGTAAACGGAATTTAGCGTGTAGAGTGACAGCTTGTGAAAATCGACGCCAACTTGGGTTACTGTCACAAAATTGTAAACATAAACAAACTGACAGCAAATGATTTCCGAACTAAATTTTGAGTAAGATTGCATTCAGGTTGCAGAATAACCTCATCAGACGTAATCATAATTTAGCGTGTTGGATGACAGCTCGCGATAATCGTCAATAAAAAATGTAAACAAAAACAAACCAATAAAAGGGTTTTCACGAACAAAACTGCACCAATCAAAACCAACCCATTTCGTATAGTTTAAATCCTCCTCCGTCAATTCCGAGTTAACTTCCGCCCCTCCTCAAAAAACCGATTAGCAAATCCCCACATCGCAGCAACCCCGCCAGGAAACTAATTATCCGTCAATCTTCACCGTCATTTGTCACCCAATCTGGTCCCGCTTACAGGGAACGCTACGAACTGCACCGGGCAGGATTTACATTTTTAATTAGGCAGCCCGACCAAGGTTGGCCAGTCCGGTCATCAATGATAGATTCCGACGAGGACCGGTTGGACTCTGCCGATTTCGCGCTGGCACTTTTGCAAAACAATAGCTAATTAAGTTTGAATTTATCAAATTACTCTGGATGGGGCCCCCCGGAAATCGTCTAATCGATCACAGGAGGCTACGAACGGCATGAGTCCTCTCAATAGCTCATTATTGGGGGGATTTTGGGGTACGGGAAAGTTTTGGAGGTTAACTGAAAACGAAACTGATTTTGACAGTTCTCGGTGGCGATTTGTTTACGTTTTGAGAGGGCGCAACTTGGAATGACTCAACTCAGATTTCGCCAAAGTTGGACCTACTCAGATATGAGTAAGCGGGAAAGCTGTCAGATTTGAGTAAATTTCATTCGAATCCTGGTGAATTTTGCTCAGTTCAATTTTGAGTCAAATTCACCCAAAAATTGACAGATGCTCTACTTGCTTATTCCTGAATAAGATTGGTTTTGACAAATTTTGAGTAATTTTGGGTGTACCATCTTGGATTTCTCATGTTTGAGTGCTTAACTCCGTACGAGATAAAAGTAAACACAGTTTTCAGGTTATTGAAATTAAACTTAAATTTATATGTTCAGTTTAGCGTGCAGTGTGACAATTCTCGGTGGTTCTTTGTTTACATTTGAAGAGGTGACTTGGGACTTGGGATTACTCAAATTTCGCCAAAATTTAATTAGCAACTAGAACTGTCAGATTTGAGTAAATTTCACACGAATCCTGGTGAATTTTACTCAACTCAATTGTCAAATTCACCCAAAATTTGACAAATTTTCAGCAATTTTGGATGCACCATTTTGGATTTCCCATGTTTGAGTGCCTCACTCAGTACCAGGAAAAAAGTAAACACAATTTTATGGTTAACTGAAAACTTAATTAACTTTATTTGTTCAGTTTAGCGTGCAGCGTGACAGTTCTCGTTGGTTCTTTGTTTACGCTTGTAGGGTAGCTAGACCCAAAGACAAAAAGTGCAAACAATCAATGTATCCTGCTCAGTTCAGTGTGTGTTTACATCTAGAACTATTTGTTTATACTTCCTCTGTTTTGCTTGACTTGGCAATGAATAAATCTACCAAACTGAGAAAGTAGGGAAATTGTCAAAATTGAGTGTTTTTTGCTTAGAAAAGAATCAAAAATGATTGAATTTGTTAAGTTTTTCTTAAATTCTAAGCGAATTTCATCCCAATCTGACAGTTGCTCCAATTACTCATTCCTTAGTAAGCTCCGTTTTGACGAATTCTGAGTTGTTTTGAATGTTTTCACAAGTCTACCAAAACAAACGTAGTGTAAACAAACAATGCATCATGCTTATTCGGAATGTAAACATTAACTGACTTGAACAGAATGCACTGTTTGATTACATTTCGTCTTTGAGTTTTGTTCCCTTTCAAATGTAAACAAAGCACCAACAGGAACTGTCACGCTGCACGCTAAACTAAACAAACACTGACTTGAAACTGCAAAACATAAACAAACCGATTTTTTGCAGTGAGAGCAAGATGTAAACAAACTTAAATTTTGTTGACACTTCCTGTAAACATCTGTCAGAGTGACAAAAGGAATTCTTGTTTGTTTACAGCTGAAGTTCCGTCATTTTCGGTGAATTTTGACGATCAGCAAACCAACTCTTTTGACAGCTCGTCAAAGCAATCGGCAAAAAACGCCCAAATCTCCCCTAACGTCATCCGTGTGTAGGCTTTTGCCTGTTCGTTTGGCCCGGCGAAAATATGGTCCTGGGGCGTCGGTGGTGACCATGGCCTGGCAAAAAGGCCAAACGACAATTATCATCGTAATTATAATTGCGCTATGGCCGGCGGCCACCTCCGGCGTCGTTGTCGGCCTGGATTCTCGGTCCCGAAGGGACAATGTTGATGTAATAAGCCTTTTTCAGCCGGAATTAACTCGGTTTTGTGGCGATTGGCACGTGGCTTTCCGGCGGTGAGTTTGGCGTTTTGAGCATTGAAATTTTGGGAAATGGAAGCAATTTTTGGGATTCTTTGTTTACAAATTTGTCAAAACACGTTTTGACAGTTTCAAACACGGAAACTGTCAAAACTGTGTTTTGACAAGTTTGTCAACAATATTTCCTGCAGTGCAATACCAGCTTAAGGCTTCTTTCAAGGGTATTTGATGATCTCCTCAAAACCCCCAAATTCCCCAGCAAAGCTTGATTTAGTGACTGTTTACCCGGGGGTGACTGAAATTACAATCACACAATCAATCCCCCCCGCAAAACAAGAACTCTTTTCTCTAGTTCTTGCTCGTCAATCCCGCGCGACACTGACAAACGTCTCCACTTCCGGCGTGAGTGATTCTCCGAAAACAAAACAAAACAAGCCAATGATTCCCGGAAGTCCCCAAACGAAGATGCATCAACAGATTGGGTTCTTTTTCTTGCAATCCTTCTCGCGAGTACAGGGCGGATTTGCTGATTGGAATCTTTCAAAACTAGAGGTTTTCTTACACTTGACAGTTGTCACTAATTCCAGTTAAGGTGGTATTCCACTGCAGGAAGTTTGACAGTTAATCTCCGACACCTTAATTCGATTTCAAACTAGCAAACCCCCGCTGTAATCCCCGTCTCCAGCAGGTCTTCAAACCTTCTTCGCGAGCCCAATTTGATCCCCCGGATGTCGGGGGGACTTCCCCATAGCAAAACACAGAAGGAAGGAAAGAAAAACTGTCCTCGTAGCTTTTGTTTTAATTAGTTTTTCGCCGACGTGTACATCGCGCGGGGATTCCACCCGTGACAATACGCTTACTTAACCAACCCACTAGATGCTCCTGCTTGAACTTGGACTTTCTTCTTTGGCCACGGGCGCGGTGCACTTGACAGGGCAGGCAGCAGGTTTGACTTCCCCGCGGCACGATTTTGCGAAACGAAGGGTTGGGAAGGGTTGCCAGAGTTGGGAAAGTTTTGAAAATTAAATCAATTTTGAAAAAAAACTCTAATTTTGAAATCAATTAATTTTCATTATTTAAAAAAAATAAGTTTAACAAATTAAAGAATACTGGCAACACTGCAAAGTACCTGAAAACAAGTATAATTTTTTTTTAAATAATGTTTTCAGACTAAGATTCAGACGTTATTAGATATAGTGAATGTTTAATATTCAATGTTGAAAGAATCCTGGAAACTGGCAACACTTCCATACATCGGTCAGAAAGATGTTTGAATTATTTTTTGAAGTTAGAATAATTCATGAAAACCGGCAAGACTTTCAAAAATCTATCAGATAGCATTGAACTAAGAAAGCATTTGAAGAGTATAAATAAATAGTTTTAAAAAACAGTTGAATTTTTTTGCAAGTTATCTTATAAGCTGTTTATTTTTATTTGGCACGTTAACATTTTAGGGTGAACCTAGAATCAAATCGAAGAAAAATTTATCATTTTAAAACTGGAAATTTTTGGAAATATGTCCACTTAAAATAATCGACATGCAAAAATATGAGTTCCTCCAAATTGCTTATCAAAACCATAAAACTAGCAACTCTTTCTACTTCAGAAATATTTCAACAACAGTATCTCAGAATAATGACCAATTTTCACAGTAACTTTATGTTTCAATCAGGAATACTTGCAACATTTCCCATGTTCTAAATTCTACCACAACAATTCTGAAAAAAAACTGGCAACACTTCTAACTCTTCTACTCAGAAGACAATAATTGGTAGACTGTTTTTCAAACAAAAATTTCCCAAAATTCAAATTAAATTAATTAAATTAATCAGTTTGACAAGTTTTTGTTCACAAATCTGGAAACTGGCAACATTTCTCAGCTTCTATACTGTACCTTCAAAATACAAGCGTTTCCGAAAATTGCCTTCTAACAATAATTGCAAAAAAATGGCAGTAAAATTAGCTGAAGAAATTTGGGTTAAGTGTTAAAAAATGAAAAGTTTTCCAGCTTCCAAATCAAATAAAAAAACATGAGAATTCTTGAAAAAACGAATTTCTCTAAAAGCGAGCCAAAATTTCGTTACATTAAAAAAATATAATTAAAATAATGTTCACCTGTAATTAGTAATCAAGCAATGATCAATGTAGTCTACGTTTGTTTGACGAATAAATAAATAAATGAATAAAAAAATAAATATTTCGCAAATTGAAGTTAAAATGTTGATATCAAGTAAAACAATAATTGTGGTACTGGCAACAATTTGATTTCTGATAAATTTTACCACAATTTGTAAAAATAAAAACAAAACTGTTTCTCCAAATGCTGATTATAAATTAAAACAATAACTGGCATCTCTTCCATCTTCAAAATTATTTCAAAAAAGACATATTTTTCCGGAAATCTGCCTTCTTAGAAAAATTGTCAATATTTGCAGTAAATTTATGTTTCCATTCTGAAAACTGGCAACACTTCCGAAGTTCTACTGCCGTTAGAAATAATTGATAAAAAGTCAAAAACAACGCTAGTAAATTTATCAGTTTCACCTATTACATTCCATTTTGAAAACTGGCAACACTTCTCAGCATTTAAAGTCAGAAATCGAGGGTTTTTGAAACTTCACCAAAATTTTCAAAGAGTTTCCAATTCGAAATCTGGTACAACATTTCAACTTCGAAATCTTGGCACGAAAATTTGAGAATTCTTGAAAAAGATTTTTTAAGAAAAATTACAAAAAATGCATCAAATTGAAAAAGAACAGTTTTGCCAATTTAAGCTTGAGCTCTGAAAATAGGCAACACTTCTTAACTTCTAAATTTTAATTCAATAATTATCTACTAGTGATAATTATTGAAAAAGGTTTTGTAAAAACAAATAATATGATCAGCAGTTAATTAGTAAAAACTAGTTCTAAATTTAAAAGAAACATCTGGCAACACTTTCAAGCCTCAAAAATACTTTCACCAGGTATTTCCCGGAACAAGCTTTTTTAGATAGAAAAAAATTGCTGCATGAAGAAAATCGTTGCAAAAGGTAAAGTGTTAGTTCTGGAACTGGCAACCCTTCTTAGGTTCTAAATTCTACTGTCATAAGATTATAATTGATAGAAGCTACTAAAACTACTTTTCAGTAAATTTAAAAAAAAAACTGTTTCATAAATTTAAGTAAGGGCACCAAAAACCGGCAACACTTCCCTGCTTCTAAACTCTGTCTGCAGAAAACAAGCGTTTTCCAAAATTGATTGCTAAGAATAATTACCAAAATTTCAGCAAATTTAAAAACAAAGCAGTTGAGCAAATTTGGGTTGAAACTTCGATAACTGGCACAACTTTTCAAGTTCTAAATCTTTGCATCAAAATATAAGAATTCTTGGAAAAGAATTTCTAAGAAAAAATATAAAATTAAACCTCAAATAAAAAAATAGGTTCAGAAATTTTAGTCTGAAAACTGGCAACACTTCTTATCTTCTATTTTTTTTTGTTTTAAAATACTTTTCCTCAAGTAATTTAAGCTTGAAAGTGCTCCCTATTTGAAATTTAGAACAAACATCTATGACAAAAAAAAATCTTCTATTAGGAAAAAATGTCCCTGAATTGGCTTTTAAGAAAAAGTAATAAAAATTTGCAATTGATTAAAAAATATTGCAATAGTTAATGTGTTTATTCTGAAAACTGGTAACACTTCTTAATTCTAAATTATATTTGCAAATGAATATAATTAATGAAGGATCATCAAAAAAATGACTACAGTTTTCAATAAATAAAAAAAAGTAGTTTAACAAATATTTGTTTAAGGGTACACAGCAACCAAGGAAGTTGTTGTCTTTTTATTCCAAAATTGTTGAACCTACGGCCAATCCTGAAAAAAATTGATTTTAAAAATAGATCAATTTTGTTGTATTTTTTGGAAATAGTAGCTTAAGGGATGAATAAAAAATGAAATCGATAGTACCCGTAGTTTTGAATATACTAAAATGTCTGTAACAATAATCTTGGTGCAAAGCTTTGGTTGATGTTCACCGTTAAGCGCTAAAAACTGGAAAGCCGCTTAGTTTGTAAATTCTGCCTTGAGAAGACATTTTTTTCTATAAATATCAACCAAAAATTTATAATAAAAACAAACAACATCACAAATTAGTCTAATTAGAGTTTCCAATTTCCAAATTTAGCACAAAAGTAAGAAAATTCTTGAAAAGGCTATATACCCAATTTGAAAAAAAAAACATTTCGTAAATAGAAGATTGAACTCTGAAAACCGGCAACACTTCCCAGCTTCTGAATTTTTCCACCAGGAGGCGACTTATAAATCTTAAAAGCACTAGCGTGCCCAGGTCCTCAAGGAAGGTGGGGCAAAAATATTAGAGTTTTGAAAATTTCGTCGTTTATGGACACCCCCTGCCCAATTTTAGAACAAATTTCCGAGGATGGTGGAGCAACTGCCCCATGTTGCCCCACCCTGGGCACGCTAGTGCTTAAAAGTGTCTCTTCAAGAGTAATTATCAAAATTTACGGTGGAATTGAATAAGTCAGCAATTTTTTACTTCGATTGTTCAAACTGGCAACACTTCCAAAATTGAAAATTCTATCATCAGGAGACATGACTTCCTCGAAAATGTCTTTTTAAAAGTTATGAGCAAATTAGCTGAAAATTTAAACACAAAATATATATTCTCATTTTAACTCAAAATCCCGAAAAACCGGCAACACTGCCACCCTCCTTCTCGCTCGCTTCAACCACCAGAAGTCGGACGAACGACCGACCGACCAGCCAGCCAGTGTAAAACATGTCTTACGCTACTTCTCATGTTTCAAGTTCTCATAACATAAATTCTACAAATCCACCCACTGGCGCGGACTGGCACGTGCACACAGGGGTGGCGCGCGCGCGCCATGTCCCAAGGACGACCAGAGAAACTCTTCCGAGGGGCTCGACGATGGGGAAATTTTATATTTAAAACAATCCATGGGGGAGATAGGGGAGGGGTTTGAGGATGTACGGTTACTTTTTTTTTCGTTGGTCATGAAGAGACTTCAACGACGTTGAAGGGTGCGGTGAGGTGGGGTAATTTTGAAATTTTTATTAAATTTAAAATTTGTGACAAAATTTTTATATTATTTTTGTAAAAAAGACAGAAATTTAAATTATTGTTTGATCAACTTAAAACAACTTCCCGTTACGGTTCCATCAGCAACAACAGCACTTTTTTTCCCCTGTACCACAAACTAGCTGCCAACACGCGAAACTCTCACCGGAGGGGGTGAGGCGAAAAGTGTAGCTGGCAACACTGGAAGCGCAGCTCGCACAGACAAAAAATGGGTTAGAGTACAAGTGGTTGGAAAAAAGAAGGGGAAAAAGGAAGAGCTACTTCTGATGCCACTTCATAATCATATTTAAGGCTTAACTCGACGAGAGCGCAGAGACAGTGAGAAAAGAATGTGTTATCCCTTAAAAATTTTAATATCTGTTGCGGAATGAAGGTGTCAGTAACTTTGGGGAAATTGAAAAAAAAAGTTAGTTTCGGAAAGTGGTGGACTAGTCAAAACTACCGTGCGGCTCCATTGAATTATTCTGGTGTGATAACTTCGATGGAGACGCAGCGTAGTTAACCCTTAAATTGTTAAATCCACCATGGAAATGGAAAAGTAGTAATTGATGATTTCTGCAGTATGAAAAAATATGGAAATCATTAAGATGCATATTTTTTTAATTTAAGAATAGGACAAATTTTAAAAGAAACTTTTTGAGATAACACGAACCACAAATAAAAAATGAATTTAAGACATAAAAAATGCACATGGGACACTTTATTTAAAAACAAAATCTGTCCATGATTTTAAGACAAAGTTCGTATAAGCATATTGAATCAAACATTATTTGTCATGATAAAATTATGAGTTATTAAATAGTCAAAGAGTGTAAATATTTACACAATGAAATTTCATACTAAAAATTTTGCGATTTTGGAGTGCATTCACCCAAAATCTGTCCACATTTCAACTAAAATGTGTTGTCTAAAAATATTTTTTATACATTGTTTTTTTATTTCATCTATTCTATCTTAGAAAATAATTTAACTTATCAGTCTAAATTTTTAGGATGTTTTATTTGATAACTATGGATAATTAAAATTTCTCTTAAAATAATGTTCAAAAAGTTTTAATATTCTCCTGAACTGACATTTGTGTATTATTTTTTATTTAATTTTAAATCTTTGGCTTAAAGCCAAGATTTGATAACACAAAAAAATCATTTGTCCTTTTCATAGAACATTGCAAATAAGTTGAGATGATTTTTGAACGTTTATGAATTTTTTTTTAGAGAAATAAATGAGAATATGGCAAATACATAATTTCTAGACAATACAATCATTTGAAAAAAAACATAAAATCTTAACATCCCAACTTTTTTGGTCGAATTCCACAGTAAAAAAGTGTAATTTTGGAATGCTGAAAATTTTATGGTGAACATATGTCACATATAAGTATAAAAATTTGAAAATCGACGAGTTGACTATTTGAAGTTGTAAATTTACACCTTTATGATGTAATTTTACCTGATCTTACGCGTAAAAAATTGTATTAAAAAATCTTTTCTGCAAGAGCTTTTTGATGTTCAATCGTGATTCTTCCCAACTCACAAGAAATTATAAATTTACCTAATTTTAAACGTAGTTTAATTACAGTTTTGACAGTGTAATTTGATGATTTGATGTAATTTTACATAAATTTATGTTTAAAAAAAATATAAATAAGATAAAAACTTCCTCAGTTTCTGATCCCAAATTATACATTTTTTCTAACAAAAAATCTCTCATGAAATATTAAAAAAAAGTGTAATCTTGTTTAAGAAAACTTACTAGTTGAAAATTTGAAATTAAAATTTACCACTTTTTGATGTAAAAAAATGATGGTAATATTCATCAGGAAATGGTGGCAGATTTTGTATAAAAAAAAGTGTAATATTACATCAATAAATGATGCATTTTCATCAGTTTCTGGTTAATATTCATCAGGTTTATATTTTTACACATTTTTTAGGTAATATTACTCAAAAAAGAGGTAATATTCAACCTACCAAATTTTCAACATTCCAAAATTCAACTGTTTTATTTTGCAGTGTAAAAAGGTGAAAATTTTAACAGCTTTTGATACAAATTTACACATTTTCTCTACCAGAATTTCTGTCTTGAAAGATTGAAAATGCTTTTTGATGTTCACTCCTGATTCTTTCCAACACAAAAGAAGCTATAAATTTATAAAGTGTTCACAGAAAATAAAATTATGGTAATATTCATCAGGAAATGGTGACAGATTTTGCGGCAAAAAAAAAATCATAATTTTACTCCAGAAAATAATTAATTTTCATCAGTTTTTGATTTTTACCCTATTTTTTCAACCTACCAAATTATCAACATTCCAAATTTAACTTTTTTTTCTGTGTTATTAACCACACTATAATAAAGTGTTATTTTAAAAAATTTATCGTAAAATCACAATATTATGAGTTAAAATGCGCTGAATTGATAACCTATTTGATTTTGATGTAAATTTACATTAATTAAAAGGTAAAAAATGAAACTACATAAAAAGTTGTTTTTCAGGTAAAAAATGAAAAAAAATGAAACTACATAAAAAGTTGTTTTTCAGGTAAGGTGATACAAAAAATTGAAACAAAAAGTGTAATTTTGTATCAGAAATTGATGATTTTGTTGAAAAAAAATCTGTGTAATAGAAGTTTTACACATAAATGTACAAACAAATTTTCACCTCATCAGTTCAACAAAAAACAATGTTGCACAATACTTACGTAAATTTACATTTCAAGAATGTAAATTTACACCTAAGAACAAGAAAAAAATCTACTAAATTTGTGAATATTTTTTATATCAAAAGAAAATTTTGTTTTACAAGAACTGCCAACAGATTTGACAGACTTGCTACCAATCCAAATAAACAAAATAAATTTTATTTATATTTATTTATATAAAATATTCGATGTGTTAGAAAATGTAGAGATCTTGCAACCCTTTCATGAAATATCGGATAAATCGAGTTTTTCAAGGCAAGATGATGTACATTGTAATGAAAACGACCAGAAGTCTTTTTGCCTGTTTGTTAATTTGGAAGAACTGGCAACCCTGACAAGATTATCAACACTTCAGCGTTTTCATTTTATTTTAAAAGCCTCATGCTTTGCAAATTTTGATATAAATTCAATTGAGTCCTTTCAAACATTGGTAGACTGTTATTTGAAAGACACTCTGGAATTTTGGGAGCACTGTTAATAAAAGTCAACCTATCTAGACTTTTTTTTATTAGGTCCTATTAACATATGAAACACAATAGCTTGTATGAGCTTTAAAAAAAACTCTAGATATTATGTTATGAAACAGTTGAAGTTGAAAGTACGAAAACAATGCTATTCGATTTTGCAATTCTGTAGAATTGTAGAATGTCTTTGAATAAATCAAATTACACAACTTTCTAGAAGTATTGCCAAGTTTCTATTATTAAAAAAAGATTTTCTATTTTAAATTAGCTCAACAAATGAAAATTAAAGCATTCCACATTGCCTAAAATATTTAAAATTTAAAGTCTCCCACCAAACTTCCAAATCCCTTCCAGCAGTCATCGAACAAACGCATTCGCGTGTGACCAACAAGTTACAACATTATAATTACATTGCAAACCTCCTCCTCCCCCTTTTCCCCTTCCCCTCACTCACACTATCACACCTCTCAAAACCACATTCCCATCAAATGCCCTCAAGGCTCGCTCTCTCTGGTCGATTCCGATGCACGTGTCCGTCCAATCTGTCGCGCGCCTGACATTGACGACTGTCCATTTTGCGCGCGAGTGACACACGTGGACCCAAGGCCACATCGAACCGGTCGGACAACACTAATTGCTTACACCCGGACTCGGCGACGAAATCTGCTACCGGTAGGGACAGATGGACTAGGAAGCTCCCGGTGGCCACCGTCGTAAATTGGCACCGAGTTACGGAGCGCTGTCATGTGTGGAGGCAGTGTTGCTAGAATTTTGGAATTTTTGATTTTTTAATTGAGAAGAAAAACTGACAAAACTGTTAAAAGTTGTCTTGTTTTGAAATAAAAAGTTAGAAAAATTAACATTTTTTCTCCGAAAAAACTAGCAACACTGCCCAAAACGAAGCTCGAAACAGATTAGGTCGGTGGTTTTGTAAATTTAATGACGATTCCCCATCCGTTTTTGCCACACCGGCGCGCAAAAACTGGCACCACTGCCGCCTGTAACGGCCGAGGAGCGGCAAGATTGATGCAGCTCACCACATTGATTTACAGCGGGAAATGAGTTTATCGTTTTAAATTAAATGGAAAATTAAAATAAACTGCCCCGGCAGTGTTGCCGGCGCGCTCGCGGGAGCATACATTTTTCAGTAGCCGTTTATCTCAATTACCCCGCTTTTGTGTGTTGGGGATTAATTTTTTAAATATTTTTCTTTTTGTTATCTCTTTTTGGTTCGCGTCGATTTTTCGCCACCTTTTTTGCCTGCAATTACACACAGACAGACAGACAAAAGCACGACGCTATTGTTCTCGCTGAGCGAAAAAAAATCAAACAATTTTGACGTTTCGTTCTTCCTCTCTCTTTGCTCTTTCTCATTCTTTCGCACCATCGCCGTTTAGCCCGTTAAGATGCCAATGTACGCGGAGGAGATGTCCAGCTTGCTGACACCCTCCAGCCCGGGGCAGGAGCATCATCCGCTTCCGCCCCACCACCACCACTCGTCACACCCGCACCTGAACCATATCCGTTACAAGTCGAAGCATGTAAATATAAGAGCGGGGAAAGTGACAGCTGTCAAATCGAAGGCAGTGGGGGAGATTTGAATGATTTTTTATTTTGTGTTTTGATTTGTTAAATAAGGACGATTTTTTCCGGGGATAATTTTAATTAATTGAAATTCTTACACAAAAAAGCACGTAATTTATTAATTTTTCGTAGCCCTACGTCAAAAAATACTCTAGACAATTTTAAATACATTCATGAATGAAATAGAATATAACTTTCTAGCAAATTCTGTATTGAATAAATCTAACAAATTAAATTTAAAAAAGAATTCTTTAAAACAAGTTTAGGAAAAAAACTAATGTTCAAACTGCGTACTTCTACGTCATTTTTTACAAAAAAGACTAACCATTTATTCTTCCTTGAAATTTCTCCTCAAAAATGCCACTTTGTGCTACCGTTTGTTAAAATTTTGAAGCAATGGGACAAAACTTTAAAAAAAACGAAACGTAACCATAGTCCTACGTCATTTCGTCAATATTGCTTTATGACAGAAGTTAATGTTTTAAAAATATTGACTTTTAAAAATAATATTTTAAAAAAAATATTTAGAAAATATTAATTTCATGGCGTTAAAACAGTACTCTACCTGTTGATTGAAGTATGACGTAAGACTACGTCTTTATTTATTTAAAAAAAATGGTACAAATAATCTTTTTTTTTTAATTTCAACAAGTTTCAAAATAGAAAAATCTAATTTTTTTATCAACATATTTTTATCGTTAATAATTGAATACATTTTTTAACTGGTTCCTCCATTACATTTGAAAATGTTATTTTTTCATAATTGCTTATATTTTTTAAACATTTGTTAGAAGTTTGCGTCAAAATGAGAAAAAAATAAAATAATTATAACCATAGTCCGACGTAAATTTTTCAATATTGCTTAGGAAAAATACCGGATAATTTAAAATTTATTCAAACATAATATCAAGGAATATTTAATTGGCTTTTATCGGAAAAAACGCTCAACCAAACCACAATTTTATCGGAACTACGTCTTAAGTATTCCTAAAAAAAAACAATTTTAAACATTTTTTTTAATAAAAAATCAAAATTATTTTAAAAAATGCGTCAAAATATGAAAAAATTAAATAATTATAACCATAGTCCTACTTCAATTTTTCAATATTGCTTAGGGAAATTATCGGATAATTTAAAATTTATTCAAACAAAATATCTAGTAATATATAATTGGCTATTATCGGAAAAAAAAACGCTCAACCAAACCAAAATTTTGTCGGAACTTTACTTATTTGATTCATGTATGAAGTAGGACTATGTCTTAAGTATTTTTTTAAATAAAAACAATGCTTATCCCTTCACAAATAAAAAAAACTAAAATTAAAAAAAATCTATTTCTAAAATAAATTGCGTCAAAATGTAAAAAAGTAAAATATTAACAACCATAGTCCTACGTCAATTTTTCAACATTGCTTAGGAAAAATATCGGATACTTTAAAATTTACTCAAACATAATATCAAGGAATATTTAATTGGCTTTTATCGAAAAAAACGCTCAACCAAACCACAATTTTATCGGAACATTACTAATTTGATTCATGTATGATGTTGGACTACGTCTTAAGTAATTCTTTAAAAAAACAATTCTTATCCCTTCACAAATAAAAAAAAAAAAAAAAAAATTTGAAATAAAAATGCATCACAATGTAAAATTAATACTAATAACCATGGTCCTACGTCAATTTTTCAATATTGGTTAGGAAAAATATCGGATAATTTAAAATTTATTCAAACAAAATATCTAGGAATATTTAATTGGCTTTTATCGGGAAAAAAACGCTCAACCAAACCAAAATTTTATCGGAACTTTACTTATTTGATTCATGTATGAAGTAGGACTACGTCTTAAGTAATTCATTTAAAAGAAAAACAATTATTATCCCTTCACAAATATTTATGTATATAATTTATGTAATAATAATTTATGTAATAAAAATGCGTCAAAATGTAAAAAAATAATTATAACCATAGTACTACGTCAATTTTCCAACATTGCTTAGGAAAAATATAGGATAATTTAAAAATTATTCAAAAAATATCGAAGAATATTTAATTGGCTTTTAATCGGAAAAAATGCTCAACACAACCACAATTTTATCGGAACATTACTCATTTGATTCATGTATGAAGTAGGACAACGTCTTAAGTAATTCTTTAAAAAAAAGTATTCTTGTCCCTTCACAAATTTAAATAAGTTTTCAAAATTAGAAAAAAATCAAATTTCTTAAAATAAAATTGCGTCAAAATGTAAAAAAATATTAATAACCATAGTCCTACGTCAATTTTTCAATATTGCTTAGGAAAAATATCGGATGAATTAAAATTTATTCGAAAAAAAACGCTCAACCAAACCACAATTTTATCGGAACTTTACTTATTTGATTCATGTTTGAAGTAGGACTACGTCTTAAGTTATTCATATAAAAAACAATTCTTATCCCTTCACAAATTTTAACAAATTTAAAAAATAAAAAAAGGCAAACCTTGAAATCTTTTTTTTTTTTGTTTTTTCATTATATTTCATAATGAATTTTGTGTTACTGAAGTGCAAAAAAATAACGTTGTCAGAAGCACCTACAATCTTTAACTTTGCTGAAAGATTAAAAAAAAAAGTTTAAAAAAGGAAATAGACCCCAAAATCTTTTATAGCGTTTTAAAATTTAAAAATGTCCCAAAAAAGCAAAGCAAAGCGATCCACTTTAACGACCCCCGGGTCTTTTGTGGGCTCTGTTGCAAGTTTCTGCTCATTTCTAGGCGTCCGAAGGTTATGTGTGGTGAGTCACCCAAAACCTCTTTTACGCAATTGGACCGACGTTTTACTTCCCCATCCGATAAAAGGCGTGATCAGGCAAATCTCGTCTCGAAAAATGCCACCGGGTCCGTCTGGGATTGAACCCAGGCCATACTGGGGTTTAGAGGCTACCACGCTAACCACTAAACCACCGGACCCGGCTTTAAAAATGTCCCGCTAAAGCTTAATCTAGCATTGTTTTCTCTTGAAAAGTTCTGTCATTGTTATTGGTTTTATTTATTCAAAGAAATTGAAAAAAATATTTAAATTTAAATTTAGTTATGTGTTCTTACCAAAAACATAGAAATTATAAAAAATGGAAAAAAAAACTAAAAAACGGCAGGGTTGCCAAAAAGTCGGAAATGTTTATTTTTGGTTTAAAATAAAAAGTATTGATGTAAAGTAAAAAATTGCTCTGTTGTTTTTTTGTTCTCATTTAAAAATTTGTGTTATTGTCACTGTTTTCGTAAGTTTTCAACGTATTTGGCGTAGGACTACAGTATTATTTATTGAATTTAAATGATTAGGTTTGTACTAAAATTTGGTTATGTTTTTTTAAATGAATAATTATCAAATAATAATATTGAAAAATCGTAAATTGCCAAGAATCTAAATTTGGCAGTGTTGCCGATTTTCGTTATACTCTATACAATTTGATATTAATTTAAAACCGGCTCTTAGAAAAAATGGAACTTTGTTTCTTCTCTTTTTTTTTTTGATTTTCTTCATAGTTAAAAAATTGCTTTAAAAATACAACAAACATTCTAACATTCTTTTACCGAAACCCCACACAGCCCATGCCAATGAACCTCAACTCGGAGGACATGGGCAGCATGCTGCCGAGCAACATGCCCCCGCTGAGTGATTCCGGCGACAACGAGGGCCACCTCTCGCACCCGGACCACCCGGACAACATCGACGGTAAGTGCCCACCTCAAGGTGTTTTTATTTTACGCATTTCCAAGTGAACACACACGTTTTACTTTACTGCTGTTTTTTGACATGATGAAAAAAAAAATCGAACGTAACCCTACGTTACAAACCACGAGCCCACTTTGTTCCGGTACCCGTTCTCTCACTCTCTCTCTATCTACTAGTATGAATACTACTCTCTCAACCTCTCTCTCTGTCTGTACTCTCTCTTTTCTCTCATGAAAGTCCTATTTTTGCTAAGATTTTTTTCTCTCGCAAAAAAATGCCACCCGTTCCCACCCTTTAGTCAACGATCCTGAAAGTCCCAACTTTTGACAGTTGATTCCCGATCCAGTGCTCCCAGTTTTCTTTTTCAAATTTTCCGTTTAGTATTCATTCGTTTTTCGTTTTCTTCATTGTTTCATTATTTTTTATGTTTCCATCCCAAAACTATACAAAATTGTGAATAGATTACCTTACTTTATTTTGAAAAAAAAATCAAAACAAAAAATCTGTACAAATTCTGATTTCTCATTCTTTTCATTCGTTTGGTTTTTAAGTTTACTTAACTCTCTAATTTTCTTCCTCAAACCCCCGCTGATCGGAAAAGTGATCGAGCTTCACTCATAATTCAATAATTTATTAATGTACTAAAACTGATCGATCACTTTTCTGAGTGTACAAAAACAAAACGTCAAACTTATTTTACCCTGTATATTTTTATGAACCCCTTCGTTGCAATCGCCACAAAATTCCCAAAATTTAGTTCCAGCCTCTCTTTTCTCTGTACAGACCTCGTGAATCCCAAAAAAATCCCCAACTACTAACTCTTTTCTCTCCAGTTTCCCCAAGAAAAAAAACAACAAACGCTAGCCTTTTTATTAAAACCCAAAATAGTACAACTGATACGCCTCGCCACGCACATTTTTAAATTTTGATTTTCCTGTCCCGAAACGAAAAAAAAACAATTCCCACAACAAGCAAAAAATTGTTTGCACCTCTACGGCGTCCACCATCTTGTTTCTGCGCCCAACTGTCAGAAACCCTTCGCAAACGATGGCGGACTCCCGCATTGTTTTGTTTTCGCCGCCCGAACGTAAACAAAAGCAAACAGAACAGAATTCCCACCAAACCCACACCACCCGCCCTCCCCCCTCTTAGTCGAATACCAAATGCTGTAGTGTGTAGTGAACCCCGTTCTCCGTGTTTCTCGTTAGAGAGAGCCCAACAGCCTACTACGCACGCTGAGAACAAACAAAAAAACGTGTAAAGTACCATTCCCACCTTTTTTCCCCCCACTATGAACACGACGAGAAAAAAAACAATCCAAAAAAGAAAAGAAAAACTACCAAAAGAATAAATGTGGGTAATTTGGTGTTTTGATAAAGTAAACAAAAACAAAACTACTTTCACAGTTACTATATTTTACCCTTTTTGAAGTGCATGCTTTTTTACCACTAGAATTTGACAGTTGTAGTGTACTCTGGTAGAGACTTAGCGAGATAGTGTTAAAAAAAACAAAAAAACGTTCCCCGCTTTACCATTCCAAAAACAAACAAACAAAACAATAGAGAGAGTGTTGCACAGCGTCCGAAAAAGAAACACACGCAAACAAAAACAAAACAAACCGCCAGTGTGACGTTTCGACTGCGCGCAGCGCGCGCGTCGCCTACTGTGCCGTCACCCATACTCTCACTCTCACTCTCTCTCGCTATCTGTCTGTAGCATATTGCACGTGCCGCCGCCGCTCTCTCTCTCTCTTTCGCTGCATTTTCGAACTCGCACCGCTTGAAACTCTTTTTCTCGCTCTCGCTCTTTTCGTTGTTTCGGAATGCAAACTGTATGTGTGTATGTTGTTCGTTATTGTTCTGTTGTCCGTTTCGAAGCAGTAGGTAGTGTTTGTGCAAGTGCCTTTTTTTACTTCGGTTCGTTCGTTTCTTCGTTTCTTTCGTTCACCCCCCGTTTCACACCCTTGTTTCGTTTCTTCCCCCGTTCTTCTTTCTTTTGGCTTGTTTCCTCTTGGTTTCTCTCTTTGTTTTTCTTATTGAAGTTATTGTTTCGCCGACTTTTGTTTGTTTTTGACTCGTAGATTCATTGATTTTTGAATTTTCCCCCCTCTCGTTTTTCGTCCTTTTATCACGGTATAAATCTTTGAAAAAAGTATGAAATTTTATACAAACCAATTCTTTTAAACTCTTTTAAAACTGTCAAATGAATAAAATGACAACGAACGCAAATTTGGGTTATGTCACGATTTAAAAAACCCGAATCTCTTTACTCAAAATCGAGTACACCGCAATCAACTTAATTAAAACCCAGTCAAAAAAGTTCCCCACAATTAAAAATGCTGTAAAAATTACTCACACTCATCGAGACACACTCAATCTAATTTCGTGCACCTGATTCGATTCGATAGTTTGCCCCGAGAGTGCCAAATTACAGACTAAATGCTGCCCCTGATTCACTCAGCCGGCAGCCAGCAGTTGTTTTGATTGCCGTGTAATTTTCAGTAATTGAACGATTAATTAAACAGAGGTCCTCGCTCGCCCAGGGCAGGCGGCAGCCAGCGTTGCCGGTGTTCTGACTTGGGTCAGATTGGTTTGTCAAATTTTGTGTGACAATTTTTTACCTAAAAATCTAAATTTTGAGGTGGATTACGTTAAAATATAATTTTACGTGGAAATGCATGTAAAATTACATTATTATTTCTCTTTTGCCATTCAACTTCAATGTCACTCAATTTTGAGTACCGTCTTGTCAGCGCGATTATGACGATATCGAACTGTCATTCTTACACGCTAGTTGAAGTTTAGTCACTCATAATTTGACTTAATTTTGAGTAACTCTTCGTCGGCTAGTTGACGTCGAGTTTTCAAGAACTCAAGAACTACAAAGCGATTCTGCTATTATATAACTAAATTTGGGGCAATTCCATATTAGCGTGTTGATGACGGTTCCAAACTGTCATCCGTACACGCTTCACAGGCTTGTTGGAGTTGCAAAAAATCCAAAAATTACAGCGCCATTCAACTTTGGAATTTGACTCAATCTCAGTAACTTCTGGTTAGCGTGTTGATGACGTCTCCAAACTGTCATCCGTACACGCTTCTTGAAGTTTAAAAAGAATTGCATGAGCTCGATAGAGATTCTGCTATAAATGGACTCGATTTGGAGCAACTCCATACTACTTGCGTGTTGATGACGTTTCCATAATGTCATCCGTACACGCTTCACAGGCTTGTTAGAGTTAAAAAAAATAACACCGCTGTTCAGCTTTGGAATCTGACTCAATTTAGAGCAACTTTTTGCGTTTCCAAACTGTCATTTATACACGCTTCTTGGAGATTAAAAAGAATCGATTATATTTAAATCATTTCGATTAATTTTGAGTATTTTCTGGTAAGCGTGTTGATGACGTCTCCGAACCGTCATCCGTACACGCTTCTTGGAATTCAAAAATTGTTGCATGAACTCCAAAGAGATTCTACTATAAATGGACTCGATTTTGAGTAACTTCTTGTTAGCGTGTTGATGACGTATCCAAACTGCCATCCTCACACGTTTTTTGTTGAATTTAATGCAATGCTGATTTTTTCTACATTTTTACAGGTTTCTTGAAGTTTTGAAAGAATCTCAAAAATTTCAACATGATTCTGCTATTATATGTCTTAATTTTGAGAAAATACTTGTTTACGTGTTGACGACTTTCACGAACTGTCAGAAGTGTACGGATTTGAAAGTTTGAATAAATCATAATTAAGCATAATTAAGTTACATTTCAACTCAATTTTGAGTGACTCCCCGTCAGTAAGTTTATGGCGTTTTCAACTGTCATTTTTACACGTTTCTTGAAGTTGAAACATTCTAAGCAAAACAATATAAATGGGCCCAAGCCGAAGTGTAAACAAAGAGTCTATCCTGCTCACATCAGTGAATGTTTACATTAACAACGAGCAGGACAGACTCTTTGTTTACAATTCGGCTTGTTTTGCTTGATTTAAAAAAATAGTTCTACACGCTTTTTTTAAGTTTCATGAAATCACAAAAAAATACATTGCCTTCCAGCTCATATTTATATCAGTTTTTGTAATTTCTTGCCAGTGTTTTGATGACGTTTCCGAGCTGTCATTAATGCACACATATTGGAGATTAATCAAATAATGTTTTTTTATCCATAATTAAACTTAACTTTGAGTAATTCCTTGTCAGTGTGTTGGTGACTTTACCGAACTGTCACTAACACATGTTTTTAAAGTTAAAAAAAAATCAATTCATTATCAGATAAAACTTGATTATTAGAAATTTCCTGATGACGTTTGAGAGCTGTCAAAAGTACACGCTAACACAGTTTGAATAAATCACAGAAATTCCAGTGTTTTTAAATAGATTTTTACTCAATTTTTAGTAACTCCTTTTAAGTGTGTCCATGACGATTCTGGAATGTCATTTCTACACACTTCTCAAAGATCAAACAAATCTCAAAAATTCCATTAATTTTAGTAATTTTTTTTTACACAGTTATGAGTCTAGTCTATCGTGATTCAGAGAACAAACACAAATCAGCATCAATTTTGAGTAGATATTGATAAGCATGCTGATGACGTTTGCGAACTGCTATTCTTACACGGTTATTGAAGTTTAAAAAAATCTTAAAAGTTAATCTTGAACTACAATTTATCTCAATTTTGCTTAATGTTATAAAATCACGAAATTGATTCCTTTTTCAGCTATTTCATGTTGGTATTTTGATGACGTTTCAAATCTGTCATTAATACACGCTTCTTAAAGTTTAAACTAATCACAAAAATACGATTCTATATAAGAAATATTTTTACTCAATTTTGAGTTTCGTAAGTTGATGACTTCTCAAAACTTGCAACTTGAAAAAAGCATAAATTTGACTCAATTTTGCGTGCCGACATTTCCAAGTTGTCATTTGTACACGCTTTTTCTAGTTGCACAAAATGTAGACATTATTTTGAGTAATTTTTCGACTAATTTTCGATGACAGTTCCAAAACGTCAGTCTTACACGCTTCTTGCGGTTTGAGCAAAAATCCCACCTGCTCCAACAGCGCACGATGCCACAAATTTACGAAAAAGCTCTCTCTGCTAGGAAAATCGATGCCCCCTCCCCCCCACGGGGTGTGTGTTTGTGCATGTTATTTCTGGTCATTCGCCCGTAAGGAATTTTTAATTGCTGTCGCTCATACGGTTTTTTCGTTACGACCCAGGACATTTTCCTAGGTGGGTGAGTTTTTTCGCCACCGTGCAACCGCTATTGTGTCACCATGAATGCCGTTTTCACTTAGCATAATTACAGGCGTACTTTCGTGGTGGGTAAAAGTTGGGTAAGGGGTTGCTTTCCAGGTTTCGTCCCCCTTAAACGTATCGATTAGGTGGGGGGGGGGCAACCTTTAAGGTTTGTTGGGACTTTTAAATTTCGAGCTGTCAAAAAATGAGTACTTTTTCTCACGCTCAATTTAAAGTAAGAAGACTTTTTGAAAGTCAAAAGCAAATTGAAAAGGGGTTGTGCTGTCAAAAAATGAGTACATTCTTGCGCCACACGCTCAACAAAACCCACTCAAATTTGAGTCAAAACTACTTTTGCTGCATGGGTTTCAATTTTTCAAGTGGAAAAAATTCCTTCCAGCTTATCAGTATCGATTTTCCAGTAAGTTTAAAATGTCTTCCTGCCAAGCAAAAGGGGGTTCACTCCAAAGTGCACTCCCCTCTTGGTTTTAAAGAGGCACACTTTGCATTTATGTCCTCACAAGAAGCAGCAAAGAGGGAGGGGGATCGTTCCATGTGAGGCCTGAAGTTCATTACACAGGAAAAACCATATGCGATGACATGGCGAGAAGGCGCCCATTAATCATTTCCCTGGGACCTCCCCCGTTTTCTAGAACCGACTCGGTAAGAACCCAGTAAATGTACCCCGTGGCCAACTCCAGGTTCCGAGTGTGGGCAAGAAGGGGCGGTAAATAGCAATTTAAAGGCACATTTCATTCCCCGTAGTCGGATGACCTTGGGAATTCTAGCTGGCAATGTGTGAGGAAAATTGCACTACATCCCACCACAAATCACTTTAGTGTCACGTTTGGCTGCATGGCGAGAATGAGGAGTCTGTAACCAAGGTCCCATCAGGATAAATGGTTGGATCCTTTCTTGGGGCAGCTTCTTGCACTGGAGTTGGGTATTTTGCAAGGAAATTTGATGTAAAATTAAAGTAACCCTTAAAAAAATATCGGAAAAACGATTTGAGCTGTCTCAAATTAAAAGTTTCGAAAATGTACCCAAATTTGAGTTCATCCCGATATGATTTTTTTAATCAATGTAAGGATCTGTCAAGAAATGAGTATTTTCCGCTCGGTACACTATCAAGGTACAGCACCGAATTTTGAGTCATCAACTTTCATTGTTTGTGTCGAGCTGTCAAAAAATGAGTACTTTTTATACGTTTAACGCAAACCAACTAAATATTTGAGTAACTATTTAAAACTTCCAGAAACATTTTTAAACTGTCACAATTTTTCATTTCTCGAAAGGGTATCCAAAATTTAGTAAAAGTTGCAAAAAGATCTGTTGAAAATGAGTGCTTTTGCTTTTGCACTCAAAGGGTTGTAAGGATCTGTCAAAAATGAGTACTTTCCGCTCGATACACTCTCAAGGTACAGCACCTGATTATTATGTCATATCAACTTTTGCTGTTTGCGCCGAGCTGTCAAGAAATGAGTACTTTTTATACGTTTAACGCAAACCAACTAAATATTTAAATAACTCTTAAAAATTTCCAGAAACTTTTTTAAACTGCCGCAATTTTCATGTCTCGAAAGGGTACCCAAAGTTAAGTAAAAGCCGCAAAAGGATGTGTCAAAAAATGAGTACTTTTTGCTCGTTACACTCAAAATAAATCATACTGTATTTTGAGCCATTGCAGTTTTTGCCTGTCGGCCGACTAATTTTGTTGATAGATCTGAAAAATATTGAAAAAATATTTTGAATTCTCAAAATTTACACAATCCAAAAGAGTACTTAAATTTGAGTCAATACAGCTTTTACTGTTAGGTGTCAATTTGTCAAAAAAAAGTTCTTTTTATACGTTGAGTGTAAACTGACTAATTCTGTTAGTAAATCTGAAAAATATATTGAAAAAATATTTTAAATTTACACGTCTCAAAAAAGAACTCAAATTTGAGTCCATGTTGCGAAGTTTTTTTTTATTTGATGGAAGAATCTGTCAAAAAATGACTACTTTCCGCTCGATAAACTCTCAAGTTACAGCACCGAATTTTGAGTCATGTCAACTTTTGCTGTTTGTGCCGAGCTGTCAAAAAATGAGTACTTTTTATACGTTTAACGCAAATCAACTAAATGTTTTAGCAGCTCTTAAAAATTTCGAGAAAGGGTACCCAAAGTTCAGTAAAAGCTGCAAAAGGATCTGTCAAAAATGAGTACTTTTTGCTCGTTACACTCAAAATAAATCATACTGTATTTTGAGTCATTTTAGTTTTTGCTCGACGACCGTTAGTTGCCGTTTACTAATTCTGTTGGTAAATCTGAAAATAATTTAAATAATTGAAGAAATATTTTAAATTTACACGTCCCAAAAATGAACTCAAATTTGAGTCAATGCAGATTTTTACCGTTTGGTGTCATGCTGTCAAAAAAATCTTTTTAATACGTTTTCATTAGTTTTGTTGGTAAATCTAAAAAATATTGAAGGAATATTTAAATTCTCGCAATTTACACGTCCCAAAAATGTACCAAATTTGGAGTATGTTTAGCTTTTGCCGTCAGGCTGTCAAAAAATAGTTCTTTTTATACGTTGAAAGTAAACTCCCTAAATCTCAACTCAAATTTGAGCCAAAGCAGCTTTTGCCGTTAGGTTTCAAGTTGTCAAAAAATGAGTACTTTTTATAAGTTGAACGAAAACTTGCTAAATTTTTAGGTTATCTTCAAAAAGCATCGAGAAACTTTTTTAAACTGTCACAATTAAAATGTCCAGAGAGAGTACCCCAATTTGAGTCGAAGCTGTCCACAAATGATTACTTTTAACTCGTTACACACAAAAGCGACTTTACTGAATTTTTAACCAAAATAACTTTTGTCGCTTGATGTGAAGCTGTCAAAAAATGAGTACTTTCTCTACGAGAACTCAGAGAACTCGAATTTGAATCAGCCTTTGCCGTTTTGAGTCAAATTGTCAAAATTGTTCTTTTTACGTTGATGATCAATATTGAAAATATTGAACGAATATTTTAAACTGTTACAACTGATACAACCACAAAAGTATTAAAAATTGAGTCAAAGCAGTTTTTATCGTTAGGTGTCAAAATATGAGTACTTTTATTACGTTCAACAGAAACTTACCTAATTTTTTGGTTATCTTAAAAAAGCATCAAGATGTTTTTTTAAAACTGTCCTAATTTAAATGTCCCGAGAGAGTACCCAAATTTGAGCCGAAACTGTCAAAAAATGATTACTTTTTACTCGTTACACCCAAAAGCGACGTAAGTGAATTTTAAGCCAAAGTAGCTTTTGTCATTGGGTTTCAAAATGTCAAAAAATGAGTACACAACCGAAAAAGTACTAAAATTTGAGTCAAAGCAGCTTGTTCCGTTAGGTGTCAAAATATGAGTACTTTTAATACGTTCAATGGAAACTTACTTAATTTTTAGGTTATCTTCAAAAAACATCGAAAAACTTGTTCAAACTGTCTCAATTAAAATGTCTTGAGAGAGTACCCAAAATTGAATCGAAGCTGTCAAAAAATGATTCCTTTTTACTCATTACACACAAAAACGACTTTACTAAATTTTTAACCAAAGTAGCTTTTGTCGCTAGATGTGCAGCTGTCAAAAAATGAGTAATTTCTCTACGTCAAACAGAAAAGTACTAAATTTTGTGTCAAAACAACTTTTGCTGCAATTTTTAAGCTGATTTTTCGCAGTGAATCATCTCTAGAATCAAGAATGAGAATAAAAATGCCCTTTTCGAGGAAGATTGTGCCCTCCTTTTTGTATCCCTCCTCACGATATGTGCAGCTCAATTTTTATTCTATCCTGCGAGAGCAGAATTTGCGCCTCGTTGGCGACTGGTCGCAGTTAGGGGAGGGGGGAAAAAGACGACATCCCAGCTTGAGAGTGGTTAGCAGATATCTGATTTAATTTAAAGTTTGGTTTCGGGCGATGTGAAACGAATAGCAAGTGGGACTGGATTGCTCTTTGAAGAGCAAAAAAAACAGTCAGGTAGACGACGTTTGACAGGCGTGCGATTGCCACTTTGATTTGACAGGTGCGATTGTGAACTTTTTTGGTTAAGTCGATTTTGATTAAAAGGAAAGCCATTTAAGATTGAGTAGTTGATAAGTTAAGAACCCAATTTTGGGTAGAATTTCAAAACGAGTTTAAAATATTCAAAAAATGAGGAAAAACACCTCAGCGTGCACACTTATTGTGTCGCTAAACAAACAGCTGTCACTTTTGAGAAATTAACAGTTTGCCCGACATCAAGCCATTGTCGGCCCTACACACAAAAAATATGCATTTTTACGGGGTATTTTTTTGTAATCGCTACTTTGATTAAGAAAAGTAAGGCAACCTACTCAAATTTAGTATTCTATCAAAAATCAATCTAGAAAACATGTGAACAAGCTGTCAGTTGTACACTCTCAGAGGAAATGCCTCAAAATAAGATTAAAAATAACCCACCACAAAATCAACCCAAATCTAACCCATTACGTTTTCATTAAAAAAAAAACCACAAATCACCAATTTGCAGCCAAGTTGCTCCTCCACCAACTTTGTTTGCCACCCCAAACCAAGCGTGAAATTCCATTTACATACCCCTCGGCGCAACTGTCAAACAGCTGCTTAAGCTGCCGGAAATTATCGCATCGTCACCTGTCTTAACGGTTGTCTTAGCGCGCGCGAATCAGTGTGTAATCAGCGTTCTGCTGTGCAAAAAGAGCCCGTTATTGCTCCGACTTAACCTCAACTCGGCGGTTTGCTCCTTTGAGCCAGAAAATTAATTATTCATATCTTAATCAATTAGGAAGTTTATCCCCTCGACGACTTCGTCGTCGTCCTAGCTAGGAAAATTCCCTTGGCGCTACGACCCACCCACGGGACCAAGTAATCCGTCTTTTCGCTGCACACTTGCTTTGCAGAGTTTAACGCGATGTCACTGCAGCAAGTCACAGATTAAAAGACTGGAATTTTGGTTGGCGCCATCTATTGAGGGGAAATTGTTAGGCGCCTAAAGGTATGCTTGATTTGTTCCTTTCTACAAATTTGGGTTTTTTCAAAACTGGAAACAGTCTTTTTGTACGAGAGAAATTTATGTGCGCCATCTATTGACAAAATTTATAAACGCGATTTATTTTTGTCCAGCGGTGCGAGTCTTGACTAGATCATGAACAACGTTTCTTGTAACGAAATACCCCTCAAACTTCAGTACTCGATCGCAGATTGCAAGAAAATAAACTTCAATCAATAACTGACCAGCGCCATCTATTGACAAAAACAGTTTTACGCCCAAAGTTAGCCTAAATTCGCCTCCCCAACTCTGTGACACCTCAAACAACTCCAACCAGCAGAATCCCGTCTCAAATCTCGATTTGCGCCACGTCACCGACACACGTGTCTGTGTGCGCGCGCCTGTAAGTGTGCAACCCCGAGAGCGTTGTGTATTTATGTCTTGAAAACGAGATTAGTTGGTTGTTTGCGCTGTTGATTCCCGTCGTCGTCGCCGCCACCGCCACCAGAATCGACAAGCGATGGCAGCACCGTCGCGCGGGGATTTGCCCCCGAGGTGTATGCAATAGAACGACACCGACGACGACGTCGAGTGTGTGTAAATAATCAAATCATCATTAACTGCATCTTGAGCGTGCGGGGAGGATTTGGGCCGTCAGGTGGCGCTAATTTGGTTTGGAAGACACTTGGGATTTGGACTGTCAGATGTTTTATTTTTTTTTTTATGACTGACAGAATTTACTCAGTTTTCGTCACAAACGAACCTACTCAGAAATGAGTAGATGTGGCTTCTGTCAGGTTTAAGTGAATTTAACTCATATCTTAGTGAATTTCACTCAATTTTTGAAGAATTTTGAGTAAAATTCACTCAACTTTTGATGAATTTTGATTAAAATTCATTCAATTTTTGACGAATTTTGAGTAAAATTCAATCAAATTAGCATCTGTCAGATGGATTGTCATTGTCAGTGGATTTAACTCACATCTAGATGAATTTCACTCAATTTTTGATGAATTTTGAGTTAAATTCACTCAACTTTTGATGAATGTTGAGTAGAATTCACTCAATTTTTGATGAATTTTGAGTAAAATTCACTCAATTTTTGACGAATTTTGAGTAAAATTCACTCAATTTTTGACGAATTTTAAGTAAAATTCACTCAAATTAGCATCTGTCGGATTTGAGTGGATTTAACTCATATCTAGATGAATTTCACTCAATTTTTGATGAATTTTGAGTAAAATTCACTCAACTTTTGATGAATTTTGAGTAGAATTCACTCAATTTTTGATGAATTATGAGTAAATTCACTAAATTTTTGAAGAAATTTTGAGTAAAATTCGCTCAACTTTTGATGAATTTTGAGTAAAATTTACTCAATTTTTGACGAATTTTGAGTAAAATTCACTCAATTTTTGACGAATTTTGAGTAAAATTCACTCAAATTTGCATCTGTTAGATTATAGTGAATTTAACTCATATCTAGGTGAATTTAACTCAATTTTTGATGAATTTTGAATAAAATTCACTTAACGTTGGATGAATTTTGAGTAGAATTCACTCAATTTTGATAAATTTTGAGTAAATTTACTCAATTTTTGACGAATTTTGAATAAAATTTAACTTTTACTCAATTTTTGATGAATTTTGAATAAAATTCGCTCAACTTTTGATGAATTTTGATTAAAATTCACTTATTTTTTATGAATTTTGAGTAAAATTCACTAAATTTTTGACGAATTTTGAGTAAAATTCACTCAAATTAGCATCTGTCAGATTTGAGTGAATTTAACTCATGTCTAGGTGAATTTCAATCAATTTTGATGAATTTTGAGTAAAATTCAATCAACTTTTGATGAATTCTACATTAAATTTTCAAAACAACCTAACCCTCATGGGTTTCCTATGCAGATAGGGCCTTTTGAAAATTTTATCGAGAATTTTGAGTAGAATTCACTAATTTTTTTAAGAAATTTGGAGTAAAATTCGCTCAACTTTTGATTAATTTTGAGTAAAATTCACTCAATTTTTGATGAATTTTGAGTAAAATTCACTCAATTTTTGACGAATTTTGAGTAAAATTTTCTCAAATTAGCATCTGTCAAATTTGAGTGGATTTAACTCATATCTAGATGAATTTCACTCAGTTTTGATGAATTTTGAATAAAAATTCACTCAAATTTTGATGAATTTTGAATAAAAATTCACTCAAATTTTGATGAATTTTGATTATAATTCACTAAATTTTTGATAAATTTTGAGTAAAATTCACTCAACTTTTGATGAATTTTGATTAAAATTAACTCAATTTTTGATGAATTTTGAGTTAAGTTCACTAAATTTTTGACGAATTTTGAGTAAAATTCACTCAAATTTGCATCTGTTAGATTATAGTGAATTTAACTCATATCTAGGTGAATTTAACTCCATTTTTGATGAATTTTGAATAAAATTCACTTAACGTTTGATGAATTTGAGTAGAATTCACTCAATTTTGATAAATTTTGAGTAAATTTACTCAATTTTTGACGAATTTTGAATAAAATTCGCTTAACTTTTGATTAATTTTGAGTAAAATTCGCTCAACTCTTGATGAATTTTGAGTAAAATTCACTCAAATTAGACAGATGTCCAACTTACTCATTTCTGAGTAGGTTCAGATTTGACGAAAACTGAGTGATTTTGAACGTGCTAATTTCAAATTCCTCAGTTTTCGTCAAAACAGAACTCAGAAAAGAGTAAATTGGGCATCTGTCAGATTTGAGAGATTTCGCTCAATTTTCGTGAATTCTGAGTGAATTGCAGCTGTCAGATTTGAGTAAATTTTACTCAGATCTAGGTAAATTTCACTAATTTTTTTATGAATTTTAAGTTAAATCCATTGAAATTTGACAGATGTAAAATTTACTCATTTCTTAGTAATTTTGAACGTGCTGATTTCAAATTCCTCAGTTTTCATCAAAACCGAACTCAGACAAGGGTAAATTTGACATTTCAGATTTGAGTGAATTTCAGTTATATTCTGAGTGAAATTTATCTGTCAGATTTGAGGGAATTTCACTCAGATCTGGATGAATTCATTTTATTATGTATTTTGAGTGAAATTTACTCAAATTTGACAGATTACTCATTTCTGAGTAGGTTCGGTTTTGGGAAATGTTTCAATGTTTGACAAAAATTAGAAAATTATTATTCCATTATTTTGACAGATACACCATTTAATAAAACTATTGAAAAGCAGCTGTCAAATTTGATCAAAAATACCACATTTATATGACGTTATCTAGTGAAATATTTCATGTTTCTTTTAGACATTTTTATTCTAATTTTGTTAGCGTGCAGGTTTGACAATTACACGCTGAAACAAAATTTACTTATTTTGACATTTACACGCTTCTAGAAGAATATTCAAATTGATATTAGTTAGAAGATGTAAAATTTTGCAATGTTACCAGATTTTTGACAAATTTCCATTTTTCGTGTATTTTTGACAGCTCGAATTTTATACGATCATGAATGTTTACCCACTTTTATCGAATTTCATCATTTTCTTTCTCAAATTTCAAACCTTCCCCTCGCAACGGTTCCACCTGCATTTCCAAGTGCTCATTCCGAGCTCGCGACTACATTTCCAAAGGGTAGAGAGGAAACTCCTCTCAAGATGAAAGGAACCACAAAACTGAGGGACTTCTCCTCCTCCTAATTTCGCCCACTCTAAGTGAGCAATTGTGAGGTTGAGGAGAACTCCCTCCGATGTAATTATATAATTGAAATTGTCTCGCCTCGAGACCAAAATCCTTCCCCTCCTCAAACAGGGAAAAGGATTTAAACGCTCAAAGGACAGTTCTGTCAGTTGAGGACGCAAATCGCTCCAGGGGGGTTGAATTAGATCAGGTTTTAGGGGGGTTATGCACAATCCAATGCATAATTTCGTGATTGTCTGTGCATCGTCGTCTTCGGGAGAAGTTTTTCAACTAAGTTTTCCTGCGGGGTTTGTTGTTGTTCTTCCCCTAAGGGGGGAACGGAATCTGTCATTTGCTCCCTCTGGAGTTGTTTGTTTGGGGATAAGTTTGTCTGGCGCGGATTTGTCGGGGTTTTGTTAGTGCTTTGAGGGAAATTTTCGCAGAATTAAGCCATTACATTTTGATACATTGCAGTGATTATTACGCTGACAATCGAACTGTCAAAAAATGAGTACTTTTTGAAACCTTGAGAAGGTTGAACAACAACTGAGCGTCTGCAACACTTTTACACACAATCATCATTGTTTACAAACAATTGTTCCTTTGAACTGTCAAAAGAGCAAAACGACGTTGCATTCTAAAAAAACGGTAGACACATTTTTGTTTTGTTTTAGTCTCTTTTGCCCGTGTCAAAACTCGTTTTGTTTCGTTTTCCGTTTGTTTTCCCTTAGTACGTACCTTCCGTTTGATTTCCAAGCTTGTGTTAGTTGATAAACCAGAGAATACAGAAACCAAAACTTAGTGATTCCTTAGTGTTGTATTATATGATAACATTTAGTGCCTATTATATACATATATATACCATTAAAAAAACCAAAACTAGTAACCAGTATGGATATATTTACTCGTATATGACAATACCGATACCGAAAAAAAACCAACCTGCCAAATCGATCTCACGAAAGTAAACAAAAAAAAACTGTGAAACCTAGCTGTCAAATCACAAAACAAACCGCAATTCGAATGTCGTAACAACCTTAGAAAAATAAAAAATAAACTAGCCGCAATCACACCAACACACACACACACCCGCAAACCTAGCCTCCTAGCGCTCCCAAAGCTCACACCAATATCACCAAACCGCTTTCGATTGTTATAGTTCGTCCCCTCACCAACACAAACGACGCGATCTTTGTTTAGTACAAGCCACCACACGCAAAGCTGTCAAAATTGTCCATCTTTGCGTGTGTTTTTGTTTTGTTTTCGTTGCCATCCCCCTCTTAGAGCTGCGTTACGGATTATTTGTGTTGTTTTCTTTCAAACGATATCTTTTATTGAGTGTTAGTGCATCCATGAATACGCCCCGCGGCAGAAGTTTCAAAACAAAACGCAACTAGACCGGGTGGGGGTTTCGAGTGACAGATGTGTCATAACAAACCGATACGAGCAAGCATCAAACTTAGATTAGTGTTCGTTCTGTCCACCCCCCAAACACTCACACACACCTACATATGAATAAGCTATAACCAATTAGTGGCCGCCTATTGAGTATATTTACTAGTAGAGTTTGACAGAGCTGTCAAAAGCTGACACCCAACACAACAAACCCCTTTGTTTTGAGTTTGCCTCCCCGCCCCGTTCCCCCCTCTCGATTGTGGCTCTCTGTATGTGTGCGTTGCGTGATTTGAGGCACGCCCCCTTTTCTCATCTGAATGCCACCCCCCGCTCCTTGTGCTGTGTGCATTCCAGGTGACCCGATGTTGCGTCTGGCGATGGCGTCCCGGCACCACCCGCACCTGCCCGGCCCGGCCGGATCCCTGCTGGAGCACCACCAGCGACTCAACGGGCTCGGTGCCCAGCAGCAGCGTTCCGGCTCGTCCGGATCGTCGCTCCTGTCCAGCAGCACCCCACCGGGGACCAGCTCCGGGGGTCTCTGCGGCACCGGAACCGGTTCCGGAAGCGAGAGCTCCCGCTCGGGGTCGGCCGGAACGCGCCGGGACCACAACATCGACTACTCGTCGCTCTTCATCCAGCTGACCGGCACCTTCCCGACGCTGTACAGCTGCGTCAGCTGCCACAAGACGGTGTCGAACCGCTGGCACCACGCCAACATCCACCGGCCCCAGAGCCACGAGTGCCCCGTCTGCGGCCAGAAGTTTACCCGCCGCGACAACATGAAGGCCCACTGCAAGGTCAAACATCCGGAGCTGAGGGACCGGTTCTACAACCACATCGTCCACATGTGATTAAACGCCGCCCGGAACAAGCACCAGCGGCTCAAGTTTAAGAAGAATGCGTTCATCTAAACGTCAAAACTGACAGATGGCGGGGGGTCCCTCGGCGCGCCGAGGGATGTTGTCCCCCGCCACTATCTAATAATAGCTAAACCTACCGCTAGTCGGACCTTATTCTAGAAGAATAGTGCAAAACAACCGTAGATCTGCGTTTTAGTACAGTTTTTTAGTACAGTTGTCTGAGTTGACCGTGCAATACCACTTAAAGCGAACTTGCGAGATAGTTTGGCGTTCCTTGGGTTAACTGTTGATTCATCTAGTCTGATTTTTGCGTTCTTTTCCGAAACCGTTTGCAATATATAAGACGTAGCAACCTAGGAGAATAAAGTAAACAAACAGCCATATACACGGTAGCGTAACAAAGTAGACTAATATACATAGATATATTTTTATATAGAAAAGTATATTTATATGAAAACAATACCAAAAAATAATAAATTTAAAAAATAAACAAGGCAGTCACGTTGTAACCACACAAAAAAAACGACAAAGCCGAAACATTTGTACGTTTCCATGAAAACGATTAATAATACTGTGAAAATAACCAGGTTAGAACAACCACAAAACACAAACATTAATCCACCACCCCTAGTCCGCGCCCGGTTGGTCCCCAACCGCACACTGTGGCACAGTGATTGCATTTCGAAACGTCACTTTAGTTTCGCTAGCGGGCGCCAGAGGCGCCTTTTGCTGTCAAACCGGGTGTACTAAAAAGCGTCGGGAAAAAAATTTCTCGGCAAAACCAACCCACATTAATCATATTTACAGATTGTTTTTGTCACACGGGCCAACATAACCTCCAAGCCGGCACGGTCGTGCCGGCTTGCGAGGTTATGTTCGCCATTCCTCCTTTTTTGCGCTGGGTGGGAGTTAAAAGAACGAGGAAAAAATCCTCCTGCAACGATATCAACATAAATCTCAATCTTGCAGATATTTCCCGAAGGCCGGCGGCAAACGGCAATAAACTTTGCTATTTATTATTATTGGCCAGGTGTCACCCTTTTGTTTGTTTTTGTTCTAAACCACTCGTTTCGATTTTTTTTATTATGGTCCCCTTTTGTTCGTTCTAAGTGGGTCATTCAATATTTTCTTTATGCGTTCCGTTTTTATTCTCAAGTTCAGTCAGTGTTGTTTATTATTTCGTCCGATTGCGAGCGCGCAGCGCTCCCAACTCCAAACGTCAAACGCATGACTGTCAACTTTCAAATCAACATTTCGATGTCGTAATTTTTAATTTTTGAAACGTTGCGTTCCAACTCTCTCTCTCGCTGGTGTCTCTCTCTTTTGTCGACGAACCCATCACTCTCATTCTCGCTGTCACTTTAAAAAACCAACTCTCTCTGTCTGTCACTCACCTGTTCAGCTCTCTCTATGTGTGTGTGTTTTTGTGAGCGCAACGCAGCAGCGCCAGCAGCAGTCCGATTTTCTCTCCGCTCTCTCTCCACTGTGACGGCTCTTCTCCCGCGCGTTTGTTTTGCCTATGTGTTTGTCTCCACTCTATCTCGCTGTCTCGCTGACGTCACAACATTCGCTGTTTTGTTGGAAGTTTTGCGGCACAACAAAGTATGTCGCGAAAAAATGTTTTCTAAATGTTTCTCTGCTAGCGTTTATGAGTACCATTTTTATGAATACATATACATATATATTTCTCTCTCTCTTTCTGTGTAAATAATACCTTACAACACTAATCCTGTGAATGTGTATTTTGCTTTTAACACAACATGTAAAATCGAGTGTTCAGTTTTCAATTGGTTTTGACTTTTCGTGTTTTTTTTTTGTCGCCATTTTGTTTTTACACGGAAGTGTTTGAAACAAAAAACAAAAGCAAAAGAGCGAGTGCGCTGCTTCGCAGCGCCGGTTTTTGTTTGTGTACATTTTATCTTGAAACATCTCTATGTTGGTGCTGGTTGGTGATTCTTTTACTTTATTCCATACAAAAAAAAAACAAACAAAGCGACATCTACTCACACAGACACACATTACACTTACACCGAAAAAAACAAACAATATTTTAATCCGCAAAGCAGTTTGGCCGCCAAATTGAACGTGTTTTCGTCCACCGTTTCTTACTTGTATATCTTGTGATTGGAGTTACGTTGTTTTCCGAACTAAGTGTGTTTACTAAATTTGTCCCACTCTGTATCGCCAAAAAAAAGCAAAAAAAAACTCTCGTTACAACGCAAAAACGTTCATATCAATATTTTTGTTTACCTAATTGTAATTTTCTCACCCTCTACCCTTCTCTCTCTCTCTCTAAGTGTATTTTGTAAACTCTGTAATTGGATACTCTTCTCTCACCACCAGCTATATAACTCTAATATAACTCTAAGAATAATGTTTAGAAAACAAACCGCCGAGTTCACCCCCTCAGAACAAAAACAACAACAACAACAATCTACTAAACCGCCTCCGCTGCAAATAAAACCACCATGACACCTGTCAAAAGCGCGCGTGCGCGCCCGACTAAACCCATGTTAATAATCTGTCAACAACAACAACAACGAGGCGCGCGCGCCTCTCTGCAAACACCGAGCTATGGAGAGAAATTAACTGCTCTTTCGTTCTTTAACTCTCTTTCTTTCTTTTACTCTCTTCTGTTTGGATAAATTCTACCCTTCTTTTTTGTACAGTTTTGGTTGATTTCATTTATTGTTTTAAAACTTTATTTTTTCGTTTTCCCTTACATTGCGTCATTTTCGTTTTCCCCCCCCCCCCCCCCCCTTTTTCGTTTGTGTTTTGTTTTTTATATTTTGACCTGTTTTGTTTTGAGTTTGTTTTTCTGTCATTTTTTGTGTTTTATTTTTTTAAACTTTTTCCCGGGAATCGATTCGTATCGAAACAAAAGCTCGCTCCGAATGTGTCATCGCGCGCAATCAAAACAACAACAACAACCCGTTTGTCAACGCGTCGAACTCGCCGTGTGAGAGGAGGGCGTTTCATTGGACGCGAAGGAGACTCCACTTTGACAGCTGTCAGTCGGCGCAATCAGGCGACTTTTTATCACATTTTTGAGGCGTTTGACAGGTTGGAGCTGTCAAACCTTGCGGCAGCTTTATTTGTTGCTAATCAATATGGAAGGAGTGTAAACAAACTTTGCGTCCTGCAAATGTCAGTTTTTGTTTACATTTGGAACAAGTAGATTTCAGTTATTGTTTACATCTTGTCTAAGGTCCTTTTTCATTGTTTTGATAGAAATCATCTTTTCACAAATTTTGACATTGCAAATATAACAGTCATTCTGTATTTACACGCTCAATTGAAATAACTTATTTCTGATTTATTATCACTCAGATTTGATCAAACCCAAACCAACTCACGAATATTTTTTTAAAGTTTTATTTTCCCTCATTTTTGGGTGAATTTTACCCGGTTTTGGGTAAAATTGACTCGAGTCTGGGTAATTTTCATTCAGAATTCTGGGTAAAAATTACCCAAAACTTGTGAATGTCATTCAGAAATGAATGAAAATTATACTTTCAAGACTCATTCCTGAGTAGGTTCGGATTAAAAAACTGGGTGAAATTAACTACTCAAAAATTATTTATTTGAAATGCGCCTGTTGAAAAGGGGAAAAAATCCTAAAAATTCATTTCGTGAGCGACTTAAACTGCTTGACAGCTACCAAGACAGTAAAAAAACAACATCAGCTGTCAAAATTTCTGAAAATATAAACAAGGAAATCGTGACTTCAGAAAAGAACTAGAGTCACTCAAAGTTCAAAGCTTAACAGAAGATCACAGAAATACCACACCTGTCAAAATTGCCAACCACAATGTTTTGTTGCAAGTTGGTTTTCTCATTTATTCAGGTAAAGTAATGTTTACATTGCTTTGTTTGTATTGGTTATTTTCTTTAAGCAAACCATCAAATCATTGAAAGAATCTAGCTTCCTCTGTCACGCACATTCAAAATCAGTCAGTTTTCGCCAAAACCGAACCTTCTCAGAAATGAGTAAAAGGGACATCTGTCAAATTTGAGTAACTTTCACTCAGAATTCATCGAAAATTGAGCGAAATTCACTCAGAACTCAACGAAAATTGAGTGAAATTCACTCAAATCTGACAAATGTCCCTTTTTACTCATTTCTGAGTAGGTTCGGTTTAGTCAAAAGCTGAGTGATTTTGAATGAGGGTGTAGAAACAAACGTAAACAAAACGATATCAGACAGAGCTGTCAAATTTTAGAAATCAGCCATTTTGATCGAACAAAAATAGTGCGATTCAGAGCCATAGATGAAATCATGACTTTCTAGCGCCAAATTGAACCGGATGACAGCTGTCACTTTGGAGTCTCCTGGAACAGCCGCCCCCTCAAACACGCGCCGTCCTGTTTGTTTTGCTCTGTCCCACTCTCGCTCTCACACTCTCTGTGTCTCGCCCACCTCTCTCTCTCTCTGTCAAACGCTCTCTCCCTCTCTATGTGTCTGTGTCTCTCTATATATAATCTCACCCCTACAGGCTCCAAGGCCTGGCACATGCGGCTGACGTTTGAGCGTCTGTCGGGCGGCTGCAACCTGCACCGGTGCAAGCTGTGCGGCAAAGTGGTAACGCACATACGGAACCACTACCACGTGCACTTCCCGGGCCGGTTCGAGTGTCCGCTGTGCCGGGCGACGTACACCCGGAGCGACAACCTGCGGACGCACTGCAAGTTCAAGCATCCGATGTACAACCCGGACACGCGCAAGTTCGACAACATGATGTCGCCGGCGATGGCGTCGCAAGCGGCCGCCGCAGCCGCCGCCATTTCAGCCGCCGCGGCCGCCGCCAACAGCTTCAAGACGGACTTTTCGGCCGCGGCCGCGGGCCTCGCCGCGAACGTCAACTACGCCGCCCTGAGCCCCTTCAAGGCGGACTTTCCCATTCCAAACTCGGCGGCTGCGGCGGCGGCGGCCGTTGCAGCGGCGGCCGCCTCGACGGCGTCCTCCTCGCCCGGACTGCACTCCCAGAGCGGCACGTCCGACTGATATAGGAGGTACCACCACTGGCCGCCCGGCTACAGCCACCACCAACACTACCATCCAACCGGTGACGCGCAGTACCCTAGACAAAATGGCGGCGGCGACATAGTAGATAGTTCCTCGACGGTAGTCACCGACAACAACAATAGCAGTAGCATGATGATGATGATGGTAGCACCAACCAACAACAACAACAATGTACCTGGTAGCGAACGGACGGCTACAAGGCCCGCATCGGCCAGCATTTCACCGTCCTCTTATCTAGATCAGTCTGGCGGCGGCGGCGAAAGTGACATCACCGGCGGCGGCTACAACCACTGGAAGAATCTCGAAAACGGTCATAGCATGTTGTACGGACGGCGTAGCAACAGCGTTGGGAATCTGTACTCTGCCGGGCAGGACTTTTACGACCACTACCACCACCCGGGTATGCCGCAAGTCCCGGCGGACAAACCGATCGGTCATACAGCTGTCAAATCCTCCACAGAACGGCCGCCGTCGACGCCGACTTCGTCGCCACGGCAACGATAGCTAGCTAATCATCAACCCCTGGTCATCTAAATGTGTGTTCTCTGAATGTTTCCGGCGCCCCCTTGTCCCCTTCACCCCTTCTGCAGGTTCTACTTCTACCGCAGCGAGAGGCCTTGCTTATTTGTTAACCTAAGTTTACAGGATTTTTTGTTTGTTTGTTTTTGTTTTTATTTGTAACAGATTTTATCACTGACACCGATCGTAAACAAAAGAGAAGAAAAAAATTACCTTATTATTTATGTTTACTATTGTTCACCCCGGCAAAGGTTACTGTCAAAAATCTGCGATATCGTTAACGGAGTGCGCGCCGACTCCCTGTGCCACACTGTCAAACGTTGACGGGGCGGGGCCAACCCCCTATCTAATATACTGACTGTGTAGTAGTGCGTTCCGGAACCCACCTAGCCAATCTTCCCCCGCACACACAGGCTAGTGTCGTGTGGTAGTAGTACTTAGTAGCTTAACCCCCCACCCCACTCTAGTTCCATATCAAGACCCCCCCCCCCCCTCCTCCCCAAATAAAGTCACCGTATCGATAACCACAAGCAAATACAACAAAACACAAACACACACTAGTGAGATTATAGACTGTAGACCATTAGCCATGAACCCTTATGCGCCGAGCTTAGCTGTCAAAATATTGAGCGCCACCACCCTTGTAACCACACCTCCCCCCTCTAGATGTAGATTTTGACAAGTGTACCGCGCGTAGCAGTGTTGCCATGTTTTCTTGGTTGACGGTTTTGTTTACCCCAACATTTAGGTCATAAACAGAGTGTGCACGCACGTTCAAAATCACTCACTTTTCGTCAAAACCGAACCTACTCAGAAATGAGTAAAGGGGGCATCTGTCAGATTTGAGTGAATTTCACTCAGAATTCCACGAAAACTGAGTGGCATTCAAATTTGACAGATGCCCCCTTTACTCATTTCTGAGTAGGTTCGGTTTTGACGAAATCTGAGTGATTTTGAACGTGCGTGCGCGTTTGTGTCAAATGGTTGCGTTACCTGCGTTACTGCGAGCGATTCCTCTTGACAGCTCATTGAAACGTCAAACTGAGCTGACAGTTGGGGGGGACCATTCACGAATGGCGCTACTTCGATTCGTGGAATACCTGGAAGAGAAAGGGTAAAGATGAAACTTTTTTTTCTTTCAAAAGTGACGCAACCTCAACCTTGACACAACAACAACAGGTCATTCACCCCGAAATTCGGTCATTTTCGCTGGAAACTTGCGTTCGATTTAGATTCCAGTTAGCGTAGGGTTAGTTTTAGCGTGTAGTGAAGCTGTACAGAGAGAAAACAAAAAAAGAACAAAAGCAAGCTACGGACAGGGTCGTAACGCGTGACGTGTTGAGGTTCAAGCCTACGCAAGTTAGGGTAGACGTTACTCCGTTTTTGAGCACGCGCAGTTTAGAAAGGGGAAACAACTAGCGAGTAGAGTAGAGCGCAGGTAGCGAGAATAATAATTGCTCAATAGAGTTACGCACCTTCAGGTCTTCGCGCAGTTAGTGTCGTTCTCTTCCGGTAGGGGTTTTTGTTTTGTTGGCGACGCGCCTTCGGCGTAACGATGTCACAGTTTTTTTGCAAAAAAATCAAGCGTTACGCTAAGCTATATCTTTTTCTACTTGTAAACCGCGGGCATACTACCTACTACTACTACTTGCAGTTACTTTTGAGTCAAACACGCGCGTAACGCGTGTAACGCTTGTTGCAAACCCTAGGAAGCGTAACATAATTTGTAATAATTTATTCATTATTTATAGTACACCTTTTACGAGTAATTCAATTCTAGGCTAATTAATCAAATGATAAAAAAGTAAACAAAAGAATGCTGTTTTGTTTCCTTTCGCAATGAATCGTTAGCTGTTTATTTACAATTTGAAGCAAAACATATGGAGCGTAACGCAAGCATTAAGTTTAGCAGCTGAAGTAACACACAAGCGTCAAACCAGCGTTAAAAAAGGTAAAATATTTATATTTATAATGGTAAAGCAGAAAAGGAAGAAAACACAATGGAAAAGCAAATATTTATAAAAATAGAAAAAAATATTTACTACCCGAGCTGACGGTAAACGTAAAATCAAAGAGAAAAAATACAAAAATAACTTGGCAAGAAGAAAAGAGTCGAAGAAAACTTTGTAAATAATAACAAAACAACTGACGAAGCTCATAGTGAAGCAAACCAGTCAAATCGCATACGTGAAATACATTCTACTGCCGCCAAGAGACAAAAAAATACATAAATTTAACAAAAAACAGTGGAACCATCATTCCTTGTTGCGAAATAAACAAACAAAAAAACATAACCATAGTGCAGAAGAAACCGAAACCAGTCACAAAAAGGCCAGCTGAGAGAGACGAGAAATGGAAGGCATTTACAACAAAAAAACAACAACTACATACTCAAATAGACATTTATAAGTAGTAAAGTACTAGGGAAAACATGCTCACACAAACAAACAACAACAACAAAGGAAAACAACATTCAGTCGTTAAGATTTAACATGTAAAGTATGTAAACTGTAAAGGGCAGAATCGCGAACCTGATTATTTTTACTAACAACGTGCAATATGATAAAAATTACCATTTTTAGCTTATTTTTAACACACAACTGCAACAAAAGGAAAACAAAACCGGCGCCCCTAGCGGCGCTAATTTGTTAAGTTTGTTTAAGTTTTTTAGTTGTTTAAACCGCAAAAAGACACCACAAACACACACAAACCGACACTCTTAATTTTCTTTGACTTATTGACACACACACAAACAGACGCTCGCGCACACAATGGAGTGAAACGAAAACAAACATTTTGTTTGTGTGTGAATACTACCTCATTTAAACCGGCTGTCACAAGCATCGTGCTATTGTAAATAGAGTTATTCCTATTAGGTTAAAACGCCCCTCCCCCAGCTGTGTTTGTTTACCTTTTTTTTTCTACACCAACACACGCGCGCAGACTTATTTATCTTTTTTGTTTTTATTTCCGTTTTTGAATGTTAGGCTCATTGTTATTGCGTTTAGCATTTATTTCCCACACAAACAGAAGCATTTCAGTGAAGAGTAGAGTAAAACGCAGCAAAACAAAACAAAACTTGGCAGTAAAATGTATTTCAGTACTAATAATAAACAAACAAACAGTCACAGTCACTCACGCAAAGGTAAACAAAACGGATATTTGTTGTAAACGTCAAAGCAAGCAACCACACACAAGCGCGCCGCGCGCGCAAAGGTAAAGCATCACACCGGAAGTCACGCACACCAATGAAGAGAGCGGCAGCTGTCAAAAAGCGGGAGAACAATAGACGCGAAGCGGAACGAAATTTGAAGGGTTTGGATGGGTTAAAAAATCATTTGTTTGAGTATCGTGCGATGAACGTTGATGTTTTGAAGGGGGCAGCCTACCCAAATTTGGGTAACTTTCCATCTGTCACTTTTGTTTTGATTGCGTTTACACGCTCCGACGATTTTATTTTAGTTTGTTTTTGTTACTCAAGTGTTCAAAAATCAAAAAATGGTTACTCAAAAGTGAGTAGATGTTCAGCTGTCACATTTGTTTTGATTACGTTTACACGCTAACTCGATACAACTCACTTTACAGCTAGTGTTTAGACGTGAAAGTTTTTGCAACTCAAATTTCCACAAGAATTAAGATAAAATCAACAAAAGATAACCATTCTTTACTCCCCAAAAACAATTCCCATCGTCCAGCCAAAAACTACGACATAATTATATCCGCAAAGCGGATCCCGTCTCGTCCCAACCTCAAACTACATAAATTCGGCCCCCAAATTCCGGGAAAGTAGCCAAATCCTCCGCAAGCTCAAAATTGCCAAACGGAGCAAAAGAGCCCAAGAGAAACAAAAAAAAGACTCACGTCCGAATGACAGTTCCGCGCAAAAGAACACAAAAACAAAACAATTAAGTCCCGGCCGCTCTCTCCAAGGGGGGGTGGGCAGAAAATCCGCAAAGCTCAATCATAGCCGAGGCCGCAGCAAAGAAAGCGATAATTATTGTTTTGCTCCGAGAAGTTGAAGGAGCAACTTTTTCCGGGCACGAAAACCCCCTTTCGGGGTTTTTTTTTTTCGGTGACAGAAGCTCTGATTGTCCTGGCCAGCACCAACCACCAACCGGAAATCGAATTAGTATTCCAAAGTTGTAATTGTGCAACGGGTCGGAAATCAACTGTTAAAAGTCGTTTGAATTTTAATTATCGACTTGCTGCGGCAGCCAAGTTTCCGCGCTGATTGCGCAGCGGAAGAAGCTGCTTCCGGGAAAAGGGAGAAAGTTTTTGCTTCTTGGACTTGGGAGTTTTTGAGGGGATGAGGGATCGCTCCGGAAATGGACAGCAGATTTGGGCAGCTTAAGGACTTAATCTGCGGGGAATGTTTCCAGCTTTTTGTGGCTGTTAGAGTTTTGGTCTTGTTCGTTCATGTTGTTAACCAGCAGAAGGTTTTACTATCTTTTGAGCAAGATCTCTTCAAAACAATCAAAAATATGACAGTTTGCATTTGACGGGTTCAAATTTTGACATTAGACTCGTTCAAATCTAAAACTATACTTAATGAGTATTGAGTTTGGAAGCAAATGACAGTTTGAAGCGTACTCAAAGCTGGGTAAATTTTATTCATTTATCTTTGAACTTCAAGATTCAAACTCATGCAAATTATGACATTTACAACTAAATTAAGTTTTTGAGAAAGTTCAGACCAGAAGAATCATTTTATGAGGTTCAGAATAATTCACATCCTAAATTGCCTACTCCTACTAAGAAAATTAACTCAAAAACTTACTATTGCAACGAAAATCATTTTTAAGAATGCTTAGTTATGACAAATTTTAACACTGGCGATACCAGAGGGGATGTCAGATTGAGAATAACTCAATGTTGTTTCATTGAACTTCAAGTTAACTTTACTCAAAATCTGACATTTGCAAACCAACCAAATTTTGAGTAAATTTGATTCTGACGAATTTTGAATAAATTTTGAAAACATTTTGAGGTTAATAACCATTTTCAGAAATTGTCACGCTCTATTTCAAAATTATTTAAGTTGCTAAGGATCGAACCAACTCAGAAACGAGGTTTGAGACAAACGTCAGAGTTCATTCAAATCTGGATGAAATTTAATCATTTTTCGTGAATTTTATACAAAAAAAGACGTTTGCAACTAAACTTATTTTTCAGTAAGTTTGAATTTGACGAATTTACTCATTTGGTTTCGGCGATTTTTGAGAAGATTTTGAAAACATTTTGAGTTTCAGAATCATTTTCAGTTTTTATCTCGCCCTCTTTCGAAATGATAAATGAGGTTAGTTTAAGACAAACGTCAGCGTTCACTCGAATATGGATGAAATTGACTCATTTTTTGTTGAATTTCGAGAGAAAATTATTCAAAATCTGACGTTTGCATCTAAACTGAATTTTACGTAAGTTGAGTTTTGACGAATTTACTCATGTTTGAGTAAATTTGGTTTCGACGATTATTGAGAAGATCCAGAAAACATTTTTCAAGCCTTCATTCAAAATTATTGAAATTGTTTTGAACCGAACCTACTTGGAAATGTGTTTTCGATCACTCAAACAAAAGTGAAATTTAATCATTTTCTGACATTTGCAAGTAAACTGTTTTTTTAGATTCAGTTTCAACAATTTTTAAGACTATTTAAAACACATTCAGGTTCAGGTTCTTCGAAATAAAAAAAAAACGCGAGCGTCTGGGTGGATTTTAGTAATTTTTTATTTAACTTGTCACGCTCACTTTCTAAATGAGAAATGAGATTTAAGACAAACGTCAGTGTTCACTCGAATCTGGATGAAATTGACTCATTTTTCGTTGAACTTCGAGAGCAAATTATTCAAAATCTGACGTTTGCAACTAAACTGAATTTCACGTAAGTTGAGTTTTGACGAATTTACTAATTTCTTAGTAAATTTAGTTTCGACGATTTTTGGCAAGATTTAGAAAACATTTTTGAAGCCTTCATTCAAAATTATTCGAATTGTTTCGACCTGAACCTACTCGGAAATGAGTTTTGAATCACTCAAATAAAGTGAAATTTACTCATTTTCTGACATTTGCAAGTGCAACTTTTTTTTAGATTCAGTTTAATTTTTTTTAAAGTAGATTTCAAACACATTCAAGTTCCGGTACTTCAAAATTAAAAATAAATGCGAACGTGTTAACTTCAAGCGAAATTCGTCTAAAATCTGACATTTGTAATTTAACTCATTTCTGAGTAACTTTGGTTATGACCAATTTTGAGTACACTTTGACTGACATTAAATTGACTCATTTTTTATTGCATTTCGAGTAAAACATCAAAATCTGACATTTTCAACTGAATCAATTTTTGAGTAAGTTTGGTTTTGGTGAGTTTACTCATTTTTGAGTATGTTCGGTTTCGACGATTTTTGAGTCGATTCAACACACATTCCGAGGTTCAAAATTTCAAATGAAAACATACGTTTGGATCAATTTTGACTTATTTTTGCTTGAATTTGAGAAAATTTTACTCGATTTAAAATTTACAGTTATTTTTATTGAAAGTTTTGGGTTATTTTGAATGTTTTTGAGAAAGTTTAATATCAGCGTGTATAATAAAATAAACAAGCTTCCAATCAAATGTCAGATTGAGGTTCACTTATATCAGGATAAAAATTACTATTTTTAAAAACAGGGAAAAGTGGCAAAACCAAATAAATTGATTTATTTTTGCTGGAAGAAATTTGGACTATATTTTTCAACGTGATGATGATCAATTTTGAGTACATTTCGACTGACATTGACTCATTTTCAATTGCATTTCGTGTAAAACTTTAAAATCTGACATTTTCAACTAAGTAATTTTTTGAGTAAGTTTGGTTTTGGTGAGTTTACTCATTTTTGAGTAGATTAGGTTTCGACGATTTTTGAGTCGATTTTTAACACATTTTAAGGTTTACAATCATTTTTAAAATTTTAATTGAAAGCAAACGTTTACTTGACTATTTTTTAATCATTTTTTCTTTGTTTTATTTAATTTTGAGAAGAATTTACCCGATTAAAAAAATACATTTATTTTTATTGGTTCTATATTGAAAAAGTTGGGTTATTTTGAATGTTTTAGAGAAAATTTAAAATCAGCGTGTACTAAATAAATAAACATGCTTCCAATCAAATGTCATATTGATGTCACTCAAATCAGGGTAAAAATTACTCATTTTTTATTAAACTTAGAGTGAAAAGTGGCAAAAAAAATAAATTAATTTATTTTTGCTGAATAGTAATTTTAGCAACATTATTCAACGTGTATTTGACAGCTGTCTACTTCACACGCTAAAAGCGAATAAGTCAATTTTAACAAAATGAAAATCAAACATCAACGTTCATCGAAACTCCAAAAACTATAATTTCTCCAATATTTTTAAATTGAAAAAAAAAACAAGTAAAACTCTCTTCCAAAATGAAAACAAAAACATGTGATACTGCAAAAATAGAAAGAAAAACACTCATTTCCACTGTTTTCCGACGAAACACTTCTCAAAACTGTCGACAACACACAATTTTTAAGTAGTTTGAAAAAAAATCGTTTTTCCTCAATAATTTTCCGGGAAGACAAAAAAAAAGTGGGCGGGGCTAGGAAAAAAAAAACGAAAGAATTGCACTGAAAGTTACGAAATTTTAGGTCAAAACGAAGCGAAAAGTGGTGCTAAAAAACGGGCCGACATTTGTTGTTTGTGTTGTGCAGAAATCCGTTTCGATGTGTTGTGTGCGTGTAAGCCCAATGAACCAAGCAATGCGTGTCGGAGTGAAAATGAATGGGGGCGAAAAAGCAATGCTGTGAGTGTATTATAGGAAGAAGGTGATGAAGCCGAACAGCTGTGTAAACAAACTTTTAAAAAGGTAACGAGACCGATTCGATGAAAAAAAATAATAGAAGAAGGAACCGTACGTGCAATATTGACTAGTTATGATTATTTATAATGAAGGTAAACAACAGCAAAACAACACACAGATACATACACACAAAAGTGAAACAAAACAAATTCAGAGAAGTGAAGATACTCTGCGGTGTCAAAAAAGGTTAGGGCGAAGTAAACCGCAACGTAAACAATTGGTCATTTATGTTACCCCTCTAAAGAAAGAAAGAAACAGATGAAAAAATGTTTTCCTTCCGAAACGGACAGTTATGTAAAACAAAGCAAAATAAAACTAAAATTAAAAAAAATGATTGTCGTAAAGCAGCAAAAAAAACAAAACAATGTGAAAAAACCATTATATATACTAAACAAACAAATAGAAATGAGACGGACTTACACAGACCGACAAACACACGCACTAAGCTAGTGTGTAGCAAATATGTGAAGTAAACAATTAACAGAAAATTGATGAAAAAAAAAGCAAGCGAAACAATGTAATGTTTTCTTAGTCGCTGTATTTTTACAAAGTCTATTAAATAAATTAATTGCTATTTCTTTGATATTAATCAATACTTACCTGACTTACATTTAATTACTATTAATGTTATCGACTTAAGGTGATTATATCGAGTGACCGGTGATTATTTTTAATAATCATTTCTAAAACAACAACAACAACAACACACACACACACTATTTATATTAGGCGTAAAGAGAAAAAAAAAAGAATATATTTTTTGTTTCAATATAATTTCACAACGCAAAAAAAAACGTCAAAAATCCCCAAGTCGTGTCGAAGATGAAAAAAAAAACATGTTTAATAAACGCGCATCTGTGTGCGCGGCCAAAGTGTAAACAAAGCCGCTTGTTTCTTTTGTTTTCGTCCGCCCGTGGTTGTTGGTTCGCCGCGCTGTCAAAAGGAAAACGTGTCAAACTCGTTCGTTCGTCGGTGGGGGTGTGTTGTAAACTACTTTGCGACGGTTAAAAAGGTGAAAAAAAATGGTAGACAAACCAATAATTTATGAATCAACACAGCACAGAGGAAATGGGAGAGGGAAGAAAAAATGACAGTTGCGACGAAATAAGTGAGCGCGCGCGCTCACCCACACCCACAAACATTCAATATGTGTTTATTTCATTTTAATTTTGTGACAAATTCGCGACTTTTGGCAAGCAAAAAAAAAAAAAGATGGCGTGAGGATTCAATTATTTACAGTGCGCGTCACGCCACATGGGAAAATAAAGTCAACAGAGTTTTTTTCCTCTTTTGTGCTTCGTTCGAATTGAGCGTGTGGGTGTGTGCGGGTGCGCTGTCAATTGTTTCGCTGTGTTTACTCCACGCGTTTTTTTGTCTCCTTTCTCCGGACGCCATTAATCTGGCTGTTTTTCAACAATTTACATATTCATTAACCCTTATTTTATTCGATTGCCCCGCGAGAATTACTCGCGGGATGAGACGCGCAAAAAGCGATGCTTTTTCGCGTGTTTTTTCGAGCTAAGGAATTATTTGCTTGGTTTTTGACAGCCGTGTAAACATCAAGTTGGATCTGTCAAAGTGGGAACGCAAAAACATATTTTGATTCAATCTCTTACAATCGTGTAAGCGATTTTGATAGCTGTCAAAATCGAAGACACTGGAAAAAATCGCCAGTTCACTTTGATCGTCTGATCTTCGAAGAAGGAGGGAAAATGAGTTTCATTTTAGGTTTATTTAAACTTGTTTTGTTTCGTTTTCATTTCTGATTTGCGAAACAGTATCGTTACATTCTTGCGCAAACTCTGTATGATTTTTCAATTTAAAAAAAAAACAATTCATATCTACAAACGAATCGAAACTTTGCTTGGTTTGAATTTTATTCTGCTTGCTCAGTACTCTTACCATTATCAGGATTTTTACTCTCTCGAATATTTGATCCAATTCTTTCTCTCTCGATAAAACCTTTTAAACCTCTACTCACACCACCACACACAAAAACACACAAGTTACACACCGACTTTTCGCTCTCAATCGCTCACTCACTCTCTTTTGCGGAGAGAAATTTGAGCCCCACGCGAAGTTCGCTCTTTTTTGAGAGAAACGAGAAACTTTCGAAATAAAACAATACGCACATTTAAAAAAAATCAATGTCTACATAGTTTTACGCTACTCTCTTACATCTTTACTCACCCCCTTTTTATTGCCTCGTTCTATTTTTCTTTCTAAAATCATTACCAATTTTGCCTTTTTCTTACTCTCTCTCTTAAACCAGTAATTCTAGATGAATAATAACCACCACCACAAGCAAATTCATGACCGCTACGATACGCTCTCTCTTTTTGACATTTCTTTTTACGTTCATTCTCTTTTATCAACTCACCAATTTTTACTCTCTCTCTCGCTCTCAAAGTTGACAGTTTACAGCTATTTCTCACACACTCTCTCTCTCTCTCTCGTATTTGAGTACCGTACTTTTTCGCTCGCTCTCTCTCCAAACATTGAATATCAGTATCTATTTCTCTCTCTCTCAGTCCAGATTCGTTCCCTTTTTCATTATTCTAAAAAAGTACATCTAACTTAGTGTAAGGAACAAACGCTTTTCACATTAATAAGAAGAATCGCTGAGGCACGGGACCGAACGAAGAAGACGCGCGAATCGCCGCACAAAGAGCAATCGGAAAAAATGTCTGTGTGCGTGCGCGCACGCTCTCTCCCTCTCCCTCTCTCTCTCAAATCGCCGCTCTCCGTCAGATTGTCGCCTGTCATTTTCTCCCCTTTTTCTCTCTCTCTCTCCCCCATTCTCCACCGCATCTGCGTGTATGTGTGTTTGCAACCACCCCCCCCACTATTTTGCAGAGCTCAAGACGTACCGTATCGCGCAGATATTCGAGAAAGTGAACTCGCTGGACGAACGCAAACGGTGCCTGCTGTGCGGGAAGATCGTGTGCAACGTGCGCAACCACTACTACGTGCACTTTCCGGGCAAGTACGCGTGCAGTCTGTGCACGGCCGTGTACACCCGCAGCGATACGCTCTTGATGCACTGCCGCTCCAAGCACCCGGAGCTGAACGTGTGAAGATGATGGCGAAGACGCCTCGGTCGCGACGACGACCTTGAACCGACGACGATCTACCGATTCTTTCCCGACTGCGCCAATACCCGTACGTGAAGCTAGCGCTACGACCCTTAAACATAGAGAGACGTTACGCGGACGTTACGCAAACCTCCCGGCCCGGCACCGCGTCATAGCGTTATGGTCGTAACTCCTTGTTCCACCCAAACCCCGCTCACCACTACCACACACACATCGTGCTCATACTCTGTTTTGCCAACTCGTTTCTCGCTGCCAGTTTCTTCTTTCATTGCTCTCCTTCATTTTGGTTAGTTTTTACTCACTTTTACGTTGTCTTTTTTCCTTCTTCTTAACAGAAAACAAAATTACATAAACTTGCACAATTCTCGATTATCGTGTTACCTTTCTGAACTCATACTAATATATACTACAGAAAAAAAAGAACAGAGAACAGTCAACTGTCACAACAAACCTTGTTTTGAAAACACTGAGAGAGTACCTACCAATACTGTGAGAATGCAATCAATTCGCGCCATGCCACGGTTCGAAGCGCCATCTACTTATTAATGTGAACTAGCGTTTTAAACTCCTCCCCCTTTTCCCCCCTCTCTTCGGAAATCCCGCCCCTTTCCACCGTTTTTTGTGAGCCTCAAATCACAAACTGACACTAGCATATCGATTCGCAAACACACACCCTTCAAAAACGTAAACAATGAAAGAAATTCCCCCCTTTCGCTGCAGTAAGTAAAGCCAATGTTCTGTACCGACCGATCGGAAAAGTCTGCCACGCTCTCATTCGTGTTCGTGTTTCGCTCTCTTTCAACCACACACACTCACACAGACACTGAGACGCGCTCATCCAGTTTTGTTTCGTTTGATCTCACCACCACCAAGCATACCAAAACCAACCAGCCAACCAACCGCAGAGTGTTTCTGTCAAGCGTGTGTCCTCGAGAGAGATTTTCGGCACGCGCTCTACTTTACCGACACCACCGCCGCTACGCGTGCGTGTGACAGGCAGTTTGTTTTTGCTACTCTCTCTCTCTCTCTCACTATTTCTCGCTCTCTTCTTTTGAAACTAATTCTCGCTCTTCTCTCTTCTATCTTTCCTATCTTTTTTAGTAAACTTTAGTTTGGCTAACCCTTTTCTTCTCTAGATTTCTTGCTCTCTCTCTCTCTCACTCTCCTATTTTTATCGAATTTGTTACCGTAAGAAATACCAAAAAAAAAAAACTCACATTTTATCCTTTTGCTCTAGTTTGGCGCAACCTGACCAGGGTCGCAATTAGGAAAAACGACAACAGACCCCCGTTCTCCCTTTCCATTCCCATTTTCCCAAAATAAAAAAAAACTACACGCAGCGGCATTTTGCAAAAAAAACTCAATTTATGTTTGAAAAAAAAAACAGATTCAAGTCACTCACTCGAAATTGACTCGCACTCACACACGTGTGGCATATCTCATCCGTTTGTTTCTGTTTGACTTTTGTGTTCAAGTTTGACATTTCTCCCCCCCCTTCCACCCTTCGTCTTCTCGCATTCGTTCATTCCTGACAGCTTGCCGCGCAAGACAAGAACACATTCCTGAAAAACAAATTAAAAATGGCGTGGCACGTATTAGGAGTCGTTTCCTTGTCTGAAAAAATCACCTCACATCGAAATAAATCCCCTCGCCCACCCCCTCTTCCACCTGGAAAGTATCACATAACCTAGTATAAAACACTCTTTTTTTACCCCTCCCCCTCTTCCCGATTTCCTCAAACTCCTTTCCGTGGAACAACCAAAAAAACTATAAAAAAACAAAAACAGTATCATCATATCATTAAAAGTTTCGAGAGTTCACCAAACTGGAAACGTGGCGCACGCGATTGATTGTATCCTCTATCTCTCTCTCAAACACACACAAACACACCTCTACACACGCAAACAAACTATCTGTCTGCCTCTACCTCTCTCTCTCTCTCACTCTCTTTTCATACAAAAAAATCCGAGTGACACTTACGCATTGAGCGTCCGGATTTCGTTTTATGTTTAATTAAATTTAGTTTGATACTTTCTGATTATGTTTTAATTATAACCTCACACACACACAAGCGCGCGTCGCAAAAAAGTAAGCGCGCAACAAATTTGCATTCAACAAAGGCTTTCAATCACCTTTTCTGATTTTTAAACAAAAAAAAAACATTCAAAATCCACCCCCTTAATTACGGGGTTTGAGTAATCCGTAATCAAAGCTAGCGCGGGGCGATAATCAAGCACACTGAAACAAATTTGCCACTTTTTTTGCGAGCGCGCGCCTGTGTGTGTGTGACTTTATTAGTTTTTATTTTTAATTGCATCTTTCTGCATTTGAGTCTGTATCCGCAAACACATCGAAACACACACACAAAACTACACACTTATGCATTTTCATCCTGCTTATCCTCGGTTTTAATTTCGCTTCCAAACTGTCTTTTGTTTCGCTGAACTGAATGACACTGAACTGGATTAGGCTTAAAAGTAATTTTGGGCTACTCAAAATTGGGTTCAATTTGATGAACGTCAGAGAAAAAAGTTTGTTGAGAAAGTTTTTAGGTAATATTATGCTTTAAATGAGTTGTCTTCGACGAACGTGCACTTGTTTTGAGAAAGCTGTCATTTTTGACAGCTCTGCTGTCAGTTATGACGCGTGCACACTAAAGTAATACTAGCTAGGTTTCGTTGGAATTTAGCTTAGATTTTTGATTCAACAAATTCATTGTTTTTTTGCAAGCAGTAACATAAACAAACTTTTTGGCACTCTCAGCAAACGTCAAATCCATACGGAAGAGATCCGGAAAAAGATCCGGCAGCAATTTTGTTTGGATTGACGTTCGCGGGGAGAGTCGAAAAAATGTAAACAAATCACTTTGTGCGTCGGCCATTAGTATTACTATTATCTAAGAATAATCGAAGATTTGACAATTAAAACGTCACTAAAACAAGTCTTATTCCAATCAAAACAATGTAAATGAGCCATTTGTAAGGTGTAAACAAACAATCCATCCTGCTCGCATCAGATGACGTTTACATTAGAAACGAGTACTGTCATCTGGGGTGATTCGGGACTACAGTCTGAATAGGGACAGTAGTTCTGAGCAGGGATGCCAGATACACAGATTTGTCTGTGTTTCAAAGACTTTTGAGCTTGTGCCAGACATTTTTTGAGGTACACAGACTTTTAAAAAACTTCATTGAATTAATATTTTGTAATCTGTTTTCGTCGAAACTTATTTCGTTAGACTTCAAATGCTTAAAAACGCGATTTCTAATGGATTTCAATGACTGAGAATTGATATATTTAAATTTTAGACAAATGCACAGACATACACAGACTTTTTTACAGACATTTCAAAAAACCAAGTGGCATCCCTGGTTCTGAGAGCGCTTTGAAGCTTCGATTTTGGAAATCATGAAATCTTTGTTATTGTTTTGTGGCTGTTCTAACTGAAACCAATAAAAAAATATATCAACATATTTTGCCAAAACATGACTTAAACAGCTGTCCAAATTCGCCCCATTTGTCCAGATTCAACCTAGATGGCGGTATCTTGTTTTGATTAATTTGCAACGTAGCTTGTCAGAAATTGACAGCTACTTTTACAAACACGCACATTGAAAATTACTCATTTTTCGTCCAAATCGAACCTACTCAGAAATGAGTAAGGGGATCAAATGTCAGATTTGACTGAATTTCTCTTGTAATTCAACGAAAATTTAGTGAATTACTGCCAAATCTGAGAGGAATTTACCCAAGCCTTACATTAGCCTTATTTACTCATTTCTGAGTAGGTTCGAGTTTGCGAAAACTGAGTATTTAAAATGAAAATCTTTCTCAGGAATGACTTTTTGGTGGTCACATGACAGATTTGGGTGAATTTTACTAATATCTTAGAGAATATAAATTTTGAAAACTAGTCGAAAATCTGAGTAAATTTGGATGAAATTTTTTTTGACGTTTATCAAGGGCAGTGCTGCCAAATTTTCAAACAAAATAAAATTCAGTTCAGTGTCTCTTTTTTCATCGCATCCTTTACACACGCACACTTTTACACTACTCTCTTCCCTCAATATCCGCAAGAAGTTGCGACCTCGCGAGTCAAAACCAAAACGAGGGCACGTCCATTGCCTACGTTACGCGTCCCCAAACAGAGTTGGCCCCCAAATGCCCATCGGTGTGTTTTCTGTTCCCTTTTCGTTGGTTGCAGGGCCGGGGGGAGGAGGCGGACAGTATGAGCACCATCTGTCGCGGAGCATTCTCACGTCGGCGGGTCTGGTCGTGGCGGCATCCCCGGACGGTCCCACCGGGGGTGGGCACGGCGTCGACGGGGGCCTCGGTGGTTCCCACCACGGGCACTACCCGTTGCACCACCAGATGTCGTACCACAACATGTTTACGCCGTCGCGCGAGCCCGGCACGGCCTGGCGGTGCCGCTCCTGCGGCAAGGAGGTCACCAACCGATGGCACCACTTCCACTCGCACACCCCGCAGCGCTCCGTCTGTCCGTACTGTCCGGCGTCCTACAGCCGGATCGACACGCTCCGGTCGCACCTGCGGATAAAGCACGCGGACCGGCTGAACGCGCCCAAGTTCGGGACGCCCACGAACTGCAAGATGCAAATGTAAACAAACGCGCGGAACTAGCAGCACGGATTACTACAGGGAACAAGGCACAAACGACGACCACCACGCAACCATCCGCAGCGCCGCCGCACGGCCATTGCAAGAACCACACAGTTTGCAAACACTACTACTACTATCAACAGAGAGGAGGAAACACTCCAGAGCACAGTTCCGTTTGACGTTTACTCGCCAGACAACAAAACAACAACAACAACCGCAAACCGAATCTTTAAAAATGTCAAACATGAAGCCCAGCTTAGAGCGCGATGCCATAAAGAAATCATTGTTTTTCAAGTCAAGTTCCTAATTAAGGCTCTTAGTTATTAAACTAATCGAATATTTTAGCAAACCAACACAAACAAGCACACCACATACTCACAGACACACACACACTCGCCTTTGTTTTGAGAAGCGTCAAAATATCATCAACGCGATCCTCCCAAATAATTGGTAAATGTTTGTTTACGTGTTACCAACCTACTCTTACCATACTACACATTCATAGAGCTGTGAGCGCGGTAAGTCATATTGTGTGTAAACAAAACTCCTCCCTTCTCCCCTTTTCAAAACAACAACAACAACAACCCAGTAACCGTTGACGTTTTGACAGCGCAGTGTTTTGCTGGTTAGGTTAGGATTTTAATTTAGAGAGAAGAAATTTTTCACAAAACCCCTTTCCACACCCTCACACATAAACAAAAACAAAAACAACTCAGTTTCATGCAGAAAACAAAGATGAATGGGTTTTCGCAATGAACTTTTCCGTTTTAATCATGAATAATTAAGCTGGAGAGTTCGAAAGTGGAGTAAATTTCCAAAAACAAAAAAACAACAACAAGAAAAACAATAAAAAATTTCGAGAGAGAAAGAGCGCAATGCATTATAAAATGGTTGTCCAACAGAGAGTAGCGACAATCCTGCCGCAACGATAACACGCAGAAAAAAAAGTGACATTAATCACGAAATCAGGATAAATGCAAATGAAGAGCGGGCGAACGGGTGCGCCCGCTGTCAATAAATTAAAATAATATTGTAAAAATTATCCCTTTCCACAGGGACGCCGGCCTTCGGCCGGAAATGCCGCGGCTAGTTGAAAAATCGCGAATTTTGAATGGCGTTTGAGTATTTTGGGGTTATGTAAATTTAAACTGTCAGCATCTTTGTTTTAACTTGTTTGAGTACTGAGCCAAGCGAAATAGTTTAATTTCAAGTAAATTAATTTTGAAACTAAACCTATTTTCAACTTTAACTACAATCAAGTGACATTTGACAGCTAGAACTACCCAGCTCGGGAGAAAGTGAGTAGTTCCACTTTTCCCCGCGCTGGCAGCCGTCACCCGCACGTGTAGTGAACGCGAAAATGGGTAAACTTTAAGCCGAAAGCAACCCAAATTAACCAATTATTTCATTTTGATTCCATAAACGTCAAAAGGGGGCCCCCTAATTACCCATCACAATGACGGAATGATGAATTCAATATGCTCATTTCCCCTCGCTCCAACATCGGTATTCGGACATCACTTTCGGTGGAAGGGTTAATTATCAGCCAATAATTCTTTTTTTGACGGTCAAGTGGACACATCGGAAATAAGCCCGACCAACCGGAGCGTTGGAGGAATTAAAAACCTGCCGCGGCGGCCACCGCCGGTGGCCATCATTATCATTATGCCATCTGACAGACTGTGTGGACGCTGACGGATGGCGGCAAGCGGTTTCATAGTTGATGTGGTCACGTTCTGGTTGGAATTTTTTTTTTCGGTTCGAATTTTTTACGTTTGCATTTTTTTCGGTGTGACTCCGCGCAACCTGTCGTGATGTTTATTTAAACGGTAATAATGAGATTTTGCGCAGCCGATTTCGTGTCAAATTAAGCGAATTAAATGATCTCCCCCATGGTTGGGCTACCCGTCTGGGTGGGCACTTGTGTGTGGAGGAGGTTGCGTCGATTGGGTATCAATTGAAGGTCGGTGTAGAAATTCTGGTTTTGGTACTCACATTTGATTACTGCTGCTTGAATAATGTCAAACCTGAAGCTGTAGCGATGTCTGACGGTTTGATGATGTTGGTTTGTTTACGATGATACACTTTGGATTGAAGACTGTTGTACACGTTGCTTTAGCGATGTTTACGATGATACACCTTCACTTGAAGACTGTTGTACACGATGTTTTACGATTTGATGAAGTTGCTTTGTTTACGATGATACACTTTCACTTGAAGAATGTTGTACACGTTGCTTTAGCGATGTTTACGATGATACACCTTCACTTGAAGACTGTTGTACAAGTTGCTTTAGCGATGTTTTACGATTTGATGAAGTTTCTTTGTTTACGATGATACACCTTCACTTGAAGACTATTGTACAAGTTGCTTTAGCGTTTTTTTGAAGACTGTTGTACACGTTGCTTTAGCGATGTTTTACGATTTGATGAAGTTTCTTTGTTTACGATGATACACTTTCACTTGAAGAATGTTGTACACGTTGCTTTAGCGATGTTTACGATGATACACCTTCACTTGAAGACTGTTGTACAAGTTGCTTTAGCGATGTTTTACGATTTGATGAAGTTTCTTTGTTTACGATGATACACCTTCACTTGAAGACTATTGTACAAGTTGCTTTAGCGTTTTTTTGAAGACTGTTGTACACGTTGCTTTAGCGATGTTTTACGATTTGATGAAGTTTCTTTGTCAACGATGATACACCTTCACTTGAAGACTATTGTACAAGTTGCTTTAGCGTTTTTTTGAAGACTGTTGTACACGTTGCTTTAGCGATGTTTTACGATTTGATGAAGTTTCTTTGTCAACGATGATACACCTTCACTTGAAGACTATTGTACAAGTTGCTTTAGCGTTTTTTCACGATTTGATGAAGTTGCTTTGTTTACGATGATACACTTTCACTTGAAGAATGTTGTACACGTTGCTTTAGCGATGTTTACGATGATACACCTTCACTTGAAGACTATTGTACACGTTGCTCTAGCGACGTTTAACGATTTGATGAAGTTGCTTCTGTTACGATGATACACTTTCACTTACAGACTGTTGTACACGTTGCTCTAGCGATGTCTAAGGATTTAATGAAGTTGCTTTGTTTACGATGATACACTTTCACTTGAAGAATGTTGTACACGTTGCTTTAGCGACGTTTACGATGATACACCTTCACTTGAAGACTATTGTACACGTTGCTTTAGCGATTTTTTTACGATTTGATGAAGTTTCTTTGTTTACGATGATACACTTTCACTTGAAGAATGTTGTACACGTTGCTTTAGCGATGTTTACGATGATACACCTTCACTTGAAGACTATTGTACACGTTGCTCTAGCGACGTTTAACGATTTGATGAAGTTGCTTCTGTTACGATGATACACTTTCACTTACAGACTGTTGTACACGTTGCTCTAGCGATGTCTAAGGATTTAATGAAGTTGCTTTGTTTACGATGATACACTTTCACTTGAAGAATGTTGTACACGTTGCTTTAGCGACGTTTACGATGATACACCTTCACTTGAAGACTATTGTACACGTTGCTTTAGCGATTTTTTTACGATTTGATGAAGTTTCTTTGTTTACGATGATACACCTTCACTTGAAGACTATTGTACAAGTTGCTTTAGCGTTTTTTTGAAGACTGTTGTACACGTTGCTTTAGCGATGTTTTACGATTTGATGAAGTTTCTTTGTCAACGATGATACACCTTCACTTGAAGACTATTGTACAAGTTGCTTTAGCGTTTTTCACGATTTGATGAAGTTGCTTTGTTTACGATGATACACTTTCACTTGAAGAATGTTGTACACGTTGCTTTAGCGATGTTTACGATGATACACCTTCACTTGAAGACTATTGTACACGTTGCTCTAGCGACGTTTAACGATTTGATGAAGTTGCTTCTGTTACGATGATACACTTTCACTTACAGACTGTTGTACACGTTGCTCTAGCGATGTCTAAGGATTTAATGAAGTTGCTTTGTTTACGATGATACACTTTCACTTGAAGAATGTTGTACACGTTGCTTTAGCGACGTTTACGATGATACACCTTCACTTGAAGACTATTGTACACGTTGCTTTAGCGATTTTTTTACGATTTGATGAAGTTTCTTTGTTTACGATGATACACTTTCACTTGAAGAATGTTGTACACGTTGCTTTAGCGATGTTTACGATGATACACCTTCACTTGAAGACTATTGTACACGTTGCTCTAGCGACGTTTAACGATTTGATGAAGTTGCTTCTGTTACGATGATACACTTTCACTTACAGACTGTTGTACACGTTGCTCTAGCGATGTCTAAGGATTTAATGAAGTTGCTTTGTTTACGATGATACACTTTCACTTGAAGAATGTTGTACACGTTGCTTTAGCGACGTTTACGATGATACACCTTCACTTGAAGACTATTGTACACGTTGCTTTAGCGATTTTTTTACGATTTGATGAAGTTTCTTTGTTTACGATGATACACCTTCACTTGAAAACTATTGTACAAGTTGCTTTAGCGTTTTTTTGAAGACTGTTGTACACGTTGCTTTAGCGATGTTTTACGATTTGATGAAGTTTCTTTGTCAACGATGATACACCTTCACTTGAAGACTATTGTACAAGTTGCTTTAGCGTTTTTTCACGATTTGATGAAGTTGCTTTGTTTACGATGATACACTTTCACTTGAAGAATGTTGTACACGTTGCTTTAGCGATGTTTACGATGATACACCTTCACTTGAAGACTATTGTACACGTTGCTCTAGCGACGTTTAACGATTTGATGAAGTTGCTTCTGTTACGATGATACACTTTCACTTACAGACTGTTGTACACGTTGCTCTAGCGATGTCTAAGGATTTAATGAAGTTGCTTTGTTTACGATGATACACTTTCACTTGAAGAATGTTGTACACGTTGCTTTAGCGACGTTTACGATGATACACCTTCACTTGAAGACTGTTGTACACGTTGCTTTAGCGATGTCTTACGATTTGATGAAGTTGCTTTGTTTACGATGATACACTTTCATTTGAAGACTGTTGTACACGTTGTTCTAGTGTTTTCGAAGAAATTCCATAGTTTAGGAGTCCTGGACGATCCTGAAAAAAAAACATGAAAAGAAAGAAATTATTGAACGAAAACAAACTGTTCTTTCAATGCATTGACGCTCTCTTCCAGCAATAATCTCTCATAAAAAATATTTCAGACAAACAGTCAAAACTCACTCCCACACCCTCACTCTCACATCCCACAAGCTGTGACAAATTTCTTCCACAAGTGCCATATGCATAAGTGTATACCAGAGCAAACCGCAAAACTGTTGTGCGCAAATAACTTTTCCTCCTCCTTCTCTTCTCGCACTCTTTCTCTCTGTTTGTCTCACCCATACACCGGCGCCACCGGCGCTCATGTGCGTGAGCTAGTAGATAAGTCGATTTTCGCAACAACAACAAAACACACATACACAGAAACGAAACTGACACTCGCGAGCCGCGAAAGTCGGCTGCACTCAGAAAAAAAAAACTTTCATTTTAGGTTTATATTTTTGTCAAAATTTTAAGAACGAGCGTAAGCTGATATAGCAAGACACCAATGATCTCCAAGAATACTACTTTTACATACGTTTTTAAAAAACAAAATCGTTTTCGATGCAAAACTAAAGCCACGAGAAAATTCCTGTAACGCGTTACCTATATTCTAAGGACACCTCCCCCTCCTCCCTTCTAAACCGTGTATAGAGAGAAAGAAGAATAACACAACACAACTACAGAGAGATAATAACAAAAAAAACAACAAGCCGGCAAGCTGTCAAAAGTTTCTATTCGTTTGTAAGCGACACACACTCACACAAAGATACGCGCAAGCATCACACCAACACAGACTGCTGCACGGAGGAGCAGCATTTGCGTGCTAGTATTAGTCAGATTACACACACACACCTACACAATTCACTCACACCAACCTCAAGAAGCGACCATTTTGTACGTCATAGAGAGTAAGTTCTTCCTGTATTGTTTTTGTTCGTTTAACATTTAATCTACTTTTGTCGACAGAGCCTTTGTTTGACAGAGAGCAGAAACCAACTCAAATGACACGCGACGAACGTATACACAAACAACAACAAAGCAAGCTTTTAAACAATAAGTAAATCCTACAAACAGAACGGGTGCGTAATTGTAAGGCTTTTTTTTTACTATAAACGTAGATTTTTAAAAACAATCCTTTTTTATAGCGATTAAGTTTCCACACACACACAGACACGTACACACAACAACCACAATTGCAATTTATTCCAAGATAGTCAGTGCGCGCTAAGGATAGTATTTGTAAATATTTGTTTGATTTTAGAACATACACACTAGCGTGGTTCACGTTTCTATGAAAAAGACAAAAGTTGTTATTTTGTCTTGCATCAACCGGAATTTGGTTCTTTTATGTCCCCAGAAGCACTCCTGAAAATTTGAGCCCATTTGGTAAGGTCTAGGAGCTCCAGTTTTAATTTGAAATTTATATGGGATTTTGATTTATTTTCCATGGGAAACTATCTTTTTTTACATTGTATTAGGATTTTTTTTTATAAATCGATGAAATGACTTGATTCTTATAGTAGGAGATAGGTTTTGAACTGGGGAACAACTTTGTAGAACATACCAACATGCTAGGAAGTGACCCTTTAAAGATACAGATACTTTTAGATGGTGGCTTTTGAAGGGGCCAGCCACCATCTAAAAGTATCTGTATCTTTAAAGGGTCACTTCCTAGCATGTTGGTATGTTCTACAAAGTTGTTCCCCAGTTCAAAACCTATCTCCTACTATAAGAATCAAGTCATTTCATCGATTTATAAAAAAAAATCCTAATACAATGTAAAAAAAGATAGTTTCCCATGGAAAATAAATCAAAATCCCATATAAATTTCAAATTAAAACTGGAGCTCCTAGACCTTACCAAATGGGCTCAAATTTTCAGGAGTGCTTCTGGGGACATAAAAGAACGAAATTCCGGTTGATGCAAGACAAAATAACAACTTTTGTCTTTTTCATAGAAACGTGAACCACGCTAATACACACACACATGTACACGCAACAATCAAAATATTTCTACTCACTTTTAGTATTCTTTTTCTTTTGTTTTCTTATTTTGTTTCTGTCATTTCAAATACCCAATAAAGAGTCACGCAAGCGTCGAAAATAGAGGCAGCTTTTTGTTTTGTTTTCCCTTTTCCATCCTTTGTTTACGTCAACTGACAGGAACTTTCTCGCAAAATGGCGTCCAAAGGTCGCCAAAAAACCACAACAAAATCGAGCTTATAGATAATTTAGCGCCAGAAACAACTGGACTGGAATCGATCGACTGTCACACGTGCGTTTTGACACCCGTCCAGCTCCCCCTTTCCCACAGATTCCCGCAACCCCCTTCGTCCTTTTCCCCCTCGAAACACACGTGTAAATTTGTGGACAGAGACCTAGCGCTCTCTGGCACCGCACCCATGAACTGGTATCATCAAAGCTCTGTGAAAATTCTAGGAAAAAAAAAGTTTGATGCTCTCTCTCTACCTCGCACGGACCTTGCGATTTTTATAGCACCTTTGCCATAAAACAAAGTGTTTTCGTCCCCCGCACTCGAAACGTCAAACGTCCATCAAAACAAACGCACGTAATCTGACATTTCGATTGCCATAAAAAGTTGCTATAAAACGAGCAGGCGGCTGTGCGCTGCGAGCGAGAGAATGCGATTAGCGACCGCCTTAAGAAAAACAAATCGTTACGGGGTTGTATCCACTCGATGAAAATACGTATTCCCGGGAACCGATGACAGTTCGGGGAACTGTCAAAATGCACGCTCGCCGAGGGGTACTCAAAGTTGACATTTCCCAGCTGGACGTTGGTTTCCGCTCAACTTTGATATAAATAAAGTAAACCAGTAGCCAATCAGTTGAATTTAATCAGTTTTATTTTGTTTTTGTAAGGTTTTTCCGTTCCATCAGAGTGTACAAAATGGAATTCAGAAAAACACAATTTATAACAAGCTCTTGAAAGCGAAGATCTAAAATTTGGAGACTAGGATCAAAACTAATTCGAGCGAAAAACCTCTCTAACTGTAGAAATTTGAGGGAATTTAATCAAAGATGAAGGGTGCAACCCTTGCTGTAAAGAAACACACAGACTATTAGAACTTTTTATCAAAATATGCGTAGGAATCAAGTATGAAATTGAACAAAAAGCACACACACACAAGTTATCTTCTTTCCTTCAGAATTTTTGCTCTTGTTAGAATTTAAACGATAACTCAAGACACAGGTCAGCAGTAAAGAAAAATTTGCAAATATAAAAATAAAACGAAAAAAACATATTTTTATCGAAACCACAACAAAAAAAAAACAACAAACTCTATATCAAAAAATCAACTTTCCTCTTTTTCATATTAACTATATTTAACTTCTATCACTTTACGAAGTATAAATCAAACGAAGCAGAAGCATAGTAGCAGGAAATTAGTGAACATAACCTGTAAAAAGTATGAAATTTCCTTCTATTCCTTCCAGAAGCGAGAAAACGACGAAGAAGATTCACAGACTCTGGATCAAGACTTGAAAAAAAAACTAAACCAACAACAAACTATTAGCTGAAAAAAAAACACGCGTTCAACTTGTTCAACTTTCAAAGCTTACGAAAAACTCACCCATTCTCATTGACAGTGTTTGTTTTCACCTTACACACAGACGGCGCAACCGGCTAATTCCAAACTATAAATTTGCAGTTTCGTGTGTTTATTAAACCATAAAAAAGCACGACATGATTACACGTTTTGGTGTACTAAGGAAAGAAAGTAAAAGAAAGTAAAAAAACATTTATGTGATATTTTTTTATCGATAAGATGTACCTTAAATTTCGCAAACACTGTAAAGAAAGATTGCACAGATACACTCTAAAATTACACACTCGAAGGTTTATACAAGGGAAGGACTCTGCAAGGAGAGTGCCGGCTGCCTCCACCTTAAGGGTGCGCAGCCGGATGAAAGTCGAATTTAAAAAAAAAAAACAGAAAAGTTACTTGTAAAATAGTTTTTCTAACCTAGTACCCAAAATTTCTTTCTTGAAAAAAAGTAAACAGAAGCCAATATCAGAAAAAAATTAAACCAAAAAGAAAGGAGCCATATTGTTAGCCTCACACAGACATACAAAACATGAAACCACCACCACCCTAACATGATGTGCATCATAAAAATTAGATGGCAACCACCTTTCCTAAACTACTACTAATAATACTAAAAAAACCCGCGCCGAATGCCGAAATGTAAACAAACACACACACACTCACACAAGAACGCTAGAACAAGTCTACTGAACAGAGAAAAGTGAAGAAAACAGAAATAACACATCCGTATACATTGAACGCAAATGAAAAAAAAAAGAACAACCAATATGAAAAACCCTATTTTTGAAATTTACAATAGAAATCAATAATAAACAGATTTTAAAATAACCGCGCAAGTTGTTTACAGACACGCACCCACCAACACACGCCGACAGAGTGACGAACTGTCAAGCGAGCAGCGTATCAATTTCGAAAGCAAGCAAAGTTTTGATTTTTTTTTATTATCGTTTTCAAAACAATTTCACTTTATTATTTGAAGAATTTTTTTCCCGACGGTTTTGATGTTTAAAGTGTGATTGTTGTAAAAAAAGCGTTTATTTCAGGGTGAAAAACCATATTCTGAAGGGTGAGTAAGCGGAGACAAACCAGCTATTATGATGACAGTCCCTTTAATGTTTTGTATTTTTCAAATGAAACTCTTTTTACAATTTCTAAAATGTTTTCTTCTTTTCATTCGCGTGCAGGATGGACCCAGGACGGTGAAAAAAAAACTATGTGTTTCAATAAAGTCTTATGTTTACGAAGTAAAACATCTTTTTATTCATCCGAAACAAATTTATGATGACAGTTTTCTTTAGACAAGTTTTAAAAGAGGTAAGTTTAATGGTTTGAAGATTTGATTCGAGTTGAACTCGACAGTGGACAGTAAAAAAGACCTTTTATATATGACATCGAGGATTTCGATTATATTGAAAGTTTAATTCCAAAATTTCAATGGAACTAACTAGGATTTAATCCCGGAACCCGGGATCCCTGTTGTGAGGTAGAAATCGCGAGAATAGCTACAGAGCCAATGTTGAAAAATATTTTCAAAATGAATTTTTCAACACTAGATTGAATTTTTAACAGGTTCTATCTGCATAGAAAACCCATGGCCCATGGTTGTTTTGAAATTTTACTCTAGAACAAAAAGTTTAATCAAATTTTAACTACAGACCAGTTCTCTACGAAATCGATCTTTATTTTAATTTTATTTATTTTTTAAATCCGGATGAAACTTTTTTGGTGTCTTCGGTATGCCCAAAGAAGCCATTTTGCATCATTAGTTTGTCCATATAATTTACCATACAAATTTGACAGCTCCATACAAAAGTGATATATGAAAATTCAAAAATCTGTATCTTTTGAAGGAATTTTTTGATCGATTTGGCATCTTCGGCAAAGTTGTGGGTATCGATAACGACTACATTGAAAAAAAAAAATGATACACGGTATTTTTTTGTGATTTTTAATTACACCTTTTGTCACTCAAACTTGATTTGCAAAATAACACTATTTTTATTTTTTTTTTTCTTATATGTTTTAGGCGACATCAAATGCCAACTTTTCAGAAATTTCCAGAACGGGCAAAAATCGTTGACTGAGTTATGATGTTACGAAATATTGGTCGCGAAAATTTCAACTTAATTTTTTATGTAAAATCGAATTTGCAATCAAAAGTACTTTAGTAAAATTTTGATAGAGTGCACAGTTTTCAAGTTATAGGTAACTTTTTAAGTAACTTTTTTGAAAAAAGTCGCAGTTATTCATATTTTTAAATTAGTGCCCACGTTTGCCCACTTTTCAAAAACATATTTCTAATAGGTTAAGAAAACTCTATATTTTGCTTTTTTGAACTTTGGTGATACGACTCTTAGTTGCTGAGATATTGCCATGCAATGGTTTAAAAACAGGAAAATTCTAGAGTTTTTTTTAAAGGACCTATAAGCTATTGTCTTTCATATGTTTATAGGACCTAATCAAAAAAGTCTAGAATTGATGTTTTCTAAGTCTCACCCAAACAACCCACCATTTTCTAATGTCGATATCTCAGCAACTAATGATCCGATTTTCAATGTTAAAACATTCGTGAAATTTTCCGATCCGAAAACAATATTTTCAAAATTTTCAAATCAAGAATAACATAAAGGGAATAAAAGGGCGTAATATTGATAACAAATTATAGGGTTAGCAGATTTTGAATATTATTGTGTCATTTGAAAGGCCTTTTAAGTGGGTACTAAAGCCCTATGTCAATTTTTATGTACAACGGTAAAAAAACACGATCAAACAATCATTTGTACAAACTTCCGGACTTTCCTCAAAATGTTTTTTTAGCATAATTTTTGAAGTACTTGATTAAACTACATAATTTTCAATACGGACTTATGTGATCCCAAGACGGATCTAATGAGACCAAAACGATTAAAATCGGTTCAGCCAGTGCTGAGATTATTGAGTGAGAATTTTTCGGTGCACACAAACAGTTATTTGTTCAGTTTTCGACCTGAGTCGATATGTAAGCGGTATATGCACTTCGTAAGGAATCGGTCAAGAAAAATTTCAAATGGGCAGCAGCGGCAGCGAAAGCGCGGTACAAAATTTAACCACAATCTTTTTCGTGTACGTACACGCAATACATGCGCACGTAGATAACTCTACGGCACTCAGAGGTGTGTGCTGGTAAATTTTCGACTATAGAAAGCCTTTTTAGAAAATTGGCCCAGCAAAACTGTAAAAAAATGCGACTTTTCAACGGCTATCAAATTTGTTATACCGTCAGTGGGGGTGACTATGGGTCAAAAAACGATACACCTCTCGTAATTTCTTAATAACAAAAACAGTTTAAATAACATCGAAAATCTTTCAACGTAGATTTGTTCTTAGATAGTTTACTAACATTTTCCCAAAATATGGTGGATTTTGATGAACACTACCTTAAATGCCAATAGTTTGAAAATTGACCCAATCTCACCCCTTAGAGGGGGTGACATTGGGTCAAATGAAACTAAAATGATGCTCAAATACAACGATATGGTAAAAACAAGTCATCTAACAGTGTTTCTTGTTCGAGTGAATCGTATTGACACGCTACACTGTTTGATGTGGAGATTTTCAAACATTTGGGTAGTTTTCGAGCAATTCTAACAAAAATATTAGAAAAATGATTTTTCGAGAGGCCAAAAACGTTGGCCAAAAACGTACCCCAACTTTAGACAGCTGCCAAAATAACAGGATTTGTTCTAGGAACGAGATTTTTTCAGTGAAGTCATCTTAAGATATCCCCTACACAACCCTTTTAACAGAATTCAGTTTCATTGAGAAGAACCTGAGAAATGGTAAAATCCGTAAAAATCACTTTGACCCAATCTCACCCCCCAGACCCAATGTCACCCCCACTGACGGTAATTTATTTGCAAGGCTGTATATCATAGGTACTCGCCATCTTGCTTTGCATGAGTGTGAGTGCATGACTCCGTGCCACTAAAACCAAAACAATAACAAAAAAACAATGGACCGTGCCAGGAAAACCAAAACATAAACAATGCCAGTGTCAGTGGAGTGAGAGAGTCAGAGATAGCGATTTTGACAACCGCACTACTACACACTCAATAGAGCTATCTAAGCCTGCTTCCACGCACACTAGCACACCATTTGTTTTGCTGGCGGGTACAAAATTTAACCTCAATCTTTTTCGTGTACGTACACGCAATATATGCGCACGTAGATAACTCTATCGCGAGTACCTTAGGTAGAAAGCCATGATTTATTTGTCCTAATTCGAATGATAACATTCAACTGTTAAAATAAACCATCAAATTAAAAACTTACATTGATTATCGAAACATCCCAGCTCTTCAGACGCAGTCGAATCCTGTTGTTCTTTCAAATGCTTTGCTCACTCACTTACTTCGAATTTAAAACTTGTGATTTTTTTAAATTTAGATGAAATCTGTAGGAAAATCACTAACTTGTACCGTTTCCAACGGTTACCGAACAGAACTGAACAAGATCACCCGCGCGCCGCCTCCCAGTCAAATCAATCCGAATTCTGAAACGGAATCTAATTAGAATCGTATACAAATTCCGTTTCAAACGCAACAACCGGTTCCGTGTTCGAACCGGTTGTTGCGTTTGAAACGGAATTCGATTACGATTCTAATTAGATTCCGTTTCAGAATTCGGATTGATTTGACTGGGCTGCCGCGATACGATGGAAGTCATGTCCCTTGTGGTGAAGTTAGTTGGTGATCGCTGGCAACCATGGTTCGTCCGTAAATTACGTAGTTGAATAATGTCAATCACGCACATTTAGAATAACTCATTTCTGTGTGAAAATCACTCTGCTTCGGTCGATTCCAGCCCTCTGTCACAACGGCCATATTTATGAAACCTAAATGTTCGACGCGAACATTAAGACAACAATGAAGATGAAGAACGCATTTGCTGTCAAAATTTGAAAATAAACAAACCGCGTGGTGAAAAAAGGCATAATTTCATAATGTTGAAATGATTTCCATGAAAAAAAAAAATGACACAGGACGGATTTCCAAACACAAGTTCCCGAAGGACCCTATCCGCCAGAGACTGTGGATAAATGCCCCGCGAAGTGGCGATGAAGACGTTTTGCAAGTTCGATTCCCTGTACGAGTCGACAGCGGGAGTGGGCTAGTCCTCGGAGAAGGTTATCGAAGGATGCTCGGAAAGACCAGCTCCTCCACAATCTCGGAATCATGGATGTTTCTGCACTTGGTCGGTTACTCCCTGTCGGAGATTGCAGCGAGTTGATCGGAAGGATCAACAGCGGGACTTGGCCAGTCCCCGGTCCAGTACTACCCGGCAAATCTTCCCGGTCAATCGGAAGCAACAGTTCTCACCTTTTTTCGTAACAGATTTGCACACACAAAAAGCGATGTTTCTTGAAGATTAAATTTTGGTGTAAACAAACAGACAACTCACAGAGCCCACGCAGTAGTATTAGTGAAGAGCCCACGATAAACAACGTTGGTCGATTCGGTCAAAATAGAACCTACTCAGGTCTGAGTACAAGCCTTGGCGTGATGTCTTAATAAAATCAATGTAGCTTCAAAAAATAGTTTCATTTAAAATTGTTATTTAAAAAAACAAGGTGACTTTTATAGTCACTGTGCTTCTTATAAATGCCAGCCTAAAAGAGAGCAAATTGAATTTATATGTTAAATCGATCATTAAGGCCGGCTTTCTGATAATGATCATTCAAAAAAAAAACAATTTAATAAAAAAATAAATAAATCCAAATTGACTTATCAAACTGTTCTTCTGAAATGCCTTCAAAACTGGAGAAATTGTTTGATTTCTGTTTCAATAACGTATAAAACTTGTAAAACTAGAAACATTTTTCCGTTTTTCCACTTAGAGAGTTTTTAAATAATCCGATTTATCAATGTTTTTGAAATAATAGTTAAATAACTTTTGAAACATTTAAAAATATGTGGAGTCGGAGTCGAAGCCAATCATTTTTTGAATGCTGGACTCCGAGTCGGCTAGAGTTGGTAGGCCGGAGTTGGAGTCGGAGTCGGTTGGAGCTGAAAGCCGGAGCCGGAGTCGGAGTCGGCTAATCTCAGAAAGCCGGAGTCGGAGTCGCTTGAAATATGACCCAACTCCGCAGCCCTAAAAACATCATTTACTGGCTTCAAGAAGGGCACAACCATCACATGCTGATTCTTTTAGGAGTAGATATTCATCAATCTGAATTGGGTTCTAAAATGAAGCTTAGATTTCTGATATTATTGTTTACAGCGATAAAGCTTATTTTTCTGAGTACAATGACCCTTTGTACAACCACAAAGAGTTTAAAATGGATTTTTAAATCAATTTTGAAAAATTAACCTCGCGGTCCTTCTTGACAGAAAAGCTCCTGCTTGACAGCTCGTTCCAAGATGACCATAGTTGATCCATAAAAAAAAATGTTGTCCTGTAAAAAAAAAAATTTGCATTAAAATGAAAAAAAAGGGATCAGAAATGGTTTTTAATCGTGTTTTTTACCGTTGTACATAAAAATTGACATAGGGCTTTAGTACCCAATTAAACACAGAGCGTCGAAGTGTTAATATGCCAACATTATGAGCCCGATAGAAATACATGCTCTTTGATTTCAAAAACTTCTAACAAAACCAAAACAACAAAATATACGCCCTTTACAAAATCACCCCCTTCCATTTCACGCAATCTGTCAAAAATCCGCCACCGGGGTCCTCGGACGACGCCGCACACCGTTATTTTCCAATCAGAACGCGGCGGCATTCCCCTCTCGCTCTCTCCACCGCTTTGTGTACACAAAAACGCTCCCCCGCAGCGCGCGCGAGCAAGAAAAAACAGCAGCACCAGAGCAGCGAGTGAGTGAGTGAGGAAGAGAAACAATTTTTGTGCGCAACATCACAACACAGAGTGCTTTTTCGCGAGTGTGTTTTATTTGTGTTTGCGGGATTTTTCGAGGGAAATCTTGTGGCGGTGATTTCTTACCGAAATTCGACGCGGTTCGGCTCTAGCGGGTGCACATCCGGTGGGGCACGGTTCGGGCAACGGGCGGTGCTAGTTTTCCGGTGGAATCTGTGGCCGCGAGGGGCCCCAATCCGGTTCCGGAGTTTCGGACTCGGTAAGTGCCCATGAAAATCGCTTCCCTTTTTTTGAGCTTCTTCAGAGCCACACACAGCGTGTGTGTGTGTGTTGGTGTGTTTGTGGCCGCAGAAATTCTAACCTCAAAGCGCGCCCGCACGCACACAGTGACGGGACAGTGTCGCGCAAAGCCATCTTTGTTGATTGTTTTTTTTTCTTTCTTTGCTCGCTGTGACAGCAGCAGCAAGCGCAAAAAGAAGTCAAAACAAAATAAAGAAGGCCGAGCAGCACAAAACGCGAAAAACTGTTTGTAAATATTGGAAACTTCGTTTTCTAGTGTTCGCCTCGGCAAGGGAGCGAGCGCGCGAGCTGCTTGTTTGTTTGTGTGTTGATTGAAAATAATCAACCGGGAGGGGGAGAGAGAGAGTCCGCGACAGTTTATTCGCGCGTTCAAGGACAAATTGGGATTCTTTTTTTGTCTTCTTTGAAATGAGTCCAGGATCCAGTAAAAGAGACAGAGAAGGGATTGTGGGTGGGAAGAGTTCGGTTCTGACCTCCGCGGAGCGGGGTGGCAGAATCTGTCATTTCAAATTTGCGCAGATCCGTGTTGTCAACTTCGTCGTTCTAAAATAACAATCAAATTTCTTGTTACTTTCAGCAGGTGGGAAAGGATTACTGTTGCCATGATTACAAAAAAGCTTGCTGAATCGATTGTCTATCATCGTGAACTGGTTCCAGAATTGGAATCGGATTCCCTTTCGCTCATTTAAAAATAACCAACCAATCTGATGAAGTTGTCGGAAGCATCACCGGGCACCGGTTCTTCATCATTCCATCTTAGGTACTTTAAGTTCACGTCCGTGTTTGGGAAGCGCATTTTCGATAATAAATTCTATGCCTACTAGACTCGTTGAGGTACTGGAAGTTCACGTCGGTGTTAGAGAAGTGCGTTTCGATTGGTAATTTTATTATTATTTATTTTTTTATATTTTTGCTGATCGATTATTTTTTATATTTTTGAAAATTCCATTTCTGAAGCAACATGAGACAAAGGCGGGTAAGCATTTTGAAAGTTTGAACTATTTTGCTAATTCAAGAAAAAAATGTAAATGAGCCAATGTGGATTTGTTAACAACAGTCTGTCCTGCTCACGTCTGTAATGTTTACATTAGGAACGAGCTGGACTCTTTGTTTACACTTCGACATTGGCCCAATTACATTGTTTTGCCAGAATTCTCATACTTCAGGAAACTTTTTCACAAAACTTAAAGTGTAAAACAATAGCTTGTCTCCCCAGCTACCTCTCAACACTTCTGGGATTGTTAAATAGTTACTTGTTGCCTCGGAATTTGCAAAATAGTTGCAACTGTCAAAATGCTTACGCCCCATTTTCAAATGTTACCCCAGATTTGTCTGCCCGGTACCTTTTATCGGAGCATTCATTTTTGACTTACCTTATCAGTACCTTATTGATCTATGTTGGTCACCTATAATCAGGGTTGCGAATGAGCGAGCGAGCAAAAATCCGTGCTCGCTCATTCATGAGCATGAGGACTTGTCAGGTAGCTCGTGCTCGCTCATGCTCATCGCATGCGCTCGCGCTCAATGAGCGCTCATCACCAAAGTAGGTAGATTTTTAGTATTGTTGATGAATCACGCATAGGCCAATTGGATTGCCAATTTTGAAGCTCATTTCAATTTCCTGAGATAATTTCATCACGAAAAAGAGGCATGTACTCATCTAATATTGTCAGCCTAGTATTTTTTCAGAGTTTTATAATTAAAAATACTAGTTTTTATTAAATACTCGATCAATGAAAAATTGCTGATTTGCATTCAAGACACAATAACTTAGAATTCCAGACACACTTATGAGCTTATCATTTTAACTTTCATAAATAGACTAAACTTTCAAGGAACTGCATTTTTAGGTCTTAAATAAGCTGTTAACAGCAGAAGACAATTATTTGTTTTTATATTAAAACATAATTTTACTTGTGGCCAGACTCATTTCTCATTTATTTATTTATTTGAAATAGACTACTTTAAATAATATAGTTTATTGAAATTCATCTAAGACACAGAATTGACATTTATTATGCTAAATTATTTACAAATAATTGATTAAACAAGATGAGGTGCCCAGACTTCAAAACATTCACGATTAAAAAATTACGTAATTTATTACCAAGAAAACATATTTGTGTTCCTTAAAAGATACTTTTCAGCTTTATTAAACAGTTCACTTTCACGTGTTACTCTATTATCAACTTTTTTTTATTAATCGAATTATTTCTACACAGTAAAAAAAGTGTACATTTGGATGGTGAAATTTTGTAAGGTTGAATATTACCTCTGAATGTTATAATTTTACCTCGATTTAGACTGAAAAAGTTGCATTACACCAGAAAAGTGGTAAAATTACACATTTTCAGAAGTAAAATTACGCATTTTTCTAACATAAAAGACGTACTTCCCAGATGAAATATTTCTATGGTTTTTTACTGTGTACAGATCTTAATGTAACACCTTAACCCCTTAATTCTGACTCCAAAATAAGTTTCAAAACAAAAAATATGACAAATAACTTCATCCAATATTATTAAGATTATCCTATTCAAGCCTCCATTAAAAAAAACAACCTCGAAGCTCTGCTGAAAAAAAAGTTATTGTCGTTTACCCGTTACAGGTAAAAAAATGCCGCTCATTTTGCTCAATGAGCAAAAATGAGCGCGAGCGCGAGCAATGAGCATTTTCGCTCATAAAATAAATGAGCAAACACGAGCACGAGCAAACGTGAGCTAGCTCGCGTCGCGCTCCTCCTCACGAATGACCGAAAAATGCTCGCTCTTGAGCAGATGAGCGCTCAAAATCGCAACACTGCCTATAATGCTAAGGTAATTTTTCAATTGGATTCCAGAATTGGTCTAAACATTGAGTTTAAAATCCCGATTTTATTACACAGACAGAGAAAGCTTTCTCTTTGAACGACCACCATAAGTTTAAAATGGATTTTTGTTTACAGAAAGTATCTTGCTTGTGCTCAAAATGGTGAAAAACGATAAAAATAAAAAAATAAAACATTTAAAATTCTGTAAGAACAGAACTCCAAAATTTTGTAATTTTTTCATGAACCAATAAATTTCAAATTCTAAAAGGGAGCGGCCGTGGCTGACTGGTTACGGTGTATGCTTTGTAAGCGAATGGTTCTGGGTTCGATTCCCATCTGCTCCCAACGAGAAAGTTAAGAACACAGCAATTTGAAATGATGAATATGTACGAAAAACCAAAGTCGCTCGAGGCGGGGTTCGATCCCCCGTCCTTTGGATTGGTAAGCAAAAATGCTAACCACTAGGCCATGACGACTTGGTGAGCATAGACTGGAATTAGGAATACTGTTACAGTCATCCCACATATTCGGAACACCTTTGTGGTAATTTGTCAATAGGATGCCAAATGCAACTTTTCTGTCGACCCTGCTATTTTTAGGACCTTTATTTGTACATTATCTTGCTATTCCACTAGTAAAAGTAGTACTTTTTCAACAAAAAACTGCATTTCAAGATTATTTTATTCAGAGCACCAAAACACTGCCTCCAAATTTCCTGTTCCATGATTGTGGGATGTTATTGTGCCTCCCACAATTGTGGAACACCTGAATTTAACTGATATTTTCACAAAAAAGTTATCAGACCATTCATAAAACATTACTAAGCATGTGTTTTATTGGTTTCAGAGTGTGAAGTTGGTATTTTGTAAAAAATATGTACTCCTGGAGGGAAAAAAAGTTTGTTTACGTCGTAAGAAAAAAGTGTTCCGAATTTGTGGATTTCAAGGATCAATGTTTTTCTTTAAAAACTTGCTATAAAACGTAAAAATGTACAGCCGGTCTATACATCAATCGAAAGATCGCAAGAAAAGCTTTCACATGAAGGTAAAAGCAAATCATTATGTTCAATTAACGATTTTCTATGATTTGTTGAACATTGGCCGATCTGTAAACCGTTCCGAATATGTGGGATGACTGTACAACCAACCCGCAACGCCTTTCGAGGTGTATCCTAGGGTTCTACCTCTCCTACTAACATTGAGTCCAAAACCTCCCTACAAACATCTATACCACTAAGGTGACGTAGGGGTCCTTGCGCACTTTAGATAGGTGTTTACTAACGATCCTTCACATCCCTGAGGATAGCCTGGACCCGGCCTGGACCCCCTTATGCCCTGGGTTGTATTACACACTCATCAAAAGATGAAGACATGGTATCTCCCGTGTTGGATTATTGTTCCGGATGAGGGTCTAACACAACCAGACCAAACAGTGGGATAAGCGTTGTGGAGCCTTCCGGTGGTGGGGCGTCCTCCAAATGCTAATGCTAATGCTAATGCTAACCAATAAATTTCAAATTCTAAAATTCAGAAGATTAAATTCAAAAAGTTAAGAACGCGATAGTTTTCCTGATATTATCAGGAATTAGGATAATTTATTTTTTTTCGTTTTTCCGAGTGCAAAAACTTCAATTTCTTATTAATTGTATTTTCTTCCGAAAATGTTTGTTTGTATTTTCTAAATAAGAAACGTCGAGAAATGAAGAATATGAAGAGATATTTCTTTAAATGTACTGTTAAGGATTTCTTAAATAAATTTATTACTACACTCAACTAATTTTAACAAAATCTGCTTACCGATTCAGAATATTTTTTTTTTTAAGTTCTTTTGAGTTTCGATTGGTGGTTTTTTAACCTTATTTAGTGTTTATTTTATACTGGATACATTAAATTTTTAATCTTGTCATACCTCAAACTTTTCCCGAAAATATTTCGCTTACATTGAGCTTTGGTTGTTTTGAAAAAGTAATCTATTAGAGACATTATGATGTAACAAAAATAATTATTGGGGCTTGTTCCGGTGGGCATACTGTGCTCAAATCCCAAATATGAGCTTGATTAGACTTAACGGAAGCTGGCCTCCGCCTTTAAATTTTAGACGGAATTTTACTCGTAGAAAGTTTTTTTTTCTAAATTTAAACATTCTTGGGGAAAATAGAAAGATCATAACATCCAAAAATGAATGCTCTAGCATTCTAATTTCAAATTTTCAGAAATTCTCAACATTTTTTATTTTAATAGGACTAAAAACCAAAAGTTAAAAAAACAGAAATTCAAACGTCAAATAAATTAATTCAAAAATTAATTAAACTAAAAGTTTGCGAAAATTATAAATAAAAAAACACAAAATTCTATAAAAATAAATTTAAAGCAATCAAGAAAAGATATTTCTCAAATTCTTTTTTTTTTTCTTAAATTCTGGACCTTTAAAAAAATGTAAAACTGCAGAATTCTAAAATGCTTAAAACCTTAAATTTCTGACAAAAAAATTTAGAAATTTAAAAACTCCTAAATATGATATTTCATACTTTAACTTTGAAAAATATTTGGAACTAAAAAACATAAAATTTTAAATTCAAAAATAAAAATATTGTAAAACTTTTAAGGTATCAAAAGATAAAATAAAATTAAAAACAATCAAGAGAACAAAAAAAAATATTTCTGAAATCCTTAAATTCTTCTATTTTAGACCTTACTTTTTAAGGTCTATAATATAATACTACAGAAAACTACAGAATTCTTAAATTCTGGACCTTTTAAAACATGTAAAAATGCAGAACTCTTAAATGCTTAAAAACTTAAATTTCTGACATTTTTTTTTTAAGAAATTCAAAAACTGGTAAATATAATTTTGTATATTTTGGGTCAGGGGGGTGAGATTGGGTCATACAAATTTCAGCATTTTTGTATGAACCAATCTCACCCCCACAGACCCAATGTCACCCCTGACGACGGTACTTAAACTTTGAAAAATATTTGGAACTGAAAAACAGAAAATTCAATCAAGAGAACAAAAAAAATATTTTCAAATTCTTGAATTCTTTTATTTTAGACCTTAAAAAATAGAACTACAGAATTCTTAAATTTAAACCTTTTAAAAAATGGAAAACTGCAGAGTTCTTTAATGCTACAATTTTTGTTCCTATTACAAAAATCTGATAACTTTGGAGCATTTTTGGAATCATTTTTAGGTTAGAGAAATTGTGAGAAGAAAATAATAGAAAATTTCGTGCGTCGATTTTTCTGAGGGACACAATAGTAAGAATTGAAATTTGCAAGATTTAGGATTTTTCAAAATTCTAAAATTTTTATTTTTAAATTTTAATTTGATTTAGTTTTAAGATTTAAATTTCTAAATGTTGAAATTTCATGTTTTGATTAGTTACCTTTAGTTTACTTCATCCAAGCAAAAATAAATTTGTGTTGTAATTTTTGGCGTTTCAAGATTATGCGTTCTGAGATTGAAAAATTGAAAAATTATTACAAAACTTTTCTGTGTGTTTGTCGCGAAATTTTTTTTTCTCAAAATGGCGCGGATTGGGTTTCAGGGCAGCGCGAATTTGGCGCGGTTTTTTTGTTTGCTTCGCCGTAACACCCTGCAATTAAAAAAAACCGTAAAATTTTAGATCTATGTATTTGAAAAATTTAAACACAGTTCGTACTTGAGGAGAGTACATTGGATGCGTTGTCCTCTCACGTTTTTTTTGATCGTTATTTGGTCGATCAAATAATGCTTCAAAATTACCTCTTTTTTTGTTTTTCAAGAAAAGAACAAACAATAATTGGGCCCTATAATGAAGCTTAGATTGCTGATATTATTGTTTACAGCGATAAAGCTTATTTTTCTTAGTACAAAGATCCTTTATACGAGGCTTTAGTCCGAAGCCCACCCCAGGCTACGGGCCTGACGACCACAAAGAGTTTAAAATGGATTTTTAAATCAATTTTGAAAAAATAACCTAGCGGTCCTTCTTGACAGAAAAGGTTCTACTTGACAGCTCGTTCCAAGGGGACCATAGTTCCATCCATCGAAAAAATGTGGTCTTGTCAATATTTTTTTTTGCATTAAAATGAAAAGAAAGTGATCAGAAATGGTTTTTAATCGTGTTTTTTACCGTTGTACATACAAATTGACATAGGGCTTTAGTACCCAATTAAAGAATTTAAAAAATATGATTAAAGAACTAAAAAATTAAAAGAAAATATTCTTTTTAAATGTTTAATTAATTTTTGTTATCATCAATTAAAAAATTCTACTTAAAAAACATGGTGGCAAACAAACTGAACTGGTGTAAAATGATGTTTAAATCTGCTTCAGACGTACAAGTTGCCACAAAAAAAAATAAAAATATTGATTTGTTCCCGAGAAATCAATAAATTCCTGCGACTAATTGTAAAATCACACCTAAATCGCACTACCTACTCCTTGCAACTACAGAAACAAGCGCCAGCGCGCGAATTATCCCGCCATTCACAGGACATGCTGCAATCGCTGCCCTGTGTTACAGATGAATAATTAAAAGTTAATCGATGGTGCCCCGCGTCGCGTCCTGCTGTTTCGCGACCTAATCACCACCATCTACTGCAGAAAGGACGCGCGCGAACTCCCCTCTTCTACGGCGTTCAATCCACAACATGTATCGGGACTGATAATGTCCGACAGAGACAACAAGAAGAAGTAGGAAAAAAGTGTCAACATGTCCCATCGATGGCGCAAACGAGATCAAACGACACAATCTTGTTTACATAATTGAGAGTAATGAGGGGCAGAGCGTTTGCCTCATCGATTTTTCGCTAGTGCTCTAGCGAGAGACGTTAGTGTTGATATAGGGTCGCTACAAGGGCTAACAAGCACTTAGGAGATATCTACAATAACATAAAAGGGCTTACAAGCACTAAACACCGTTAAAAGAAGCAACAATGAGCATTATTTCAGCTTTGATCCACACACGAGTGGAGGCAGTTTGTGTCAACACAAGCTTCACACAATAAAGATTGCTATCTTCAATTAGTCCTATTGATCCGTTTCCCCTTAACCAACCCCATCCTTAAATCACACCCTGCTCTACACGTTGTAATTATCTGCACAGGGAAAGTGTGATTTTTTCCTCATCACAGTTCTTTTCCCTTCCACTTGAACGAGCATGTCGCGAGCCCATACAGCAGCTACAACTCAAGCTAATCACCTACCATTATCACGTTATGAGAATACTTTGTTGCGCGCACCGCACACAAACACACGTATTGCACTAAATGATTGCCGCCTTCGTAAATGACGGGTTAAATTAGTGTAATGATTGTGTGTGGTGACTTGAAAAAAAAAGAACTTGGCTCCAGAGAGGATCGAACTCACGACCTTCGCGTTATTAGCACGACGCTCTAACCAACTGAGCTATGGGGCCTCTTGGTATAATGGTGCGTAAATTGTTAAGTCGGCAGCCGTGCATTTCTGTTGTATTTTTTAGATTTTGTTGTTTTCGAAAATGCATGGCTATTTAAAACGACATTTAAATCTCAGCAAATGACTCAAAATTTTTAAAGCTAAGAAATTTAAATTGAAAACTAATAATTATTTTACAAAAACATTAAAATCAAATTTTTTTGAATGTTATTCTTAAATAAATTCTTGAATGTTAAATTTCTTAAATTATGTCTTCAAATATTTAATCAAATTATTATTTAGTAACTGAAAAAGTTCTATAATTCTAAAATTCTGAATTTCTTAAATTATTACATTTTCTGATTCTCTTGAGTATTTTAATTCTCTTTAGTTCTCTTATTTTTTTTTATTCTTTAATGCTATAATTCTTTTTTTTTTTTAATTTAGGGGAAATGTATTTTTTTTAAATGTCAGATAAGGCAAATTTTTTTTTTACCAATTCAAGAGCGTAATTTTGAATGTTTGACCCTTTTAAAATGTTAGTCTTGAATCAATACTCAATATTTTTGTCGAAAAGATCATAAAATTTCACAAATGTTTCATTTTTCAACACTGAAAAATAGATCATTAGTTGCTGAGATATTGGCATTAGAAAATGTGGAAATGTTTGGATGAGACTTAAAAAACTTAAATTTTCTAGGTTCTTTTTCTTTTATTCGCTGTATTTCAGCAACCAGAGGTCCAATCTTCAATGTCTCCTGGGCAATTTTATGGAAATTTTCTGACCACTTAGAAAAAAAAAATCAGTAATGGACAATCATGGACATTTTTATTTTTTTATAAAATCGAAAAACGGGATTTTTTCAGTTCATTAGCTATATTTTGAAAACGGTGAGTTTAGTTTTAAAAAAATCTAAATTTTAACATTAAAAAAAATTCTAAAAAAATTAAATTTGAAATTCAAAACTTCAAAAAATCAAAGCTTTAAGGTTTCGAAATTTAAAAATTAAAAATTAAAAAAAATATGATTTAAAATTAATAACAAAATAATATAATAATTGTTCAATTCTAGCATTCCAAAATTTAAACATTCCAACATTCTTAAATTCTCAAATTCTAAAATTCTAAAGTTCTAAAATTCTAAAATTCTCAAATTCTACAATTCTAAAATTCTCAAATTCTCAAATTTTAATTTTTTTTTTTTAAATATTTTAAAATTCTAGAATTCTAAAATTCTAAAATTCTAAAATTCTAAAATTCTAAAATTCTAAAATTCTAAAATTCTAAAATTCTAAAATTCTAAAATTCTAAAATTCTAAAATTCTAAAATTCTAAAATTCTAAAATTCTAAAATTCTAAAATTCTAAAATTTAAAATTCTAAAATTTAAAATTCTAAAATTCTAAAATTCTAAAATTCTAAAATTCTAAAATTCTAAAATTCTAAAATTCTAAAATTCTAAAATTCTAAAATTCTAAAATTCTAAAATTCTAAAATTCTAAAATTCTAAAATTCTAAAATTCTAAAATTCTAAAATTCTAAAATTCTAAAATTCTAAAATTCTAAAATTCTAAAATTCTAAAATTCTGAAATTCTAAAATTCTAAAATTCTAAAATTCTAAAATTCGCAAATTATTAAATTCTTAAATTTTTAAAATTCTAAGATATATTTTTTTAATTATAAATTTTATAATATTTAGAACTCTATGCTTTAAAAAAAATTAAAGATTCATAAATTTTAAAATTCAAAAAAATCAACTTCATTAATTATGAAATTCAAGAATTCAATAATTTGATTTTTAGAAAGGTATTGTAAAAATTGTGGTTTCGTTTTCGAATTTGAATATAAATTGAAAACAATACTAATTATTTATTTTTAAAAGTAAAATTTTAACTATTTTTTGTCAAACAGCAACAGCAACTTAGATAAACTGAATATTGAGAAGAATTCATATTTTTTCGAAAGTTTTTTTTTACGAATATCTTTAATTTTTCTATAATTTTGTCAATTTCCCATCAAAATAATCACCCATGCCTCCTGTGAGGATTGAACTCACGACCGCTGGTTTACGAGACCAGCGCTCTACCACTGAGCTAAAGAGGCACTTATTGAAGACGAGACTGTGATAAGGTTACATTTCTAGATTACACAATAAAACGCAACAGTTCAAATAACTTTGGTGTTCTTTTATTTCTAGCTTTTGTACTTGAAGTCTAGAGCAACACGCTTTTTCGCCCTTTTCAAGTGTTGCTCCAGAAATATTCATTACATTCTTGTTTTTAGAATTATTGATTTTTGAAGGTCATTCGTCATAACCCTACAAATAGTAGAGCTTCTTCTCCAGATCGCTGTGCGGCGCCTGGTGCAGATGCTGTCCGGCCAGTGCCGCCAGCTTGTGGGCGTACTGACAAACCGCCGGCACGCCCACCGTTCCGGACCAGTTGTAGTACAGGTGCGTCTGCTTGTAGGTGTAAACCTGCAGCTGATCCGCGGTGAGTCCGGACTCGTCGTACAGGACGTTGTACGAGGTGGGGGAAACGGTTCCCTGGCGGACACTTTGCGACACCAGGTAGAAGTCGTTCCGTTCCGGGAGGGTGATGACGTCATCGACGATCGTTCCCGGCACGGGGTTGCGCTTGTCGTGGAAGAGCCGGGTGTTGATGCGCTTGCTGACCACGAGGAAGGTCAGCTTGGGGGTTGTGGGGGCGTCTTTGGTTATGAGTTTGAGCTTTTCTTTGATTGAGGTAATTTCTAGGTCGTGGACGTACTTGAGCTGGCCGTCGCCGACGCCGTCGCGGTAGATGATGATCCGGTTGGGGAGGTTCTGGAACTCGTCGCGGTAGGCACGGAGCGCTTTGACGACGTTCTGGGCCATGTAGTTGGAGAGTTCTTCGCCGGCGGAGTGGTGGTTGACGGTGGAGAAGAACCGGGGGTGCTTCATGGACTCGTGGTAGCTGGTCGCTACGAGGGCTCCGAACGAGCGCGATCGGTTCCGGGTGTCGTGACAGACGTCGAACCCGATCACCATGACGGAACGGAGCGGGTTCGTCACGATCCACGGGATTCCACCGATCTTGCAGTTCAGCTGGATGGCGACCTTGGTCGCGACGGACATCAACGTGCGCACGTTGCCACCCTTCGGCGTGATCGTCTTGGCCTTGATGACCTGGGTGGCGATCGCCCGCTCGACGCAGCACTTGGTCTTGATCGCGGCGTAGCGGTCCGCCTTGTCGTTGCTCACGATGCACATGATCAGCTGCGGGTCACGGTTGACGATCTGGTTGAGCGCGGACACGTACGCCATCGGGGAGTCGTTGTCGATGCGGATCAGCTGGGGATCGGCCACCTCGAAGCGCATTCCGCGGGCGGCCTGCCGCAGACACTCGACGAACCCCGGCACGAGCCGGTCCCAGCTACGAGGAACCATCAGGAACCAGTTCTGGAGCCGCTCCGAGCGGTACATCTGGTTGTTCCGGAAGGCCATCTGCCACTCGGCGGACGCGTCCGGAGTTACGCACATGTTCAGCTGCTGCTCGTGGAACAGGATCTTCTCGGGGTGCAGAACGCGGCCCGGGAGTTCCACCAGCCGGCGGTCCAGTTCCGTCTTCCAGTAGCGGAAGATCTCGATGCTTTCGGGGGTTTGCTGGAGGCGCTGGTTGAACGCCTCCAGGCGCTGCATGCGCCGGTCCGGCGTCAGCCGGGTGTGGTCCGCCAAGGCGCGCATCAGGCTGGAATTGTGGAAAGGGGTTGAGGTTAGGATTTGATGAGTAGGAACTTCAGATGTCCGGACCAATCTTATCGCCGATAATGGACGATAACTCATTTTTAACCTTATCATGTTAAATTTCAATGCTTTCATAAAGAATATATTTTTTGAAAATGTAGTAATTTTCAAAGTAAAAATATGTACTCAAAATTGTTCACAAAATACCGTATTTTTTCGAAAGTACTCAAGATACCGTATTCTTTTCGAAAATACTCAAAATTTCTAAATATGCAATATGGGTATCAAACGAAGCGAAATTTTGTATGCTTTTTCACTTTATCAGAGATTTTTTTATAATCAAAAAAAAAACATCGAAAAAACTCAAAATTTATAAATATGCAACATGGATATCAGACGAATCAGAATGTTGTATGCTTTATTCACTTTAATAGAGCTTTTTTGGAAAATAATAAAATTTTCACAAATTTCCGTATTTTTTCGAAAATACTATTTTTTTTAATTTTCAACATGGGTGTCTCACGAAGCAAAATTTGGTATGTTTTTCACTTAATTAGAGTTTTTTTTGGAAAATTCCAAAATTTTCATAAAATACCGTATTTTTTAGAAAATACTAAAATTTTCAAAATATGCAACAATGGGTATCAAACGAAGCGAAATTTTGCATGCTTCATACATACATTCAAATTGTGAATGCTTCATATAAAATTTTGCGTCGTTTGATACCCATATTGCAAATTAAAAAAAATTTAGTATTTTCGAAAAAATACGGTATTTTGTGAAAAAAATTGTATTTAAAAAAAACTCAATTTGAAAAAGCAAACCAAATTTCGCTTCGTTTGATAACCATAATGCATATTTTAGAAATTTGAGTACTTTCGAAAATTACGGTATTTTAATAAAGTAAACGTACAAAATTGAGCATCGTTTGATAACAATAGTGCATATTTTGTAAATTTGAGTTTTTTTTCGAAAAAATACGATAATTTGTGAAAATTTTAGTATTTAAAAAAAAACTCCAATAAAGTGAAAAAAAATACAAAAATTTTCTTCGATTGATAACCATGATACATATTTTGAAAATTTGAGTTTTTTTCGACTTTAATAAAATGAAAAGCATAAAAAATTTCGCTTCGTTTGATAACCATAATGCATATTTTAAAAATTTGAGTAGTTTCGAAAAATACGGTATTTTGTGAAAATTTGTATGTTTGATAAAAAAAACTTTAATAAAGTGAAAAAACTTACAAAATTTCGCTCCGTTTGATAACCATAATGCATATTTTAGAAATTTGAGTACTTTCGAAAAATACGGTATTTTAATAAAGTAAACGTACAAAATTGAGCTTCGTTTGATAATTATAATGCATATTTTGAAAATTTGAGTTTTTTTTCGAAAAAATACGGTAGCTTGTGAAAATTTTAGTATTTTCCACAAAAAAAACTTTAATAAAGTGAATAGCATAAAAAAAATTCGCTACGTTTGATACCCATATTGCATATTTAAAAAAATTGAGAACTTTCGAAAAATACGGTATTTTGTGAAAATTTTTATATTTGATAAAAAAAAACTTTAATAAAGTGAAAAAACGTACAAAATTTCGCTTCATTTGATAACCATAATGCATATTTTGAAAGGTAATTTGTGAAAATTTTAGTATTATCCAAAACTAGAAAATTCCAATAGAGTGAAAAAACGTTCAAATTTTTTCTTCGTGTGATAACCATAATACATATTTTGAAAATTTGAGTTTTTTATTCGAAAAAATACGGTAATTTGTGTAAATTTTAGTATTTTTAACAAAAGAAAGCTTTAATAAAGTGAAAAAACGTACAAAACTTGGCTTCGTTTGATAACCATAATGCATATTTTGAAAATTGGAGTTTTTTTCGAAAAAATACGGTAATTTGTGAAAATTTTAGTTTTTTCAAAAAAAAAACTCCAATAAGGTGAAAAAACATACAACAGTTTTCTTCGTATGATATCCATAATACATATTTTGGAAATTTGAGTTTTTTTTTTGGAAAATGTTTGTATTTTCCAAAAAATAACTTAATATTATTAAAGTTTTTTTTAATTCCAAATTTTTTCACAAATTACCGTATTTTTTCGAAAGTACTCAGATTTTCACCTTAAAGGTGAAAAAATCATACAAAATTTTGCTTCGTTTAGTATCCATATTGAATATTTTAAAATTTTAAGTATTTTCGAAAAAATCGAAACTTGTAAAAAAAAATTGTATTTCAAAAAACTCCTTATAAAATGAAAATCATGCAAAATTTCGCTTCGTTTGATATCCATATTGCAAATTATGAAAATCTGAGTACATTCGAAAAAAAAACGGTATTTTGAGAGTAATTTTGAGTACATATTTTACTTTGAAACTTAAGCCGTTGCAAATATTTTTCAAAGTTTATGTCAAGTTAATGTGTTCAAAGGTGATTCAAAGTTATTTTTCAAAGGTGAAAAAAATCATACCAAATTTCGCTTCGTTTGAAACCCATATTGCATATTTTGAAATTTTAAGTATTTTCGAAAAAAAATCGTAATTTGTGAAAATTTTTGAATTTAAAAAAAACTTCTTAAAAAGTGAAAAGCATGCAAAATTAGGATTCGTTTGATATCCATATTGCAAATTATGAAAATTTGAGATCATTCGAAAAAAATTGTATTTTGAGAGCAATTTTGAGAACATATTTTACTTTGAAACCTAGGCCGTTGCAAATATTTATGTCGCCCCCCTTCCCTCCCCCTCCCCTTTAAAAATGGTTCGAAAAATCAGGGGGAAAAAATATTTCTCCATAAAACTAAAAAAAATCAATTGAAATAGAAGTCTAATCTAAAATGCCTTTTTCTTCTTTGATAATCATATTTAGCTTGTTTGGACTCGTTTAAAAATATTTTGAACTTTCATGAAATTACAATGTTGAGCACCGCAAAAAAAAATTCTCACAAACATAAAATTTTCGTCAATCCTTAGAAATTTTGGAAACCTATGATTGCATAACAACTGGACAGGTGCCTATAATGCATTTGAAAACACTTTTATAATTTAAATAATGAAAGCGCGGCCTGTATTTTTTTTTACTTGGGTCAGAGTCGAAGGACATAAACTTCAAAAAATATTTGCAACGGCCTTACTAGATTTTCAAAATATATGTTCTTAGTGAAATTTTTGATAATTTAACATGATATGGATGAATTAATCGATTTTAGAAAGATTTTGAAATCGTCCATTATATGCGATAAGATTATCGCCGAAAGAACTATCGAAATAACGTTAACGATAGAACTATCGTTATCAAGCCTCGATAACTTTATCGTTATCAACCTTGCCAGTAATCCTCCGATTTACAATTACAATGTATTCAGGACTCTGATATAGAAGAATAGATCGTATAACGGACTCTAGTATACTTCAAAGGATTGCATCCCGGACTCTGGAATACATTGAAGGATTGTGTCCTGGACTCTGGTATGAATACTTGAGAGGATTGTATATCGGACTCCGGAATACATTGAAGGATTGCATCCCGGACTCCAGTATACTTGAAAGAATCGTATTACGGATTCTAGTATATTTCAAAGGATTGTGTTCCGGACTCCAGTATACTTGAAAGGATTGTATACCGGACTCTAGTATACTTCAAAAAATTGTATTCCGGACTCTGGTATACTTGAAAGGATTGTACCTCGGACTCTGGTATACTTGAAAGAATTGTATCCCGGACTCCAGTATACTTGAAAGGATTGTATCCCAGGTTCCAGTATACTTCAAAGGATTGTATCCCGGACTCTAGTATACTTTAAAAAGATTGCACCCGGACTCGTATGGATACGTGAAAGGATTGTATCTCGGACTCTGGAATACATTGAAGGATTGTGTCCTGGACTCTGGTATGAATACTTGAGAGGATTGTATATCGGACTCTAGTATACTTTGAAAGGATTGTATCCCGGACTTCAGTATTCTTGAAAGGATTGTATCTCGGACTCCAGTATACTTGAAAGAATCGTATTCCGAACTGTGTCTTTCGGACTCCAGTATACTTGAAAGGATTGTATACCGGACTCTAGTATACTTGAAAGGATCGTAGTGTAACAGAACAGATCATCAAATGGTACTCACGTAAAGTTCCTCCGCATCTCGTCCGTCAGTCCGGTCGCCCGCATCAGCTCCGGCACCAGATACAACAGCTCCGGCCTCCCCGCCCTAATATCCCGCGCCCTAGCCCGCGACACCAACATCGGCTGCCTCGGATCCCGAATGACGATATTGTACTGATTCCGGTAGTACTCCAAAAACGTCATCCGCCCGTTCGCCGTCTCGAACGAGTGCTCCGGCGTCGTGTTGAACTCCACATCGTTCACCGTGTACGTGCTGTTCCGGCCGTAGGTCGCCATCACCACCGTTCCCAGGATCGCGCGGGTAAAGTCCGCCTGCCAGTTGCCCCCGTTGGCCATACAGCTGCGCAGGATCCCGTAGCAGGTGTCCTCGCGCATGACCTTGTGCGTCACCTCCGCGCACATCAGGATGTCCTGCTCGTGCTGGCGGATGCTGGTGATGTAGCCGGGATAGAGTTCCAGCCCGAACTCGGCGATCCGGACCTTCCCGTTGGGATCGAAAAAGTTCCGGCCGATCTGCTGCAGACGGAGACCTCCCATACCTCGTCGGTTGATCAGGTTGAGCACAGTCAGTGCCATCTCTGACGTCCAGTCGATCGTACCGACCTTCTTGATCTTAACAAGGTAATCCTGCTGGCTCTGCAGTTCCTTCGTCGTAATTTCGCTCTCGTCGTTCCGCGTCTTGTCCCGACTCATGAACATCGAGCCCCCGTCGAACAGGATCGCCCCGAGCGTCGGCTTCAACTGGTGCATCAACGCCTTCCTCACCCGCACGCTCTCAATGTCCGGCACAAAGTCCACCCGGTACATGAACATGGCCTCCCCGTCGGTATGCATCACCCGGAAGTAGTTCGCCGTGAGCGCAATCGGCCTGCCCGACGATCCGTGCTTCGTCACCTGACAATCCGCCGCCCGCGTCCTCACCACATCCGGAATCGCCCGTCCCGAACGCATCGTTCCACGACCTCCACGATCCCCGGCCGCTTGCGCGTTCCGCTGAACCGGCTGTTGATCCGCGACGGCGTCAACTCTCACTTCCGGTTGCTCCGCAACCGGAGGTTGCTCACTAACCACTTCGTTCAACTGCGGACTACCCCGAGGTTGCCTCTGCTGACCGTAACCTTGGCCGCCATTGTTCTGGGGCCGATTCCAACCCCCTCTCGCGTTACCATTACGCCAGTTTCCGCCGCCGCCGTTACCACCTTCATACCCGCCACCACTCTGGTTCTGATGGTACTGATTGGGATAGCGCGGCTGGCCGCCGCCATTGACGTAACCGCGAGGACCTCCCGGGGCACCTCGACCACGGGGACCGCCTCTTCCGCGACCTGCTCCTCCTCCTCCGCGTTGGTGCGGCTGGAACGGCGGGTACTGTTGCTGACGATCGGCCATGGCTGCGCGGTGTTCTGAAACGTATTGATGGAAGTTTGGTGAGAGACTGAATGTTTGAGATTGGCAATGTTAGAGTTTTAAGACGGAGACCAGGTAAAGGCTTGGGTTGAGCGCCAATTTATGGTTAGGTAAATTTAGGCAAATCCTGAAGAGAAACATCGTTAAAATTTATTGCCATGTTGGTGTGAAGGACTATTATTACTACCAATCCTTCCTGTAGGCGAAACAATTTGAAAAAAGGTAGGGTAAATCCAATCCACGAGAAGATATTTCAAGATTTACCTGGAGCTTTACAGTTTGCATTGCAGGAAAGTAAACAGAACGAAATTTTAAAACTTTGCTATTCAAAATCAAAACTTATTTCAAACGAAATATCAATACAGTGCCACCTCAAGAAATAAAAAAATTCAAAGTATAGTTTCACATAATTTCGCAGCCGGCTATTTCTTTTGTACTTTTAAGCTGCATAAAATCAACAAAAAAAGAATTCTGCCACAAATCGACTGATGATTTGAGCACTTTACGGGCTAAAAAGGAATTCATTTGTTTCTTGGTGATTTGTCGCGTTCCGTCACATCTCCACGGTGGGAGGAATATGGCGCCGGCTACTGCCCACCAGACAGAAGTTTAGTTTAAGCAACAGTCTGACTGAAAGAAGGGACGTTTTTTATGGGATGCGATCCATTCTCTGTTATTTATGGGATTAACAGTGAGATAAATTTGTGAAAACCATGGATTTAACTAATACATTTTTGATTCTTCCAAAATTATCAATGAAATACAAAAGTATATAAAAAATAATCAATTTAGACCGTTTGAAATATTTCAAAATGATTTCCAATATCCAAAAAATTGAAGCCAATTAAAAATATATTTAATATACGACAAATTTCAATGTGTAATATCACAACAAATTTTGTTAAAAATTAAGGAGGTATTAGACCAGGTTTGCTCAAAGTTTTTGAATGGCGGGCCAAATTTGAAGCTCACATGAGCCTGCGGGCCAAATGAGATTTTTTTGAAAATTTCAATCTATAAAACTGAAATAAATCATCTTTTACAAGTTTTATGAAATTTCAATTAGTTTAGAACATTTTCGTCATTTTAATATTAGAAAACAAAAAAAATACAGTTTTGTACAAAAAGCTTAAAATTTTGTAAAATCAGAAAATCAAAAAAAATAATAACACAAATATTATTCATCTGTTTTTTATTGCTACTTTCTAGTCTGAATAATCATTGAAATCTATACAATTTTTATGACTGAATACAATCGACAATCACAAATAAAATGAAAATTAAAAGGTATTAAGTTGAATGTACTTGTTTTTTTATTGATTTTTTTATATATATTTTAGGGGGTTATGCAAACTTTGCAAAAGTAACAAATAATGTAAAACTTTTATGATAAATCGTTTAAACGGGGTTTGCATTTCAATAAAATTTCAATAAATTTAATTCTGCCATAATCAGATGTTAAGTCCTCAGATTCGTAACCCACCGTTATGAGTTTAAATCATGAGGTGAATGGTTTCTAAGTGCAAAATAAGTTTGAGGCCCAGATAATAAAAAATAGCATTTTTGAATAATTATTTATATACCTATATTTTAACTATCTCAACAGATTCCTGCTTTAATCAAATTAGAACGACCTATAACTCATTTCCAAAAATGTTTGATGGAAATTTTGACAAAATTTACTCTTTTCTATAAATTTTAATAACAAGCCATAGTCTCAACATTTGCATGAAAAAAGTGTTTTAAATAGCAAGATTTGACGAAAACAATATTTTTACCGAAAAAAAAGTTTATGCGGTACTGTACATCGACAATTTTAAAAAATTCTAAAGATTTTTTTTATAAACCAAACTTGTTAAAAATGATTTAAAACGCAGAGGAATGCATTTTTAATTGATTTCAGCTGATTGCACTTGAATTTCCATTGTAATTATGATAATTTTTTTTGAAAAATATTTTTTTGCCCCCGGATTTTTCGGGTCGAAAACAAAAAAATCAAAAAATATTTGTACCAGCCTTAACCCTCTACTGCCCAATTTTTTTCGAAATTATTTATTTTTCCCGTGTTTAGGAGGTTATTTTGAGCAACTTTTGTTCTACGAAAACCTTTACTATTCTTGTTTTATGTTTTCTTCTTTTGTTTTTTAGTATTTTAATTCGCATTTATTTTGTTTAGTTTATGTTTGTTTTTGGTAGTATTCTATTTCCTGTTCTACCAACATTTTGCCTATCTAATTTTTTCACGTTTTTACAGTCACTTTTTCAATTTTTTGCATGTTTTTCACATTTTCTGCTATAGAATGGCATCATCATCATTCAAATTGCAAAAAAAATGCGTAAGGGCATAGTCTGGGACACTACAAAAAATTCTGCATACTTCTTTTTACTGAAAATATAGGAAATGTTAGTAAAAAACACAGCCAAAGTTGACCCCTAAAAAAATGACATTTTTGAAAACATTGGCAAATTCACATAAATCATGTCACACTTCTTACCTTAGAGTTTTCTTAAATTTAAAGAGTTCTTCTTTCCAATGCTTTTTAAAGATCAAAAATCGGTTGGAAAATTGATTTTTGGCGATTTTTTAGATCGAAGGCCGTCTAAAGGCCGGCTTAGGTTGTAGAGGGTTAACATGATTATAATATAAAAAAGCAAATATAAAAAAGTCAAATGCCAGTCGAATTGCAAAAACGTAGAGAATTTATTTTATTGAACAGAATTTATCTTATATTACAAGTCAAAAAAGTAGCGAAATGCATTTAAAAAAATAACAGTTGTCTTTTAACCACTAGTTTTAAAAAAATCTGAAGGAGGTATTACATTAGGACTACTATCATGGGAATGCATTTTTAATTGATTTCAGCTGATGGCACTTGAATTTCCATTGAAACTATGATTTTTTTTTAGAAAAGAATATTTTTTGCCCCCTGATTTTTCGGTAGTTAACTAACTTTTCAAAATTTTATGAAAAGTTCTTCTTGAGGTACTTTGAACATTTTTATACCACGGTCAGAATGATATTTTGCGGAAAAATCTAATAATTATCAAAGTCACCCCGTTTTACGGATCTAAAAAAAACCCAATTTTAGATAAATTTGAATATTTGATTGTTTATTAAATTAAAAAATGCATTGTTCAATACTTTATCATCGAAATCTAGTATTAAAAAAATCTAAATCACTTTAGAGTAGTTTTGGGGTCCAGCATACGCTCGACAATCCAAAATTAGCCAACGAAAGTAATAAAAAATTCGAATTATCCAAAGTAAGATTTTTCCGAGGCAAAAAATGTAAAGAGAAAAATCGTAGTAAATTTTGTCATCCTTACACAAATATTTCATTGTCGAAGTGTATTTCCAGTATCGAATATATCAAAATTGAAAAAGAAACAAAAAATGTTGCCCCAAACATGCGAATTGTATCATAAATAATGTTGTAGTTTTCGGTTGCAAAGATGATTTGGTATCTGAACATGAATTTTCAAAAACACGTTAATTGAAAATAAAACAATTGTAATTCAAAATAATTCAAGAAAATTCAAAACTAAATATTTTGAGGATGTAACATTGAACGACAAAAATGGCTTTATTAAATAGTTTTTATTTCTTGTACTGCTATTTTCTGATAAGTCCTAAATTGTAACCACCCGTTTTGCCGAAGACACTAAATTGATCAGAAGTCCTCTTTTCAAGTTGCATTTTGTAAATGTATGCTGTTTCTACATTCTTTTTTCTTTTTTTTTTTGTAAAATAAATAATAACTGCGCTGTACATTTTGCGTTAAAAATTTGTTTATTAAATCTGGAGTTTTTTTTTTTTAAATGTCCAGTAAACCAAATTTCCAGTTTTGCCTTTTGGGTATTTTTGAAACCGCCCAAAAAAGCAAACATTAAAAATTTGGTTTATTGGACCTTTTCAAAAAAAAAAAAAAAAAAAAAACTCCAGAAATTTTTCACGTGGCTACCTTGGGAAAAAACCGGGAAAAATCAAGAATTTGATTCCTGTAAATCTGGTGAAATAAAATAGAATATTTTGTTATTTTTTAAAAGTTTTTTTTTTTTTTTTTGATGAACTGAACTATAAATAATTATTAATTTATTATGAATCCAAGAGTAAAAATTTCTTTGGCATTTGGAATTTAAGATATTAAAAAAGGTGGTTTAGGAATCTTTCATCAGTAAAATTCCTATTAAAACGAGTTGATCATATTAATTTCAATGCCAACATACAAAAAATTATAAATTGTATTATTTTTTTAAATTAAAATATTTTTCAGATCTTAATTTTTAAATTTATAGGTTTTTTCAGAGTTGGTCAAGCTTGATTTTCACTTCTACTGGTTACTTTTGAAGAAATATTATTTTTTTACGTTTCCAGTGTTTTTTTTTTAATTCTATGAACGTTTTCTCTATTTAAAAAACTCTAGATTTGAACTTTTTTTAGACCTTTCAACAATAACTACAATTTTGCCGAAGATGCAAATTCGATTTAATATTTGTTTCACGGTAAGAGAGGCCGAAAACACGATTTCCGAAAGCGGAGCGTGGACAGTCGCTGAACACAAAAAAAAAACAACATTTTTAACCGTTTAAACATGTTTGTAATATTCTGACAAGTAATTTTTTAAGCAAACTTTTTGTTTCCATTTGACTGAACCTCCACAGAAACGTTTCCATTGTTGCAGTGTCCCTTCTCCATAAAGACATTCACACAAAATGATAAATTAAATATCGCCCTCTGGCTGCAGTTTCTTCCTCAACCTCCTCCCGAATAAAAAAAATAGGGAAAATGTTAAGAAAGAGTTCTCTCGTCGGAACTCACGAATGAAAAATTGCTGAAAAATGCTCTGCTTTTCGCCACCGGCCATTTTCATCGACTTTCAACAACAGAAGTCAAGTCGAAACAAATTTCAAGAATAATTGTTACTTCTTCCCTTTTCCCCTTTGATAAAACAGCAAAATTGAAGAACTATGAAGAAGGTACTTTCCACTCGTTGAAAAAAAAAGAATGGGATGGGCTTATTAAATAGAACAAATTGTTCCTCTCGTTTTTTGAGAAATTGCCTTGCTTCGACCTGAGCATAATGTTTTGCTCGCCCGAAATTATCATAATTAATGCAAATGACTTTTAGCCTCGACGACGACGAAGTCGTCTGTCATCGCTCAAGAGTGCGAGCACCGTAAAGTTTCCGCGACTGTCACTTTCAGTTCTAAAACTGTGTGTTTTCTCCGAGTGCATTAAATACTTTTAGTCTTAACTATTTTGGGGAGGCAAGATGACGCGTTTTCTTGCGAGAAGATAAATATTTATACGTCACGGGAGCGCGGAGCGCGCGAAATGAATTCATTTCGAATTACATCATGACTAATTAGTTGCTCTCCTCACTCCGGTTTTTTTTAAGGGGATGAGGGAAATTCTCCAAAATGAGGCTGAATTTCATTAGAGGAGATGCACTTTGAAGTTTGTCGTCGCGAGCTTTCTCGCGCGAGGATTAAGTTTTATTTGCTAGAAACTTTTGTGAGTGTAACACGTGTGCGTGTTCATTCTGCGAAATTAATTTCTGTTTGTTTTTGACAAAAGTTGCTCATATTTATGATTAATGTTGATGTTTTCTGTTCTCTTTTTTCTCTTTCCAGGGTAAGTCAACTCAAGTCGGCACGCGGCGTGATTTATCAAGTCAAAGTAGTTATGCCGTTGACATAGCCAGAATGGTGTTGAATAACGTAGTTCATGTCAGTTTAGTTAAAAAAAAGTTTCCTGTTTCCGCCCGGGATCGAACCGGGGGCCTTCCGCGTGTTAGGCGGATGTGATAACCACTACACCACGGAAACCGATGTTTGGCTGGTCGTTCAAACTCGTACATTCGAAGCATGTTTTCAAATTAGAACTGCTTTCAAGAGCTGATTCCAACTAAACAATCGATTAAACTGAGTTTTAAGTTCATTCCACCTCCTGCAATTCTTATCAGCCTTAAATATGCATATCAGAGAAAAAAATAAATACTCGCGCCAAAATGGCACTTCCTAATGGAACAACAACAGCGCCACATCACAAAGCTGCTGCACAAAGAACGCAAACGCGCTGCTCCTGTTGGAAATGCCACCGGATTTACATAAACATTTCCATCCGGACAGAAAACAAAAACTACAGCAAAAAATGCGTTCTTGTTGGGATCTTATTCGAAAAAAAAGCAACAAGAACCGCGCTAAATCCTTCATTCCAGCAGGATCTGGCTGCTGTGTGTGTGCATCATCATCGTCAGATCAGCCAAAACTTTTCGGTCCCCCCGTTTTTGTGCAAATTCTGTTGCGTCAATAAGAGAGAGACAGTCTGCGGAGAGGACTTCGCGAGCGTTTATTTTAAATTCTAATCCGCTTCCTGGAATTGTTCCGGTGTGGGTTTGTTTTTTACCTAAAGCAGAACCAAAAAAAAAACGAAGATTTAGACTCTCGGAGATGCAATTTTGTGATGGGTTTATTGTGCAGATGGTGCTGGGAAGTTTCGTTGGTACCTCAAGTTTTTTTTTAAATTTCAATATTTCTAATGTTTGTAGATTCCATTTCTGGAGTTTTTTTTTCCAACAAACCAAATTTTCAGTTTTTGCTTTTTGGGTGTTTTTTAATACCCCTGACTGAAGGCGGTTTCAAAAACACCCAAAAGGCAAAAACTTGAAATTTGGTTTATTGGACCTTTTTTTTTTAAAAAAAAAAAACTCCAGATGTTAATTTTCCCGATATCTCGAAATCCGTATTTTTTCTTTATTTTTTGGTATTTTTTATGTGTTTTAGAGGACATAAAACTGCATTTTTAAGCCAAAAAAATTTGGACAAATTTAAATTTTCTTGTTTCTTTTTCTTGTTCGCTGTATTTCAGCAACCAGAGGTCCAATCTTCAATCTATCTTAGGCAATTTTATTGCAAATGTTCACAACCTTTCGAAAAAATTATCTTCAGGAACATAAAAAATTTGAAAAACTATATTTTTAGAGTCATGATTTAACTTTAAGTAAAAAAAAAGATACTCTTCAATTGTAAATTTTATATTTAATTAGAAAAAAAGAAGTCAAAAAAATTAGGGTGAAATTTATATTTTTCCAAAAATCATTGTCCATACTTGTTATGGCTCAAAAGTTTAGGTTTTAGAACCCCTGAAAAATAAATAAATTTCCACAAGAAAAAATATGGATTTTGTGAAATTTAATTTTCGTTACAAAAAGCTAATTGAAAAAAAAATTGATTCCGTGTATAATTTTTCTTTGGATAGTCCTTATGAATACCTACAACTTTGCCGAAGACACCAACCTGATCAGAAATTTCCTTCAAAAGTTCCATTTTTGTATGGAAAGCTGCCAAAATTGTATGGAGTATCAAGTAAAATCCATTTCAGGTTTTGGTAGAGAATCGCTCTACTTTAATCTACTTAATTTTTTCAAATTATGGAATTTTGATTCTCAGATCGGAAAAGATTCATTGATTTGATACAGACAAACTGCTCTTTACGCGAAGGCGTTACGCTTTTTATTTCGTCGATTTGTCCTAATTCATACAATATTTTGGCAAGCTTTAAAATGCGTTTTGTAGATCTGCATAAAATAAAGGTTTCTCTGATTTTTCTTAATTTTATGACAGCAGTGCAACTGTTATAATCAGGGAACGTTTTTTTTATTACGTAACGCAAAAAAATAATTTTGCTCCCCTCCCTCCTTTTTCAACAGAATTTCCTTACAAATTTTAAAAGCTTGATAAATTTTTAGTAGAAAAAGATATTTTTGATGCTGTATTTTGTTAAGGCAGTAAAGCCATTAATTGATCCTCACACTTGTTTTAACATTTAAAGTTACTTTCCTTTAGAAATTTGTTACAAAATATTTATCAGTACCAGGGTCAGAACAATTTTCAATAAATGCCAAATTTCTCGTTTCCCGTTTTTTCCAGTTTATGCATTTTGTAATAGGTTTTGCTTACAAATTTTGAAATTTCATAATCTTGTTTTTTCTCCTTTATTTTTTTTCTTGGAAAACAATTTAATTGAAAATTAAAAAATAATCTTCTATTTTATTGAAAAACCATAAAAAAGTTTTGCAAGCTTATTCTACCTACCATATTAATTAGTTTTTTTTTTGTTATCAAATTTATGTCAAATTGGGTTATTTTAAAATTTGTCAAATTCCCATGAATGATCGGAATAGACATAAAATCCTTTTTTTAAAGGAATTCTTAAATATTTGGTTATGGATTTACTTTTTTTCTTAATGTTTTTGAAATAGGCTTGAAAATAAAATTTTCAAATGTAATTTTGATTTTTATTTTCATTTTGGCACTTACGCCGTTTGTCATTTGAACGGCATGAAGACCATTTAATCTCAAACGTTAATTGCAACAGAAGTTTCTAGTTACTTTTTCCCAAAAAAAAAACAAAAAATAAAAAATACTAACACATCATTTTTAAATGACAAAAAAAAACATGTGGAATAGGTTTTTAGAATTGTCATTTTTTTTATGTTGAAGAAGGTGCTGCAAGTGTTTATGTTACAGACATGCCCAAAATGACAAAGAACTTTTCATCAATTTTTGAACAGTGGCGGAGGCTACGATCAGACATCACTGATGATCACTTGTCACTGATGATTGGAGAAATTGAAGAAGAATGTTGAAGAGAACAAGAAGGACTCTTTTGGTCTTTTCCAAAATGTTGTTTTTCAGCTTTGCGATTTTTTTTTCGAAAATCTTTCACGAATTTTTGAATTATTTTTTTTGGTCAACAACTTTTTAAATTCAGCTTTCTGTTATACATATGTTTTCCGCAGACAACAAATCTATTGGAAATACCGTTCTCAAAACACAGTTTTTTTCTCATCTCATCGAACTATATCAATTTTCGATTTCTTTCTTTTTTTGAACTTTGAAATTTTTTTGAAATGCCGTGAAAATTTCCTGCAATTTTCTCTCTCAAACTTGGAAAATCGAGCAATGAGTTTCTGAGATACAGATTTGAGATTTTTGTGAAGTTAGTAATTAGCCTGTAATATTCAACTGATGATATCTCGGAAACTAGTTGTCCAATTTTCAATGGCAGAAGAAACTTTTGCGAAATTTTCTGATATTTTTAGTAAAAATAATTTCGAAATTTTAACATTAGGCTTTACCTTTCAAAAGGGTTTCAAAAAGATAAGTCTACTAATTTAGTAGTTTAGACCAAATTATATATTTTTTTTAAAATATTTTCATTGAAAAATCTGCAAAAAAACATTTTTTACATTCAAAAAAAATATTTTTTTCATGGGTGCTTTTCTTTCAACAAGTAAATAGAGCAATTTCATCTGAAATCAGGAATTTTTGTGGTACTTTTGTACCCGATCCTCTCCGATTTCAGTAAAACTTTTTAGACATGTTATCCAACGCTTATGTCAGCCATTTTTGCGCATATGGAGCTAATTGTACTGAAAAATGACATTTGAGAAGGGCGTAAGTTATTTAAATATTTTTGTTTTTTGTAATTTATAAATTACTGTATCTCGAAGCCGTTGCATCGTACCAAAAGTGGTCAAAGGCAAACTTGTAGGAAATTGGACGGACTTTCCGAAAAAAATACACTGAAAGAAAAATACACGCCACTTTTATAAGATTGTTCAATTTTACGTTTAAAAGTTAAACTTAAAGGTGATGTTACGATTTTTTTTTTCGTTCATAATTTTTGTGTAAATAGCCTAAAATGTGACAAAAAGACTCACGAAAAATGCAGGATGGTATGTCTCTCATAAAAAAATACAAAAATCATTTACTAAAACTGTTTTTTTTTTAAAGTGGTCTAAACTTCAATATATTTCAAAAATAAAAAAGTTGAAAAATAGGGTTTTTTGCAATTTCTATATGACAGACGTTTAGACCACTTAAAAAAACAGATTTAGTAAATAAAAATGTCAGTTTTAGTAAGTAAAAATTCCATACCATCATGCATTTTTCGTGAGTCTTTTTGTAACATCTTAGGCTATTTCCTAAAAATTTTGAGCGAAAAAAAATTGTGACATTACCTTAAAATTTGACTTTTCAACTTGAACTTTTTAAATTTGAAATACGTGAAAAAGGGGAAATGACAGGTTGCGTAAAATGACGAATATTTTTGTTCTTGTTTTTTTGTTAGGACAAATTTATTTTTTACATTTTTTTTTTAAATTATCCATATAGAACCGGAGTAATATTTCTTTTCAATAATCTAAAAACAATTATGTAAAGTCTAAAGAGTGCGTGGTTGATGTTGTTGTTATTTATTCTACAAACTTGTTTCTGGTTCTTTACTCTTCAACAATAAACGATGATGCTTATCCAGTGCGAATAATCCTGTCTCTTGAAGAAAAAAGTTGATAAAAAAGTTGCAACAGAAAACCCACCACTATCCACACGCGCAAACACGCTTTCCTTTCTTTTCTTGCCGGTGGTAGTGGTGGAAAAAAGCTCTCCAAGTTTTATCCTGATCTCTTGGATCTGGCGGAGTGTGTTTTGGCGGTGCTGCTGTTGTTGTTGTTTCGTTCCGGGGAAAAAGAAAAATAGCACACAAATGAACTGCCGGCTGCCACCATCATCACAGTCAGTGTGGATTCTGAAGGGAAAAACAAACAACTTGAACCAACCCCAACAATGGGGATTTAGACTTGGAAATTGCATCACTTGCCGCCTGTTGGCGGAAAATTTATCATTTTGAGAAAAAACTTAAATTTTATTTTTAGAAATTATAAAAAAACAAATTAAGAAAATCAAATTTCACTTTTAAAACCAAGAAAGTCGAAATCATCTTCGTCAAACCTTCTCTAAAAATGCGTCGTCATTTTTCGGAAAAGCGCTCTTCCAAATCTTTTCCATTTTTTTTTCCATTTTTGAGAAGGTGGCACCGGCAGAACAAAACGCGAAATTGTATTTACACAACCGGTTTCGTGTCTTGTGTTTGGCAGACGATGATGGCACGATGACGAAAGGTTGGGAAGGGGAAGTGGTGAAGAAACAACTACTGCCGGAAATGGGTGTCCTTTTTCCCGGTTGCACTTTTGAGATTTTGCGGGACAGGACGGGAAGCACTTCAAATTTCGCTCCTGGGAACGCAGGGGCTGGTTTGGTACAATTGCCTGGGGTGAATTGTGGAATTGTGGCACATAAATTTAAACTAAAGATTAAAAAAAAAGAAATTTTAAAACAATTAATTTAAAAGTGTGTATGACCCTTTTCTAATTTGTTTGATTTTTTTCAGCGTTGCCAGACTAAAAAAATATTGATATCTTTTGGCAGTGTTCCCAGTTACGCGATTTTTTAAAATTATATTTGACAATGAGGAAGAATTTTTTGCCTTTTCAATAAAAAATTACATCATTCTTTCTTTATAGTATTTTCGAAAAAACTACTGAAATGGCGATTTATTAATGACAGGGTTGCCAAATGTTCAAAATTTGTCATTCACCTAAAAGGATTCAACAACATTTTTTTTTTTTCTTCACAACTTATTTTTATTAGGTCCTTTTAGGTGCTGCGACCAGGTTAGGACCGAGGATCAAGAGTACAACAAATAATAAATAATAATAATAAAAAAAACTGTAACTGAATTAGATGATCATTTTCTCGTGCCATGTGTCAGCAAGTGTGCGATCACGTCAATCTGTTCCTCGGGTGTCTTGCACTGCCTATTCAACAACATTATCAAAGGTTCAAAATATATTAAATGTTGCCAATTTATAAAAAAAACCTGATCAATCGATTGTAAACTGAAAACATTTTACGATTTTTTTTTTTAAATTGACGTTTTCATGTTTTTTTTTAAAATGTTTTTATGGATTCTTCGTTTTTATTGCAATTTTTGTAGAAATTTAAAGTGTAATCAATAATCATGCCTCAACCATTTTGGGATTCTTCTTACTTTTTTTAAGATATACATTAATTCAGGAAGTTTGGTGTCTGGTTTATTCCAAAACTTATATACTTTGAGACCCACACGGAGAAAATTGTGTTCCAAAAATTTGAAATTTCGATTAATAAAAAAGATAAATAGAATCAAGTATTAAAATTCGTGAATTTATTGTTTGTATTTATGATTCAAATATTTAAACGATTTTAAGAATTATTAAATATTTGACGAATTTCGCTGCGCTTTTTTCAGATTAGGTAGATTATTATTGAAGGATTTGTGATTTTTTTTACATGATTGTATTTTTCATTTGTATTTTTTGTGCTTTATGCTCGTTTCAGCGTTACTTTATGAAATCTTAAAAAAAATACATCGTTTTTCCGTTATGGCATTTTTTTTGTCTTTCCCCCTTAAAAATTCTACAAAAAGTTAGGATACAAAAAATAATGTTATAATGTTCAATTTTGCAATTATTAAAAAGATTTTTTTTAATTTTTAACTTTGAGACCACAGAATGAAAGAATTCACAAATTACTTTGTGATACTTTTTGCTTCAAATTTAGAAAATTGTGTTTATAATTAGTGATTTAATTTTTCCCTATATTTTTTCTGAAAAAGAATCATCAAAAGTTAAAAAATCATAAACATTTTAAGCAACAAAATGTTTGTTGAGCGGACAAAAACAAAAAAAGAAAATTTGATTTTTTTTCAAATTTTCTTTTCGAGGCAGGCACTTATATTTTATAATAGCAAAAATGTTATCCTTTTTAAATTCTAATATTTTAGATATATTTTGTTTTAAACAAAAAAAAGTGTTTCAAGAAGTAGTGAATAAAAATGAAATTTAAAAAACGTTATTTTTTTCCGTAAACCTATTTGTGTGTAACTTGAATAGACAACTTTGCCGAAGACACGAAATCGATCAGAAATTCTCTTCATGAGGACTGCAAATGATGATAAATGTTTTTTGTGGTAAATAATATTGATTGTTGAACTAAATTCATTAAGTCTTATGATTTTTTTTCCCAAATGATTCGCTTGATTTTTTGTTAGTATGGGTGACTACGACTTTAGATAAAGCTTGATTTTCAGTTATCGGAAAACTTTACTATCGAAAAAATCTATTCGATGTTCGTTCTGAATGGAAAAAAAAGGATTTAAAAATTTTCATTCAGAATAAACATCGTTTTTTCATGAAAAAAATTGAATTTGTAAAAAAATAAATCCAACAAATTTTGGTTTAATTTATTGCAAATATGTTAAAAGTGTTTTTTTCGTTAAAAAAAAATAAAGCAGTTAAATATTGACAATTAGATAAATCAACATTAATTTAAAAATTCTATACCAAAATTACAAAATTCAAAAGCAAACCTAGTAAAAACATTTTTTAAACGAATTCCTAGATATTTTCAAACTAATCGAAAGAATATTAACAGCAATCATATTTTAAAACTAAGAATAAAATTTTAAATTTAGTTTTCTTTAACTTTTTGTCATATGAAACGAAGTATCAAAAACTATACTTTTGCCAATTTTAAAAATAAACAATGAAATTACAAATATTATAAAGCTCTCGGTTATTTTCAAAGACTAATTGTTTATGTTTCTAATTGGAATCAAAATAATGAGTGCTTCAATTAAAAAAAAAGGTTTTTTTTTGGGAATTTGCTGTTAAATTTCTGTTTTTACGAAAATTGTCAATGGTTTTATTTTCTTTAAATTCGTTTAGATTTTTTCAATGGTTTTATAAAGAGTTTTTTGTTTGAAGTCATTCTTTAGATAAGAAATGGAAAATTTGGGAATTTAAAAAAGGGATTTGAGTGGTCACCCTGCAACTGGTATAAACGTATACAAATTAAATGACGGAAAATGTAAAAAGAAGGTTTTTCAATATAAAATTAAATGCAACATGCAAAGTATGGGAATTGGTTTAGGGACCTAAAATAACTAAGTCTTGTCATTTGTAAATTTTATACCGCAAGACTTTATTGCCACATTTTCACTTGTTCAATTATTTGGACCAGGGAACTTTCTGACCAATTTTGAGCCATTTACAAAATTAAGTTTAGCTTTGATACGGAATTTCTGTTGTAACTAACTCGGAGCGTTTGGAACGGTATGTCCACACCTCCTTCCTCCCCTGATGATTCTGAATGTAGGTGGGTTCCATTCACAAAACCAGTCTCCACATCTGCATTTATTAGAGTGGTTCAATTTGACTTGAACCACTCTAATATTTTTAGAAGTTTAAAATGCATATAAAATTCATATCAACTGAAAGTGAAAAGCAGATTTAGTTTAAAAATAATGTTTTTTTTTCAAAATAATAGATTTTGTTTTAAACAAGTTTATGATATAACAAATTTTTGATTGAAAACATGAATTTTGCATTTGAAATGAAAGAGAAAACATATCTGTCAAAGCAGATTTTTTTCTAAAAAGTTTTAACCTTTTTTTTGTCAACAATTACCAAAATTACCCCACTTTCGCCCGCCGCCGTTTGGCTAATTTATGCCATTTACGGGGTGCAGCAACCGACCGCGAGGGAATTAATCTGCTGCTGCTTTCGGTCCCCGCTGCAGCCCTGGGGACCAAAGCTCTGCGTCGATGTGTACTCAGCTGGTTCAAAATCCGGTGGAACAAAACACTTGCGCCTCCCCCCCCTCCCCCCCCCCCCTTTCACCATAAAGAGATAGAAGTGGGGAGGGAGTGTTTATTTAAATTTTAATTTGTAAAAACGAAGGTAGTTAATTTTTTATAATGACTATTTGCCTTTCGCCTCGCGGTGGTCCTTGGTGTGGTTTCTTCCTCGTTTGAGAACACAAGAAAAAAGACAAACTCTTTTAGGGGTAGGATGTTTGAGCGAAGTAAATCTCGGTCCTTAACATCTTGTCGAATTAAATTTGGGAAAAAACTGCCTGTGGGAATGTATGTTGAAACAGGTGGGCGTTATTTCGAATGAGGTATGTCAAGTTTTTCAATTTAAACTTCCGTTGGAATTTGCTTGTTTTAAAAACAAGTGTTTCCGTGGTGTAGTGGTTATCACATCCGCCTAACACGCGGAAGGCCCCCGGTTCGATCCCGGGCGGAAACAGCTAGTTTTTTTATTTTCCTTGTAGATCTTTTGATCTCGCTGCTAATTTCACCACTTTTATTGAATTGAATTCGATTGTTCGACAGTAAAAATGACTTTTTTGAATTCTTGAATTATTCACGCTGAAATTTTTCGTCTCTACCTCGATCTACCTAAATGATCGAAGTTTTTGTTCACTAAACAATAATTTCACTCACTTGCTCCGGCGGGTAAAAAGCAACCTTTTCAGCACAACACTGAATAATGGACTGCAAAAGGGGAAAAATGGGCTAACACATGGTTCTGTGTGCGATCAAATCCACTGCAATTGATCAGATTTGTCCTGTCAGCAGATTCCTGGCCAGCAGACTGGCTGGCAACTATGTCATGCTTTGAATGTTGTAGAGTCACTTTTGATGCGAGGCTCTCTTTGAGTTGGGCTCATGGGAGAAAATTAACGGTTAATTTGCAGTTAATTTGAAATTATTTTCACAATATTGCTCAAAATGTATTTTTTCAGATATGTCTACAATTTTTATAAATAAAATTTTTGAATAAATAAATAGTTACTTGGCAACCCCTTAACAAATTTAGTCGAACACTGGTGCTACCATAAACGTTTGAGGGTTAAGAACAAAAACTGAAAAAAGTGATTTGATGATATTCAGAATTTTAGTAAATATTCTTTTGTTGGGTTGCTACAAAACCATTGAGGTTTTTTCGAATTACATTTTTTAAACGTTTTTTCAACAGCACAGATTTCATGAATATTTTCACTTTGTTTAATTTAGATTTTTGTTTACATTTTCTAGCGATTATAATTTGTATTTATTTGTACTAATAAAAAGATAAATGTGAAATATTTAAAGAAAAAAAATAACAGATTTAAACGTACGCGGAGAAAAATGAGTGACGTTCCATGAAATTTACCCCATCAAACTTAAAATTGACGAACTGTCACTTTTTACACGGCGCTCACGCACACTATCAAAACAAACGTTTGCTAGTGTGTGTGAACTCCGTGTCAAACTAAAAAGTGACCCCGTTCGTTTGACAACAGTTGGTGTCAGACCATCGGGGTTTGAGTGTACATACAAATTGACACAAAAATAAACTTTTGCGCATTGAGAGAATAGAGAGTCTTAAATCATTTTTCCTCGCAAAAGGACTCCGACAACAAAAATAAACATGCATTATCTCTTAGTTTAAATGAACTATTCGTGCACGATTTTAATATTATGAGTTGAAAAATTTGTTGACAGGTCTTTGCTTTCCATTTTCATTCAAATTTGTTTTTTTTACATAAAAAAAATAAAATTTAGACTGCAGACAAAATAAACATTGAACAAATTTTGATGAAGCTTAGGGTTCGTTCAAATATTACGTTACACAAATAATTGGTCCCTTTAAGTCTACCTCTTCCATATTACAAAATTCAAAAACACATTCAAATTTCATCAATTTAGTGAAGCGTAATGCAAATGTGTTACGTAATATTTGAATGAACTCTTGGACATTTTGGTTATGATGCCTTATAAATTTTGCTTTATATTTACAAATATTTTTAATGTAATGTATTTTTTATTGTTTTGTCCCTACCTCGGCCCCCAACCATAGCAGAGGAACAAAACTTTAAATAAAACTCAAAATGAATTTCAAAATTACTCTTCTGAAAAACTACAGAAGTTTGGGGTTAATTTCCGTCCTGACTAATTGTTTGTTTGGTTTCTGGAAGAATGGTCGTCATACAAAATTTGTAGGAAATTTTGTGACGAGGGAGTCTGAAAATTCATTTTTTTTTTTGCATTACAAAATAAAAGAACGTTCCCTAAGCAATATCTACAACATTGCCAAAGACACCAAATTGATTCGTTATATGTTTTAGAAGACTAAAAAGACATCTTCCGAGCCATAGTGTGTGAGATTGATGGTTTAAAATCTGGTTCTACAGATATGATTTACTTAAAAAATCTTTTTTTTTAATACCAAAGATGTGGAAAAAAAGAAATTATTTTTTGAAGTTAAATCAAATTTGCATTCGAAAAGTATTTTGCTATTTTTTTTATAAAGTTATAGCCACTTCTGGGTTTTTATTTTAGATTTCTTTTCGTTATTTTGAATTTTAACAATACTTCTTGAAAGAAAGCACCTCAAAAAAATATTTTTTGAGAGCTGACATTTTTTTCCATTATTTCCTCTCTAGAATGTTGAAAATCGGCCAATTTATTTTTGAGATACAGCCGATAAAGAATTTGAATCGATGAAAATGTTTTTTCTTTTGTGTAATTTTCAACTGACGACGTCTTGGAAACTATTAGTCCAATTTTTAGTGTAAAAAATTTAAACTTTTGTATTTTTTTATTTCTCATAATTTTAAAATTTCAAAATCGAGCCTAACGTTTGAAATGGTCTAAATCTAGATTATTTATCTAATTTCAATTTTAAAAAATCGTAACAACACAAATGCAGCCAGTACAATGAAAGCATGCTGGAATGTTTTGTGATTAGATTACGTCCCACTTTTTTGTTATTTTCAATAATTACGGTACATTCGAGAACACCCAAAAATGTGATACAAATATTAATGCAGCCAGCCCTACTACGTTGCATTAACCGCAGAGAGGATTCTGAGAATGGATCACATTTCACAGAATCTACAGGGGAGGAGGATGCGTGGACATACCGTACCAAACGCTCCGAAGATAAACATTTAAAATCGGACTAATAGTTTCCGAGATTTCGTCAGTTGAAAATTACATTTGACAAAAATTAGGTGACACTTAGAGAAATTCCTTTTCCTCAATTCGAATTGTTTGTGCGCCTGTATCTCAGACACTAAGAAACTCAACTTTGAAAAATATTTTGTCAGGTGAGCTTTTCTTCCATTTTTTTTAAGCTCGAAATATTTTTAAAACGAACATTTGTACCTAAAAGTAGCCAAAAGTTTACAAAACTGTATTTTACTAAAAAAAATTAAAGAACTTTTCGATTTTGCTTTAAAATTTTTTTTTAAATTTTTATCCCCGATTTTCGATATTTTCCAAAAATTATTATTTCATAAATAAAGTCATATTTTCTAAACTAGAGGTTGCAACATTACGCACTATGGGTAAAACAAATGTGTACAAATTTGTTTTTGTCAAAGATGGCCCGAAAAATCAGGGGCAAAAAAATATAATTTAAGTGCAATCAGTTGTAATCAATTTGAAATGCATTCCTTTGCGTTTAGAAACATGTTTAGTATGTTAGGGTTGATTTAAAAATCTTTTTAATTTTTGAAAATTTTAGATGTTTGTTATTGCAAAAAGTTTTTTTTCGCTAAAATGTTTGTTTTAGTCAAATTTTACATTATTTTTTTTAAACTAATGATTGCAAAAAAAACTGAACTAGTGTAAAATGCTTGTTATTTCAATATTTAAATTTTACTTTTCGAAACAAGTGCTGAAAACTTCAACTTTTCAGCATTTATTTTGAAAAGTGTTACTTTTCGATTCTGTTATTTTTGGTACAGAAAAGTAGGCTTTTTCGTCGTTCAATAATGATAGGAAAAGTTAGTAGTTTGCATAGTTGGAATTGCAAAAATAAACTTTTTTGTATTTTTACTACTATTACAAAACTAAACTCAATAAATCACTGTTACGATTCCATCAAAAAAAGATTCCCTGTTTCCGCCCGGGATCGAACCGGGGGCCTTCCGCGTGTTAGGCGGATGTGATAACCACTACACCACGGAAACCGATATTTGTTCTCGTTTTTAAACTCCGCCAAGCCACATCATCTTGTCTATCTTGTTTTGCTTTCACGCGTTGCACCTTTTTTTTTTTTTTGCTATTTTCTACCTCCCAAGCCGACGGCGTCCCACCGCGTTGATGAACGACTTAACTTGCGTTTTGGTGCGTAAAAGAAAACCAGAAATAAAGAGAAAAATAGATGTCGACTGAAAAAAAGTGTGAAATTTTCAACTCTGAGAGTCGGTGTGTCTCTTAATGTACCGTGCAAAATTTAATTCATCCTGTTTGCTTTATATTTTTTCGCAAATTGCAAATTTGTCTCAAACGCCACTGTCAAAACTTCCCTTAGGACATTTTTTCGATTTCAGCTCGCCTGATCCACTCGATTTAGGATGATTAAATGCCAGCCAAGTGGACTTACCTTCTTATTTTTCTCGGGTGTGACAATTTTTATTTTCGACACTCGCTCCGGGGGTTATGACTCATTTGAAGATTCAGACTTCCGGTGCAACAAAACTACTCGATTTTGTTGGCAATCGTTGCTCCGTAAAATGCACTTAATTAACATCAACCGCGCAACCGTGACAGACTTTTGACGGACACTGCTCAGCTTCTTCATCCTGTTTTTCGACCAGAATTTTGTTGGGATTTAATTTTAACTTGATTTGTGGAATTTCCTGGAGAACGATATTTTTTTACGAGCACGTGCATTTCAACGCAAAATTATTCTATTTACCCCTTCTTCAAGCGTTAAAAAGACGTCTAAATTAGATCGATCAACCCCACAAAAATGTAAACACTAACAAGATTTGCGTTCAGACACTCAACTGGGGAAGGGCTGTTCGGATTTTCGAGGAATAAACAATTCATAACTCATCTCACACCTCTTGGCTGTGTTTAGTCCGTTGTAGATTTATTTTAAAATCAAAATAATAAAAAAAAATCGAACAAATTTGCTCTGTTTTGCTCAGCGTGCTGCGCGTGCCACCAACTAACCTAAGAGATTATCCGATAAATATAACCTAGGCACACCTCCTACTTGCTACAGAGAAACTTAGTGCCTAGAACAGGGAATTAACCTGTTGGTTCGTCGGTTTTGATTGAGGATGAGTGGGGGAAATATAAAATCGTTACAAACTAATGAGATTATAGGTAAAGTTTGAGGAGTGTGATCTGGGTTTTTTTCAGAAACGAATGGGAGTTATTTTTTGAAACTGAATTTGAATTTTAAAACAATTAATAAGCTTCAAAAAAATCAATGTAATGACTAAAAATAGATTCATATACAATACTGAATTGTAAAAAAAAATAAATAAAAAAGTTTACTAGAGACGGTAACTATGAATCACATGTAAACTCAGTTGATGTCAAATAATGATTTGTGGAATCGTCACACATTTCACACGTAAAATCATGTTTTACGTACAAAGAAATAAAAAGTTACATGATAAATCATGTACCAAAAAGTATCGTGATCAATAATGTAAATTAAAATGAAATTTGAATTTACTTTGAATATCACCTTTACAGCAACTACATTTCTATTTGATTTACTGTCTCATGTATTGGAAAATTACATTTTTAATTCTGTGAATGATTCGTTGCAAATTTACATAAAATCGCATTTAAATGTAACATTCGTTATTATTTTTATGTTTGTAGACGTACCTTTTTGTAAAAAATAAAATTACATAGAAAAAACGATATCTTTACTCAAAAAACATGATAAATAATGTAACACAAGGTACAATGATAAGTAAAGTAAATTTGCATGGAAATTTACATCAAATCGTATGTTTGATATTTGTGATTTGACAGATTACATTGAATTCCAATTTTGATTTTTTTTTATTTTGTGTACCGTCATCAGGGGTGACATTGGGTCTGGGAGTGAGATTGGGTCACACAAAACAGCTGAAATTTGTATGACCCAATCTCACCCCCCCAAACCCAATGTCACCCCTGATGGCGGTAGCAAATGTAATTTTACTCAGTTTCTGATGTTAATTTTTACTTTTACATAAAAAACATGCAAAAATTTCATCTTTTTTTAACATTTTCATTAAGGTAAAATTACATTAAAAAGATGTATGTTTAAATGTAAAAAATACTGCTTCAAATTCGCCGTATTTCAACTTCTTTATTGCTATGTATAAATTTGAAAGAGTTTTTCACTTCGTTCCATGTTTACATCATTATCGATCCAGGATAGTTTTCGATAGTACACTGAAATTAGTTTATTGAAACATCGTCAAACTTTAAACATTTTGAAAAACAAAATGTATTTTTGGATATTTGTTTAGTTTAAAATTGTATTTGCAACGAAATATTTTTCAAAAGCGGTTTTTTTTTTTGTTAAATTTGATACAAAATTAGCAAGGCAACAACATTGAAAATTTTAAATTTCGAAAATTCGATTACTTTCTACTAATCGACTCATTTGTTCTTGATTTGCCTTCGTATGACAGGAAAAAAAATACTGCAAGTTCGACAAGCTAATAAAAAATTGAGAGACATTGTTTTTTGAGTTAATTTGAGGTTATTTTAAATCATTTCTAATATTAGCGCCATTACACATTCTATTGAACGTTTTTGATCAGCTTTTTAGATTTTTTGCAGAAAAATCAAGGGCTAATAAATGAATATTAAATATCAAAATTTCATTGGAAAAATGATGAAATTATTAATTAATTAATTAATGACACTGTGAATTACTGAGAACACATTTTATAACTAGATTTCTCATTGTTTGTTAGTTTTAATTTTGTCTCGTTTGGAAATTATAATTATTATAAATAATTATAGTCAAAAATATTGTTAAAATTGTTACATTTTTTTTCAATAAAAAATATTATCAGCATTTTCAACTCTTTTAAGTTAAATTTTACTGTTTTCGGATATTCAAATCCGAATAACCTATTTTTTTTAAAATTTATTATTGAAAAATCAATCACTGCAAAACTGTTTTCTTTTTTTATGACAAAAATAAATAAACCTCTTCTCCATTAATTTCACATTTTCAGCCAAAATTGAGGCTATATTACGTCATAATAGAAATAATATTAAACATTCAAAAATACATAGTTTTTTACTGTGTAAATTAGCTACATGTTTTGCTGACCAAAATTCATTAATTATTATTGATTTCTGATTGTTTCGCAAAGTACCAAAAAAAAACTCTAATAATATTAGAGTAATATTGATATTTTGTTTATAATTGTTTTAAGAAGTTAAACTCATCAATCAAGAAGAAGACTGCAGTCATTGCATTGTCATGGCGTTTCGTTCGAGTATAAAAATGTTGAATCCTTGACAATATTGATAAAATTCATTCTACAAGTTGTTCCAAATATTCATTTGTGACGCAATTCTCTGAAATTTCGGTCATTCGACATGGGCACTTATTTTAAAAAATGAATATCTGCGACATTTTCAAAAAAAAAAATACCCTAAAAATGGCTATAACTTGAAAACAATCAAAATTTCACTTATGTACTTTTTGATTGCAAATTCGATTTTACATCGAAAAAAAAGAATGAAAAATTTTTGCGACCAATATTTCGATTTTTGTAAAAAAAACATTATTGATTCAAAAAATAAAACTTGGTCAAAGATTTTTTGCACATTCTGGAAATTTCTGAAAAGTTGGCATTTGATGTCCCCTAAAACATATGAAAAATATAGTGTTTTTTTTTTGCAAATCAAGTTTTAGTGACAAAAAGTGAAATTAGGAATCACCAAAAAAAATTACCGTGCATCATTTTGTTTTCAGAAGACACCAAATCGATTAAAAAATTCCTTCAGAAGATACAAATTTTTGAATTTTCATATATCATTTTTGTATGGACAGCTGCCAAATTCGCATGGAAAATAATATCGACAAACTAATGATGCGAAATGGCTTCTTTGGGCATACCGAAAAGCAACAAAAAAGTTTCAACCGGATTAAAAAAATACAAAAATTTAAATTAAATAAAAAAGACCTATTTCGCAGATAATTGCTCAGATGTAATATTACCATGATTTTTTTTTACTGTAGATGATGATCATCACTAATCCTTGGTGATGATAATGAATGACCAAATTTTGGTTAAATTCACCACAATTTTGTTATCAAATATACATCATTAATAAATGCTTGTCGACCAAGACGACAATAATTGCATGAAAAAATAGTTTTGAGATAGATTTGTTTTAAAGAATAAAAAATATCCTTCCAGCCTGCTAATATGAGAACATCGTTAAATGTTGACAGATTTTGTCTCTAAAAATTTGTAAAATTACCTCGAAAAATTTGTAAATTTCCATCTGTCTAATTTCAAATATTCCACCTCGATCGAGGTAAATTTGTTTTTTTTATTGTGCTGATTTTTTTTTTGGCGCAGATATTCGTTAAATAGAATTTAATTCAAAGATTAACTGATTGACTGATGATTAATTTTTCTTGAAACTGTTGGGTCGCATCACAAATTTTTACATCTGACTCAATTTGATTTTTTTAATCTCAATTAAACTATTTTGGGGACAGAAGAAATTCATGAATATTAAATCACTCACTTTTTCACCTTTTTCACTTTTTTCACATCGTTAATTTTCTTCAAATTCTGACCACGCTCTTTCGTGTCTCCCCAATTTTCACAAGTCAGGATGGCCGAGCGGTCTAAGGCGCTACGTTCAGGTCGTAGTCTTCTCTGAAGGCGTGGGTTCGAATCCCACTTCTGACAGACTCATTTTTTTCCCCCATTCGTTTGCGAAACACTTGGATCACACTTCAACTCTCTCTTAAACAATACAAAATAAATTACTAACTTTTAAGAAACACTGCTCACACGCACACGCACTCTTCACTGGAATCCAATTCAATCAATCGTAGTACTGCGCGTCCTTGCCCGTCCCGAAGCACTTGGCAAACTTGGAGCTCATGTCCTCGAGGCACAGCCGGGTGTCCTCCTTGATCTCCTGCATCTTGATGCGCACCTCCTCCCGCATCAGGATGTAACACATCGCCACCAGGCCCATCCCCAGCAGCATGTACACAAAGTTGATGACCAGCTTGGTCGGCTTGCCGGACTGCGAGTCCAGGATGTTGGCTCCGGGGACGAGATCGCCGATGCCGATCTTGCACAGACTGGTCACGCAAAAGTACGCCGAGTCGAGGTAGGACCACTTTTCCCACTCGGCGAACATGATCGTCCCCGTTGCGATGTAGATCGTGATGACCCAGAGGCAGGCCGTCGTCGGGACGATGATCCGCTTTCGCTGCGGGACTCCGTTGCCGTCCTCCAGAGCCAGATCGTCGTCGTGGCCGTGGCTGCACTCGTGAAGCCACGTGTAGAGCCACTTGAAGGTGGAAGCCAACACCTTGCCCATGTTCATAAAGTACAGGATGTAGAGCGGGATCCCAAACGTGGCGTAGATCACCGTCGCGCCCTTGCCCCAGGCCGTCCTCGGGACCATGTTCCCGTACCCGATCATCGTGAACACCGCCAGGCAGAACATCAACGCCGCCGGGAAGATCCACGTCTCCTCCGGCGTCCGCCCATCGTACCCCCGCCGAATCGCATCCGCCAGGTCGTCCTGGTACCGCTTCAACACCACATCCGCCTCGTAGTGCCAAATCGAACTGTTGAACAGGTTGTTCTGCTCCGTTACGTCCCACAGCTCGGCCGCGCAGTTCCTCCGCAGCACCGACACGTACTCGATCAACGGGTTCGGTTCCTGTGTCTCGATCGACATGAAACTGGCGGCGCCCACCAGCGCGTACACCACGATCAGGCCACCAACGCCGACCTGGGTGCACATAAACGCGATAAACTTCCGGCAGCAGTCCTTGACCTTCTCGCGGGGGTCGCTCGTTGTGGTGGAGGAGGAGCCGCGGCTGCGGACCGACGAGCGTTGGCGGTTCATTTTTGAAGAGATGTTTTTTTGTTGTTCAAGCACTAAGTGTCTAATGATTGTCTACGAGGGTGCTTTGCTAATTGTCACTACACTTTGCTGTATGCTAGTTGAAGAATTTTAGGTGGAATTGAGCGGTAGTGGATCACTGGATTCTATAACCCATTTTAAATCGATTTAAATTGATCCAACTTTAAATTTTAAATTTCTCACAAAAAAAAAACTGACAAAAGAAGAAAACGATATTATTTTGGCCGTCGGGAGGCAAGACAGTGAGCAAGAGAGCAACGCTCTTTCTTTTGTATTTCTCTCGTTTAAGTATGTATGAACTCATTTGCCCCAGTTGAAGTCGAGAGAGAATATACATCTCTTCTCTTTCGTCAATTATCCTAATTTCAAAGATAATAAATTAATTTTGATATTTTTGGAAGAAATTTTAATCTAATTCAATTCTAATCAATTCAATCAATTCTAATTCAAACAAAATTGAACAAAATTCTGTAATTTTAACAAATATTCAGTAAAATTGATGGCAAATAATTTAGTTTTCTTTCGAAAATTTTAAAGTTTTCCAGAGTATTTCATCACTTCTCTCCTTGTGCCCTCTTATGCATTCACAATTATTCCACGATCTTCTTTAGGATGATTAGGCAAAATATATTTTTTATTTTTGAAATTTTATTTGAAAATAAAATAGAAATTTAAAATAAAGGCAAAATATTCATATTTTTCCAGATAAATTTTTAGTGTGTTCAGCGAGAGATCTATAACTTTGTCCAAGACCCCAAATTGATCCGAGTTGAACCTGAATAGTTATAAAGCGATTTTGAGAGAACTGTTTTGTATGAAAGTAACAACTTCAACTTCAACGCTTAACTTGCATCGCGTCACCTTATTTTTGCCCTACGGATCTTTTCTTTTTGGCCCAAGGAAGCCATTTTGGGATAAATTTTGGAATTTCCCAAACAAAAATTTTAATTGTTAAACACTTAAGTTATTAAATTCATGATTCTTTAGTGAAAATACAAATTAAGGTTTTACAAACTTTTAATTTTTGTTAGTTTTTTTTTTTTCAAAGATCCTAACATATTTTTTTTACACTGCAATTTCTATTTCAAACTTTTGAGTTACAAAATTCAAAAAATTCCAGAAAAAAATAAAATTTCAAAAAATTTAATATTCTTAAATTTCTAAATTCTTGATTCTTGATTTTCTCTCAAATTCTTACAAATCCTATTTTTTTTATTTTTTAAATCCTCAAACTTTTAATTTGTTTAATTACTAAATAACTTAATTCTTAACATTACTATTGTTTTTATTCTTGGATTCTGAAGTTCTGAAATTCTACAATTTTATTAATCCTAAATTCTAATATGATGGAATTCTGAAATTATATATCAATAAATTAATTTTTAATACACTAAAATCTAAAACTCTATATCTTCAATTCTTAACTTTATAAATTCATCAATCTTCAATTCTTATTTTTTTTATTCCCTTATTGATTAATTAATTATTTCTTGGATTTGATGAATTTATTCATAAATTTATGATTTATTGAATATTATTTATTTCTCAGATTTTAATTTAAAAAAATAAAAAATATAAAAATTTAAATAACAAGCCATAGTCTTCAAATTTAAATGAAAAAAGTGTTTTAAAATGCATTTTACACTAGTTCAGTTGTTTTGCAATCATTAGTTTTCAAAAAATCTAAGATCTGACAAAAACAAAAATTGTATCGAAAAAAAAGATTTTGCATCGAAAATTTTCAAAAAATCTTAAGATTTTTTAATAAACCCAAACATACTAAAAATGATTTTAAACGCAGAAGAATGTATTTTAATTTGATTTCAGCTGGTTGCACTTGAATTTTCATTAAAATTTTGAAGTTTATTGTAAAATTTTTTTTTTTGCCCCCTGATTTTTCGGGCCAATTTTGAAGGGGGGGGTGACAAAAACTTTTAAAAATATTTGTACCAGCCTTAACTGTTAAACTATTTAATTATTTGACTATTTAATTATTTTATTTTTTATTCAATTTCAATTGTTAAATTAAAGAATTATTTTATTTTCTTTAATTATTTAAATATTTAATTACTTAAATATTTTATAATTTAAATTTTCAATAGTTTCAATATTTCATTATTCAATTACTTAATCATTTAATTATTGAATTATTCAATCATTCAATTATTCAAACACTTTATTATTTAACCCCTTCCCGCCCAGAGCAAAATCAAGATTTTTTACGTTTTTCTACATAACTCAAGACTGGATCGACCAAATTTGATGAAATTGGAATGGTTATAAGTTAACAATCTACATAAACTAATGCAGGTTGAACCAGGTTGAAAAAATGCTTGGTTGCAGAGAAATTCAACTTTGAAGACAAAAGTTAGTGGTGCTCTGGAGTAACCATGGGCGTTAGAGGGTTAACTCTTAAATTCTCAAATTTCTAAAATTTGAAATTCTTACGCTTTTAAACTCCTAACTTCTAAATTCTGATTTTACATTTTTAATTTTCTAAGATCCTTAAAAATTTAAAACTCTAAATGTCAAAAATCAGAATTTCTAGAAAAATAATCCAGGATTCTATAATTATAAAACTCTAGAATTCTTAAATTCTAAAAGTTTAAATTATTTAAAGATTAATTCTGATATTCCATAATTTTGAAACTCCTTAATTCTATAATTGTTTTATTCTAGAACTCATTAATTTGAAAACTATTTAATTATTTTTTAATGCTTCAATTCTTTAATTATTAAATTCTACAGTTTTTAGATTCTAAAACGTTAAAAATTCAAATTCTAAATCAAATACTTTTAAAAAAATCCAAAACTCTTCAGATTAAAATTATAAAATTCCACATAAAAAACGCTTCTTTTCATGAATTCTTGATTTTTTAAATTGTAAAATTACAAAATTCGAAAAATTCAATTTTTCGATTGCTCAAATATTTTTTTTTAAATCTGGGATTCTAAAATTTTGAATTCTTTCATTCTTATGTTTAATAGTAAATGTTGAAATTTTATTGGAAATAAAAAATATGAAATTATCGATTAATTAAATGATGACAATGTGAATTACTGAGAACACGATTAATAACCTAATTTTCTTATTGTTTGTTAGTTTTAATTTTGACTCGTTTTTTGAAATTATAAAAAAAATTATAGTAGAAAATATTGTTGAAATTGTTACAATTTTATCAATAAAAAAAATCCCATATACATTTTCAACACATTTTAGTTAAATTTTATTGTTTTTAGTTGAATTTTACTTGGATAACTCGCACAGTAAAAAAATCATGGTATTATTACATCTGGGCAGGGGTACATCTTTTATGTCAGAAAAAATATGTAATTTCACCACTGAAAATGTGTAATTTTACTACTTTTCTAGTGTAATGTCACCTTTTCAGTCTTGATTGATGTAAAATAACATCATAAAAAAGGTAATTTAATTATTGAATTCTACAATTCTATGATTCTAAAATGGTTAAATTTCAAATTCTAAATAAAAAACTTTAAAAAACTCCAAAACTCTACAGATTAAAATTAAAACATTCCACATTGAAAAAAAAAACGCTTCTTTTCATGAATTCTTCATTTTTTAATTGTGAAATAACAGAAGTCAAAAATAGTAGTTTATGCAACAAGTTGCAAAAAGAGGTTTTTTTCAGCACGAGTCGTACATTTATCCAACGAGTTTCACCGAGTTGGATAAATACGAAGAATGCTGGAAAAATCAAGTTTTGCAACGAGTTTTGCAATTCAGAAAAACACCCATTGAGTGAAATTTAAAGTAAAGTTTAAATAAAAAAAATGTTGAAAAGTGTTACTCTTCGAAACAAGTGCTGAAAAGTTAAACTTTTCAGCACCCATTTCAGTGCTGAAAAGTAGAACTTTTCAGCATTTATTTTGAAAAGTATTGCTATTCGATTCTGTTATTTTTGGTACAGAAAAGTAGGCTATTTCGTCGTTTGAGAATGACAGGAAAAGTAAGTAGTTTCACGACGGAATTGCAAAAAATATTTTTTTCTATTACTCAAATATTTTTAAAAAAATCTGGGATTCTAAAATTTTGAATACTTTAATTCTTATTTTCTTATATCTGGAAGAAATCTTTCGCTATTTTTTTTAAATCAATAATTCAGAAATTCTTTACTATTTTATTCTTCAATTTTGTAACTCTTTTCAATTGACGTAATTGTAAAAATTGACGAAACCAAAAATTTTGGGAAAAAAAACTTTTTGCGATACTAAATATCAAAAAATTTCTAAAAATCTATAGATTTTTTTAATTATCCCAAAACATGCTAAAAATGATTCCAAACGCAGGGGAATGCATTTTAAATTGATTTCAGTTGATTGCACCTAAATTTTTCATTGAAATTTTGAAGTTTTTGAAAAAAATATTGTTTTTGCCCCCTGATTTTTTTTTCGGGGGAGGTGCAACAACTTTAAATAAAATTTGTACCAGCCTTAGGGACCATCCATAAACCACGTGGACACTTTAGGGGGTAAGCGATTGTCCACGCTCCATACAAAAAAGAAGGGGGGGGGGGTTGAGATTCCCAAAAAAGTGTCCACGTGGTTTATGGATAGTCCCTTAACGAAAGATAACTTTGCATGGTGAAAACATTAAATGATTAAATATAATTTATACACATAAAATACTGTAAATTTTAAAAGGTGTAATATTACCTCTCTGATGATGTAATATTACATAAATTCTGATTGACAACGTAGAATTACACCGAGAAAGTGTAATATTTGTATGTAAAATCAAGTATTGTTGCAAGTTGGGTCAATAAAAATGCATAATTTCCCTCCCCCAAAAACAAACCTATTTTGCTTTCTCTCTCTCCCTAAAAGTGCACTCCACTACCGGTCAATCCACCCTACAGACACCAACAAGAACTAAATTTAAACGCCGATCCATAATTCGCTCTGGCGTCGTCGTCGTCGTCGCTGTCTTCGCCGTCTTTGACCCGTCGCCTCCTTCGATCCTCCGCCGCACGCAAACTACTCCATTCTTCTTCCTCTTCCTCTCGCTTTTCCGCCTGTCCACCGCGTTCTAAACAAAAGTGCTGATTTTGCCACCCTCTTCCTCTGCCGCCACCCACTTCGCCCACTTCCTGCTGCAAATCAATTCCGGCAAAGCGGCCGTCACGACGAGCACGTGCACCCGCGCCGGTATTGGTGAGCCGCTGCTCGTGCTCCCGCTCCCACTGCTCCTCTTCGGCTCGCTCGATCGCGTACCGATTCTCTCGCACCAGGCACTCTCGGCTGCGCTCTCTCGGCACGGCCGCCCGCAGTCGGCGACGATGGGCTTGTTGTTGCTTTGGCTGTGTTGGTGTCGTCGTCGTCGTCGTCGCAGATGTCACTCGCCGTTGTCCATCGCCTTGGATCGCGCTCGTCGGCTGTTGCTCCTCGTTTTCTCGCAATTTCCTCCTTTTTTGGGCCTCTTGCAAGCTCTTCCAAACTGCGATCATGCGAGGGCCGATAAAGGGCTGCTTAAGGGTTGATTTAGTGCTGGGCGAAAGATTGATTTGGTGCCGATCGTGGTAGGCGCGAACACGGGTTGCTACGTCGAAAGTAGATTTTTTTTTTCAAAGATCTTTTCCGGATCGAGAAAAACCGCGGCGAGCGCGCGCGGAAAAACGCGTTTTCACGGCTGAAAGGTCGGTTCTGAACTGATCGTGAGTTCGGCGAGAGGCGAGATCTTTTCGCGGTTGGAAAATTGAAAACTCCCCGTTCGCGGAGAAAATGCACGATTTGGGCGAGAGGGAGGGAAAAACGGTGAAAAATACGCAAACACTTGAGATCGTGCGATCGCGTCGGTAGGGTAAAGGGGGCAGGTTTTGAATAAAAAAAACTATTTTAACTATTTTTTATTTTTTTAAAATTCAAAATGCCAACTTTTCAGATATTTTCAGAACGGGCAAAAAATCTTTGACCGAGTTATAAATTTTTGAATCAATTCTGATTTAAAAAAAATCGAAATATTGGTTGGAAAAATTATTCAACTTCATTTTTCGATGTAAAATCGAATTTGCAATCAAAAAGTACTTCAGTGAAATATTGATAGAGTCCACTATTTTGAAAAAAAAAAAAATCCCATTTATTCATTATTAAAAATTAGTGCCCATGGTTGCCCACTTTTGAAGAAAATATTTTTAAAAGGCTGAGAAAATTCTCTATATTTTGCTCTTTTGAACTTAGTTGATACGACCTTTAGTTGCTGAGAGATTGTCATGCAAAGGTTTAAAAACAGGAAAATTTGATGTTTTCTAAGTCTCACCCAAACAACCCACCATTTTCTAAAGTCGATATCTCAGCAACTAATGGTCCGATTTTTAATGTTAAAATATGAAACATTCGTGAAATTTCGGATCATTTCGAAAACATTTTTTTTTAAATCAAAACTAATATTTCAAAAGGGCCAAACATTCAATATTATGTTTTGTTTTCAGAAAAAAATGCTGGAGTTTTCTCTAATTTTGATCATTCCAATAAAAAATATTTTCTAAATTTTCAATCCATCGACAACATTTGAAAGGCCTTAAAACACTTTTTTCGACCATATCAAATGTAAGGGTTGTTTTGAAAATTAATAAAAAAAAATATTTGAAAGATCGGCAACTTTTCAATAAATTTATTTTTTCATATTGAAAATCGGAAGCATATTTGCTGATTTATCGACTCTTAAAAAATGACTGATGAGAGAAAACGTAATTTAAACCACCATCTCAAGAATTCCCAAAACCGTATTTTAATTTGTTTAAGAAGACCAAAAAAAACCACAAAAAGGTTTTTTTTTCTTTCAATTTATAATTGGAAATGCACTCTACAAAATTTCAAAAAATATTATTTTCAATCAAAAAATACTTTACTTTGTGTTTATTAAACCTACATTCTTTCCTAAGAAAATGTTATTTTTGATTTTATGATGAGATTATGATTTTGTAGAAAAAACAATTGCCTTTGAAATGTGACCCTAATAGATTTTTTTCCTTCTTTAATTTTTTCACAATAAAGTTTTTTTTGTGCAATTTTTAGGCCGATGCAAATATTTAAAAAAGTTTTTATCCCTTTAAATAACAAGCCATAGTCTTCACATTTAAATGAAAAAAGTGTTTTAAAATGCATTTTACACTAGTTCAGTTGTTTTGCAATCATTAGTTTTCAAAAAATCTAAGATCTGACAAAAACAAAAATTGTATCGAAAAAAAAGATTTTGCATCGAAAAATTTCCAAATCCAAACATGCTAAAAATGATTTTAAACGCAGGAGAATGTATTTTAATTTGATTTCAGCTGGCTGCACTTGAATTTTCATTGAAATTTTGAAGTTTATTGCAAAAATATTTTTTTGCACCCTGATTTTTCGGGCCAATTTTGAAGGGGGGGGGGGGGTGACAAAAATTTTTAAAAATATTTGTACCAGCCTTATTAATTTAAAAAAAATTGCTTGAAAAAGTAAAAATTTATTGATGCATTACATTTTACCTCTTTTTTTTTTAAATATTTTGCCTTTATATTTTTATAACAAAATTTTTCCTTAATTATTATTATTAAATTATTCCTTAATTCGACAATTGAGCTATTTCAAGCAATTTTCCCATCTTTTATTCAAAATTTTACCTAAAGAAGGGAAATTCTCCCAAGAGATTCACTTTGTGACCTTCTTAAAAATTAGTTAATTTTTTTTATTTATTAGGTTGAATATTAAATATGAGAAGAGAAAATTGCATTAAAAAGTTAATTGCAAATTGTATTTAAAGAATGCAAAAAATATACATCACTCCTTTATGTTTCATTTTTGAATAAAAGAAAAGAAAATTGTACTAAAAAAAAACTCAATTGCAAAATATTTGAAAAGAGGAAAAATATACAATGTAAAAATTAGAATTTTACCTGTTGAAATTAAATTTTGATTGAAAGTATTAAAAATTGTATTAAAAAACATGATTGAGAAATATTCTAAAAAAGGGGGAAAAATCATCTATTGTGAAAAATAACTAAGATTTCTATTTTTTTCGAGAATCATAAAATCTGAAATTTATATCATCCGTTTAAAAAAAAAAAAAACAGGAAAAAGAACATTTTTCTCTTTAAAATGCGAACTCAAAATTTTACAAAACAAAAATAGCTAGTATTAATTATGCCAACCGTCCTTTGGGAAATACCGTAATGGCAAATGGGGTACACCCCAAATTATGTGCTTTTAATTCAAAACAACTCATACTTTTGCCAAAAGTTATCTTTGAAATAGCTTTCACCTGAAAACTAGGTATTGTATTTAAAAAACGAATATTTTTCGATTAGAATTGTATTAAATATCTGGCAAATATCTGAGTTGGAAATTTTCCATTTAAAGCTTATAAAATTGAATTTTATATACCAGATACAAAGAATACAATTGCAATTTTTCTTGATGAAAAATTTAATGATATAATTAATTTTATTTAATAAGAGTAACTATTGTCAAGGAGCCATTACACTACCGCAAACAACCAAACAAACTCGCTCTTTTTCGGGTTTGACAGTTTGCCAAACTTGCAAAGTTGTTTGCGGCAAACTAGCAAACAAGGGAAAGTATATGCAGGCCAGCGTTGCCACAACGTACAGATATTTGAGCAAATAAAAAATGCTCAAACGAGTTTAACTTCTAAGCTAAACATCATTTTCCCAAAATGAATAAGTCAAAAGTTCTGGAAAATGATCCTCTTTTTGGTCAACAAATCAATCCTTTGTTTGATTGCTGAAATCAATTGAAAACAATTATTTTGAGCTTTGAATATGTGCTCAAATATCTGTACGTGTGGTAACGCTGATGCAGGCTGACGTTTGTACAAACAAATCAAGGGAAACAAACAATGCTGGCATACTGACAAACTGTCAAAAAGTGCGAGTTTTTTTGTTTGTTTGCCATAGTGTAATAGCTCCTTCACTCGAAGGGAGGGGGGGGATTGAGATTTCCTTTCCATATAAGTTCCCACGTGGTTTATGGATAGTCCCTATAAAACTTTTGCGAAGATAGCAAATCTATCACTTTTTTTGGGAAAAAGAAAAAAAACTTTATTTTTTGGATGTCAAAATAAATTTCAAATCATAAAGCAACTTAACATAAATTACGATATCTTAGGTTGTAACCACTTAAAATTATTATTTTAGTTTAAAACGTATTTTTACCTGTACCTAGAGACATGACTAAGTTTGATCATATCTGAAAACAAAAAAAAACAATAGTTCAGAAAATGTCCTACTAAAATTGAATTTGATTGAACCAATGATTGCTGAGAAACAGCCTCTGAATGAAAAGCAAACAGGAAACATGAAGTTTTTTTTCAATTTTTAATGTCAAATGAAAATATCATAACATTTTTTTCGTTCTTTTGGAAAAAAAACATTCAAAAAAAAATGTGATCACCCTTACATTAAATTTGGTTGAAAGAAGTGTTTTAGGGCTTTTACAAATGAAAAGGTTGATTCGAGTTTAGTTTTGAATTTCCCAAATTTGGCTCCCTTACCCTACCCTACCCTACTTCCCTACTTGTGCGTTTCACTATACCACACTTCATCAGTGGTGGTGGTGGCGTCTGCTCGTCAATATATTCTAAGATGAGTAAAAGAGCAAACAAGAAGAAAAAAATCCCACAATGCAAAATATTTTGAGCGGTTCGATCTTCTGCCCTCAAGAAGGAGGTGAAGTAGGGTGGCGCCGTCAGTTGGAGAGGGAGTGTCGTCGCGGCGGCGGTGAAAAGTATGTTTTACAGCGGAAGCTTGGTCTTGTACGCAAATATACAAATTTCCTCCCCCTTCTTGAGTTTGGTTCGATTTGTGTGTGGCCGACTTTTCCGTTTTGTTTGGGGAGGAAAACGAGATAATTAGTGTTTCCTACATGCATCATTTCGGAATGTTTCCAGAATTGGTTAATTGGACTTGAGAGAGAGTTTTCATTTTGTTTGTGATTTAAAAAATAATAATTGGATTCTTCGGCTTCAATAATACAATTTGTTTAAAAAAATACAGCTTCCGAATTTGCTGTCAATTTTTTAAAGTTTACCCTCTTTTGTTCAAATAAAAAACTTCTTCTTTAATTTTTAGAATTTTATTTGCATTTATCTTTTTAAGCCTTTTAAAACTGATTTTATCTGAAAAATTCGAAATGAAAAATAGTAAAATTTAAACTACAAGCTACGTTTTGCTCATTTGTACTTTTTAAAATAAAAATATTGGCATTCATTCGTCATGGTGATGCAAAAAAAAAACTAAAATTTAACAAGAAATTAAAAAACACTAAAAAATAAACGAATAAGTCAAAAAAGTAAGTTCAATATTTTTGCAGAAAAAAACCTGAAAAAAACAAAAACAACAAAAAAGCAGTACATTATTGAAAATCTACAAACCAATTTTCAACGGGCTCGTTGGTCTAGGGGTATGATTTTCGCTTAGGGTGCGAGAGGTCCCGGGTTCAAATCCCGGACGAGCCCACCTACGATGTTTTTTTAATGGATCACGTTTCAATTCAGATATTCTGGTTAGAGCAAATTGACCCTCCAAAAATTGGGAAGGTTTTTCTGTCCTTATTGAAAATAATACATCAAAAATTAGTCAATTCAATTTGACTACAAGTTACTTGATACAACTTTTTTGTGTTGTAAATCTAGTTTTCTAATTTGAATTTATTTTTCTAATGTGTTCGAAGTTAACTCAAATATATGTACAGTTAACTCTTATTAGACTTAAATTATTTCTCCTACAAGAATTGATCTTCTCTTTTTAGAACAGTTGTTATTCAAACAATTTTTTTCTAATACCCAAATCAATGATTCTATAAAATTCAAAAATTCAATCGACTTATTCAGAATTTTACAAATCAACCTTTATCATCGCGAAACAGCTAAATACACAAGATCTTCCCAAAAATCACCTCATTCAAATCGATTAACACCACCGGTTACGTAATATCCATTCCGCTTCCAACCAGGGCGCCGTGGCTTAGTTGGTTAAAGCGCCTGTCTAGTAAACAGGAGATCGTGAGTTCGAATCTCGCCGGAGCCTTAGCACACTTTGAAAGTAGTTGAGTGTGCTGTAATCTTTTTACTGTTAATTTCGTTGTTGTTAGTTGTGCAACAAAAGGTTGATGGTAATGAATGTGTTTACAAAAAGGTCGAATGAGCATAAGGTCGAAATTTGAAAAAAAAAAGTTCGAATCAGTGCAAGGCTGAACAGGCATAATATAGAATTTGCCTAAGGTTGAGTGTGCTTAAATGTCGAATGGACATAAGGTCGAATTAGCATTATGGATGAATGAGTGTTAGGTCGAATCACTAGCGTGCCCAGGGTGGGGCAACATGGGGCAGTTGCCCCACCATCCTCGGAAATTTGTTCTAAAATTGGGCAGGGGGTGTCCATAAACGACGAAATTTTCAAAACTCTAATATTTTTGCCCCACCTTCCTTGAGGACCTGGGCACGCTAGTGGGTCGAATTGAAAAGGTCGAAATAGCATAATATAAAGGGCTAATTGACATAAGGTCGAATGAGCAAAAGGTCGAATGGACATCTAGCTGAACTGGTACAAGCTCGAAGGGGCATAAGGTTGAATTAGTATAAGGTCGAATAGACATAAGTTCGAACGAGCAATAATTTTAAAAGGCAAAAGGTCGAATGGGCATCAAGGTCGAATTAACAAAACGTTGACTTCATATAACATGGAATGGACATAAGGTCGAGTTAGCATCAGGTCGAATGGGCGAATGGTCGATTGAGTAAAAGGTTAAAGAGATAGAAGGTCGAATGAACACATAGTCGAATGAAAAATTGATTGATTGGAAATTAGATCTACCTAGTTGGCTAATAATTTATCTACATTTTTTAACACTTTTATTCGAATATGAATTTTGCTTAAATGTTTAAAATGTTAAGAGATCGAATCTTTTTTAAAGTATTTTCGACCTTTTGTCTTTTCGAACAGTTTTTTTTTCTCTCCACCTTTTTTTCATAAATTATTTCGACAAATTATCCATAATTTCAGAACAATAATAGATAAAAAAAAACTCCCTCCGTGACAATGACATTTGGGCGATGTCATTGCCGTGACCAGGATTCGAACCTGGGTTACTACGGCCACAACGTAGGGTCCTAACCACTAGACGATCACGGCTACCGGGAGTGTTGGAATTTGGCTGGCTTAGAAGCAATCACTACGCATTTGGAAGGCTTTAACGAGTTTCTGCATCGATAGTGCAATCTGTCATCTTTTTGTGTGTCCAAATGGTAAATCCGCGTTCACTTTCTTACTTCAAAATATTTATTTTGCGACATTTTTTTACTGGTACGCTCTCCCACTCATTTCACAAACACTCGAAAACTAGTTTTTTCTTGTTGCTGGAAATCCCCTTTTTAATTATATCAAACTCGAGCTAAAATAAGAAAAAACACGATTATTCATCAAGCAATTCACTGACTCACCACTTGAACACTCACCACCAGTTCACCAATCACTCCTTCCGATTTTACAACCCCTCGGTAGCCGTGATCGTCTAGTGGTTAGGACCCTACGTTGTGGCCGTAGTAACCCAGGTTCGAATCCTGGTCACGGCAATGACATAACTGTCATTGTCACGGAAGAGGAAAGGTTGCTTTTTTTGAAGACATTCATCGCTCAATTTTGACGCTGAACTAAGCAGTTTTGTCTGAAACCGAAATGTGATAGCTCAGAGGAGTGCGATTTCAAACGATTTCGTCAGCGAATGGGGAGGGGGTCATTCGGAAATTACGTGACAAGAAAAGTTTAGAGACTTTTAATTGTTTTGACGTTACAAAAATGAAAATTTACAATAAAATTTCTAAATTCGACATCGTTCAAGTGCGTAATTTCGAAATGACCCACACAACTCAACCGCTGCTGCTTGTCTCTCCTCGCAGTTTATTTAATCTTATCGCTTTCAAGCAGTTTGCTTTCGACCACAGCTGTTCCGAGAAAGAGACAGAGCCAAACTCGCTTTTCGCCACAGATGTTATGAAATTTTGTTTTGCGGGCTATAAATGTCTGCTCGAAACAAAGTCGGCGTCGGCAAAGCAGACAATTTCTGACTGCTGTTTTAAAAGAAACTTGTAAGAAACTCAGGTAAATCGAAGTTAAAAATGGTCACCTTTCACTTTTGCTCTACCCTCTCCAGTCTGCTGTGGTGAGGGTAAAAATGAAACGAACGAAATTTCTGCCCCACCTTTCGTTTCTGCTTGTTGCTATGCTCTCTCTCTTCCAAAACCTGACGACCTGACCATTGATAAAGGTGGTGGAGGGAGAAACGAAGTGTGAAACTAGAGCACTTTGCCGTTGGCAGAAAGTAGCACTGGTTTAAAAAATAAAATGTGTAAAAAGTTTATTCGGCGATTTGATTGTCTTAAATTTTTCAAAACAAAAATAATTTGTTCTTGTTCTTGATATCTTAAATTTTTTTAGTTCATAAACAAAAACTAAGCTTTTTAAAATAAATTATGTTTTCTGTAATCATATAATTACACAATATTAACAAAAAAAATTCACAGAATGAAACTTAAAGAAATAATTTTGAACGATTTCTATCTTTCGTCTTTTCAGCTTTCGTATTTTCGACCTTTCATTCTCGAACACTTTCCTTTTCGAACTTTTACCCTTTAGAGCTTATATCTTACAACGCTATGTTTTTTGACCTTTCGACCTTTTGTCTTTTAGATAATTTTTTATTTGACATTTTATACTTTCGACATTTAGTCTTTTTAATCTTTCCTTTCGACCTTTTATTTTTGCACCAATTTGACTTTTGGAGCTTTTGTCCTACGACACCTTGTCTGTGAGATTTGTTGTCTAGTCGACTTTTTTGCCTTTCGATCTCTTGTCTCAGCAATTTTTTGCTTTCGACCTTTTGTCTTTTCGACCTTTTATCTTTTCGCCAATTTGTTCTTTGGAACCTTTGGCCTATAAACACCTTGTATTTTAGATTTTTTTTTCCCTATGGATTGCCTTTCGAACTTTGTCTGTTAGATCATTTTATTGTTTAACCATTTTTCATTTCAACATAACGTACTTTCGACCTTTTTTTCGATCTTGAATCTTTTGTTTTTCAACAATTTTTAATTTTTTTGGTCTTAGACCTTTTGTTTTTCGAGCAATTTTTGTTTCAACATTTCATTGTTTCGACATTTTGTTTTTTTTATCTTTATTCGACTATTTTTCATGACGTCATTTGTACTTTCGTCCTTTTTTTGTCTTTTCTGTCTTTTATCCTTTCGACCTTTTGTCTATTCGACCTATTGTCCTTTGGAGCTTATTTCCTACTAGTACTGGTCTTTATGATTTGTTGTCTTGTCGATTTTTTTTTCCTTTCGATCATTTGTCTCATTGCCATGTTTTACTTTCGACCTTTTGCTTTTCGAACATTTATCTTTTTGCCAATTTGTTCTTTGGAGCTTTTGTCATAAGACACCTTGTATTTTAGTTTTTTTGTCCGTTCGACTTTTTTCCCCTTTCGAACTCTGTTGCTTGGACCATTTTTCATTTCAACATATTTTACTTTCGACCTTTTGTCTTTTCGATCTTTGGCTCTTGGACCTTTTGTTTTTTTTTTACAGTTTTTCATTTCAATATTTACACTTCCTACCTCTTGGATTTTCTTGGGATTTTCGATCTTTGAGTCTTGGACCTTTTGTTTTTTACTATTTTTTTCATTTTAACCTTTTTTTTATCTTTTGTCTTTTCGATCTTAGCTCTTAGAACTTTTGTTTTTTTGCCAATGTTCATTTGAACATTTGTACTTTCGCCCTTTAGTCTTTTCGATCTTTGGCGCTTTTGGCAATTTATCATTTTTTCATTTCAACATTTGTGCTTTCGACCTTTTCGATCTTTGTCTCTTAGACCATTTAATTTTTAACTATTTTTCATTTCAACATGTTGTATTCTCGACATTCTGTCTTTTCGATCTTTGTCGCTTAGACCTTTTGTTTATGACCATTTTTCATGTCAACATTTTGTACTTTCGACCTTTTGTCTTTTCGTATTTTCGACCTTGAGTTTTTGATACTTTCGACATTTTATTTTTTTCGATCATTTGGACATTTTGTACTTTTAATCTTTTGCCTTTTCAATCTTTTATCCTTTCGACCTTGTGTCCTTTGAAGCTTTTGTCCTACGGCACCCTGTCTTTTGATCCTTTTTGATGTTTTTTTTAATTTTTAGACTTTTGACCTTTGCTTTTAGATCATTTTTGACCATTTTTCATTTTGACTTTTTTTACTTTCGACCATTTGTCTTTTTGCGGTCGTTTGCTTTAGACTTTTTATTTATTTATTTTTACCATTATTAATTTCTTTTTTTTCTTTTTAACATTTTATTTTTTGGAGCTTATATCTTTCGATATTTTGTCTTTAAGATTGTTTGTCTTTTTTCCTTTCGATTTGGTCTCTTAGACCATTTTGTTTTATTTTTATTATTTTTCATTTCGACATTTTGTACTTTCGACCTTCTTGATCTTTGTCTTTTGAACCTTTTCAACTCAATTATTTTCAACCATTTTTCGTTTGAACATTCTGTACTCTTGACTATTATTTGTATTTTCGATCTTTGGCTCTGAAACCTTTTGTTTTTTACTTTTTTATTTTCGACCTTTTTATCTTTGAATTTTTTGGCTCTTAGACGTTTTTTCCTTTGACCTTTAGTCCCTTTGATCTGTTGTCACTTGGAGGTTATGTCCTACGCCACATTGTCTTTAAGATTATTGTTTTTGTGTTTTCGACTTTTTTGCCTTTCGATCATTGTCTCTTAGACCTTTTTGTCATTTCAACCTTTTTTTTCTTTTCGACATTTAGTGCTTTTAACCTTTTGTCTTTATTTGACTCTTAAACCTCTTCTTTTATTTTCTATTTTTTTTCATTTATACGTTCGACCTTTTGTCATTTCGACCTCTCACTTTTCCTTACGTCTTTTAGATCTTGTATTTTCGATATTTTTTTTTTTCATTTCTAATTTACCATATTATTTTCGGTAATTTTATTAAAAATATGATTTGAGGAAAATAAACATAATAAACATAAATAAAGATTGACATTTTTTCTTGGATTCCAAAAAAAAAATATTATAAAATCGTGTTTTTTATGGTTTGATATTAATTTTAAACATTTCATTCAAATTTCAACCCAAACTATAAATTATTTTAAAGCAACAATTATCAACAATTTTTTTATTGTTACATTTATGCTTCTGCCACAATTTTGCATAAAATCAATGAATCCATGAAAAAAATATTTCTGAATTTTCACGTTTTCAAATATTGTAGTCCCACAGCATTTTTTTTCTCAAAGAGGAATGAAAAGTCTCTAGCTAAATTAAAAATGCAAATAAACGTCAAACAATGTAATCTGAATAGTTTAGAATTAATTTAGTTTTTCTAAGAAAATTTTATTTAAAAAAAAATTTGCCCAAAAAAAACACATATATCGAAAACAAATAAACTGTCAAATTTGTATTTTCCAAAAAATGTTTTTAGAAAATTAGTGCATGAAAAATTCGTTTTACTGTTTTTTTTATTATTATTCATTTTAACTTTTTTCTACGTTTTTAAAGGTTAATTAAATTTTACCCACTTTGCACTTGAAACAAAACTCGAAAACATTTTTTTAATCTGACAATTTGAACAAATTATGCGGATACGTAATTCCTGAACGCTCCCCTCCTCATATTTGAAGCCTGCCTTCCCCGCGTTAAGTATTCTGCCTATGAGAACACTCAGAGACTCAAAATAAAAAGTTTCCCAACTTCTGAAAGTTGAAAGGCTCCGGCGAGATTCGAACTCACGATCTCCTGTTTACTAGACAGGCGCTTTAACCAACTAAGCCACGGCGCCTTGGTTGACATTCGTGGTAGAAGAACCGAAGAGGTTGTCGAATCGTGTTGAGGAGTTAGAGTTTAGTTTCTTGTGCTCTTTAAAACAATCAGATGCATTGTTTTAGTTTATCAATCAAGTTTTTTTTAGCTTTTCAATTAAACTTCTGTAATTATGTTTTAGTTGAAATTGCTTTTTCATGGTGATTTTTTTTTATAATTTTATGCAAAAACAAGTTTCTAAAATAAAGTCCAAATTTTCAAACAATTCAATAACACAACAATTTGATTTTCTTGCAACCCAGTGTAAAAACTGGGTGACTCAAGCAAAACGAAACAAGATTATTTCACCATATCGCCACCAACTCGCTTCGAATGCACTCTCTCCCAACCGGTTTGCTTTGATTGAGTTCCACCACATGATATCTTCAACACTCCCCAGTAGCCGTGATCGTCTAGTGGTTAGGACCCTACGTTGTGGCCGTAGTAACCCAGGTTCGAATCCTGGTCACGGCAATGGCATCACCCAAATGTCATTGTCACGGATGGGGAGTTTTTTTTTTCTGGGTAGCAATCAATCAATTTTTAATTAAAGTAACTAATTTATGAGCTTCATCGATAAAGTAGAGATAAAAAAAAATATTTCCACTTCTTAAGTGAAGGCTCCGGCGAGATTCGAACTCACGATCTCCTGTTTACTAGACAGGCGCTTTAACCAACTAAGCCACGGCGCCTTAGTTGCGAACGAGTTGTCAAGTTGCCTTCCCGAAATTTGCGACCTAATTAAAATTGTCATGGCCTCCTTAGAACAAAACCTAACCAACAATGTTTTCCCCCTTCTCCCTCTTTCCTCAGGAAGTCAACAAAAAAATCTACAAATCCGGATGCTCATCCGACGATGCACGCGTTAAGGTGCAGTGACGGGTCGTCGACCACGACGACGGCCACGACAACGACGGGAGGAGCAGGTGCCATAGCCGCCGCCGGCGGCAGCTCCGGAATCGTGTCCGGAACGTCAATTCTTCAACTCCAGCAACAACAACAGCAACAACAGGTGCAGCAACAGCAATGTCCATCCCAGCAGCAGCAGCAACAGCAACAACAACTTCCAAAAGGTGGTCCGGTGCGGATAAACGGCGTCAAGGGTTACCAGAACAGGACCAACCATATCATCTACTGTCCACCGCTGCTGCGCTCCAAGGAGGACTGCACGGCGGTCGTGTACTTTGGTGGGGATGTGCAGGTGAGGAAGTGTTTATTTTTTTTAAAGATATTTTGATTCTAGTAGAAGTTATAGTTTTTTATGTTTCCATAATATAAAAGTTATTTTGCTTTATTTTCCCGATTTTTTTTTAATTTTTTGTGGATCGACACGGCAAGTCTCCGAGAAATTTGGGAACGTAGTGAAAAACCACCTATTGAGATCACAGATTTCGGTCATTCGATTTTTGTTTTGTATTTTTTTTATCCGTCTGAAACTTTTTTGATGCCTTTGGTATGCCCAAAGAAGCTATTTTGCATCATTAGTTTGTCCATATAATTTTCCATTCAAATTTGGCAGCTGTCTATACAAAAATGATGTATGAAAATTCAAAGATCTGTATTTTTTGAAGGAATTTTTTTGATAGGTATGGTGTCTTCAGCAAAGTTGTAGCTATGGATGAGGACTACATTTTTTGATTTGACTCAAACTTTGTGGGGGCCTTTCCTATGACCAAATATGCTATTTTGTGTCATTGGTTCACCCATACAAGTCTCCATACAATTTTGGCAGCTGTCCATACAAAAATGGTATGTTAATATTCAAACAACAGTAACTTTTGAGTGAATTTTCTGATCAATTTGGTGTCTTCGGCAAAGTTGTAGGTATTGTTGAGGACTTTTGAGAAAAAATAGGTACACGGAAAAAAAAAATTGCAGATCTTTTTATCAACTTTTTTTTTCACTAAAACTCAATTTCCCAAAATACGTATTTTTTGATTTTCGAGATTTTTTGATATGTTTTAGGGGACAAAAATCCGCAACTTTTGAGCCATAGAGAAACATGGTCAAAAAATCTGCCGCCGAGTTATGAATTTTTGAAAAAATAGTGATTTTTGGAAAAAAAATCGAAGTTTCATGCAAAAACAAGTTTGACATTATTTTTTAATGCAAAATTGGATTTGCAATCGAAAAGTACTTTACAGATTTTTTGATAAAGGGCTCCGTTTTCAAGATATAGCCACCGAAAGTATGATTTTAGCGAAATATTTGCAGTTTTTCAATTTTTAAAAATAGTGACCATGAGTGACCATTTCTAAAAAAATTTTTTTGTGAAAAGTTCAGAAAATTTGCTATAAAATTCCTATGACCAAATAAGCTATTTTGCGTTATTGGTTCACCCATACAAGTCTCCATACAATTTTGGCAGCTGTCCATACAAAAATGGTATGTAAATATTCAAACAGCTGTAACTTTTGAGTGAATTTTCTGATCAATTTGGTGTCTTCGGCAAAGTTGTAGGTATTGTTGAGGACTTTTGAGAAAAAATAGGTACACGGAAAAAAATTGCAGATCTTTTTATCAACTTTTTTCACTAAAACTCAATTTCCCAAAATACGTATTTTTTGATTTTCGAGATTTTTTGATATGTTTTAGGGGACAAAAATCCGCAACTTTTGAGCCATAGAGAAACATGGTCAAAAAATCTGCCGCCGAGTTATGAATTTTTGAAAAAATAGTGATTTTTGGAAAAAATCGAAGTTTCATGCAAAAACAAGTTTGACATTATTTTTTAATGCAAAATTGGATTTGCAATCGAAAAGTACTTTACAGATTTTTTGATAAAGGGCTCCGTTTTCAAGATATAGCCACCGAAAGTATGATTTTAGCGAAATATTTGCAGTTTTTCAATTTTTAAAAATAGTGACCATGAGTGACCATTTCTAAAAAAAATTTTTGTGAAAAGTTCAGAAAATTTGCTATAAAATTCCTATGACCAAATAAGCTATTTTGCGTTATTGGTTCACCCATACAAGTCTCCATACAATTTTGGCAGCTGTCCATACAAAAATGGTATGTAAATATTCAAACAGCTGTAACTTTTGAGTGAATTTTCTGATCAATTTGGTGTCTTCGGCAAAGTTGTAGGTATTGTTGAGGACTTTTGAGAAAAAATAGGTACACGGAAAAAAAAATTGCAGATCTTTTTATCAACTTTTTTTTTCACTAAAACTCAATTTCCCAAAATACGTATTTTTTGATTTTCGAGATTTTTTGATATGTTTTAGGGGACAAAAATCCGCAACTTTTGAGCCATAGAGAAACATGGTCAAAAAATCTGCCGCCGAGTTATGAATTTTTGAAAAAATAGTGATTTTTGGAAAAAAAATCGAAGTTTCATGCAAAAACAAGTTTGACATTATTTTTTAATGCAAAATTGGATTTGCAATCGAAAAGTACTTTACAGATTTTTTGATAAAGGGCTCCGTTTTCAAGATATAGCCACCGAAAGTATGATTTTAGCGAAATATTTGCAGTTTTTCAATTTTTAAAAATAGTGACCATGAGTGACCATTTCTAAAAATATTTTTTTTTGAAAAGTTCAGAAAATTTGCTATAAAATTGTCTAAGAGACATTGAAGATTGGACCTCGGGTTGCTGAGATAGAGCCGAAATTGAAGTTTTCCTAATATCACCACAAAAAAAACACACCATTTTCTAATAACGATATTGCAGCAACTAATGGTCCGATTTTCAATGTTAATACATGAAACATTCGTGAAATTTTCCGTTCTTTTCGGAAAGATCGGAAAATTTCACGAATGTTTCATGTATTAACATTGAAAATCGGACCATTAGTTGCTGCGATATCGTTATTAGAAAATGGTGGGCTGTTTGGATGAGACTTAGAAATCTTCAATTTTCGTGTTTCTTTTTCTTTAAGCCGCTGTATCTCAGCAACCAGAGGTCCAATCTTCAATGTATCTTAGACAATTTTATAGCAAATTTTCTGAACTTTTCAAAAAAAAAAAAATTTTTAGAAATGGTCACTCATGGTCACTATTTTTAAAAATTGAAAACTGCAAATATTTCGCTAAAATCAAACTTTCGGTGGCTATATCTTGAAAACGGAGCCCTTAATCAAAAAATCTGTAAAGTACTTTTCGATTGCAAATCCAATTTTGCATTAAAAAATAATGTCAAACTTGTTTTTGCATGAAACTTCGATTTTTTTTCCAAAAATCACTATTTTTTCAAAAATTCATAACTCGGCGGCAGATTTTTTGACCATGTTTCTCTATGGCTCAAAAGTTGCGGATTTTGTCCCCTAAAACATATAAAAAAAACTCGAAAATCAAAAAATACGTATTTTGGGAAATTGAGTTTTAGTAAAAAAAAAGTTGATAAAAAAATCTGCAATTTTTTTTCCGTGTACCTATTTTTTTCTCAAAAGTCCTCAACAATACCTACAACTTTGCCGAAGACACCAAATTGATCAGAAAATTCACTCAAAAGTTACTGTTGTTTGAATATTAACATACCATTTTTGTATGGACAGCTGCCAAAATTGTATGGAGACTTGTATGGGTGAACCAATGACACAAAATAGCATATTTGGTCATAGGGAAGGCCCCCACAAAGTTTGAGCCAAATCAAAAAATACAAATAAAATCCATTTCCGGTTTTGGTAGAGAATTGCTCTACACTGAAAAAATATGATACACGGTAAAAAAAAATTTAGGTGATTTTTTATTTCACTTTTTGCCACTAAAACTTGATTTGCAAGAAAAAACACTATTTTTAATTTTTTTTTCATTTTTTTTTATATGTTTTAGGGGACATCAAATGCCAACTTTTCAGAAATTTCCAGTATGGGCAAAACATCTTTGACCGAGTTATGAATTTTTGAATCAATACTGATTTTTTCAAAAAATCGAAATATTGGTCGCAATTTGCAATCAAAAAGTACTTAAGTGAAATTTTGATAAAGTGCACCGTTTTCAAGTTATAGCAATTTTTAGGTAACTTTTTTGAAAATAGTCGCAGTTATTTATTTTTTTAAATTAGGTAGTTCCCATGTTTGCCCACTTTTGAAAAAAAAATATATTTGAAGAGCTGAGAAAATTCTCTATATTTTGCATTTTTGAACTTTGTTGATATGACCTTTAGTTGCTGAGATATTGCCATGCAAAGATTTAAAAACAGGAAAATTTATGTTTTCTAAGTCTCACAAAAAAAAAACACAATTTTCTAATGTCGATATCTCAGCAACTAATGGAGCGATTTTCAATGTAAAAATATAAAAAAAATCGTGAAATTTTCTGATCTTTTTGAAATCAATATTTTTATTTTTTTGAATCAATACTAAAATTTCAGAAGGGTGTAATATTTAATGTTTGGCCATTTTGATGTGTAACTGATCGGAAAATGGTTCTTATGACCATACGAAAATTATAAGCTAGTTTTGGAAATTTTGATTTTTATCTAAAAGGGTTAAAATATTTGTGAAGATGGCCAAAACATGTTCAAGAAAGCACCACAAAGTATACAAGAAAAAAAAACTTTCCTAAAAAAAATAAAAATAATAAAAACAATAATATTTAAACCAGAGCGATTTGACCGATTTCGACCATTTTATTTTTTTGATTTGGCTCAAATTTTGTGGAGGCGGAAGGCCAATTACCAACGGCTATTACCAAAAAATATAGAAAAATAATCAAAAATGTATTACTTTTGAAGGAATTTTCTGATCGATTTAGTGTCTTCGGCAAAGTTGTAGGTATTGAGTATCAGGTGGTTTATGGGTAGTCCCAAAGCTCCTATTTTCAATGTTAAATAATGAAGCATTTGTAAAATTTGATGATTTTGTCGAAAAAAATATTTAAAAAATTGTAAAATCAAGACTCACACTAAAAATGGACGTAATAATGAATGTTTGGCCCTTTTGAAAAATTAGTCTTGAATCCAAAATTTAAAAAAAATCTAAAAGTTCCTAAAATTTCTTAAATTAAAAATAAGACCATTATTAGATGAGATATTAGCATTAGAAAATGCAGGAATGTTTGGATGAGTTAAAAAACTTATTTTTTTGTGTTTCTTTTTCTTTTATTCGCTGTATTTCAGCAACCAGAGGTCCAATCTTCGATTTCATTTTTTTTATTGGAAGAACTCTTCGAAAAAAAAATCAGTTAAAATTCAACTTTAAGTGAATTAGTGTAAACAATCAAAAGTCAACAAATTTCTATTTAAAAAAAAAAACTCATTTAAAAATAATTATAACTTGGCGGCAACATCCTTGTCCATACTACTCTATGACTCAGTTGCGGTTTTTTGTCAAGAAATTTCAAATATGAAAAAAAACGGATTTTGGGAATTTGTTTTTTTTTAAGAAATTTTATTTAAAAATCGTCAAAACATGCACATATCTAATCTAGAGTCTTTTTGAATAGGTCCTATAATCATATGAAAGGCAATAATTTATAGGAGTTATCGTATCTAATAAAGCAACCAATTACAAATTACTATTACAAATTGCTGGTTTTGGCGAAGAATTACTCACCATATTTTTAAAATGTGATCCAAATGCCAAAAAACGACAGTTTATAGTTTCATAAGACCTTTTCAAAAGATCGGCTAGATTTTTCGGAGCTCAAACTATGTTCCTGATAGTTCAACGAATCACCATTCAAAGCAAAATGTTTTTGACATTTTGTTTAGTAATCCATTTTTTTTAAACCATTTTCACTTGGCTAGGGTCACCCTTATGGTCGAATAAAAAAAAAGTTCCTAATTATTTCGGCCAATTTTGGACTAATTGCGGGTCATTTCTAATTTTGGAGTTTATACTTTTGAATGGAATTGCTAAAACATAATAAAGTTAAGTGTAACTTATCGAGTAAAAGCTCAAGCTTTTACTCGAAGTTAATTAGAAAATTAGAAACACTATTAAAAAAATCCTTGCATATAACATTTAAAAAAAATAACAAAAAGGGTAACAAATTCGAACATAAAAAAGGAGTTTTGAACGATAAAATAGTAAGGCCGTTGAAAATATTTTTCAAAGTTCTTGTCGTCCAATGTGATGGAAAACTGTACCGCAAAAGAAAAATAATCTATAGAATTTTATTTTTTTTTTAGATTTTCAAATTTGTTGATACAGTGAAGCATTTTTGTGAGTTTTTCTCAGTGTCATCCAATAAGCCTTTTTTAACTTGCAAATCTTGATTCGATTTTCAATGCAAAAAAAAAAAAATTTTGTGTGATTTTCTGCTTAAAAAAAAGTATTACAGTCCAAACTCGATTATCCGAAAGCCTCGGAAAAAAATCACTTCGGATAATCGAATCGGGAAAATTGTTTTTTTCGTTGTCTAATTTTTGATTGTCGAGTTTAGGTATGACCCCTAAAATATGCTAAATTGATTCAGAATTTTTAAATTCAAGATGGTGACCAATAAATATTGAAAAAATGCATTTTATTTTTAAATCAACAACTCAAATTTAAATATACGAAAAAAATATTTTTTGCTCGTGATTCGATTATTCGAAGTCCCATACAAACCTTCGGATAATCTAAATTTGGGATAATCAAGGCTTCTGATAATTGAGTCTGGACTGTATGTGTCAAATCATCATCCTAATTTGATTTAAATTCTTAAAATAGTAGTTGAAATATTGTTTTCACAATTGTATCACAATTTTTTGAAATATTTATATTGTGGATTTAGCTCGTAGCTGGATTTTCTGGCTTCTTCTCACGGTCATTGGAAACGGTCGTGGATAGACCTAGGGGTTCCCAGTTGGAGTGAAAAAAATCAATTTATAGAAAAATTATGGATTAAAATTTTGCCTTTTTATCACTTCTCCGATATCAGGAAAAATTGTTTGAACATGCTCGCAATTTTTTTATTCGGTCGGAAAAATATTATTTTTCTTGAAAAAACTTTCATTTTTAATCACATGATCACCCCTAATTCTGGCTCGATGCCGCCATCATGCGACCGCGTGCTCCGTTTGTTTGTCAACAAAGCTGCAGCTGGATGGTGAGACGAAGTGAGGGGGGAAGAGATTTTGACATTTTTATGCCCGCATCTGGCCCGCCGCCTATTTCGTCGGTCACTGAGTCGCCGGTCGTTACCAGTGACCGAGTCCAGCTAGGTACTGATCGCACAATAACTCAGGTACAAGATTTGGCATCATCCCAAATTCTAGCGCATAAGATGCCTTTTTCATTCCCCTAAAACACATATAAAAAATAAATCGTAAAATACGGGGTTTTTTCAATTCAACTTTGAATGATAAAAAGTTTTCTGAAAAGTCTCAATCATAACCTTCAACTTTGTTGAAGACATCAAACCTTCTCAAGATACAGATTTTCGAATATTCACAAGCCCAATTTATATGACCAGTTCGCAAAATTGGAAGAAGCGTTGTATGAAAAAGATTTATTTTGTATGGAAATTGTCCACGAGGGGGAAGGGGGGGGGGGATCTGAGATTTTAAAAAAAGTGTCCACGTAGTTTATGGATGGTCCCTACATATGTAGAAGATCGAAATTTTCGGTATTTTGTAGAAAAAAAAAGCTACCAAAAAACTTTGATTTTAATAAAATATTTAATGGTCTGAGAGGATTTTGTATGAATAGTTTATTTTGTTTTAATTTAATTTGATCAATTTGGGTTATCGTTGCTTATTGCCGATAACATTATATTTCACAATCTTTGCATTTTTTTTGGTTAATTAGGTTATTTTTAATTATTACATTTTTTGCAATATTTGCAAATACTTTTGTCCTCAATTTTTCTTTCATTTTCCATTTCTCAGGACATTCCGGAAAAGATGGAAACGAACCGCGACAACAAAAACTACATCAAGTGGAACCTGGAGAACACGGCCCTCCTGCTGCGGGATTCCTTTCCCCGGGCCCACATCGTGGTGGTGCGACCCATGCGGATGGAGTACAGCACGTTCAGCTGCTTCGATAACTTCGTGCGCGGGAACAACGCCGGCATTCCGGACCACACGCCGATGCACTTTTCCCTGCAGCACCTCGAAGAGTGAGTTTTCCTGAAATGTTAAATTTAAATTTAATAAATAAAACCAATTTTCCCTCAGATTACTCAACAACTTGACGAAAAAGTTGACCAAACCGGTGCTGGAGCCGGACCTGCTGCACAAGCTGATTGCGGCCACGAGTTCGAGCCTTTGCCCAGGGGAGCTGGAGCGGACGGCGGCCACGGTGGCAGCGGCCGCGGCGGCGGCAACGTCCGGAACGACCGCGGGCACCACGACGACGACGGCATCGTCGGTGGTGACGGATATGGACGTGGATGTGTTGCAGGTAAGGGAAAAAAAAAACTTTAATACTAGTAGCCTTAAAAAATATCGGAAGATAATTTTTGAAATGTTTCGTGACAAAAAGAAGAATTTTGACACCCATTATTATCTATGTTTGATTGAATTAGATTAGTTTCGAACGGTATGTCCACGCATCCTTCCTCCCCTGTAGATTCTGTAAAATGTCATCTGTAATAAGTAATCAAAACAAAGCCGATCGCGCAGACTATTTTGAGTCAGCTTTGAGCGACAAAGCGCAATCGGTCTCTCAGAGAGCCCTTCGCTGTGCTAGCCGGTTCGAGTGAGAGGATGTGCAAAGAGAGAGAGAGTATTCAGTAGCGATTGGTATGTGGAAGTGACAAGCGGTAGGAACACAACAAATTTTTGGTAGTAGCATAAGTGTAATAATGTATAAAGCATTGTGTGGTACTTTTTACTACACAATTTTAAAGATGGGCGGCTAGAAGTTTGATTTTTTTTTATCAAAAAGCAGTCCCGTTAATTATTGTAAATTTTAATATCTCCATCCCAATTTGCGTCATCTGACCCTTAAATTCAATTACATCCATTCAAGTGCTCATAACATTACGCAGTGTTGCCAAAATTTTCCTGCCTTTTTCTCATTTGAAAGGTCTTTTGAATTTTTCCTACCTACCATCGACAAATTACGACTGACGATCGAGAAAATCTCGTCATGCGTCAAAAACTTCAGAAATTTTTAAATGTTTTAAAAAATGCAGAATTTCAAAAATGTCAAAAAATTAATAAAATTAAAAAAAAAAGTTTCAAAAATTTAAAATCATTATAAATTTCAAAAACATTAAAAATTAAAAAAAATCATAAAATAAAAAAAATTAATTAAGAAAATCAAAAATACAAAAAGATAAAAAAAATAAAAAAGGTAGAAAAAGGTAAATAACTAAAAAAACTTCTAAATTAAAAAAAAAACAGAAATTTTAAAAATTTTAAAAGTCTCAAAACATTTAAAAAAATTTAAATTCTTGAGTACTTTTTAAAAACAAAAAAAAATAGTTTTTTTTTTGAATTTTTAAATATTTAGAATTTTTTTAAATTTTTCGATTTTCAATGTTAAAACATGAAACATTTGTGAAATTTTCCGATCTTTTTGAAAACAATACTTTGAAAATTTTTGAGTCAAGACTAAAACTTTAAATGGGCCAAACATACAATATTACGCTTTTTTTAAATGTTAGTCTTGACTATTTGAAATTCGACCATCATTTCAATAAAAACATTCACAAATTTTTTTAAAAATAAAAAAAATATCAAGACAAAATAAAAATTAAAAAAAAGTTAGTACATAAAAAAAATAAATTCATAAGTACTTTTTAAAAATTTAAAAACATTAAAGTTTATTTTTTTAATCCTTAGATTTTTTTTTTATTTTTGAATTAAAAAATTATTATTTTTTTTATTTTTGAGTTTTTTTTAATTTTTTTTTATTTTTGAAATTTTTTGAAATTTTTGAATTTTTTGAAATTTTTGAAATTTTTTGAAATTTTTGAATTTTTTGAAATTTTTGAATTTTTTTAAATTTTTGAAATATTTGAAATATTTGAAATATTTGAAATTTGACAACCGTTTCAATAAAAACAACCACGAAATTAAAAAAAAAATGAAAAAAAAGTTAAAATAATTAAAAATAAAAAAAAATCAAATTCAAAAAAAGTTTAATGTTTTAAAGAAAAAAAATCTTTGAAAATTAAAAAAGATATTTTTTTTAATCCTAAGATTTTTATAATTTTTTTTTTATTTTTTAAAATTTTTGAAATTTGTCCATCTTTTCAATCAAAACAACCACGAAAAAGGTATTACAAATTTTGACCGTAATTTCTCGATCCACGATCGAGATTTCTCAATAGTAAAATTTCGATCGTAGTTTCTCGATGGTAAGTCGTAATCTTACAATCGAGAAATCTTGATCGTGAGTCGAGAAATTACAATCAAATGCATAAATCACCACGTTTTTTAAAGTTTTTTTTTATGTTTCCACAATTAGTTTTTTACGAATATATTTAAAAAATGTTTAGAAATTTTGTAATGTTTTGTTGATTTTCATTTATCCTGAGGTAAGAATCTATTATTTCTTTGGAAAATTTTCGAAAAGTCGGAAATTTAAAAAAAAATACAATTGAAGGTACCTTGTAGGCATATTGTAAATCTGGCAACCCTGTCTAAAGTTATTAGTACTCAACGAAATTAGCAATTCAAATCCTATAATTTTGATGAAAGTGGCTTTCCGAAACCTTCTTACTGCAGAAATGTACTCTAGAAATTCAAAAGACCTTTCAGTTGAGCATAAGTATTGAAGATATGGCAGCCCTGCCGTATGATATCGCCACTTAACTACCAAAAGTAAAACGTTTTCATTTTTTTTATTCCAGTCCGACGGCCACTCCACCACCTCCAACAATAGCACCAACAACGCCAGCACATCCTCCCCATCTTCCTCCGCCTCCACCAACTCGTCCACCGCCGACATCAACGAGCTGCTCTGGTGGCGCGAAAGTCTCAACCTGGACAAGGCGAACCTCGCCCTGATGGGCTTCAGCAAGGGTTGCGTCGTCCTCAATCAGTTCATCTACGAGTTTCACTACTACAAAACGCTCACCCCGGACGACAGCACCATGATGCGGTTGGTGTCCCGGATAAAGGACATGTACTGGCTGGACGGGGGTCACGGCGGGGGGAAGAACACCTGGATCACGTCGCGAAGTTTGCTGGAGACGCTCTGCCGGTTGGGGATCAACGTGCACGTGCACGTCACGCCGTACCAGATTCAGGACGACCACCGACCGTGGATCCGGAAGGAGGAGAAGGCGTTTACGGATCTGCTGAAGCGTCTGGGGGCGCCCTTCGATCGGCATCTGTACCCCAGTGAGGCCAACTCGACGAACCTGTTTACGCACTTTGAGGTGTTGAACCGCTTCCGGCAGTACCAGATCAACGTGTTTGCCCAGCAGCACTTGCAGGCGCAGGCTCAGCAGCAGGTCCAGCAGCAACAGCAATTGACGGCGACGAATCTGAGCACGACGGGGACGAATTCCGTGGATGAGCAGCAACAGCAGCAGCCGATTTTGACGCAGCTGGAGCAGATGGGAGTGGTTGGAGGCAATTCGATTGTGACGGCGGTGGATGCTGTGGAGCAGATGATTACCGGCGGAGGGAACGAGACGGATCTGGAGGAGGACAAGCTGGACGACGGGGAGGACGAGGAGGAGAATGGGCACAAGTGAACAGAAAGGGGTAAGTTCTGGGAGGTTTGTAGACTTATAAGATTCTATTTTTCTAGTTTTATTAGGAAAAAAATTCGATAAACTGAAAACCGGAAATTATTGAAATGGCTTACTTTAAATTTATTACTTTCTTTACATAAATGCATTCTCATAAAAGTGGTTCGGTTTAAAACACATCAATGTATTGATCTTTCTGAGGCTCTGTTCAAACCGTCCAAAATTTTAAAAAAAATAAAAATCTGTCCCACTAAATAGATGAGCGTCGTTTTCGACGTCTATCCGTTTTGCTGAGCAATTGACTGAATTATGATATATTGTGTAAACTGAAATCAAATTTTAAAAATATAGAAAAAAAAAACAAAAAAACCAATATGAAATTATGAATGTTAGTAAATAAATTAAAAAAAAAACTTCAAATCTTTAAAAACCTAGAAATTCTAAAACCATTTGGAAAATCTCAAAAATCATCAGATTAAAAAAAACTTCAAATCTAAAAGCAAAACCAATAATTTAGGAATCTAAAAAAAATCAAAAGTCTAGCCTAATGTTTGCACATAAGCATTTTGTTGTTCGATTACAATTTCTTGTAACCAATTTTAACTGAAATCGACCAATTTCTCGACCAGGAATGACTCTATTTTAAATTAAAAAACTAAAAATAAAAAATAAAAATTTAAATCTGAAAATCCTACTATCCAAAAAGGTAATAAAAAGAGTTATTACATATAAAAAGGTATTCACAAATCTTACCTAAAAATTTACTTATTTAAAATTTAATCATCTATGTATGAATAGAAAAATTAAAAAGATCTATACATTTTAAAATCTAAAATTAATAAAATTTAAAAAATCTAAAATAAAGAAATAAAATAATATTCTAAGAGTTGTAAAATTGAGAAATTCATATGTATAGAATAATTAATCTTAAATTAAAATCAATAAATCTTCTTTTCTTAAGTTGAAAAAATATAAATCTGTATATTGACTTAAAATATAATAATCTCACAATTAAAAAATTCAAAAAACATCTTAAAACAAGATCTTAAAAATTAATAATTTAGAAATTTAAAAAACCTTTATAGCTGAAAAATTGACAAAAATCATTGATATTTAAAAAGCTGTTATTTTTTTTTTTTAAATTAACTAAACATTTCCAAATCCGGAGTTTTTTTTTAATGGTCCAATAAACCAAATTTTCAGTTTTTGCTTTTTGGGTGTTTTTTTTTTTGCTACCCCTGACTCAAGGCAGTTTCAAAAATACCCAAAAACTGGAAATTTGAATTATTGGACCTTTTTTTAAAAAAAAAACTCCAGAAATCTACAAATCTAAATATTCTAAATTAAAAAAAAAACTTAAAATTAAAAACAATAGATTTTTGTATCTAAAAATAAAAAATATTCAAGTTTTTTATCCAAGAATTTTACAAATTCGGATTCAAGCAATCTTAAGAATATTTAAGTTGCAGATAAAAATATTTTTAATTTAGAATCCGAAAATTTAAGAACCTGAAATAAACCTGAAAATCTTCTGATTAACTAAAACAACAAAAGTTTAAAATCTAAAAATTCTAAAACCAAAAATAAAAAAAAACTTTGAATTCTTAGAATCTTAATGGCTAGATATTTGAAATCTCAATATCTCAAAATCCTGGAATTCAAAAATCAGATAATTACAAAATCATAAAATAAAATCAACAAGAAATTATTAATCTTAAAAAAATATAAATCTACCAATCAAAAAAAAAAATTGGATCTAAAAAAACTAAAATTATATCTAATCTAAACTGAAACGACATAAACTTTGGAAAATATTTGCAGCGGCCTAAAAAAAAACAAAATTTAAGTATCTGCAAAATTTTAAATCACAAAATTTAAAAATTGCGGTGATCCGGTGATGTTTGTGGTATTTCGCAGCATAATTATGGGAATATCTCGAAATATTTTTTTTTTAGATCTACAAATCTACTGTAAAAAGCTTAAAATCTAAAAATCTCCAAATGCAAAACTAAAAAAATCTAAAACATGAATTTTTAACCTAAAAGTAGAAATCAAAAATCTTTGGAGCGGCCGTGGCTGATTGGTTGCGGTGTTCGCTTTGTAAGCGAATGGTTCTGGGTTCAATTCCCATCTGCTCCCAACGAGAAAGTTAAGAACACATAAATTTGAAATGATGAATATGAACGAAAAATCAAAGTCGCTCGAGGCGGGGTTCGATCCTCCGTCCTTTGGATTGGTAAGCAAAAATGCTAACCACTAGGCCATGACGACTTGGTGAGCGTGTACTGGAATTAGGAATACTGTTACAGAGAGCGAGTTGTGGCGCTATAACCACGGCAAATAGAGTCCAGGGCATTCGTGGAAATACAATGTCCCATCCCAGAGGGTCCCGGAGTACCAAACCTTCTTAGCATGGTGCTCCCAACGAATACAACCAAAAATCTCGGAGCGTATGGTGGTGTGTCCCCACGCTTCTTCCTCCCCTGTCGATTCAGAATTGTGTTGTTGTTCGAACACTCAGTGCTCAAACTCAACCCAATTACGAGTCATCTCTGCGATACGGCTTTACGCAGTAGGCCTGGCCGGTTTAACGCTTGTGATGTTTCAATGCATTCTAATGCAATGGCGCACTACAAATGTTAATAAATGACAAGAAAAGTGCTAGGCGTCATCTAACCTAAGGCACTCTCCAGGATCCCTTCGAAAGATTGGCTGCGCTAGGGTCTGATTAGATTAGATTAGATTAGATAAAAGTAGAAATCAAAAATCAGAAAAATATCGAAATCTTTATTTTTTAAAGTTAAAAATGGTAAACTTTAAAATTTGATAACCGTAGAATTTTAAAATGTGTTAAAACGTGAGAAGAATACATTCTATGTTTACAAACTGTTACTTGTCAATTTTCACAGTTTTACTGAAAATCTGGAATAAAAATTTAAAAGTTTAAAATCCAAAAATTTGAAAATCTTTAGAAAAGTTCAATAATAATTTTTAACCTTAAAAATTTAAATAGATTTTTGAGATGGTAAAAAAAATATATGAAAATCCAAAATGCCCAAAATAAAAACTTCAAAATAGTGATACCTAGGATCTAGAGTTTTTCAAATCCTCAAAACTAAAATTTAAAAAATACAGTCCGAACTTGATTATCCGATGGCCTTGGCAAAATCTCACTTCGGATAAATTGATTGTTGAGATTTAATATGATCCTTAAACTACTCTAAAGTGATTTAGAATTTTAAAATTTAAGATGGCGGCCAAAATATCAATATAATCGAACTTCGGATAATCAAAACTCCGGATAATCGAGTCTTGACTGTATAAAAATCCAAGAAAGATATTTACATTTTTATTTCTATAAAATAAAAAAAATATATCAATAAAATCCTAAAAATATGAAAAATCTAAATTTAATAAATCGAATCATCAAAAAATCATCAAATAACAAAATAATAAATATGAAAAGTTCAAAGTATCGTAAAATCAAAGAGTATTCATATCGAGTATCGTTCCCTTCTCTCTGGTAAAATCTTAAAAGTCCATGCATAATAAATTTAATTTCTTGAAATCTAAAACGAAACCTATTTAAAAATCTTAATCATTAAAAATATTGAAAAAATACAAATCTACAGTTCTAACAAATCAAAAAATCTAAATAAATATTAAAAAAGATGAAAACCGGACAATAAAAATCTAAAAATTCTAAGTCTCAAAATCTCAAATTAAAAAATTTCAATTTAAAAATCTATGATTCGTAAAATTTTTAATCTTCACAGCCTTGAAAATAAAGGAAACTTAAAATCCACAATACAGAGAATTAATTATCGAAAAAAACTTTTAAAAAGAATGTAAGAATAAAAATTTCAATAAACCAAAAATCTTTAAAAGTCGAAGAATCAGGAATTCTTTAAAAATCCAAACGGCCAAAAATTGAAAAAAACGGTAAATTTGAAAAAAATGGTGAAATCGTAAAAAAAATCTAAAAATTATAAATCAAGCAATCTAGAATTTAAAAAGGCATAAAAAAACTGAAAATTTCGTGGAAAATTTACATATCTCAAGACTAAACTAAAAATCTAACAAAAATTTAAAAAAAAATCTAAGAATCTTGAAAACTGATTAATCTACAATGAAAAATAAAAAAAGTAATTCTATAAAAACTACAAATATAAAAAACTTAATACAAAAGATACCATAACATTTTTTAAAAAAAACTTTAAAATTGTTAAAACCCATATTTAAAAAAAATCTTTAGTCCTAATATTTAATAATTTACAATTCAGAAAATTTAAGAAACAATAAACATGGATACTTCAAAATTCTAATTATAAAAATATTAAATATCAAAAAAGAGGAGTCGATGTTGGAGGATTCTTAAAAAACTGAATTTAAGCGATCTTGGTCTCAAAAGTTTTTTTTTTTTAAGTATCAAAGTATCATAAAAAGTTTTATATTATTAAAAACCAAAAAAAAAAAAAATATCTCAAATCATTCCACAGAATCTAATTTGAAAAAATTGGACAAACCTTTGCAGTGCTACCAGATAAAAATTACAAGAAATCCAACCAATTTTAACTTATTACCGAAGAAATCCAACCAATTTTAACTAAACTTCAACATTTTTTCTTTCTCTATTTCACAGCTCCCAAATCATCCCCCTCTCAACAAAAAAAAGGACGAACGCAATCGCGATGCATTTCTCGAGGATTATTGTGCGCATTCTTCCCACAACACACGGCGGCTGATGGTGGACAACAAAAAATTGTACAGTTTCCTCCCTTTTTTTTTCCTTCTTTTTGTTTATTTTGCAAAACCAGTGTAAAATTCTTACCATGCCATTAATTTCAAAAAATGATTGTGGATTCCTTTCTTTTTTTCTTTTTTTGAGTATAACAGATTTAGTAGGTATATATTTCATTTAAAAAGTGTAGAACATTATTTTTTCTATAAAATACAGTAACTTCTGGAATGCTGGATCATGTGCGCGAGAGAATTTATTTTAAAGCTTTTTTTTTTTGTTTAGGTATAATTTTCCTTTGATTGTTTAAGAAAAAAACCAGAATGTAGCAGTAAGCGAGTGCGACGATATTTCAGGCTAGTTTTTAAGTGGCGAGTTTTTAGTGAGTAGCAGCAAACAGCAACAAACAAACAAACACAAAAAGTATTCAATTTGGAGCGAATTTTGACAACAACAAAAAAGCTGCTTATTTTCGATGAAAATAACCTTTAAATTAAATGCACTCAGAAGAAAATTAAGATGATTTGAAAACAATCAAAGCAAGCGCGTGAATTTAGGTCGTATTTTTCGGAATGAAAGTGTCAGAAGAAATTAGAGTCGATGTTTTTCGGTAAGATTAGAAATTATGGAGTAAAAGTTTTCCGCGGCAAACAAAAAGAAGAAGAAGCAAACGATTTGTCACGTTTGAATCAAAGCTGGCGGGGCGTTTTTTTTCTTCGGTGGAGTTTGAAAGAAAACGTCAAACTTTTGTGTAACACTAGAATAATTTATTTTCGCGAGTAGAAAGACCCTTCCCATCAGTACGGGAACCGCTCCTTGCACGTGTTCCGACAATCCGCCCCACTCAGCCACTCGTCCGACCCATCACAGCAATCGCACACCCCGTCGTTGGCCCACCCGCTCGGCACGGACGTGTAACCGCCCCTCCCCGTGGCATGCCGCTTCTGGAACCGGCAGTAGAACCTGCCCCGGTCGCACGCCCCCGTCCCCGGCTCGTCGCTCCCGTCCTCCGGGCAGTCGCAGTAGTCGTCGTTGACCCGCGCCCAGCTGACGTGGCGCGTCGACGACAGACAGCGGAACGCCGCCGACGATCCAGGTTGGTACGCGTCCAGGTCGCGCAACCGGATGCCCCTGAAAAAAAGGCGTCAATCGTCCAAAATCTCTCAACTTCACTCAAAAATCTCACTCACCGCAGAATCCGCTTCTCGTAACTGCCAACCTTCTCGACGTACACGTACCGCGCGTCCTCCGACGGTCCCCGGAAGTCGGCGGTCCTGTTGCCGTCCCCTCCTCCTCCCCCTCCCTCGTCCTGCACGGCGTTGTTGTTGCTTGGCTGCTTCCCTCCGGCGCCATTATTCCCTGCCGAATGTGATGGAGGTGGAACGTTACTACTGGCGGCCACTACCGAACCGTGCCGGTTAGTTTGCGGGTTAGTGTGAAGCGAAGACTCCGTCGTTTGCAACTGACTGATGTAGAAAAACTGGTAGCCGAAGAAGACGAACGCCATCAGCAGCACCCCGAGCAGGGTCATCTTGAGCTTCTGCTTGTAGAACGGCTTGTAGTAGATGTTGTCCCGCTTGACCCATGTTTTGCGCATTTTGAATGGGAACTTTTTGCTAAAACTAATTTAGTGGATTTTTTTTAAACGGAGATTTTGCGTTTCCAAATTGACTTCCTGGACAAAGATCTGAGCACTTTAGATTTTGTTCCGTGTTTACATCGTTCGCGTGACGTTTCGCGTTGCTGTCATAGTGGAGGGGGGTGATGATGCCTCATCGACCAAAAACTGTGAGGAAACAACAACTGCAGTACCGTTTCGCTAGTTTGGACATTCTGTTGAATGTTAGTGTTACAAGGGTTTCTAGTCAAAAATTTATCAACGCATTCAAAGTATGTTTACATGGCTGCTAGACGTTTGTTTGAATCAGATTTGCTATCGCTTTCCAGTAAAAGCTTTTTGTCAGTCGACTTCCAGCTGTTTGTTTTCGACTGACCGCCCGATATATTAGTCAACATATTTCGCAGGGCTGTGACAGCTCGAGCTCAATCATTGTTTACATCAGGACACTGATGACGAGAAGTTCGTCATGTTTGGGTAAAATTATGTATTTTTCACTGAGCCTTGACTTCTAAAATCTGGAGCAACACGAGAAAAGGGCGGTTAAGCAGTTTGAACTATTTTGCTATTTCGACGCCAACATTTCAAAAAGCATCATGTACAAACCATGCGTTTTGAGAAAAACGCATTTGAATGTTGAGCACCCATTTTCAATTCCCATTTTAATATAAAAGCAAAATAAGATGATCTAATAATAACAAACGATGAAAAACGTTGCTTTTATTGATACTTAATCATCCAAATTCAATAAAACATCATTTAATTTTATTTGAGTAAAACAAACATAACTTCTTTTGAAATCACCAACGTCTATATCACGTGATACCCTGCTGTCATTGAGGGGGACGCCTTGTTATGATTCGTTTTTCTTCGCCGAATGTACATGGCGCTTTTTTCATGATGATTTTTTTTCGTCACGAGGTTCATGTAGTCTTTTGTTTGACAGGTTGACATGGCTATATAAACAGGGACTGCTGATGGCAGAGATTTTGTTTATGTTACTTTATTTAAAATCATGATTAAACAGACTTTACTGAAGTAACTTTTGCTCATTTTTGGTGGAGAGGTAGCATATTAGGAGTACTTTCAGAATATGCAATAACCCAGAAAGTGTCAACACGCAGAAAAAAGAATTATCAATTCGATAAGTTTCTGCCATCATTTCGATAAATTAAATTATCGGTTGGCAACCAATAATTTATTTTATCAAATTTGATAATTTTTCTTATCAGTTTAATAAACAATGTGTATCAATTTGACAAAATATATTATCGCTTTATAAACGTCATTTGAGAAACGTCAAAAGCAAAATTTATCATTTCGACAAAAATATTTATCATTTCGATAAATGAGTTTATAGAAAAGATAAAGTATTTTATCAAATTGAAAATGTTATTTATCTTCCTTCCACTGCTAGTTCTTCGTATATAAAATAAAACCAAACAAAATATATGCTGCTTTTTAAACTTTATTTTGTTACAAAATTGTAATACCATAAGAAGATAATCCTACTCGGTGAATGGTCCATCGGTTGCTGCCATTTGTGACAGAGGTTTGGACTCTCCAGGTTGTAGATGTGCATCCGTGGTGGGCCATCGGGTCGAAACTCCACCTCGGAGGATTCTCTCGATACTGGGTGCGTTGTGTTACAAGGACGAAGACGTCGAAAAGCGGCTTGACGGTGTCCTGATTTCTGGTAGGGTTTGGTTCAGGAAACACGCAACTGAAAAGAAGCACGTTTAGCACGACCAACTAGAAATCCAACTTTTATTTTAAAACTCACCTATTGAAATTCAGCGCAAATCTGACACTATCCTTCACCGGTTCCATTGGCAACGTCAGCCAGCCTCTTCTTCCTGGGTGCCAGATTCTTCGGTTTCCCTTTTTTCTTAGGCTCCGGTTCTGGTTCTTCCAGAAAACTGCAGTTGCTTTTCCAATATGGCCAGCATGGGTGCGTCTCTTCAGTTGCGGAAGCAGCAGGACTCGCCATTGCGGACTTGATCATTGTGACCGTGAGTTTGGAGGATTCCAATTTCTCCGGTGAAACCACGACAGTAGGAAGAGAGGGACGGTGGTTCCTCAACTTCTTTAAGCACGTTGACCTTTACACACAGTTGGACTCGACCGACAGACGACCTTTATTTTGTAAGCTGGCCAAATCCTCCGGGTACAACGTCTTTAAAGAAACTTGTTCGTTTCCTCACTCATTTTGGTTTGTTTGTTTATGTTTCAAATGACAGGCAAAAACGTGCATACGGAAAAAAAAAATCTAGCAATAATGCTATTTATCAAAATGATAAAGAAGATTGTCGTTTCGATACGTAAAGTTTATCAAAACGATAATTCAACGTTATCAGAACAATAATCAAAAGTAATGATATTTATCAATTTGATAAGGCAGTATTTATCTGCGTGAAAATGTACAAGATGCCTTTTGAAATGTTACCGTCGATTTCTCAAGCTTAAGGTAATTATTTCTTATAATTCAAAGTGGGAAACAATAGCTGGCCTTCCCAGCTATCGTTTAACGTAATAGGTTTTGAAAAAAAGTTGCATATTGCCTGGGAAGTAGCAAAATAGTTTCACCTGCAAAATGCTTATGCGCCCTTTTCAAATGTTGCTCCAGAAATGAGGCTTTCTAGGCCCAGTGAAAAAAAAAATAATTTAACCCAAAAATGACAAACTTCTCGTTGGTAAATTTCAGACTAGAAAAAGCCCTATATCTAAACTCAAAGAATTCAAAACTTAAAAATTATAAAATTTCCAAAGTTTAAAAAATTGGTGATTCAAAATATTCAAAAAATCTGAAATTTAAAAAATTGTAAGACTTACAAATTCAAAAATTCCCAAATAAAAAAAATCTAAAATTCAAAATTTGGAAAGTTTAGAACATCAAAATTAATGTATTCAAAAATTGTACAATTCATTGAAGGATTTTAAAATTGAAAAAAATAATTCTGGAGCTTTAAAACTTCAGAATCTTTGAGTTTAAGATTTTTTAAATAATATAATTTCCGTATTTCATTGTTTTTTTCATTGCAGTTTGTTCAATTCCTAAATTTTTGGGCTCTTTATTTTTCTTAATTTTTCAATTTTATTTTTTTTAAGAATTTGGATTTTTGAATATTTTAATCTTTTTATTTTATTCTAACGAGAACTTCATACTGTACTTATAGCTAAAGCTAAGTATGCAGATAGGAAGGAACGCTGTCAAGAAATGTTGCGCATTCTCTTCGTGACTCTTTTGATTTTTCATGTCCCCGTGTAATGAAGTTATGAAATTACGAAGTTATGAAATTAGAAAATTATAAAGTAATGTTTTGAAAGTTTTTCATAAATTCTTAAAATACTCAATTATTAAAATTCTTAAATTTTAAAATTCTTGAATTCTTAAATTCCTAAATTTTTAAATTTTAAAATTCTTAAATTCCTAAATTTTTAAGTTCTTATATTCTTAAATTATTAATTTTAAAATTCTTAAAATCTTTAATTCTTAAATTCTTAAATTCTTAAATCCTTAAATTCTTAAATTTTTAAATTCTTAAATTTTTGAATTCTTAAATTCTTCATTTCTTAAATTCTTAAATTATTAAATTATTAAATTATTAAATTCTTAAATTCTTAAATTCTTAAGTTCTTAAGTTCTTAAATTCTTAAATTCCTATATTCTTGAATTCTTAAATTCTGAAAATTCCTTAATTTTCAATTATTGAATTAATAAATTCTTAATTTTTAAAATTTGTAATTTTTTTTTAATTCTGAATTTTGTTTTTTTTTTAATTTTTGAATTTTAATATTTTTATTTCGAAATCTTTAAATTATAAAATTCTTTAATTTTTATATTTCTAAATTTTTAAATTTCTAAATTTATTTTTTTTGGATTGGGTCCTAAAATGAAGCTTAGATTGCTGATATTATTGTTTACAGCGATAAAGCTTATTTTTCTGAGTACAATGACCCTTTGTACGACCACAAAGAGTTTAAAATGGATTTTTAAATCAAATTTGAAAAATTTAACTCGCGGCCCTTCTTGACAAAAAAAGTTCCTATTTGACAGCTCGTTCCAAGGGAACCATAGTTGGTCCATCGAAAAAAAATTGTCTTGTCATTATTTTTTTGCATTAAAATGAAAAAAGTGATCAGAAATGGTTTTTGATCGTGTTTTTTACCGCTGTACATAAAAATTGACATATGGCCTTAGTACCCAATTCTTAGATTTTAAAATACATGAATTCTTAATTTTTTATTCTAGAATTTTTATTTTTTGAATTTGTTTAAAAATAGAATTTTTTAATATTAGAATTCCGGGGTTTTTGTTAATTTGATTTTTAAAACTTTTGAAATTTTGACTTGTAATTTTTGAAATTTTTATCCTTTTTTAATTTATGAATACTTTGATATTGCTTTGATATTCAAATTATTATTCAATTCTGCATATTTATTATTTTGAATTTTCAAATTTCAGATATTATAAAATGTTGAAATTTCCTTCATTATTATTTTGTTATTTGAAATTTCAAAAATGTTTGTTTTTCCGTATTTTTTATTTTTGAATAATTTTTTATCGTTGAATTTTAAAATTTCAGATTATTATTGAATTTTTCAGTAAGAAAATAGATATTTTTATGATTATTGTCCTGTTTATTTTCACTCTGGTTTACCTTCATATTGGTTCCTCCAGTGTGGATCGATCGGACAGCGCAGTGGACTCATAATCCAGAAGTTGCTGGTTGATACTAGCAATAGTTGGCGACACGATTGCCGACAACTATAAAGACAACTTTTTTTTCTAACTCCATTTCGACCAAAAAACTAATGATTATTATATCGATTACAAAAATTTTGAAACGTTTGTAATTATCAGTCGCATTCAAAAAGGAAAATTCCAATTCTTTGTTTATTTCTCCACCGTATAGCGCACCCGACTCGGCACCCGATCTTGATTCCTCGGCCGGTGAGCTTTTAGATATAGCGGTCACCTTGGCATTGTTGGCCAGAGTTGGCAGACGTGTGAAGAGGTCCTTGTTCGGGATTAGATAAGGTGAAGCTTTCTCCGTTCCACGATCACACCGTTTTTCGCCAGTTTTGTTTTTGGTTTTGCGTGTTGCAGTTACACTGCAGAGCCCTTCTCAAACACGGACGAGAACTTCAACTGCTTACCATGCACAATTTTCGTAACTCGCAACATTTTCCACTTTACTGGATTGAAATCGCATCAGAAATCAGAGCCCTTTGGAGTTCTTCGTCAAAAATTAACATTGTCTTAACGTTTTGATGATAAATTTTCATCGACATCAGTTTTGAGCTGGCTTAACCTATTGACTGCGTGGAACGTTCGGATTCGGTCGGTACTGCCGATTGTTGGTAACCCTGGGGTATACACTTTATCGTTTGTGAGATAAAGTAACAAGCTTAAGTTGCCGTTTGCCATGGCCTTTTCGTAAACTACGTCGACGGCTTCTGGGATGACCTCGCCCAAATAAGACCCACGTTGGAAGGAGACGGCGTCATAGACCAGCTTGGAAATGAGTTGATTTGGCATCAGAGTGCTGTGTGATTGCTTTGCTTCAGCCTAATCACCTACCTTGTGAGACTTTATAGGTTTCTTGAAGCTGTCCTTCCTTGTAGCACCCTGAAACAAATTTGTCAGTCACATCTGTGTTTGGGAAGCACTCTTTCGGTGGCCAATGAGACTATTTAGGCTCACAAAAAATGAGAACATTTCGAAGTAAAAGACACAATTTTCTTTTCTTAAATTCATTTATTTCACTGCGTCAAACCTAGTTTTCTTATCGATGCCTAAATTAACTAGATATAAAACCTTCTTTTATGACAACCAGAAACAAATTGTATTAATTGTGTGTGGGAGAGAACTGAAAAATAGGTGAATAATCGGGTCTAATCATATTTGAGCTCGAGTCGATACACCGTCCAACAAAAAAAAATTGTAAGCTACACTCGGTGTGTTTATTCAATTTGATTAGAAACTCAAAATAACGCATGAGTAAAACAAACCTAAAAGTATATTTGCGACCTTTTACGACGTCAAGCAAAACGAAACTGAATCGGATTTTCAAATAAGTATTTCTGTGTTTTTGTTTTGTTTGTTCCCTCTTTGAACCCCGTCTCAATTTATTTAATACCCCCGCAATTCGTATCAAAGCACAGATCTTCAACTTTTGTTTTCTCTCTCTTTCTCAGATTGATGCACTGTCTTCTCCAAAAAGTTGATTTATTTCTTCTAAGCACGGCTCCCAAAATGCCTCCTCTTCCTGACCCCGCTTTCCACCTTCCACCACGAATTAGATCAACTTCTTGGCGATAAAGTACCTTCTCAGGTAGAGCACCTGCCACGTGGCCAGCCCCAGCAGGCAGCACATGCTGAAGATGCTGAAGAACAGCACGCGGCTGTTGGTGCTCTCTGTTGAAACGAGAAAAAAAAAGAATTATTTATTGAAACGAAAAAAAAGATGATTTTTCTTACCATTGGTGTCGCGCATCTCCTCCTCGCGCTTTCGCATCAGCGCAAAGTCCTGCACGATGGCATCCGAGAGATCCTCCAGGCGCTTCAGGTCCACCTCGAGCGGTTTGAGCTTGGCCGCCTCACCGATCTGGAACAACAAAAAAAAATAATTGTTAAAATATTGAACAAAAAAAACCTTCGAGCTAATTTCGACTAGCGTACAAAACTGGAGAGGAGCACACTTTTGTTAGTGGGAAACAAAAAAAACTCGAAATTAAAGCTAAACTTTTTAATTCAGTCACGAATGCTTTCTTTTTGTTTTTGCTAATATTTATAAAATAGTGAAAAAATAAAATAATAATCTGCGTTCTGAGATTGAAAAATTTAAATTATTATTAAACTCCTTTGTATGTTCGTCGCATCTCTCTCTCTCTCTCTCTCTCTCTCTCTCTCTCTCTCTGTCTTCCTTGTGTTTACTGCGTGGTGACAGAAGTCATTTGAATGCGATCACGCGAGAGATGATCGGAATCTCGGTAGAATGTCAAACGTATAAAAAATTTAAATAGCAAGCCATAGTCTCAACATTGCCTCTCACCCAATCGGCCTGGGTTCGATCCCAGACGGTCCCGGTGGCATTTTTCGAGACGAGATTTGTCTGATCACGCCTTCCGTCGGACGGGAAGTAAATGTTGGCCCCGGACTAACCTAAAAAGGTTAGGTCGTTAGCTCATTCCAGGTGTAGGAGTCGTCTCCCTGGGTCCTGCCTCGGTGGAGTCGCTGGTAGGCAGTTGGACTAACAATCCAAAGATCTTCAGTTCGAATCCCGGGGTGGATGGAAGCTAAGGTGTAAAAAGAGGTTTGCAATTGCCTCAACAATCAAGCCTTCGAACACCTAGTTTCGAGTAGGAATCTCGCAATCGAGAACGCCAAGGCAATGCTGTAGAGCGAATAATTTGATTTTGATTTTTGAGTCTCAACATTTGAATGCAAAAAGTGTTTCAAAATGCATTTTACACTAGTTCAGATGTTTAGCCATCATTAGTTTTCAAAAAATATAAGAAACAAAAATTTTAGCAAAAAAAAACTTTTTACGATACTAAACATCGATAATTCAAAAATTCATATTTTTTTAAATCAACCCAAATATGCTCATAATGATTCTTAACGCAGGGAATGCAATTTAATTTGCAGGGTTGTTACGGGAAAGTCGAAAAAAAATCCGCGCCAAATCCGCTCCGACCTAAAACCCAATCGCGACCAACATTCAAGAAATATCAATTTTTAAAGGAAAAAAAGTAATACAGATTTTTTTTTGATAACAAACAAACTCGTTTTATGTTTAAAGGCTCCAAAGGAATGGATGCAAAAAATCCTTTTTTCCGATGAATATTTTTTTTTTTTGCAAACTAGAGGGACTTTTAAACAACAATTTTTTTTTATTTAACTTTAAAAACATAAGCTAAGAAAGCCAAAATCTAAAATTTTGATAACATTATATTTTGAATTACGAAAGTCTAAAAGTTCAAAATCTATGAATTCAAATACAGTTTGTATTCCAAAATCTCGCTAAAATTTCACTCCAAAAGAAATATCATTTCCAATATTTAAAATATTTTTTTCTCAAAATTTCAAAATCTCTCACCTAAAATATGGCTTCAAAAAATTTGGCATTTAGAATTTAAAGAAATTAATAATTTTTAAATTATTCCAGATTTGAGATTTTTTTAATTTTCAAATTTTGACATTTTAAATTTTATTTTTTTTTAATTTTTGATTTTCTAGTTTTGAATTACAGATTTTTAAAATTCTGAATTTAGAAATTTCGAATTCTAAAAATTACAATTTTAGAAGCTTCGAAATTTTTTGAATCATTTTTTTCAATATTTTTGGAATAAAAAAAACTATTAAAATAAAAAAATGAATTTTTAATTTTGGAGCATTAATTTTTTGAATGTTCTAATCTTTTTTATTTTGCGCCAAGAATATTTAAATTTAGAAAAAATATATCTAAGGGTTAAATCCCATCTAAAATTCAAAGGCGGGACCCGCAGACAAAAAAATTAAAGAAAATTTCATTTGATTAGACTTCTATTTCCATTAAAATTTTGAAGTTTTTTTTTGTCCCCTGATTTTTTGAGTTGATAAAATAAAAAATTAAATTGAAAAATATTTGGCCTAAAAAATAAAAATTGGCAATTGACAAATTCAGAAATGCAACTCGATTATCCAAAGTTTCGATTATCCGAAGGTTTGTATTTTTTTGTTTTTTTTTTCTTTTTCTTGTTTTAAACATCAAATTCGAGTTCAGCGACTCCACTTTAGTCAAATTTGAATCGTTGATTGCTTATTAAATAATAAAATGCGAGGCCTTCGGATAATCGAGTCTGGACTGTATATAAAAAATAAAAAAACAAAACCTAAAAAGTAAGAAATGTAAAAAAATAACTTAATGCTTTAAAAATTTAGATATTAATGAATTTAATTGTAGAAATAAAAAAAACTTATTTAAAATTTCAAAAACAAAACAAAACAAGAAATCAAAGAAAAGATAAAAAAACGGAAAAAATATAAAAATTGTTTGTAGTTCTTGATGTAAAATTAACAAAAAAATCACAGAAAATATAATTTGAAAAAACTTAAAAAATCACAAACTTAAAAAAAATAAAATTGAAAAAAATATAGGTACATAAAAAATCTAGGGATTTGGAAAAAAGAACAGTTCGTACTCGATTATCAAAATTTCCGAAGTGCTCATTAAAATTTCACGAAACCTAAAATATGACTTCAAATATGCTCCAAAATTATATGATTTTCTGATGATTTGAGATGGCGGCAGTTAAGTATTGAAGAATCTAACAATATAACATTTTTAAAATGATTTTTTTTAGAATTTAATAATCTAAGTATTTTGATATTTAATTATGACAAAATTTAAGAAATTAAAATTGAAGGATTTAAACATTTAGGAACCTAAAAATTCAAGAATTGAACCAATGAAAAATTCAAGAATTTCAGAATTAAGAATTGAAGAGAGATTAAATTCTTGATTTTTTAAAGGAACTTTTGAATTTTGAAATTAAAAGTTTAGGGAATCTTAAAATTTAAAGAAAATGAAAATGTATAAAGCCAAAACATAAAAAAAAAACAGAATTAAAAACTAGGGATGTCAAATTTAAAACAATCTTGTACATGATTATCCGATGAATGAAGATTTTTTTTTCTTTCTCAAAATTTGGGTTTCTAACCTAAAATATAACTTAAAATTGACAAGAAAAAGAAAGAAAATTAAATTTTGGAAAATCTTAAGAGATATCAAAAAATGGCGTTAAATGTGTCGGATCTTTGTCAAGTGTGAGAATGATATGTAAAATTTTATGACAAACAACTTTGTCGAAGACCGCAAAACGATCCGAGGTTAACCCGGACGAGTTATGAGCTATTTAAAGAAGACGTTTTTGTATTAAACAAATGAAATTTTGACATTGAAATTCTGCAATGTTTAAGCTTATTGTTACGAACGAAATGATTTTTAGTAATGACAAATAAAACAGATGTAAATTTTGTTAAATGAATGAATTAAACTGCAAGATTGTGACTTATTTCTAGATAAGGTCAAACTTGCATCTTGAAACACGAAAAAAAAAAGCCACAAGCTAAAACTAGAAAACTGATTTCATAAAAACACAGAAAAACGTGGCTTTTGTTGGGGGAAAACGAAAAACTTACAGCACTCATAAACTGCTATCGAATCGAAAAACACGCCCGATAGCGCCAGAGTTTAAATGTACAACATCATTTCGTTTTTTATCAAATTTCGATAAGAAAGTAGAGAAAGGAAACAGAACCAATAATTAGACGGAAATGTTTTTGGCCCTTTCCAGCGCCCCTCCTCCGCACTTACCCCTTCGTAACTCTTGGTCTCGATGCCCTTCTTGATGTCGAGGGACACTTCCTGGTTCACGCCGCGGTGCGCTGCAACGAAAGAGCAATTTTATGCAACGATTTTTTTTGACAAATTTCACAACTTTGCAAACTTACTCGGCGGAACCTGCGAGATGAAGCAAATCTCGAACGTGTCGTACATTTCGCTGGTGAAGGTGAACTTGCCCTTGCTGATGTCCTCCTTCTGGGACATGATGTGGCCCTTGCTGTCCCGCACCTGAAAGCAAATCCGGATCATTAACTAATTGCCCTTTAAAAGGAAGGGGAAATCCGAAAACGTACCACGTAGTTAATCTTCTGGCCGGGCGCGCCCGTCACCTCGTACTCGCCGGCCACGATCTGGTTGCCCTGCATGTCGTCCTTGAGGCATTTCTGCGTGTTCGGTTCCAGCCCAAACATGATGGCCTGGGCCGTCTGGAACAGTGCGGTGGCGCCGACCAGCGCCAGCAAAACAACCCCGAAGCGATCCATTGCTCAACTCTGGGAACACTCGGCGCGGCGAATCTACTACACACCCGGGGGGAAAGACGGTTCTGGGTGCGCGCGCGTTTCGGGACACGGAAGAAATTGGAAAGTTTTCTGTGGACGCGATTCCGGAGAGATTTTTTTTTTTGGATGGGAAGTTTGACAGCAAAGCAAAGCGGAGATCGCCGGAGCTGAGCTGGCCGTATTTGACAGGATGGCTGCGGCGCGTGAGTGAGTGACGGATTGAGCGCGGAAGGAACTCAGCGCGCTGCGAGGGAGTGGCTGGTGAGTTGTTTTGAAGAGGGCGATGGGGGTGATCAAGAGAAAAAAATGTGATATTTATTTCTAAATATTTTTTGTTATTTAATATTCTTTAAAATAAAAATTAGGACAACAAGGCAAATTATAAAAACATTTATATTGAGTACTGAAACTCACGTTCAAAATCAATCAGTTTTCGTCAAACCTGTCAGATTTGAGTGTATTTCACTCATATCTGGGTGAATTTGAATCGATTTTTGATAATTTCAGAGTGAAATTCACTCGAATTTGACAGATGATTCCTTTACTCATTTCTGAGTAGGCTCTGTTTCGACGATAACTGAGTGATTTTGACTAAGATTTTGAACTTTCGTGCAATAAAATATGACAGTTTGGATTAAGCGAGTGTGACGGTGAGATCCGAGGTGAGAACGCTTGTAATTCCTGGGAGAAACAAATAAACTCAAGGGAATGATGGAAAGAGAGGAATCACAAATCCGTATAAATAATTTCAAGATTGTTCAGGTGTAAACCGAAAACGCGATCAAAAATTAAAGTGGAAGAATAAGGCTTTTAACTGCTTATTTAATTGTCGGTGTACAGGACGCCGCACTGTTTAATCATTTTATGGCGTACATTCAATTTTGCAGTCCAAAACCAGTCATTGAATTGAAAAAAATAAAATTCTTTTCCAAATTTTATTTTCTTGATTTGTGTGCACCTACATCGAAGACCAAGATTGTTTACTTTTTGCTCTTTGGTCTGACAGTCTTGGTCTGACAGATTTGGTCTGACAGCTTTATCATGGATTTTGGTCTGGTCTAGGCGAGGGATAGGACACAGCACCTTCCTGAATAAACTATTTTAATTTTCGAGGCGTTAATTTTTTAAATTCATATTTTTTTTATTGGGTCCTAAAATGAAGCTTAGATTGCTTACAACGATAGAGCTTATTTTTCTGAGTACAATGACCCTTTGTACGACCACAAAGAGTTTAAAATGATTTTTTAGTCAATTTTGAAAAGTTAACCTCTCGGTCCTCCTTGACAGCTCTTTCCAAGGGGACCATAGTGGATCCATCGAAAAAAGGTTGTCTTGTAAACTTTGTTTTTGCATTAAAATAACAAAAAGTGATCAGAAATTGTTTCTAAGCGTGTTTTTAATCTTTGTACATACTAATTTACATAGGGCTTAGGACCCTATTCTAGTATTCTCATATTCCTAAATTAATGTGTTCTTAAATTCTACAAATTTTCAAATCCTGCTATTCTTGCCATCATTTAAAATTACACAAAATAAGGTTATTTTGGAGCATTTTTTGAGTCACATTCAAGGTTAACCCTCTACAACCCAATCCCGCCTCTAGACGGGCTTCGATCTAAAAAAATCGCCATAAATCATTTTTTCAACCAATTTTTGATCTTTAAAAGCATTCGAAAGAAGAACTCTTGAAATTTTAGAAAATTTTAGGTTTGAAAGTTTGACTTGTTTTATGTGACTTTTCCAATGTTTTTAAAAATGTATTTTTTTAGGGGTCAACTTTAGCAGTGGTTTTTTCTAGCATTTCCTATATTTTAACTAAAAAGAAGTATTTTTTGTAGTGTTCCAGACTATGCCTCTACGTATTTTTTTTACAATTTAAATGATAATGGTCCTTGTTATGGTCCCATTCTAGAGCAGAAAATGTGAAAAACAAGCACAAAATTTAAGAAGAGACGGTAAAAATATGAAAAAAATAGAAAGGCAAAATGTAATGATAGAAGGTGGTAGAATAGGCCAAATACTACCAAAAACAAATATAAACTGAACAAGATAAACACGTATTGAAATACTACAAATAAAACAAGAAAAACATAAAACAAGAGAAGTAAAGTTTTTCGTAGAACAAAAGTTGCTCATAATGATCTTATAAAAACGGAAAAAATAAAAAAAATAAAAGAAAATGGGCAGCAGAGGGTTAAAGAAGAGGTTAGGGGTTAGGGACCTAAATATTGAGAAACAAAAAAAAATTATTCGATTATCCGGAGTGAATTTTTAACGAGGACTTTGGAGTTCGAGTTCGAACTGCGTCTATTTTTTTTTCAAATCCATAGGTCTTATATATTTTCATTAAATAATTTTTAATTGTAATTTTTTTAATTCTTTTTTTTATTTTTAGATTCTTAAGTTTTTGGTTTAATTTTGTTTTGTTTTGAAATTGATTTTTTTTAACTATCTATTTTTTAATTTCATGCTACTTTATTTGTGCCTAAAAAATTGCAAAATTGAAATCACCATTTTCTGATCAAGCCAAAATTTCATAGGGCTGTTTCAACAATTTTGATTTTTGTGGTCCGCAAAGTTTCACCTTTTCGCAAAAAATGTTTAAAAACCTTCATTTTCAAATAACATATCTCTAGAACTACAAGATGTACAAAGTCGAACCAGGACTCATTTTATTGTGCATAGAATCGATCTGCGTCTTCCATTATTTTTTTTAAGGAGCTTCCAGTCTATGTTGCGGAAATTAAGTCTTCCATGCTAAATTTTCACATTGAGAGCATATTTTAAATAAAGTTTTGACATCACCATCGTATTCCTGAGAAAATTTTACAATTGGGTTCAATGTTTTATTTTTAGTTCACACAAGAGTTCTGATCGTGGTTCTGATGTTTGTTTCCTGTTCGTGTTACTGAAAACTGAACTATTACCTATATAAAAAAGTAAATGTTTTTCCTAATTCGTCTATCCGAAGCGAAATTTTTAAAAGGCCTTTCAATAGTCAAGTCATGACTGTATAAATTAATAAATTACTTTCATACAGAATTATTAAATTCCATAAATCTACTTATTTAAGAAGAATTCCTTGATTAGATTAGGTTATTGATTTTTCATTTTTTTTATGCAGTCAGGGTTTAGGATTTTGATACAGCAACTCTAAATAAAATAACAATATTAATATAATTTATCATCGAAATTAATTCAGTTCACATTTTTAACACTTTATTTCACTTCAAATGAAATTATTTTTTTTCTAACCCTAAAAGATCTTGTTCCTATCCTAAACATCAACCACATCCTCCTCCACTTCCAACCGATGAAACTGCAGATGATCGTAGCACTCTTCCGTCCTCCGTTCGGGCAACTCTTCGTAGATGTGGCGCAGCAGTGCCGTTTCCTGCACCTCCGGAGCTGGCGCCTCGTACAGAAACGAATTCGTCCGCGTGGTGATGGTAAACCGTGCCAGCTGATCCTCCTTGGGCAAGCGTCGATAGAAGGGCTCGTGGTGTAGTCGTTTGTAGCGATTGTACACCAGGAGGATGCTGTGCGATACAAACAGTCCCGTTACGACGGTTGCCAGGATGATCTTGAGCTTGGATGGCACGTTGAATGGTTCCACGATGGTCACCGTTGGGTACGTTTGGACTGGGTGGCGTATAATGGTGGGAAGTGTACTGAGCGGGAGGGGTTCGGTTGACGAGGTGGATGTTGAGACCGCCAGATGGACCATGCAAGGGAGGCCACGAACCGTAAGACCGTAGTGAATTTGATGGTACTTGAGCTGAGCGAAGTACTGCGGGTGCTGCTGGATCAGCTGAAGTAACCAAACGCAATCCCAGGGATTGTCGTCAACTATGAGGTCAATCGAAGGAACGAAGAGTTCTGGGATTAGTTCGTGGAGCTGGTTCCCTGAGAGGATAATCTCCTGAAGATGCTCAAAGTGACTCAAGTGAAGAAATTGAAGCCTGTTTTGCTCTAAGTTCAGCTTAACAAGACGTGGACAGTCGAATAACGTCGTATTCGTGAAATGAATTAGATGGTTCAAGCTGAGATCAATGACTCTGACATTTTTAAGTGCAAAAAGCTGCACCGTTGCGTCGGTTAGTTCGTTACTGAACAGGTTCAGCGTTTGTATTTGGTCGTAGTTGCACATTGAGAAACTTTTAAGGTTCGAGCGTTCTATTTGCAAAGTTTTCAGCTGGAAACTGTTGCTAGAGCTGCACAACTTAACAATAGCGTCTTGATTACAGCTTATGTTGACTGCGTTGAAGTATTCTACAGAAGCCGATAGCATAATGATCATTTCGTTAATATCACTAACTGTCGAGTCAACAATGGTTACATTATTGAGCCTTTTCAAACCAGTTGTTTTGAAGGTAATTAATCTACTGTTCACAATTAGTACTTTTTCCAAATTTCTCAAATCGCTAAGCCCTTCTGTATCCATTGATTCAATTTGAACGCTATCGATTTCAAACTTCTTCAGATTGCTTAACCCTTGAAAACTTTTTGTTTCAATCCTTCTAACTGCGCTATCTTTCAAAGTCAATGATTCCAAACTTGCAAACTCCGCAAACGCATCATCAGCAATCCTTTCCAAACAGTAATCAGCCATCACAAGAACTTCCACTTGTTCCGGAAAGTGCAAATACTCCAGACCCAATCCATCCCGACTGACTTCATCACCCTCAAGTCTGTAACGCTTCACATTTCTAAACACGTTCCGTGAGTGCTGATTGAAAATCGGTTTCGCGGCGCAATTAAAGTGTACGGCAAACTCCAGCCCAGCTTCGCCATAATTGACGATCACCTCCAGCTTACAGCGTGACGCGTTTCGTTCACAGTTCCACGTGTCGCCAGGGGTTGTGCGTACCGCATGCGTTGCAGTTATCACAAAGGATATAAAAATGATAATCGACAAGTTCACGGTCGCCCTCGGCATGATTAAGAATAAAAGTCTGCCCAACCGGTGAGTGCCAATTTCCGATCGATACTGATCAGAGCTGGAAGAGAGAGGTGAGGATTAACGATCACTGATGATCACGCACGCGCACTAACCGTCGTTGGTCACGTACGGAATATTTTGGTGCACCAGTTTGGTGGTCGGCGGACATTCACAGAAGCAGTGCAAAAAGGGTACCTTAATTGCAATGAAATAAACAGAGTGATGATGATGGTTTGTTTACATTCAAATTGTGAATAAGCGAGCTTCTTGATTATCATGGAGGAGGAAAAGGATGAATAGAATAGTTTTATTACTGTTCAAATAGGTTTATTAATTTACTGCAAATATTTAACAACCTGGTTGAATTTTACTTCAATCATACTGGAAAGGGTATTCTATTGAATGTCTACATTTTCTGTTTTAAATGACAACTAATAACCTATCAATCAAATTATAAAATAACATCATGGTTGAAGTTTTTAAAAATAGTTTTTGTTAAACAATCGTTTTTTTAAGATGTTTTATTAATAATTTGGAAGTATTCATGGTTGGTTAACACTGCACTAAACCCAAATTATATAGTAATCTTATCTTAAAGCCAAAATCATATAAAAAAAATTATATTTTTTCATCTCAAAGCCCAGTTATGCATCCTCAAACTAAATTTGATGGAAACATTAATTAATTTCGATAAAATGAATGAAAAAAGAACATTAGCCCGGATTGATAATTTTACCCTCGGAAAATTAGTTTCATCTTTGTGAATAACAATATTACCAAATTAATCTCAATTTGAATCCTAAACTGCCGCAAATTGCTAGTTCGTCCCATATGTAATTTCGTCAATTTTGAAGTAGTGATGCAGTTTGGTTCGAAATCATGTAAACAATCAGAAAACCCAATAAAATGTAATACTTTGTTCTAGAAAACCAAAGAAAATCCCCTTTTCGTAAAATTCTAACACGTAGACTTATGGGCGGAACAAATTTGACATGCGTTTTTCTCCACTTGCTGTTTTTACATATGTAAAAAAAAACACGATTAAATACCATTCCTGATAACTCTTTATTTCCTTTTAATGCTAAAAAATAGCTAAATTGCTGAAAAAAAATAATAGCTGACAACGAGCTGTTAAGTATGACCTTTTTTATCAAGAATTCCTCAAGGGCCGCGAAGTTATTTTTTTTTAAATTTATTTAAAATCCAAACAAAGCTTTATCGTTGTAATCCTTTGTTTAAATTTAAGCTTAATTCTAGGACTCAATATTATCTAAATTCATCTCAACAAATTTGCTTCAAATAATCGAATCTGTGATTATTTATTCAAACAACCGATAGCTGAATTTTGACGTTTGAGTACGGACGAACGGACATGACACCAGGAACAAATTTTCTTCAAATTTCTGAAGCAAACTATCACTTGCGCCATTTACATTCGAGTTATCGAAGTAGCATCGCGCGATTACGCATGATTTCTCAAAATGTCTTATGCAATAATTATTTAAAACATTTAGCATTAATATGATGCTAGAAACAGTTTGTTGGCATTAAGTTTGTCGTTATGATTCTATTGCAATTTATCATGGATACTGAAATTGCCGACAAACTGGTAGAAACGGTATTTTTAATATAAATTCATACGACCATATCAAAAAATGCCCATCATCAGATGGGTTTGTTTACGTTTTAAACCACGTGGTGCGAAGATTTTGACATAAGCGATCTCGTCTGCGCAGGTTTTCGCAAAGAAAGAGTAAAAGAAAACCTGCTTCACTTTTTGAAACACCGTGTCATGTCCGTTCGTCCGTGAGTTTGTGTGCGAGCTTCGTCGGAGGATGACAGGATTAAGCCTGCGCATCCTTGGTGAAAAAAAGGAGTGAAAAAGTGAAAAAAAAGAAGAAAATCCAACGAGTTGGTCGGGCGTCGGGGCCAGTTTGTGTGCGAGCTTCGTAGGAGGAGGGAAAAAATAATGAAGTGTTATACAAATGCCATTTATTTACCACTATATACGCGCTGATCCCTGTTTTGCCTGATGGGATTGGAAGTTTAAAGATAGTTCGAGAACCCGTCTGGTTCTTGCTCTATGTTTAGGCGGGGCCAGACAATGCCCAAGGACCTCGGAATTGGGCCGCTAGGATCTCTGCCATTCTGAAATGGGTCATTGGAAGCAGCGCGAGGGCTGTCACCACCTAATACCCGGGACTGAGATATGTTGTATCAGCATAAACCAAGTCTGATACAAACTATACTTTCCCATAATTTCGCTGCCGGCCAGCGGGTATTGGATTGGACCACACACACACACACACACCGTGTCATGTCCGTTCGTCCGTGGTAATACTTGATATATTTTGAAAATCCTCAAACAAATCAAATAGTTTAAAAATTAATGGATTTTAAAAGATTACAATTTCGAGCACATTAAAAAATTACTACTGCAAAATATTAGTTTTGATACTGGTTTGATTTGAACTTTTAAAAATTATTGAGATGTTTAAAATCTGACAAGATTTTAAATTTATTTTAATCAAATGGTTTGTGGTCTTTCTTTTTTAACAGTCCGTTCTATGCTTGGTTCTCTGAAATGGCTTCTCCAAACAAAGCTGACATATTTTTATTTTTCGATACCTGTTCATTAAAAAATATCTTTCATAGATCTCTGGCAAGCCATAAATCGATGTAAACTAATATAACTAAACTGGTTTTTTTATTTCTCTTGAAGTTGACGAGCATTCGAGCTGATTATTGTGCGTTTTGCTGAAAAAGTAAATTTTTGAACATTTTAAATAAAAGCAAAGAAAAAAAACATTTCGTATCAAATTGGGTCCTAAAATGAAGCTTAGATTGCTGATATTATTGTTTACAGCGATAAAGCTTATTTTTCTAAGTACAATGACCCTTTGTACGACCACAAAGACGTTAAAATGGATTTTTAAATCAATTTTGAAAAATTAACCTCGCGGTCCTTCTTGACAGAAAAGCTCCTGCTTGACAGCTCGTTCCAAGGGGACCATAGTTGATCCATCGAAAAAATGTTGTCTTGTCAAACAAATTTTTAGCATTAAAATGAAAAAAAGTGATCAGAAATGGTTTTTAATCGTGTTTTTTACCGTAGTACATAAAAATTGACATAGGGCTTTAGTACCCAATTATCAAAAAATTTCAGAAATAACTGTGGTTCAGCAGCAGATTTTAATGTAAATATCATCAGGAAAATTCGTATCATCACTATAATTAAAAATAATTAGCTTCGCAGCTTTTCTTTACAGAAAGTTTTTTCTTTATTTGGTAATATTTTTGTCCCTGTTTTTTGTCTAATTTTGCATTTAAAAAACATAAGAATCTAGGATACTATTAAAAATGTCATGCATGCATGCTCTTTAAAAAAAAACGGTCCAATAAACAAAATATTGATTTTCTGCTTTTTGGGTGTTTTTGAATACCCCTGATTCAAGGTGGTTTTAAAACACCCAGTAAGCAGAAAATCCAAATTTTGTTTATAGGACCTTTTAAAAACAAAACTCGAAATCTTATGGTTTCAAAAATTATCCCCTCAAATTTTTAAATCATTTCAGTACGCCACTGTCCGACCCCCCAAAAACTCTCTATTCAAATGCCACTCACAACTTGCACGCAAGTTCGGTGAGCGCCCCCTCCCACGCACGCAGCCACTTTCGCACGTCAAACGTCGAAACGTCACAACAAACTGAAAGGAAGAAAGAAGGAAAAAAATATCCACGCAAAAAAATCAGATTCTTCAGTCGAAGATGCGAACAAGTTGCTCTCCTCCTCCGCGACGATCGGTTCGGTCAGGTCGTGCCTCGCTAGTACTGGCAGCAGCACGGGGTTAGTTTATTATTAAAACCGCGTTTTAGTTCGTCGTGGATCGCGGAAATTCGTGGCGTAGTTCCGGGAGAGCTTTCCTCGCGGAGGAATTCCGCGGAGCGAGAACCAGATTCAGCAGCGGGAGTCTCTTGGAAGTTGATTCCAACTGGCCTGGGAAAAGAATTTCATCGCAAATTCTGAGCAAAGATTGAAGATTGAAGGAAGTCGGAACGGGAAACCTCAAGAAGAAATAAAATAAAATAAAAAAAAAAACGGTGTGTCTTCAGGTGCCATCGCGCTGCTCCGTCGGTCGTCGTCATCACCGTAATAATTCGTCATTGGAATCTAAAATTCATCATCGTCATCATCATCAGCAGCAGCAGCGTAGCAGAAGGAAGAATTTCTTGTTTACGAAGAAGAGTTTGAGTGAAAACAGGAGAAAAAAATAAATTTTAGGCTTCTTCTGAAGAAGAAAGAAAGAAAAAAACGGGTTTCAAGTGTATGTTAAATCATTATTAGTAGTGAAAATAAGTTTATAAAATTGTTGAAAGAATAGTGGCTAAATTATAAGTATCGCTTGAAACAAGAAAGTAGCAAAGTGCCAGTGTGAAAATTGTGTAAAATTAAGGAAAATCGTGAAAAGGAAACAGAAAAGTTTAGTGTCTAAATTTCTAAGTGAATATGACCAGAAGCTGCTGCAAGCAGCAGCATGATTGAACCATGCTGAAGGAATTGACCGGAGAAAGTTTATAAAAGGTTGGTTCAATAAAGTAGGATTGAATATCCTGTTTATGTTTTTTTTTTAAATTGAGTCATTTTAGAACAGACAATTTTTTTCCAATATAAGCAAATCTTTAACGATTAAAGGTTTATTAACAAATAAATAAAAACATAATAAAAAGTTCAAAAAAGCTATTTTTTTTATCAATCTGAGGATATAATAAGAAATTCAAAATTAGACGAATTTTACTTTAAATTTCTTATTATGACTTCATTATTTGAAACCAAGACAGTTTCTTATTTTTAAAAATCAAAATAAGAAATACTAAGTAATAACACTAAATTAGAAATTCAAAAAACCAAAGCAAATTGAATTCAAAATTAATAACAGACATTAAGTACCAAATACCAAAATAAAATAAAATAAAAACTAAATATAAATGAAAAAAGGTCATTTGATCAGCTTTTGTGTCTATTTATAGTTCTTGTTTTTATTGTTACTTTCAAGCTTGTTCTATAACCTCCATTTATTATATTTTGCATTCTTAGTTTACATAAAAATTTGTAAAAATACGATACATAGTTCAATTATATTTATTTTACGAATATTTGCGAAACGAAAATATATCTAATGAAAAATTAACTGAAAAAATAAGAAACTCAAATCAAAATCAAAATATTGAACAAAAAAAAAGAAAATAACAAAAAAAAAAAAATCAAAGATAACTGATAACTAATTATGCTTTTAATTTGGAGTAAGGAGTTTTGAAATTTAAATAACATAAGACTTATTTCACATTGTACTTTTTCATTCTTCAGACTTAATATCATGCAATTTCGAATCTTCCTTCTCTTACTTTCTTGAAATCTTTTATTTCATAAAAACACCTATTCTATTTTCTAGGTAGAGGGTTATTTTATAAAATTATTGATATTTACTATATTTAATCGTCAAAAAAAAAAAATCAATCAACACTATATGTAACACAAACACCATCTACATAACACTTATACAACTAAAAACAGGAGCGTTTGGTACGGTATGTCCACGCATCCTTCCTCTCCCATGTAGATTCTGTGGAATGTGATCCATTCACAGAATCCTCTCTGCGGTAAACACAACGCAGTAGGGCTGGCCGCTTTAATTTTTGTAATACATTTTCGAGTGTTCTCGGATGTACTGCAATTATTGATACTGACATGAAACATGCTTGGGGCGTAATCTTATCACAAGACTTTTCAGCATGCTTTCATCGGACTGACTGCGTTTGTGTTAGATTAGATTAGATTAGATTGTAATTTAAATAACAATAAAATGGGTGCGGGACATTTCGCCGAATTAAAAACAAAAGAAAAAAAGAAAAAGGATAAAAAAGTACTAAAAAAGGATTTGAGAATACTTCTGTGAGTATTTGCATTCTTTCAAACATGAATCGTTCTTTTTTAAATTCGGCGAAATGTCCATTCGGCGAAATATCCATTCGGCGAAACGTACCAGACCCCAATAAAATAAATTACAAGTTTAAAATAACACATTGAAAAACACAGAGGCGACTCGTGCCCAAATGAAGTACCTGTTCAATGTTAAAAAATGTTTTTAAAGCTTTTTTCTTTCCAATGCACAGTGGTCCGAAACCGAAATCTAGCGTGACAAAATTGATAGCGGCCACACGTTAAGATATAAAAAATGATCTAGTGGTTGTAAAAGAAGAAACAAGTTTTTACTGAAATATTTCAGGAATAAATTTAATTATTTTGTTGATTCCTGAAATATTTCAGTAAAAACTTGTTTCTTCTTTTACAACCACTAGATCATTTTGTACATTTTTGAGCCCTTCTAGACAATTGTAGAGCTTGTCGAATTTTGGCCAATTCTATCAAAAGTTATGGGCAAAAAACGATTTAAAAATGCTCATTTTCAAATTAAGATTAAATGAGTTAAACAAAAAAGACCTCCGAGATATTTTCAGCAAATGTACTCTAGAATGTGTACTTTCAGATGCTTCTAAGAGCGAGGTCAAACTCCACCACCTTTTCGAGTTATTCACATTTCAAAATGGCGTCTTTTTCGTCGTATTTTGGCTATAACTTTCGTTTAAAAGGTCCGATTTTCGCTCTCTTGGAAGATAAATGTGTGTTTTGATAAGCTCTTCAAATGTCTAGAAGACACCAACTCGCTACGACATAAGCCTGAGTTGATAAATTCAAAAAACTCATTTTTTCATAAACACCTAAACCTAAATTACAAAAATGGCTCTAGAAACTTCCCGTTTGAAGATAGAGCTTTGGGCCCTTCAGCAAAGTTGCTCAGAATGGTGTTCCCTACAACTTTTCTGAAGACACCAAAGCGCTATCTCGTCATCTCGCAAAAATAAAAATTCTGAACCACCCTAAAATTTGGACCACCCTAATGTCCACCATACCAAAAGATGCCCCTATTGACCCTGATCATTTGTCCCGAAGACACCAAAGCTCTAAATCTTAACGTGTGGCCGCTATCAATTTTGTCACGCTAGATTTCGGTTTCGGACCACTGTGCAATGGCTTTTATTTTTACGCTTTATTATTTTTATACTATTATAATTTTCTGATTATGCAAATAATTAATTAAAATTATGATTTAGACTTTTTTTTATTTCGTTAAAATGTATTTTTAAGACTTAATCATTATCGTGGGGAATGTGGAAAAATAGAGTAATCGCTCTGCCATCCTTATCGAAATTCAAGGGAAGTTATTGAATATTATACTGAATTTAAAAACTATTCATCAGGATGTTAGAAAAAAATACCACATCCTTAACAAAAGAAAACTGTTTGTTGGGCTTTTTTAAACCCAACTAATATTGAGCTAACTTGGTTACTATTTAAAAATAAAATTGACATTTTACTCTATACTTTTTAGAACCAGGTCGTATCGCTTTTGATCCTTTGTCAAATGTTTAGAAAATTGAATTGAAGGGCTTTTGATGTTAAAAACATAGCTATATTGACATTAATCCGAGATAATTAAAATATTTGTTTTTTGCATCAGTGAAAAAAAGTTTTCAGAACAAATTCATGCTACAATATATGGATAATAATATATTCAACTAGAGTGAACCGGGACTACAGTCTGAATAAAAACAGTCGTTTGTAGAGCATTTAATGGCATCAAATCTTAAACCGCTTTAAATAGAACCATCCGAAAAATAAAATAAGGATCATGGTTGAATCTACTGTCATAATTCTTCTCATGTGTCCCGATTCTGGAAAAAGCACAGTACTTTTTTGTTTCAATTGTTTCAATTCAATCTATCAATCATACTATCTTAACTTAACATTACATCACATTCCAGTAGAGCAAGAATCCACTACACTGAAATAAAAAAAAGTACCAAAGTAACCAAGAAGATCGAAGAGGTTCAACGCGAGCAGTTGAACATTCCAGTTTTGAAACAAGCCATCACCAGTCTGCGCAAAACAGCCTGATGCCTAAAAGTGCGCCAAATATAGAGCAATATCTGTGGTGCTCTCGCGTTCTCTCGTTTATTCATGCTCTCAACGTGCTGTCAACGCGCTGGCTTGTTTACTTTTTGCATGCAGCTCTCTGGAGAGCTGAGCGAGCTAAGTCGGCTGGGGCCTGGGGGTGGCATTTCGCTCCCTCCCAAAAATGCTGTCAGTTCACGCTCTCAGATTGAACCTGATTCACCAACACATCGATACTGCCGCTGTGTATGAATAGGAAGCTCTTTACATGTGTTGATTTTTTTCTGTATGGAGATTTTTTCCCCGACGTTCAAAGGGTCGGTGTTGAACGCGACGAGCATTTGCGCGTGGCCCGCTAGGCTGGCTCGCTTTAGTATTGGTGGGTTGTAAAGAGAGGTAAAGAGTAAAGGGTGGCGGGCCAGTCGAGATGGATCACAAACGGCCTTAGACTGACACCGCAAAGGAAAAAAAGGGTGGCGGGCCAAAGCATTTTCGGTGCATGCAGCGCTGCTGAACATAGGGCGTTGAATTTGTCAACGTATATTCAAACAAAAATTGTAATAAACAATTATTGTATGTTGCTGGTTTAAAAAGCACCGTGGTACTTAAATAAAAAAATTATCCGCATGAAATCGGCTACCTGTTCAATGAACAGGTTGAACAGGTGGACGAGTCGCCTCTGGAAAAACATGTTAAGATGTCGTCGGGACGATAACGATAATCTATCGTTATCGCTATTTTGGTTATTTTATCGACGATAATCTTATCGCCGATGAGTCATTTTTAAAAACTTTATAAAATCGACACAACTCAACCAAATTATGTTAAATTTTCAATGCTTTCGCATTCTACATTTTTTGATAATGTAGTAAGTTTCAATGTATAAATACTCAAACTTTTCTCAAAATACCGTATCTTTTCGAAAGTACTCAAATTTTCATAATTTGTAATATGGGTATCAAATGAAACCAAATTTTGTAAGCTTTTCACTTTTTATAGCTTGTTTTTTTTAAAGAATACTAAAGTTTTCACAAAATACCGTATTTTTTTGAAAATACTTCAATTTTGAAAATTCGCAATATGAAGCGACATGTTGTTTTCATCTCACTAAACTTTTTTTTGAAAATACTAAAATTTTAACAAAATACCGTTTTTTTAAACAATCTTTTTTTTTAAATTTGCAATATAAATATCAAACGAAGCGAAATTTTACAATTTAAGTATTTTCTATGAAATACTGTATTTTGTGAAAATTTTAGTTTTCTCAAATTAAACTCTAATAAAGTGAAAACGGATACAAAATTTTGCTTCGTTTGATTTCCATATTGCAAATTATGAAAATTGAAGTATTTCCGAAAAAATACGATATTTTGTGAAAAATTTAGTATTGAAAAAAATACAGGCTTTAAAAATGTAAAAATCCTACAAAATTTCGCTTCGTAGCGAGGATTTTTACATTTTTATAGCCAGTATTCACATCGTATTTTTTTCGGAAATACTTCAATTTTCATAATTTGCAATATGGAAATCAAACGAAGCAAAATTTTGTATGCTTTTTCACCTTATTGAAGTTTTTTTGAAAACACATAAATTTTCACAAAATAATTTTTTTTCGAAAGTACTCAAATTTTTCATATTTGTCATATAGGTATCAAACGAAGCAAAATTTTGTATCCGTTTTCACTTTATTAGAGTTTGCGAATTATGAAAATTTGAGTACTTTTGAAAAAATACGCTATTTTATAAAAAAATTAGTATTTACAAAAAAAAACTTTTATAATGTGAAAAGCATGCACAATTTCAATAGAACTATCGTTATTTGAGGATTACAAGAAAATAAAGAAAACAAAAGAAGTAATATTAAAACTATTTTTTAGAAAGAAAAAAAAAAACTTTCTGAAGATTAAAAATTTGTCTAAACAAGTTTTTTCTTTCGAGTTATTAGAAAGAAATCCGTTAAGTCACGAGGTTGGGCCTTTAGAATAATAGATTCAAAATTGAAAAAAATAGAACAATTTAGTACAGAAATTCACTAGATGGAAAATAAAAATAATAAAGATAAAAAAAATTGTAACAACTGTAAAATTAGAAAATCAACATAAGAAGCTTTCAACAATATATTCCACATAAGAAATTCAAAAAAGAAAATTAGAAAAGGTTGAAAAAGCTGCAAAAATGTTTTAAAAAATACCAAAATTCTTCCCAAATATCAAATGTGTTATAACAAAACTGAATAAATAAACATAAAATTAAAGATTTGGACAAAAAAGTAAGAAATTAAACTAGAAAATTCAAAATTAGGAAATATTTTTGCATCATGAAATGAAAAAAAAACGATCTCAAACATGACATGAACAATATGAGAACTTAAAAAAAATGTCAAACATTAAAATACTAACAAAAATAAGAAATCCACGTGAGCAGTTCTCTACGGAATCGGTCTTTTTTCTTTAATTTTAATTTTTGTATTTTTTAATCCAGCTGAAACTTTTTTGATGCCTTCGGTATGCCCAAAGAAGCCATTTTGCATCATTAGTTCGTTCATATAATTTTCCATACAAATTTGGCAGCTGTCCATACAAAAATGATATGTGAAAATTCAAAAATCTGTATCTTTTGAAGGAATTTTTTTATCGATTTGGTGTCTTCGGCAAAGTTGTAGGTATGGGTATGGACTACACTGAAAAAAAATGATACACGGTAAAAAAAAATTTGGTGATTTTTAATTTCACTTTTTGTCACTAAAACTTGATTTGCAAAAAAACACTATTTTTATTTTTTTTTATTTTTTGATATGTTTTAGAGGACATAAAATGCCAACTTTTCAGAAATTTCCAGAATGGGCAAAAAATCTTTGACCGAGTTATGATTTTTTGAATCAATACTGATTTTTTCAAAAAATTGAAATATTGGTCGCAAAAATTTTTCAACTTCATTTTTCGATGTAAAATCGAATTTGCAATCAAAAAGTACTTTAGTGAAATTTAGATAAAGTGCACCGTTTTCAAGTTATAACCATTTTTAGGTAACGTTTTTGAAAATAGTCGCAGTTTTTCATTTTTTAAAATTAGTGCCCATGTTTGCCCATCTTTGAAAAAAATATTTTTGAAAAGCTGAGCGAATTCTCTATATTTTGCTTTATTGAACTTTGTTGATACGACCCATAGTTGCTGAGATATTGCCATGCAAAGGTTAAAAAACAGGAAAATTGATGTTTTCTAAGTCTCACCAAAACAACCCACCATTTTCCAATGTCGATATCTCAGCAATTAATGGTCCGATTTACAATGTTAAAACATGAAACATTCGTGAAATTTTCCGATCTTTTCGAAAAAAATATTTTCAAAAATTTAAAATCAAGACTAACATTTTAAACGGGCCAAACTTTGAATATTATACCCATTTAAAATGTTAGTCTTGATTTTAAATTTTTGAAAATATTTTTTTCGAAAAGATCGGAAAATTTCACGAATGTTTCATGTTTTAACATTGTAAATCGGACCATTAATTGCTGAGATATCGACATTAGAAAATGGTGGGTTGTTTGGGTGAGACTTAGAAAACATCAATTTTCCTGTTTTTTAACCTTTGCATGGCAATATCTCAGCAACTATGGGTCGTATCAACAAAGTCCAAAAAAGCAAAATATAGAGAATTTTCTCAGCCTTTCAAAAATATTTTTTTTCAGTAGTGGGCAAACATGGGCACTATTTTAAAAAAATGAAAAACTGCGACTATTTTCAAAAAAGTTACATAAATTTGGTTATAACTTGAAAACGGTGCACTTTATCAAAAATTCACTACAGTACTTTTTGATTGCAAATTCGATTTTACATCGAAAAATGAAGTTGAAAAATTTTTGCGACCAATATTTCGATTTTTTGAAAAAATCAGTATTGATTCAAAAAATCATAACTCGGTCAAAGATTTTTGCCCATTCTGGAAATTTCTGAAAAGTTGGCATTTTATGTCCTCTAAAACATATCAAAAATAAAAAAATTAAAAATAGTGTTTTTGCAAATCAAGTTTTAGTGACAAAAGTGAAATTAAAAATCACCAAATTTTTTTTTACCGTGTATAATTTTTTTTCAGTGTAGTCCATATCCATACCTACAACTTTGCCCAAGACACCAAATCGATCAAAAAATTCCTTCAAAAGATACAGATTTTTGAATTTTCACATATCATTTTTGTATGGACAGCTGCCAAATTTGTATGGAAAATTATATGAACGAACTAATGATGCAAAATGGCTTCTTTTGGGCATACCGAAGGCACCAAAAAAGTTTCAGCCGGATTAAAAAATACAAAAAAAAATCGAATGACCGAAATCTCAGAGAATTGCTCCGTAGTAACCTTTCAAAAGGGCGACCTTGGATGTAAACAAGCAGCCTATCCCACCCACACTTAACGCGAACTGTCACTATAGCGAAAAGGATAAACAGTTTGTTTACATTCAAGGTTGCGCCCTTTTGAATAGTTACTACGGAAATATGCCTTGAATGTTGAGTAGCTAATTTTCGATCTAAATTACAATGCATTTAATTACAAATTTAAAAAAAAAATCACATGAAAAAATAAATTTAGGTTTTTTGATGAGAATGGTAACAGAAATCTATATTTGAAAAATAACAAGAAGCAATTGAAAAAAATAAATAAAAGAAAGCATATAAAAATCACTTTTTTAAGCAACACTATGAAATAGAGGAGATCCCATTCAAACAAAAAGTTTTGCAGTCCGATACAGTCGATAATCCTTATTTTGTCTCAAATATGACTTGAAAATATTCTCAGGTTGGCGATTGTCCACGCTCAAAAAATAAAAAATAAAAACAACATTCTTTATAACAATAAAAGACGGTTTAAATGTAAAATTTCTTGAATTTTGTAAATCAAATATAATAATCCCTTGTCCGTATTTTCGGTTCAAAAATCAGAAATCACTCACTCACTGGAGCTCGCAACCATTCGCGAGCGAACACGACACTCAGGCTGCGAGCGACTTGATCAATCGCTTCTCCCAGCGACTCAAATACTTTGTGAATTGCTTTTCCCACTCCGTCCATCGACCCGAGTTACACACGAATACGTCCAGAGAGGAGAGAATCTAACAACATACCAGCTCGGAGCTCTTTTGGCCTGCACTACCACAGTTTGCCGTAAATTTGTATTTGGCATGATGGTAATTGCTTTTAGAAGTGTCTTTGATGTTGTGTTATCAACAAAATTGCAAAACATTTAGATTTTAAGCAGTTTAATAACTGAGCAAAATAAAGCCGATCGCAAACTATTTCGACTCAGCGAATGAGCGACATAACGCAAGCGGTCTCTCTGAGTGCCCTTCGCTGTACCAGCCGGTTCGAGTGAGAGGGAGAGCAAAGAGAGAGTATTCAGTAGCGAACGGTGTGAAAGTGACAAACGGTAGGAAACGGTCAGAGCAGTTTTTTGTCGCTTTCAATTTGTTTTAATTTTCTGATTTTTTTTTAAATTTTATTCTTTGTGTATCCTTTTTTGGTTTAACTTACTTTTCACTTTTCATTTTCAAGCAGTTTATTTAATGTTTCTGAAAAACTAAAAACAGTTGAGTTCGTATGAAAAACTTCTTGCGATTTAAAATCCTTTTTTATTATACTACTTTTGAATTCTTAAAAATAAATAAAATTTCTGACTCTTTTAATTTTTCAGGATCATCTCGTGTGATCGTGTGCGTGCCTGCCACCAGCGCACCGGCGCAGCCTCGTCATCATTCCAGCATGGACAGCTCCCGAGGGCACTTCCTGAATCGGCACGGTAAGTCACACATAAATCATTAGTCAAAAATGGGAAGCTTTTCCGCAGCAGTGGTGGAAGTAATCGATTTTGAAATGTGGTCCAACTCCGCTTTGGGGCGGGAAGAAGCAAAGAGCAACGACGGGCTATTTTTAGACTCACAGTTTTTTTTCCACCACCCCCTCCCAAGTGCTGAAATGCGCTTTTCTTCTGGTTTACGGAAAATGCGAAGAGGAAAAGCGCCGTCAAACAACCTTGGAAAGCTGCTTGGGTGGATGGGAGGGGGAAGAGAAGTGGAGTCCCGGGAAAAACTCTTCTTATTGACGAACACACATCCCGGACTGTGTGTTTCGGTTTCCAATACGAGAGAGAGAGAGAGAGATAGAGTTACGTTGCTATTTTCGATCGTCTTGGGAACGGACAATTTCTTCGGCATGGGGAATGGTCACACGTGTGCAATAAATACAATATGAAATTTTAAAAGTTTAAATCTGTTGAAGCTTTTAATGATTGGGAAATTGAAAACAGCTATTCAGAACACGATTTTATAAAATTGTGACCTTAACCCTCTACTGCCCCTTTTATTTTGACGTTTTTTTTTTCACGGAATTATTATTTCTGGAAATGTCCTCATTAATTGTGCAGCTTTTGCTTCAATGTGACGTTTTTTCTTTCATTTTTTAGTTTTTATTTTTATACGAATTTATATTAATTATTTTAGCCTTGTTATCTTTTTTTCATATATGTCCAGTATTTTTTCAAACGGATTATGCAAGATTCTTTTTAATTTTGAAACAAATATTTTTTTGTCGCAAAAAAACTTCAGTCTATTCATGAAAAAAAAAATGGTGTAATAATTTTGAAATGATTTATATTAATTTTTTCTGCATTTTTTTTTAATTTAAGTATATTCGGACATACATTTCAATACATATTTAGAATCTAAAAAATATATGTTGTACAGTTACAAAATAGTAATATTACAAAACAGATTTTATAACATTAAAGATTTTGTGTTAGGAAAAAAAAACAAATTAGGATTTCTTTATGAGTAACTTCACATATTCCACATAAATTGAGGTAAAATATCATCAAAAAAGTGGTAACCAAACAAAATAAAACTTTTTCTGGAAATGTGTAAAATGTACACAGCAAAAGCCATGTAATTTTGGAAGGTTGAAAAAAAAAATATTTCACAGTTTTTTTGGTGTGATTTTACTTTTACGTGAAACATGTGAATTTACACATAAAAAGATGTAAATCTACACATTTTTAGTGCTGATATTACAGATATTTCTGACAAAAGATTTGTCAACATTTGATGTCATGATCCATGCTTTTCAACTAGAACATTCTTTATTTTTTAGATTTCAAAAATTATTTTTTTTAAACTTAAATCAACTGAAAACAATCTAAAATGCATTTTTCTGCATTGATAATCATATTTAGCATGTTTGGGCTGGAATTACAATATTTTGAATTTTTACGGATTTCCAATGCACAGAACCGCAAAAACTTTTTTTTTTTGCGAAACATAAAATTTTCGTCAATACTTAGATATTCTGAAAACTAATGATTGCAAAACAACTGGACAGGTGTATAATGCATTTTAAAACACTTTTTTCATTGAAATGTTGAAACCATGGCTCGTAAATCTTATTTTTAAACTTTTTTATTCTTTTGCCCCCCCCCCCCCTCAACTTTGGTCAGAGGCGAGGGACATAAACTTCAAAAAATATTTGCAACGGCCTTACTGTGTATTTTTAATTTCTTGGTAAAGTTTGTTTTGTTTCGTGGTTGAAATTTTGTTTTTGTTTTTTATTTTGAATTCTTGATTATTTTTTTTTATTTCCCCATGTAAAATATCTCAGTTTGATGTTCTTATTATAAAATTCTTGTTTAAACTTTTTTTATGATCTTTGCAATGTTTGCCTTGTTTTCTTTCTATATATTTTTCAGTTTCAAAAAATAATTAAATTTTTTATCTTTTTTTTGTATTATCATTGTAACATTTTTTTCATAGCTTTGATAAAATTCGTTGTCTGTGAAATTATTATTTCTGATTTTTTATTTCTGTTTTCAATCAACCGATTTTTCAAAGTTTATAAAAAATGAAATTTCGGTAAAAAAAATACAGAAACACAAAAAAAAACTGAATTTTAAGTCAATTTAAATTTAACAGAAAAAAAGAAGCACAGAAAAAACATAGGCAAACAGAAAAATAAAAACACAGAAAATTCGAATCACTGAAAAAACAGACAATGTAAACAAAGAAAGAACGCAAAACACAGAAAAAAACATAAAATTTCAAAAAAAAAACAGAAAAAAACAGAGAAAAAAAAAACAGAAAAACAGAAAAAAACAGAAAAACAGAAAAACAGAAAAACAGAAAAAACAGAAAAACTTAAATACTAAAAAATAGAAAATAAAACTGAAAAAAAGAAAAACAGAAAACTAAAAAAAACTGAAAATCATAGAAAAAAAACGAAACAAAGAAAAATATAAAAACCGAAACAATGAAAAATATAAAAAATAGAACAACACAGAAAAATAGAAAAACAAAAATGCTGTTAAACAGATAAACATAAAACAGAAAAAAACACCAAAACAGATAAACAGGAAAAAAAACACAAGCACAGAAAAACCAGAATCACATAAGAAAAGCAGAAAATTTAAAGAAATCGAAACAAAGAAAAACATTAAAAACAAAAATAGAAGAACAAACTATATAAACACAGAAAAAACGGAAACACAGAAAAACAAAAAGAAACACAAACATGTTTTTTTTTTATTTTGAATCTCTTATTTTGCATTCATTTTTTAATTTTGTTTTTATTCCTTCTTTTTAATTTCTCTTAAGAATTTGTCAGTTTTAATATTTTTTCATTTTCTTGGTTTTGAATATCTTGTTATGAATTTGTGTTTTATTGCTTTTTTTTCGTTGTCTTATTTTGGGTTAATGAGCTTAATGATGCATTTGGCAATGTAAAAGACCACTCGAATTTGATTAATATGGGATAACTGAACTCGAAATTGATGTTAAAAATAATAACTTAAAATTAAAAAAAAAAACAACCCAACCTTAAGAACGAAAACCAATCATGCCTACCTAAATGTAGCTTATTTAAAAAAATAATAAACAAACAAATAAAACTGTACAAGCCAAGGGTTACCATCCAAGTACCAAATGTCCTTAATTCTACACACATTCACACCACGCGCAGTACAGTACAATTCGTCGCCATTGCTACCAGCATGTTACATACATTCAGGCGCGCACTACACTTATGTATGGAACAAAAAAGCGTGGCTCCCTCTTTCTCTCAAACATTTCTTTCTTCTTTCTTCATGTGCTCCGCAAGTCGACCATGAAAACATATCCTCAATTGCTGCGACTTGTTTGTGGGAGAATATGGAAGGAGAGGGTGGCACACTGAGAATTTGTTCGAATTTCCTACCGAAACTCCCTCCCTTTCAGCAGTTGCTTCCGGGAGAATTGCCACCCACCGGCAGCAAATGTCTGTTATTATTTATTTTCAAGGCCGTTTTCGGTCGTTTCTTGCCTTTCTTTTCGTTTGGTCGGCCCCCGACACTAGCGCCACCACCACGTGACACAATCGTGTAAAGGTGGGGGGTGTTCTTGGAGAAATGTGTGGGGGGGGGGAAAGCTTCCTGTGTTGTTGTTGTCGTCCTGGTCGAACAGTGGGGCTATGAAGTCAATAAATAGGAGGATAAAAGTTCATAAAAATTCACAGAAAAGTGCTTTTCAAACTATTCAAAATTGATCTAGTGAAAGAATCACAAATTCAAAGCATGAATTGTTTCATTTTATATTTATTTTTCTCAAATTTTCTGTGGGTCCCTCCCTATGGCTAAAGAAGCCGTTTTGTGTCATAAAAGGCTCCATATAATTTTGGCAGCTCTCTATACAAAAATGGTACGTATATATTCGAATATCTGTATCTTTTGAAAGAATGTTCTGATCGATATGGTGTCTTCGGCAAAGTTGTAGATATTGATGAGGACAATTAAGAAAAAAAATGGTACTCGGGAAAAAAATGTTTCTTTTTTTCTTTTTTTTCACGAAAATTAAATTTCCCAAAATCTGTGGGGGTAAAAACCGCAACTTTTAAGCCATAGAAATTTATGAACATAAATTTTACAGCCACGTTATGATTTTTTGAAAACAAATTTGTTTTAGAAACTTAGAAATTTTACTTGCCTTCTATAACGTTTGACAATTTTCAATCGAAAAATATTTTACTGTTTTTTTTGACAAATTGCACCGTTTTTAATATATATACACTTTAAGTTAAATTTTAACTGAAAAAATCCAGTTTTTCTTTTTTTTTCTCAATAGTGCCCATTAGTGTCAATTCCTGAAAATATTTGTTTCGAAAAGTTCACAAAATTTCCTATAAAGATTCCTAAGGGACATTGAAGATTGGACATCTGGTTTCCGATACTTTCGTTTTTTTTAAATTTTGGAATCAAGACTAACATTTCAGAAAGATCAAATATTCAATATGAAGCCCTTTTGAAATGTAAGAGTTGATTCCAAAACTCTAAAAGTATTTTTTTCGAAAGGATCAAAAAATTTATCAAATGTTTCATTCTTTAACATTAAAAATATGACCATTAGTTTATGAAATTGATACTAAAACATTTAAGGATGTTTGGATGAGACATGAAAAACTTAAATTTTCTTGTATTTTTTCCTTTTAATCGCTGTATTTCAGCAACCAGAGATCCAATCTTCATAGTATCTTAGGCAATTTTATTGTAAATTTTGTCAACCTTTTGAAAAAAAAAATAGGAATGGACAATCATGGACACTTTTTTAAATAAAAAAAAAAATAAAAATGATATTTTAAATGGCTATATCTTGAAAATGGTGAACTCTATCAAAAAATCTCCAATGTATTTTTCGATTGAGTAAGAGTAAAATTTGTATTAGAAAATAACCTAACTTTGCGCAAATTTGCTGTCCATACTTGCGGTTTTTTGTCCCCTGGAACATATCAACAAATTTTAAAATAAATGGATTTTGTGAAATTATTGTTTTGTGGAAAAAAGTCAACTAAAACTTTGGCTAAAAAAATCCGTGTAAAAGGGCTGAAAAGTTCCAAAAGTATTTTAGGAAATTGCCAACTCGATAAACCTCGTTCGATAAATGTACGACTCCTGCTGAAACATCTTCTTTTGCAACTTGTTGCATTTATTACTATTTTAAATAATGGATGCCAAAATAAACTACGTAAATATAGCAAATTATAGAAAAAAAAATAAAAATTTGTTTAAACTTTTATAGCAAAGAAAAAATTATCGAACAAAGTAAACGCATTGTGTGAAGAAACATATTAAAAAAGTTGAGAAATAATAAGCAAAAAGAAATTAATGAAAAAAAAAAACGAAAAGCGGAATTTTACTTAACCAATTTGTTGTTTAAATTGATAGAGTGCCCCAAAATAACAATGCTATAAAATGTAATGAAAATTACAATCAAAAAACTCTACGTAATATAATAATAATACGCAGAATTACAGCAAGAAAGGTATATTTTACCAATTTATTAGGATAAATACAGCTGAAAAACAATAGAAGGAAAGGTAAAAATAAAAATAAAAGAATTCAAAAATGTGAACCTGTAAAAAAAAGTTTTATTCAAAAATATGTAAAAATTGAATATAACATCAAAACCAGGAGCAAAATATAAAATATATGTAATTTTTCCTCTAAAAATATGTAAATTTATTTCTAAAAATATGTAAATTTATTTCTAAAAATATGTAAATTTATTTCTAAAAATATGTAAATTTATCAATTTTCTGATGTAATGCCACTTTTTCAGTCTAAACTGAGGCAAAATTACAAAATAAAAGATGTAATATTCAACCTTCAATATTGCACCTTAAAAATTTACACATTTTATTAATCTGCACAGTAAAAAAAATTTGGAAGGTGTAAATTTACCTCAATTTAGACTGAAAATGTCACATTACACCAGAAAAGAGGTAAAATTACTCATTTTCAGAGGTAAAATTACACATTTTTTCTGACAACATATTAAACTCTTTCCAGATGTAATATTACCATGATTTTTTTACTGTGTGCTTTGTTAAACAAAAATGTCAATTAAAAAAGCCAAAAATAATGCTAATAATAAATAAAATTGTAAATTAAAAAAATAAAAAAAAAATAAAAATTACTAACAAAAAAATACAACTACAGTGGACTTACTGGCTGTCGATCTTCTCGATATCAATATTGCTCCAGATGTCAATAAATTTTTCAGTCCCTTCAAATAGATTGCTTTGATTTTCCGTTCTATAATTTGATAACTCCCAATCTCGACGGTCCCTTCAATATCGATAACGAGAGAGTCCACTGTACCATTGATGAGCTAAAGCACAAACTAGAAAACTAGAATCTCTTTACCATATTCCCCTCACATGGTTGGGGGTAGTTCCGCTTTAGAAAGAAAAAAAGAAAAGAAAAATAATACACACAAAAAAATAACACACCCTAAAACGACCAAAACGCCAACCTAGCTCCCCACAGACAGCGGCAGAGGCAGAGACTAATGTATTGTCGATGCAAAGTGGGGCCTAGAGCTAGAGAGCTTTCCTTCCTTTAACATTCCAACGCCCAAGGCTCCAAAAAAGTTGGAACGGTAACTTCAACTCAATGATTCTCGGGCACCAATAAAGATGATTCTTCTTTCCAGTGATTTGTTAGGATGTTTAGATGATTCTAGAACTTTGCAGAACTTAATTTGATCAAATCTGTAATTTTTGCGATCAAAAACATCGTTCCAACTTTTTTTTTCGGGTGTAAAAAAAAATTCGCCAAAAATTCCGCGGAGACAGTCGTTTTAAAAAAGGTGGAACGATGTTTTTGGTCGCAAAAATTACAGATTTGATCAAATTAAGTTCTTCAAAGTTCTAGAATCATCTAGACATCCTAACAAATCACTGGAAACTAGAATCGTGCCAATTGGTTGAGTAATGCCCGAGAACCAGCGAGTTGAAGTTACCGTTCCACCTTTTTTGGGAGGCTTGGGCGTCCGTGTAAGTTGGACATACGTTGGGCGTTCCAGTGTTAAACAAGGAGCGAGGGGAAAACCCCCACCGGAAACAGCGGAACAGACACAGGGAGGGAAAATGAAAAATCGCAACGCTCATAAGTCGTGACGGCGAAATTGCCTCGATGCGGTTTGGATTTAAAGGGGCGTTTTTTTGGGTGAGGTTAGAAATTTAGGGTTTAGGATTTTTGCTTTGAGGGAATTTGCAATCGATGAACGGTTGAATTTCTTTAAATTTATGACATTTTCTCTTTGCAATCGTTTCTAACCTCAAAACAAATTTCAGCGCGACGAGCGATAAAGTGACAGGTCATCTTGTCATCAATAAATATCAAGATAAATATTCATTAGTGCAAGGGGACCATCCATAAACCACGTGGACACTTTAGGGGGTATGGCGATTGTCCACGCTCCATACAAAAAAGATTTTTTTATATGGACAATTGTCCACGAAGGGGGGGGGGGTCGAGATTCCCAAAAAAGTGTCCACGTGGTTTATGGATGGTCCCAAGGCCAACTTGACCAATAAGCTGAGCCTGCTTTTCTTGGGATTTTTTTTTTCAAACATTTCTAAATATACTTCCGCACTTGGTGAAAGTGGTACACAGTAAAAAATAATAACTGTAATAAAATTACACCGAATAAGAAGTCTATTTCAATCATCATATATTTCAACCTTCCAATATCACTCAATTTTTTTCACTGTGTAGTAGTGTTGATGGTGTCGTTTATGTCTCCAACCGAGCGAAGAAGTCGCCATCCTCGTCGAAAAGTAAACAAACCAATTTATGATGAAAAATTGGAAAATGAACAGCCAACATAGCCTAAACAGCGAACAAACACAAACACACTCTTTCGCGAATTTGAGGGTGTGTGTTTGTGCGAAATTGATGGGGAGAAATATGATTAAAAAAATATATTTGGTACGCAATTTTTATCTAACCTTGTTTGCACTTTAAAAAAATATTGTAATTTTTCATGTTTACATTTACACCTTTTTTTAATTTTTCACTGTGTCACATTAAATCTTTCTAACAGGCAAAAACAGAACTATTTTTGGACTAAACAAGCTTTTTTGTGCGTTTTTATTTCTTCTTATTTTTCTCATATTCTTTTATATTTGCGTTCCGTACATATACCCTGCAATCTTTTCAGAGTACATTATGTCAATGTGTGTTTGGGGCAAATTGTGTGGGTTTATTTACCAATGTTTAGGTGGTGCGTGGAAACATAAAATCACCCTCATCAGGGTGAGAAATGTTACGAGGTGGTGATTAGTGAATGTTTTGACCCCTAAAACTAGATAACAATTTTTTTTCTAATAAATTTAGGAAAAAAGCATTGTTTATTTTGATATTAATTTAAAGTTATAATAATTTATCATGAAACTAAAAAATAATATTCCAAAATGAAGAGGAAAATGATTAAAAATGTTTTGTTGGAATATCAGAAAAAGAGTAACAAAGAAAAATTGCACAGGCTTAAAAAGAGTGATACAAGTACAAGAAATGAACCTAAAGTAATATTTAAAATTTTAATTGCTTAAAACCAAAGTTTAAGTTAGACATTCATTTGTGCAAAGTAAACAGATAAAATAAAATAATATTCGAAAAAAGCTGAAAAAATGCACAAACCCTTAAGAAAATCAGACAACAAAATAGTTAAAATTTATCTTAAAACAATGACAAAAAAATTAATAGAAGGTACTTTTGCTGCATCACAAATTATCAAACTACAATTGTGTTAGAAATTTATTAACTATTCTAGCAATACATCGTGAAAATAGTGTGAATTTACTCAATACGGAAATTACGAATTAAGAATCACATGTAAACTCGGTTGATGTTAACTCAAGAATCAATTTAATCGACTAGATCATGCGTAAATGAACAAACAAAAATCTTTATGATTTGTTGCAAATTAACATTCAAATCACATTTGAATGTTTAATGATGTATTTAATGTGAAATACATCATTTGTGACACTTTGTAGAACATTGTTACACTCTAAAATGTAACCTTGCAAAGTTAGAAAAAACACGTAATTTTAAAATGAAAAATTTTGCTCTAAATGAAAAAATGACCATTCTGGGTTATTTCAGATTCGAAAAGTACATTAAATTTCCCATAAAATGACATGTCATTTTTGACAGTTGAGTAACGGGAAATGGCAGCGATTTTAAAACTATTTTTGAACTTTTTTTCGATGAAAAATACGTTTTTTCGGAATTTTGAGTACGCCATCAAATCGGGCGTCCCTTTGACACCAAATTTCTATCTCTTCACGGTTGCGAGCTACAAATCACTGAAAAACGTGTCTTAGTAAAAAACCAGAAATATGAAAGGGGTCGTACCGCCCCACCGTCACGAAATATCGAAAAATGGATCTCGGATTCGTGATCAAGAACCAAAATAACCCCTTAGAGCAAAGTTTCACGCAAATCGAAGAGGGGTCGGGGCAACTGCTGTGTGAGTTGGCGGAGAATGACCCTTATAACTTTTTACAATAGATAATGAATAAAAAGAACAATAATTTTGATCATAAAATAAAATAAAACAATATTAAAAACAATGAAATGAGTAAATTTTAGTGTAAAGAAAACTATCCTAAATTTCGGAATAAATTTCTGAGGCTTATTTTTGGACTTAATTAAAAAAAATATTTTTACAGTGTAAAAAATTTAAAAATTATGAAAGTATAGATTAACCTATTTTTATGTTATTTTACCTAAATTTATGGTTAAGAAATATAATCACATGTAAAAGTGTAATGGATTCCTGGTAAATTTATTTTACCCATTTATGATGTAAAATTACATATTTTTCGTATCACATTTTTTTCTAATTGATTTTGTGCCAGAACAATGTGTTTTTATGAGAAACTTAGTAACCTGTTTATCATATTTCACACACAAATTATGGTAAAATTACATAAAATGAGGTAAATTTAAACCTTATTTTTTTCAACTCATAATCTGATTTACTTTTTTTTACTTTGTGCAAATCATGGCCTGGATCGAGGAATGTGGTAATGTGTGACATAAATGTATAATATTACCTCTAAAAATGTGTATTTTTTTTTTTGCAATGTGTAATTAACATATTTCACATAAATTGAGGCTAAAATTACATCGAAATAGAGGTTATCTTCAAGCAAACTTTTTTTTACCATTCGAAATTCAACTTTTTTTTACTGTGTGTAGTAAATTTGAAAACCGAAAAATTACAACAGGTTAACATAAAAAAGTAAACAAAAAAGGTTTTTTTTCTCTCATGGAACAATCAAAAATTGTGTTAAAATGATGAAAAAGAGAGAAATTATGAAAAATAATTGAATACAAGTATATATTTTTGCATTTATTTTTTAAAATATAGTCAAATGAAATAGAAAATAGTTTAAAAATTAAATAAATTTGAAAAAAAGGAAAATCAAATTTGAAGCAATATAAGAAAAATAAAATAGAACTCTAAAAGAGATTATCCACAAACAACGTGAGCACTTTTTTAGAAATCTCATTTAAACATTTAAAAAAAGCTTGAAAACAGAACATTTTGGAACATTCTCATGTGAATTTAATTAAAGATAGAAAATGCAAAAATGAGAATAGGTAGAAAAAAATAATGTAATTTGAAAATAAAATTAAACAAAATTGATATCAAGGGCTTAAAAAGAAAAAAATCGAAAGAAAACTAGAACCTACGGAAAAAACCTAGTTTATAGCAAACATATATTTAAAACTCAATTGAAGACATCACATTTAAGCAAGATTTACCTCATGACTCTTATCGCCGAATTCGAGTCTAGATTTGGTTCACGCTGTCACAATTTTAAGCAACGCTCTTATTTTTTTGATTTTTTTTCATATTTTTTTATATTTACGAAGAAGTTAGGTTAGAAGAGTTTATAAAACTTTAAAATTTTAATTTATTAAATTTTATTTTATTTAAATATTAGTTGAACTGGCAACACTGCAATTAAAATATGTAAACAATGTGAAATAATACAAAAAAATATATAAAATATTTCTATTATAAGAAAATTATTGATTTGTTTTCGAAAATGGTAAATTCTTTAATGAAATTATCTCAATTTTGTAATAACTTGCAATACTTAAGATTTGATGATAAAATCGCTGATGCACCTGATTTATTGAAGTAATATTTCTGTACAAAAATCTGAAACTTTCGCAGGTGACGAAAATGAAAAATAATTCATTTCAATAAATATTCACCCCAAAAAAACAAAGCCAAAACCGTGCGCCCACAATTCGAAAAATCGAACCGAAACAAGTGCAAGCAAAAAGAGAGACCTGACTTCTGGGCCAGAAAGAGACGGCACGAAGGAAAGCAGCCCCGTGCTAAATTTAGACCGCCGCACATTTTAGAGCGCGCGCCCCGTTTCAGGGGGGGAAGTCCTATTTTTAGAGCCCATTCGGTCGTTTTTCTTTCTTCTGTGTGTGTGTGTGTGTGTGTGTGTGTGTGTGTGTGTGTGTGTGTGCGGACGCGCGAACAACTTTCAACTTATAACCTAAAAATAATTAAAAAAAAAACAACAACAAAAGGAATGGAACTGCGAAGCATTATTTTGATTTGTTTATTATTTCCGCGCATGAATGCGGTTTTGTTGGTTTTTTATAGCGATTTTGACAGCTGCGGGTGCAGTGTTGCCATAATGCCATATTTTTCTTTTGTCACTTCAGTTTGATTCCAGAGAAAAAGTCAACAACATTGCATTTTATAGCAAACTTTTGACAGTTGCACGCCTCGCTGCCACATTGACAGTCTTGTGTCATAATCCTTTCGAAAGCTTGTTCGCACCTGCAGGGGACGACACTCGCGTCTAGTAGTCTGGCTCAAGAGTTGCCGCTGTTGTCGCAATCCCCTCTTACTTGTTGTCAACACCCTAGAAATAGTAAACAGCGGTGCACTCTGTCATGTCATATGTCGCGCAGCTAAATTTATCGACCATAAGCTGTTTTTTTTTTGCTGGCAGCACGGTTTTCTCTCTCTCTCTTCTGTGGTGGAGGAGGATTAAAATAGAAAATTCCTTGCATATATTGCCAATCGAATCAAATGCCGGTGTGCATTGGAAAGGGGGAGAAAACGAGAGGAAGGGGGGGATTTTTTTTTTATAGCAAACTGCTTTCTGACTGACGCTGAAGGGGAGGGAAAGAGATGGCAACCCCGGACGACTCCCAGGTGTCTGTTTTGAATCCGCTGAAGTGTGCAGTGCAGAGGGGCAGAGAAAATAATCCGACTATTTTGAAACGGAAAAGGCTTAGTTCTTTTTATAGAACGACCTCTTGTGATTGGTTTGACTTGTAGTGGGGCATTAGATGGTTGGAAATGTTTATAGCAATTTTTATGTATTTGACTTACTTTTTTTAAATCTAAAAATTTGGCAACACTGCTGTCAAAATATCAAAACCGTGTAAAAAATAACAAAAAAAAATCTAAATTTCGACAATCTCCAACAATTGAGCCCCCTACCCTAACGGGTAAATCCGCCATAAAAGCGTTATTTTTATCATTCTCCGCATAGCCGAGAATAACTCTGGCCACCCTGCCTCCCTGGTTGGCACCAAGAAGAGTGGAGTAAAGGTGCTGAGCTTTCTGAAGGACGACTCTCATCCGCCTCCAACTCTGCGGCAATTTTAAATTGGAAAGAAAGAGTGAAAGGGAGATATCCATGCTTTGCTGTCATAAAGGGTGTGTGCGTTGCCCACCAGATGGCATTGTGTGAGGGTTAAAAATATTCAAAGCCGGAAATGGTAAGTGGAAGGGATGGCAACACTGTCACTGGTTAATTTATTTAGAGGTATATTCAGTTGAGTTTAGAGTGTTGTGTAAAATTATTGAAATTAGGATTTCTTTTCACTAATTTAGTGTATTCAGTGAAAATTTCACAATTCTAATTTTTTTCAAGTTCATGCAAAATTTATCTTGATTTGACACCTATATATAATTATGAAAGTTGGAGTTTGATAAAAAAAAATGGAGTTTTGCAAATATTATTTCCTTTTTATAAATATTTTATTTCAAATTTGGCATCGTTTGAAATACATAAGAAAATTTGCATAAAAACATTTTGTTCAAATTTTAAAACGTCTTTCCACATTTGATAATAATTTTTGAAAATTTTAGTAGTTTTTTTATTCCGATATCTGATAAAATTTCGACTATACAGAAAATGTTGTAAATCCATTAAAAAATTGTCAAACAGGGAGCATTCAAAAATGACGGAACATTAATAAAAAATATATAGTTTTTGCATACCTATTTTCAAACTGATGCATTATTCATTTTTAAAATGTAAAATTGTTAACATGTTGAAATAATAAAATGTTTAAAAAATATCAAGGTAAAATTTGGGTAAAATTTAAAAATTTGGTTGAAATGTTAAAATTTGGTTAAAATGTTAAAATTTGGTTAAAATGTTAAAATTTGGTTAAAATCTTAAAATTTGGTTAAAATGTAAAAAAACGTTTAAATGTTAAAATTTGGTTAAAATGTTAAAATTCGGTTAAAATTTGGTTAAAGTTGGATTAAAGTGTTAAAATTTGGGTAAAATGTTAAAATTAGGTCAAAATGTTAAAAATTGGTTAAAATGTTAAAATTTGGTTAAAATGATAAAATTTGGTTAAAATGTTAAAATTTGGTTAAAATGTTAAAATTTGGTTAACATGTTAAAATTTGGCTAAAATGTAAAATTTTTATTAAAATGTTAAAATTTTGTTAAAATGTTAAAATTTTGTTAAAATGTTAAAATTTGGTTAAAATTTCGTTCAAATGTAAAAAATTTGGTAAAAACGTAAAAATTTGGTTAAAATGTAAAAAATTGGTTAAAATGTTAAAATTTGGTTAAAATGTTAAAATTTGGTTAATATGTTAAAATTTGGTAAAAATGTTAAAATTTGGTAAAAAATGTTAAAATTTGATTAAAATGTTAAAATTTTGATAAAATGTTAAAATTTGGTTAAAATTTCGTTCAAATGTAAAATTTTTGGTAAAAACGTAAAAATTTGGTTAAAATGTAAAAATTTGGTTAAAATGTTAAAATTTGGTTAAAATGTTAAAATTTGGTTAAAATGTTAAAATTTGGTTAAAATGTTAAAATTTGGTAAAAATGTTAAAATGTTAAAATGTTAAAATGTTAAAATGTTAAAATGTTAAAATGTTAAAATGTTAAAATGTTAACATGTTAAAATGTTAAAATGTTAAAATGTTAAAATGTTAAAATGTTAAAATGTTAAAATGTTAAAATGTTAAAATGTTAAAATGTTAAAATGTTAAAATGTTAAAGTGTTAAAATGTTAAAATGTTAAAATGTTAAAATGTTAAAATGTTAAAATGTTAAAATGTTAAAATGTTAAAATGTTAAAATGTTAAAATGTTAAAATGTTAAAATGTTAAAATGTTAAAATGTTAAAATGTTAAAATGTTAAAATGTTAAAATGTTAAAATGTTAAAATGTTAAAATGTTAAAATGTTAAAATGTTAAAATGTAAGAATGTAAAAATGTTAAAATGTTGAAAGATTTATCTTCGTTTGAAACTCATTTTAACAAACTTGAAAATTTTCAAAAATATCGTATTTTGGGAAAGTGTTTGTATTTATCCCGAAATTATTAACGGAATCCATGCCAAATTTGGCTTCGTTTTTCAAGTATGTAAAAAAATTGAAAATTTAGGTGTTTTAAAAAAATATTTTTTATTTTTTTAAAAACACGATATTTTGTGAAAAAAAAACAATTTTATCGAAAACATCAATGCTGTAAAAATCCATGCAAAATTTGTCTTCATTTGAAACCATATTGCAAATTTTATTAAAAAAAAAAATTTGAAAATTTTAGAACCTTAACAAAATCTTAGAAATTTAATGATAGATTTGGTTCACTTGATACCAATTGATTTTGTAAAAAATTTAGCATTTTATATCCAATTCAAAATTTGTAAAGCAAATGATTTTTTAAAAAGTCTTATCTTGTAGGTATCTTGTACTGATAGGTATTTTCAAATATTAAGTATTTTGTGATAATTTGAGTATGTTAAAAATATAAAAATAAAGCACTTAAATTTTTGTTTTTTTTTTAAATTTAATAGTTTTTGAAATTTTAAGTTAATTGAACCAAAACATTATTGTTGCAAAAATAATGTAAACATTGTCTTCATTTGAAATTTAAGTAACTTTGAAAAAACAACTTAATGTTGTGAAAATTCATGTTAGATTTTACTTTGTAAATATTTTCAAAAACAACTGTATTTTGTGAAATCCATACCAAATTTGTCTTCGTTTACACACATATTTAATTTTATAGAAGAAATGAAAAAGTCGTTTTTTTTGTTATAAATAATATGAGTAAGGGGCCATCCACAAATCACGTGAACATCTTTTTTTAAAATTTCAGACGCCCAATCCCTTCTCTCTTGAGTGCGATTTTTCATGAAAATTTCAAAATATCTTCGTCTGATTTTAATTATCAATTTGTTTTTGTTTTATAAGTTGCAAGTTATTTTTTTCTTATAAAATGACATAGTTTTCTAAGATTTTTAGAAATTTTCTTGAAAAGGCCTTTTTTTAAATACATTTTTTTTCTATTTTTTGACGCGTTTATTCAGAACGAAAAAGGTCAATTTAATTCATTCTGCAAAATCAAATCAATTTTTTTTAAACTAAGTACCCTCGCCGAGAGCGTTTACCGAAATAGCTTCCCGGCGATGATATCGGGCGATGTTTCCAATGGCAAATTATACTTTATCAGCAGTATATGCCAGGCGCTTCTTCGCCCCTAACGAGCGAAAGTTAAAAATGGCTACACCAGCACCACTTAGGAAACCCATCAGCGACATAAAACAGCACGCGAATTGCTAAAAATAGCCGGGAGGGTCTCGTGGCGCAGGGGTAGCGGCTTCGGCTGCCGATCCCGATGATGCTATGAGACGCGGGTTCGATTCCCGCCTTATCCACTGAGCTTCTATCGGATGGTGAAGTAAAACGTCGGTCCCGGTTTCTCCTGTCTCGTCAGAGGCGCTGGAGCAGAAATCCCACGTTAGAGGAAGGCCATGCCCCGGGGGGCGTAGTGCCAATAGTTTCGTTTTTAGCCGGGAGAAAGAGTGAGAGGGGGAAATGTTTGTGTACTCCTTCCCCCTTCCTCAACCCGATTTTGACGGGATACGATTGTCATGATGCTTATCAGCAGTGCTTTTAGCAACATTTTCCTTCCCTCGTTAACCCTTGACTAAACAAAAAACAAAAAAAAACAAAAAAAAAAACAAAAAAACTAACAAACTAACAAACTAACAAACTAACAAACTAACAAACTAACAAACTAAAAATTGCTAAAAAACCGCCTAAGTCAATCAAGGGTTAACAAGGGGAAAACAAATCGTTTTTAGCTCGGTGATAAAACAAGCTCTTGACAGGAGGACGGTGGCGATGGTGGTGGTGAGTTTATTAATAACAAACTACACAAAACACTCGCCACGTAACAATCAGACTCGGTACCAAACAAAGTTTCTATTGTTGGCGGCGTGCTGATCAAGGTGGTAACAATTTGTAGTGAAATATTAAAAATAAAAAATAAATTAACATGAACTTAAAATTAAATGATTTTTTTTTGTGATTTGAGTTTTTTTTTATCAAATAAATTTTTGAAAAAAATCAAATTAAAAAATAAACTTTTTCAAAGTTGCGCTAAGCCTTTTTACATTGTTGCAGCCGGCATCATTGGCTGCGCTGGCTGTCACAAGTTGTCAGTTGCACACAACCGCCTGCTGCGATTGACAACCGACCGAATCGGTTCTGGGTTAAATTTAGCCGCTCTAATTATGCAATCGAGACCTGCCTGCCTGCATCGGAACGCTAAAAATAGCTCTCCGGTCCTGTTGATAAACGAGCAAGGTTTTGAGGGACAACGTGGCACAAAGTATTGTTTGTTTTTGTTTTTTTTTCTTAGTTTTGAAATATCTTTTTATACCTGACATTTCTTTATTTTTGTTTTTCTTTGTAAATATCTTCTTCTTGGTTTCTTTATTTTGCCTTTTATTGTTTTTTTTTTAACTTTTTTATTGTTGAATTTTCTTTTCTTCTTTTTCAATACTCTCAACTGTGACCTGTCACTGGTGTGTCTCTTCCAGGCGTTGCTTCCTTTCGCAGAAGGGAGATTTGTTTGGCGTGTGATATATTTAGCGCCAAACTCGTTTAATGCATGCATGAAGAGCTGGAGCCGATTCCTGGGGCAACCAAGCCCAAACCCAACCCCTGAGAAGCCATCGCCGGCAGGCAGTCAGGGGCAGTTTCTATTTCCAGACACATTTGCCGCGCGCTACTGCTCTTCAATCAATAAATTGGTGTGTTTGTGGCGTAGTTGGAATTGTGGCCTTTTGGCATTTTGCTGACTGTTTCCGAAGTGATTGGATGTTTCGTTTGAGGAAATTTCAAATGCAATCATTTGGAAAAGCATTGAAACTATTCTTAAAAATTGATTTTAAAGACCACATATCGAAGATTTGGCAACTTTCTCTAATGGGTTGTGAACTCAAATGATTTTTTTTTGAAAAATTGTTTATCAAGGGAAAAAATACAACTGAATTTTTTTTCTTAAAATTCAAATAATGCCCTTAAATTGAAAATATTGATCTAAACTTTGAAAAAGCCAAAAAAGTTTTATAAAAAGGAGTTTTAAATAAACTGTAGAAAGATGAAAGCAGTTAATACAAACATTAATTAAAGTAAAGCTGTGCCACTATTTCGAATAAAAAAACAAAAAGACATAAGTATTCTCTTAATAAAATGTTATCATAAATGTATGAAAATAATGAGAAAAAAGTGCGTACTAACTAATTAAAAGCTAAACTTAGAAATAAATTATCGTACAAAAAATAACAATTAAAAAACTATATGAAAGAGGAAGAAGTTAACACTAAGAGCTAGAGTTGAAAAAAATAAAAGCAAAATCTAAAGCATACCAATTCATTAGGGAAACCAATAAAAAAAACAAAAATTGACAAAAAAACAAAAATGCAATGCTGGTCTGAAAAAACAATAAAAATTATTAGGAGAAAAGAAGTAGATTTGACAAAATCAAAATAATAAAAAGAATAAAAAAAATATTAGAGAAGAAATCGATAATAACAACAAAATAATCAATATATTATTCAAACAAGGGACATAATAACTGGGGAAAACCAGTCAAAACCGGATGAATAAGATCAGAATAAGGCTGACCACAAAAAATTATAAAAACATGTTACTTAAAAGAAAATAAAAAACTACAGAATGGAAGCAAAACTTATTATCAGAACAAAGAAAATAAAAATACAATTTCAGGTAATTGAAAAAAATGAACTTTCCGCAAAATATAACAAGGAACAACTTGTTCTGGCAAACATATAAAAGGAGAATAAAAAAGCAGGCAATTCATGAATATAGCAATCCCACAAAAATTTTACATTTTTCCAACAAAAAAAAATTGTTAAAAAAACCTTGTTTGTGCTTTTTTTAATGCATTTTAATAAATTTAAAAAAGCATTATTCTCCTTAATTTTTGTGTAGAATGGTAAAAGTTCATACAAATGATGTAAAGTTACACATTTTTTAGGTAATATTTATTTCTGACAGAAACTGTCCTGGTGCAATTCAACTTTCAATGAAACCTGAAATTTGAGTATTATTTGTCAATGAATTTTCTGAGACAATTCAGAGGTTTTTTTTTTAAATACAACACAAATTAGACTTAAACAGTAAAAAAACGTGGTAACATTATGTTGGAAATCTGAAATAAAAATTATCAGCAAAAATTAAATATTTCCTTTTTAAAAAATAAAGATTTGCATTTTTTTAGTGAAATTGCACCTTTTCCTCATAAAGTGAAATAAAATTGCATACTAAAGGTAAATAGAAAAAAATCGGTAATTTTACATCTGGAAATGAAGACAGATTTTGTGTAAAAATGTATAATTTTACATAAGAAAACGGTTAAATTTTTATCAGTTTCTGTTGAAATTCACATTTTCAAACACCTTTTAAAAGTAAAATTTCTAAAAAAATATGGTAACATTTAACCTTTCAAAATTCAACATACAATACAAAATTTTAATCAAATAAATTTTTAAAATAAGTTAAATTTATCTTAGTCAATAATTTTTGCTCTTTTAACCGTAAATTTAATAAAAAAAATGTGTAGCAAGTAAATTTACACACAAAAGGATGTAAAATTACAATTTTAACGTATTACACATTTCTTCTGACACATAAATTGTTTACATTTTCAACACTTTTAACATTGCAAAAGCACAAATCAAAGGAATCATTATATTGCATGTCACGGTGGGTAAGAAGGGGATTATTATGCAACTTGCATGCACCTCGGAAATTCCTTCTGGAGGTTGTTGGGGGGACTATTCTGAGTCAGAAAAATCGATTCCCAAAATATTCTGTCGGGGAAAACTGATTTTATCTCGATTTGAAGTTAAAAAACCCAATATATCACCTAAAACCTCAAAAATACGACTAAAATCACGGTCTAACTCTGGACAAAGATGCACATTTTCATCAAGATATCAATTCTTAGTCCCCAAAATATATTCCTGACATAGTACACCTTAAATCGATTCATTACTTGAGTCCCAGCGTCAACAAGAGGTGTAAAATAGTGTTATTTCTAAAAAAAAATATTTTCAATTTGCTCTGGTAAATAAACTGTCATGTCTGAATTCAAAAACTAATGTTGTAGCATTGTTGCAAACAAAATGAAGAACAATTTTGCAGAAAAAAGAAATAAATTTCATCCATTTTCAGTAAAGTTATGTCTATTTTAGTGGGAAAATTGCTGCCAATTTTCAAAGTTCTTCGATATTTAACACATTTCTGTTATTAAAAGCTACTACGATCATACTCAGTAGGATATAATAAAAATTACATTTTGGCGGTCATTCTGGGGCTTGTTACGGAGGGCATACTGAGCTGAAATCCCAAATATGAGCTTGATTGAACTCAACAGGAGCATGCTTTTTACATTTGAATTTTTAAAAGACTTAACCCGTAATTTTTTTTCAGAAATGTAGATTTTTTAGACATTTTGGCCACTGAAGCGTTTATTTTCAACATCATTGGCGTGTAGGACAGGTCCTTGCGCATGTTTTGGTAAATATAATATTGAATTGAAGCACTGTGAAGCTCTGTACAGGCCTTCAAAGTTTTGATTTTTTTTCTAAAAAAAACGTTCGAGCAGAAAAGATAGGCGACGCACCATTTCATTTTGCTCAAAACTACAATGTTATATTTACCAAAACATGCGCAAGGATCTGTCCTACACGCCAATGATGTTGAAAATAAACGCTTCAGTGGCCAAAATGTCTAAAAAATCTACATTTCTGAAAAAAAAATTACGGGTTAAGTCTTATTAAAAATTCAAATGCAAAAAGCAGCTCCTGTTGAGTTCAATCAAGCTCATATTTGGGATTTCAGCTCAGTATGCCCTCCGTAACAAGCCCCAGAATGACCGCCAAAATGTAATTTTTATTACATCCTACTGAGTATGATCGTAGTAGCTGTTAATAACAGAAATGTGTTAAATATCGAAGAACTTTGAAAATTGGCAGCAATTTTCCCACTAAAATAGACATAACTTTACTGAAAATGGATGAAATTTAATTCTTTTTTCTGCAAAATTGTTCTTCATTTTGTTTGCAACAATGCTACAACATTAGACATGACAGTTTATTTACCAGAGCAAATTGAAAATATTTTTTTAGAAATAACACTATTTTACACCTCTTGTTGACGCTGGGACTCAAGTAATGAATCGATTTAAGGTGTACTATGTCAGGAATATATTTTGGGGACTAAGAATTGATATCTTGATGAAAATGTGCATCTTTGTCCAGAGTTAGACCGTGATTTTAGTCGTATTTTTGAGGTTTTAGGTGATATATTAGGTTTTTTAACTTCAAATCGAGATATAACCAGTTTTCACCGACAGAATATTTTGGGAATCGATTTTTCTGACTCAGAATAGTCCCCCCAACAACCTCCAGAAGGAATTTCCGAGGTGCATGCAAGTTGCATAATAATCCCCTTCTTACCCACCGTGATGTACAATGTGTAAATTTAAATTAAGTGCAGTATAATCTCATTTATTCCTCGTAAATTCAGGTAAAATTACATTCAAAAGTACTAAGATTTAACCATCACGTTATTTAACCGTCCGAAGCTATTGAATTTTATTAATAATTTGTATAAGCAGAATCTCAAATAATCGTTTTTTATTCAAACATAATAAACTCAAGTAGTTTATAATTAAACATAATGTTATAAACTTTAAATTTTTATCTGTTTTGATAGTTTTGACAAATAATGTAGAGGCTGATGAAATAAAATTAAAAAAAATATATACAGCAAATAAAAAAATAAGCTTTTCTAACGAATACATTAAACTAAAGAAAAAATCCAAGTAAAATTCCTTACAATTATTTTTGCAATACACAGTGAAAAATGTGTAAATTTGAGAGTAAAATAATTTGAAACTGTAATGTTAAATCTTCTCATTTTTAAACGTAGGGAGATTGTTTCGGCTTGCAGTCGCAGTAAAACGCGTCGATTTATATTTTGTCGTCGCCAACGTTTCGGTCCTTGGTTGGGACCTTCTTCAGGGCCTATATTATTATTAATTATCATTACCGAAGCTGACAAAGGGAACAGGAGTGTGATAATCTACAAAGAGGACTACAACAACAAACTCCTACAGTTGGTCACGGACACTAGCGTGTACCGACCCGTCAAGAACGATCCCACATCGAGAAAACATGTTATTTTTGAAAGGTTGAGCAAGTTAGTAGTTGAATATTACTTCTCTTTGGATGTAAATTTACACAGTTTAAGAGATAACATAAAATGATTTTCGGACCCAAAATCTGTCAACATGGTCCGATGTTTTATAACATGATGATTTTTTACAGTTTGATTTACATTACATGATTTAACATGTACTTTTTCATAAGAAGCACGGAAATTTGTGCTGAATTTTCTTAATGCTCAGAAAACAATGCTTTTCAAATATCTGTCATCAAAAATGTGTGACGTAAAACTACATGCAATTGAGGGTAACTCCCATGAGCTTCGCCTGAGCTTTCACTGCTGTTTCTTTTCCTGCACTATTTTTGGTAACCACCTGTGACAAACAAATTTGCCCGCGCGGATCCTTTCCGGTGACATACCGACGTCAGCGAAACTTGGAGGAACTCCTCGGCCTCGTTTCTCACAAGCAAGCCCCAACTTGAGCGAATCAATTATTCAGGAACTAATCCACCTTCAATGGTTGGGGGACGTCATCCTTCCCCTTTTCCTGATACGGAATCGTTCTCCGTCACGAAAGTGACTTTCTCTCAAAACGAATTGTTGCGTGTTCAAAGGACACATTTTTTGGGGCCCCGACTGACGTCACCGTTTTTGGCTGCCCCAAAAATAGCACGGGCCTCCGCTTATCTCACCTGAAGGTGGGGTGGTTTTGATAACCCCTGATGACGTCTTGACGAACCACGCAGTAGCACCAGCAAGTGTATGTGTGCAATTTGAGAACGATGACGCAAAAGCTGCTCACAGGTGAAGGTGGTAAATTGCAAGAAGTTGCTGGAATCTTCACAAACTTTGTCGTATGTTTTTTTGCTCATTTTGCCTTCGTTATGAGCTTAATATAATTCGGTTTTCGGTTTTGATGTAACTTTACCGGAATTTATGTGTAAAAAATGGAATTACAAATTAAATTATGTAAGTTTCAGCTCACATATGAAATTTTTCATCGTTTTTGGGGTTTAATTGCCCAAATTGATTCCGCCAGATTTTGTTTCAGAAAAATGTGTATTTTTACTAGAGAAACCATGTAAAGTTACATGCGTGACCGGAATGTGATTTTTTTAGATTATGTGTCCGAGAAAAGATTTATTCATAATTTTTGTAATATTACATGAAATATTAGTAAATTTACAATTTTATTCAGAAGTCTTTGTGCAAATCCCCGAAGGAGTAATGCAAACAAAATCAGTAACGACATCGGCAAGCAAGCGAAATGAAGCCATCCTGTTTGGAAATTAAATCAGTATATATCCATATACATTGAATTCTGAATACTAAAAATAGCGAAAATATAAATTGTTTGCTTTTCCACTTTCCCTTCTCCTCGGACTCCTCCTTCGAATCCGACCGGCCACCAAGAACCAATCGAGCGCGGCTTGGACGCGCTCAAACTCGCGTTTTTTCCCCTGCCGCCTCTCAGCTGAAGCCATTGAGGCATGGAAGCTTGGCCATATTTCGTTTTAATTTATAAATAAAATGTTCATAAATAAACTGCCGATTGCTGGCTTCTTCCGAGAGTCACTTTTTCCTCCTCCGCCCAAGGTGCGGAGAGTTTCCCATAGAGATGAAATTTTATGTATTTTTTGTAATTACAATTTATTATTTTTTTTAATCTGTAAAATTTTAAATAGATAATTCTTCAATTAAATTTAGTGGGCTCGATTTCGAGATAGAAGAATAAAGGAGAGGTGTGTGCTATTTTTGCAATTCTATGGAAATAAACTGCGCATTTCAGTGACGAAATCAGTCTGCAACGTTTCAATCTTCCATCTGGATGAATTAATTTTGGGTTCGAGCAAATTGTGCCACAACAAATATACTTGCGCAGTTGACTGCATTGTACATCACAGAAAAAAATGTGTAAATTTGTAATGTGTAAAATTTGATCATGTAATTTTACCTTTTTTCATATGCAAAATTACCTTAATTAACGCTAAAAAGTTGAAACAATCCTTAAAAAGTGTTAAAAATATTTTTTTATAATTTTAAACATTTCTTTAAGTGAAATTACACCTGAGAATTAACACATCTTTCCTTAAATTTTGTGTCAGGAAAGATGTTATCTCAAAATAGTGTAAAATTACACATTTGTTTTTTTATTTCACACAAAACGATGTAAATTTACACGTTATGTGAGGTAAAATTACATACTTTTTCTGACACAAAATCTGTCAATGTTTCCAGATGTAATATTGCATTGATTTTGTTGACATTACACATACACATTTTTTAGGTAATATTACACAAAAAAGAGGTAATATTCAACCTACAAAATTTTCAACACTCCAAAATTCAACTTTTTTGCTGTGTATATCGCTTTTTAGTTTAAATTAATTATTTATTGTAAATTTTTCATAATAAATTGAAGTAAATTAACATCAAAAAAGAAGTAATATTCAACCATAAACCATTGAGTGTTGGTAGGTTGATTCATTTGGATGGTTGAATATTACTTCTTTTTCGATGTAATATTACATAAATTTATGTGGAATAAGTAAAAATACACTGGAGATATGGAATATTAAACAAAATTACCAGAAATTTGTCCACATGACGATGACAATTAGTAAGGTCGTTTAATTCGACTTCAATATTCCGACGGCAATCTCAGCAAATGAAAACAAAACACTCACTCAGACACGTTGAACACCAAATCACAACGAAACATTCTAGTTCGTGTTGTGATTGTCACCGTGACCGTCAAAACGGTGACGATCGATCGTCATCAACCCCCTGACCATGTCCTTGAAACTACTCTCCTCCTCCGTAACGGTGCCGTTAACCCACAGCTTGAAAGTTGTTTGTTGTGTCTAGTTGGAGGGGATCATTCAATAATTACGTAACGCTTGCAGATTTTTATGTTGTAAATACTTTTACATTAACAATCTAAACTTAAATGTGTAACGTAATTTCCGAACGATCCCCTACCGACACCTCGCAGATTGACAGCTGATCGTGACTCTTAAAAGAGTGGCGTGGTTTGTTGTTGTTTATCTCTGTTGAGATAATCGATGACGGATCGGTTGTGACGTCAAACGGGCTAATCGTTGACGACAGATCACCGATTTGGACAGAGACCGTTTCCAGGAATCGATCTCGATCGCCGTCGTCACGTGTCGGCACATTAGCAACACACAGATTACTCAATTACAGCTGACGGTAATGAAAGGAAAACAAATGATTATAAGGGTGCTAAAAATAGCGCTCGGACCAGCCCCAGGATTGCAACTATCGGTAATTGATATTAAGCTGCTGCGGTGTTTGCCTCCGATACGCGTTTTGCGTTTTTCTTGGGAAGGAAAAATGCTGATGGAAATATTCATCATTACGACGAGATAATGGTTCGTTATTTTTGCCTGCCAACGGAGTGATCCCGGGAAGAGAAGGACTCGCCTGAAAGATCCTTACTGAAGGAACATTAAACTGTATGGTTCAAAACAAACTATTTCGTTCTTGAGGTAAAATATTTAATTTTGGCTATATTTCTCGTAGGAATTGATTAAAAACTGTTGATTTAATGTTTGTTTACCTTTAACGGTAATTTAATGGTTAAGTAAAAAAAACAGTAAATTTAAATGTTATCATTATCTTTTTTTTAGTGGCACTTTGATGACATTTTATCATACCAAATAAATTTTGTTGAAAAAATGATTTAAAAAACAATAAAAACATATCAAATTTAATGTAACGTAACGGTACTTTTACAGTTATATCTTCCTCGAACTTTGATCGGGACGACAGAAAAAAAGTAACACTAGAAATGGCAGGAAGAGCAGGAGGTCGTAACGAAGGCATATCGTTCCCCATAATTGACGGTCCGGAATGAGAAGAAATGAGGGAAGATTTGTTACCGGTATTACGTGAAGCTTTTGACGTGTTCGAGGAAAGCAAACGAAGCTTCTATTTCTGGACAGAGCAGTGTTGATAACGTTTTTGCTATTGGAATGGTGAGACTGTAACTAAGTATTAATTTTTTTTTCGTTTTGTATTTTCAGTTTATTTAAAAAAAAGCTTAAAAAAGACTTAAACGCCTTGGTGGAATTGAAAAAGGATAAATTATTAGAATAATTAAAAAAAAGATACGCTCTAAAAAATTCCCATTTTTAAAATTCGCTTTTATCTAAAAAAAATGTAGTTATCAGTAAACCTGTTTATTTATTTATTTTTAAACTTTAAATGGATAAAATAGGAAATTTTTGAGCCATAGAAAAGTAAAACTATTTTTTCATCACGTAGACTTTTCGAAAAAAATATTTTTTTTTCAAAAATATTTCAGTTGAACTCTAAAAACATTACAAAACATTTTCTTAAGAGAAGAATTTGCAATCGAAAAACTATATTTTATTTTTTATAGAAAAATGCTTTATTTTGAAATTTTGAACATATTTTTGTACAAAAGATTAGGTAACTATTTTTCCGATTTTCAAAGCCATAATAGGAAAATAGCAAAGAATTTGCTCAACAATTGAAAAAAAAAATATATTAAAAATATAAAATATATTTTTGTTCAAACTGGAATTACGACTAAATTTTTTTACAAATGTAAAATATGTAATGTTACGCAGCTTCTAAGGTAAAATTTACGTTTTTTTTCTGTCTTGAAAATTTGTGATGTTTTCTCAAAGACTCTGTAAAGTTTAATCATCGTTGTTCAGCCATCCGGAATTGGCGACCTCTATTTCTAATGCTAATGCTAAATTGCTCAACTCTGTAAAGTTTAGTCATATATTTTTTTCGTTTTAGTTTGAATTAAAGTGTCATTCTGGCAGGTAAATTTTCCTTTATATTTTTTTTTTTGTTTAAATGTATGTGTACAAAACTGAATTACTACTGAAATGGTCTACATTTTAGCTCTTTTATGCAATTTTACAAAGTTTCCGAAGATTAGGTAACTATTTTTCCGATTTTCAAAGCCATAATAGGAAAATAGCAAAGAATTTGCTCAACAATTGAAAAAAAAAAATATATTAAAAATATAAAATATATTTTTGTTCAAACTGGAATTACGACTAAATTTTTTTACAAATGTAAAATATGTAATGTTACGCAGCTTCTAAGGTAAAATTACGTTTTTTGTTCTTTCTTGAAATTTTGCCTCAGAAATAATGAGAAATTTTTTCTCAAAAACTGAGCTTATAGAAATTTACATCATTTTTGTTGTTATTAAATTTTTCACATAAAATTGATGCATAAAAAATGGAAACTTTGAGCTTTCAATTTTCATTAATTCAGTTTTATATAGAAAAAAAAAGTAAAAAATCTCTCGCACAATAAACAAATACAAAGTTTGATGGTGACCACCTCTATTTGGTTGTTTTTGGACCATGTGGAAATTGTATAAAAAATAATGCAATTTTTTTAGATACATTTTTTCTGTATGATCCATTGGATAATCTAAACTTAGGATATATTAAAAAATAAAATGAAATTTTAGTTTCCTACCTGTAATCAGCCCTAAAATGGATATTCCTTTAAGACAGTACGTTGAAAAAATGTAAAGGACTTTTGAATTGGAAAATTCAATTGTTTTAAATTAAAGTGTCAATCTAGAAGGTTATAATCGTGAAGAATTAAATTTGCCTTTATAATTTTTTTTTCATATTTATGTTTAAAAAACTGAATTACTACTGAAATGGTCTACATTTTAGCTCGTTTATGTAATTTTACATAGTTTCCGATGTAAAATTACTTTTTTTGTTCTTTCTGGAAAATTTGGCCTCAGAAACAATGTGCAATTTTATCTCAAAAACTGATCTATTAGAAATTAACATAATTTTTGTTGTTATTTTATTTTTCACATAAAGTTGATGTAAAACTACAAAAAAAGTGGTAACTGAGCAATTCTCTACGAAATCGGTCTTTTTTCTTCAACTTAAATTTTTGAATTTTTTAATCCGACTGAAACTTTTTTGGTGGCTTCGGTATGCCCAAAGAAGCCATTTTGCATCATTAGTTTGTCCACATAATTTTCCATACAAATTTGGCAGCTGTCCATACAAAAATGATGTTTGAAAATTAAAAAATCTGTATCTTTTGAAGGAATTTTTTGATCGATTTGGTGCCTTCGGCAAAGTTGTAGGTATGGATACGGACTACACTGGAAAAAATTATACACAGTAAAAAACATTGGTGATTTTTTTATTTAACTTTTTATCACTAAAACTTGATTTGCAAAATAACATTATTTTTAATTTTTTTTTATTTTTTGATATGTTTTAGAGGACATAAAATGCCAACTTTTCAAAAATTTTCAGGTTGTGCAAAAAATCTTTGAGCGAGTCATGAATTTTTTAATCAATACTGATTTTTTTCTAAAAATCGAAATATTGATCGCATCGAAATATTGGTCGCGAAATTTTCCGATCTTTTCGAAAACAATATTTTGATGCAAAATGGCTTCTTTGGGCATACCAAAGCCACCAAAAAAGTTTCAGTCGGATTAAAAAATACAAAAAAAAATCGAATGACCGAAATCCTAGAGAACTGCTCAACTTTGAGCTTCCTCGTTTATGTAATTTTATTAAATTTCCGATGTAAAATTATGTTTTTTGTTCTTTCTGTAAAATTTGGTCCAGAAAAAATGTGCAATTTTATCTAAAAAACTGAGCTATATGAAATTAAAATCATTTGTCGTTATTTTATTTTTTGCATAAAGTTGATGTAAAACTACATAAAAAGTGGTAACTTTGAGTGAACATTGAATCAACAATGTTTTATTTTTTTCTATCCATTTTTTCCGCATAATCCTTTGGATAATCTAAACTTAGGCTACATTCAAAAAAATAAAAATAAAAAAATGCTACCTGTAATCTACCCAAAAATGAATATTTCTCGAAGTCAGCACTTTTTATTAAAAAAAAAAAGTAAAGGACTATTAAATTTGCGAATTTGGATTTTATTAAACAATGATCTTTGAAAATTATATTTCTGAAAAATTATGTAAATTTCATTAACATAACAATTTCAAGAGCAAATGATTTTTTTTTAAATAAATCGCAAAAAATGCTACGTCGGTTTGGCATGATGCACTTATTTTACGTTACAAACAAAGTCATGTTTACATGACTTTTACAGTGCTGCTGGAGGAACTTTCCATAAATGTGTATGCAGTGGCGCTAGTTGGATTGTTTTCAACTTCTCTCTAATTTTTCGTTTCTTTCAAAAAAATACATATAACAAAACGGAGATCATTCGCAAATTACGTAACTTTGTCCATTTTTTAAATCAACGCTTTTTCACCTGCACCAAAAATGTTCTGTAATTCAAAAAAATATATCCCATTTAATTTGATACAAATTTTACTATTTCAAGTCTAGTTTCAAGTCCACCTGCTCCCTTTCCCGTGCACGTGTTCCGTGTCCACGTGTCACCTTTGACATTTCCCAGCCTCAGCCTAACCTAGTGGAATGTCCTTTTTTCCTTATTCTAACCTCAACACTGTTGTGTACAACTTTTTTCCGCGCGTGGGTTTCGAAAACCAGGAGTTATTGTTATTGACGTTTATTTCGGACCAGCCAGCAGCAGCTGCTGCTGGAAACCATGGAGCACAGGACATTTGACATTTGGTCGGGACGACCTCTGCTGGCTGTGTGAATCCTTACAGTTGGATAGCGCAAAAAAGGTGCTGCTGCTGCTTTTTTGAGGCACTTTGACTTTTGCGCTAATTTTATGGACACCTTAAGGCTTCCAATAAGTGCGTCATGGACTTTGGACTTTGGAGATTTTTGCTGTTGTTGTTCTTGGTGAACTTTTCACTTCTTTCGAAAGTTTGTAACCTTTGGAAGCTTGTGCGCGCGCGAAGCGCGCTAATAACTCATGAATGGAAACTTTGACGCAAAATAGACTGGCTCAACTTTCTTTCAGCGTGTAATTCTCTCTTTCCTCCCCAAATTTCCATCAACAACATGTTGTGAATATATTGATCCCAAGGGGGGCTGATTTTCCCGTTACTGTGGGGAGTAACGGTAAACACGCACCCCGGGAAACTCCCACTCCACTCCAACTTCTCCTTAATTTTGGGGGTTGGTCCCCAAAATAGAGCTCGGTTCGGTTCGTTCACCGCCAAGGACGATTGGATCAGCAGCAGCAGCAGCAGCAGCAGCAGTGTGAGGAGGAGGTGTCCCGGTGATGGATCCTAGCTCCCGGAAAGGTCAAACGTAATGTGATATGTTAGTTGGAATGGTGGGGCACGGAGGGAAATTTGCTTGTAAAATAACGCAAAATTATTTTTTTTAATGAAAGGTTTCGTAAACATTGAAACATTTCATCGAGATTTTGGAGCAATCAACGAAATTTTTAATCTGTGTTCTAAATAAAAAAAGACCTTTCTGGGTTAGCCCGGGCAGACGGTAATAACAAAATTCATGCCATTTCATTTATGGAATATTCTTGAAAAATCAATGTTTGCATAAGAGTTTAATAACAGTTAATGTTATCATATCAAAATTTGTTATTAGTCTGATATTGATAAGTGCAGTGCTTCTGGGGACGCGCAGTCCTGTTTTTTTCGCGATAATTTTCGTCTCTTTTGTGTCGTTATTTGTGTGCATGGGGTGATTGGTCATAATAATTGAATAATGCCTTCATAAGTGCAGTGCTTCTGGGGACGCGCAGTCCTGTTTTTTTCGCGATAATTTTCGTCTCTTTTGTGTCGTTATTTGTGTGCATGGGGTGATTGGTCATAATAATTGAATAATGCCTTCATAAGTGCAGTACTTCTGGGGACGCGCAGTCCGGTTTTTTCGCGATAATTTTCGTCGTAAATGATCGTAAAAATTTATTCCAACTTTCAGTTTTAGTATTAACTCATCAAACTATCGATTTTATGAAGAGTAAAGCGTCATTTATTTACTATTTTTGAAATTTGCTCGCGTTATCTAAATTGTAAAAACAGTAAAATTATACTGATAAGTCCAGCCCATAGCACTACTGCTCGGCTGGCACGCGTTCGATAAAAATAAAACACTTTAAATAATCAATTATCTATCTTTCCGCAGCCGGCTGCCTAAGATTAAAAAATTTCAACCGATAAACAAAATGCTCATGGTCACATCACTGCCACTCGTGAATCCTGACCTTATACCCATCTACTAACCCCCTCAAAACTCATGTGATACTTTGTCGGAGAAGCAGTCGATTGGGCGGTCTCTATCACTCAAGTATCGGACTAACATTCCCATCCACTTCCCCGTGACCCTACCACTGGTCGTGGCCGGCGCCGGTATTGATCAGCATGATAGGGGCCTTTGAGAAGTTGCGAAGCGAGGAAAGATAGCACCCACTCATCTTCCACGGCTCGTGGATGTAACTTCTGGAGGTCCTGGTCAATAACGGAGTAGCAACTGCGGGTGGGCACCTATGCTTATGCTTATGCTTCATATCAAAATTTGTTATTAGTCTGATATTGGTTGAAGGCCAAAACAACTTGAGAATAACATTTTTTGTTATGGAAAAATAACTACAACTGTTATTGGAATGATCGGATTAGTTGTTAAAATAACAAAAAATAATAACGAGGATTTGTTCGAAAAATAACTAAAAACGTTATCAGTCTGTTATCAAAATAACAATACAATAACAAAAAAAAAATCATAACGGCGAATAACGAAACTTGTTATGAATAACATAAATTGTTATTGGCTTAGTATTCTCAAATATCAAAAAATGTTATTCCAAAGTTATTACCGTCTGCTCGGGAGTGCATATTTAAAATGCCCATAAAAAATTTAACAGGAAATTGCAGAGATTTAAAAACTATTTTTAAACTTTTTTTTTGTTATGAAAATACTTTGTACGGGATTTCTCCATCAAATCGGGAGTCCAACTTTACACCAAATTTCTATCTCTTCACGGTTTCGAGCTACAAATCACTGGAAAATGTGTCTTAGTAAAAATCCAGAAAAATGAAAGGGGTCCTACCGCTCCACCGTCACTTGGTATCGAAAAAGGGACCTTGGATTCATGATCAGGGTCCAAAGTTACATTTTCCGATTTCATGTGCGTTGGCGGAGGATGACCCATATGGATTTTTTAAGTAAAGACACATTTTCTCTGTAGGATCATTAAAATTGTCAGACTAGAACGAAATCCAACTAAATGAGTTTTTTGATACTGTTTGGCATGCTGAACAACTCTATTCAGTAAAATAAAATCTGTATGATTCCAAATTCAAACGTATAAATTCAAATACATTTTTTGTTATTTTTCCTACACAGAAAAAAAGTTACATGATAAATCATGCAAATTTAAATGCAAGTAATTGGTAATGGTAATGGAGCACCGCCGTCGAGTAGTTTTTGACAGTTCGCTTCATAAGAAATACACTGTAGAAAGAAGGAAAAACTGCTCGACGGCGGTTGCTCCATTTACTAATTTTCATTCGATTTTACTGTTTCATGTAGTTGTTTTTTTTTGTCAATTCTGTGTAGATTTATTTGTAAAAACTTTAGTCATAATCAAAAAGGTGTAAATTGTTGCTCTCAGTTGTGATTCTACACAGTTTCTTGAGTAAATTAATCGGTTTTTCCTGGCTGAAAATGATGGGTCATAAAAAATGTGTGATATTTTATCTAAAAAAATATGTGAAATTAAATCAAATAGCTAAAATTTATATCAGTATTGTTGTCATTCCATTTTTACACAGTATTGATGTAATTTTAGATTATTGTTATCTTCAAATTAAGATTACAATTTTGACTGCTTGAAAAAAAAAAATTTCAATTTCAATTTTCCAAAATTTAAGTGTAAAAATAGAATTACTACTAAAATAGTGTACATTTTGCTAGTTTTTGTTATTGTTATTTTACAAATTACCGAAAAGCATTTTGACAGTTTAAACAATGTTGCATATTCTCAAGCTTACTTTAACTTTCTCACAAATCTCAAAGTGTTACACAATAGCTGGTCGGCCTTTCAATACTGCGAATTATGTCAAAGCAATAGGTAACTGTCTCGGAATTCGCAAAATAGATCCAGCTTTCAAAATGCTTATGCGATTTAATTATTTTAAGCTTCCAATTTTCAAACTTCCAGGTTTTCTCTTTCGTCTGTTGACAGAAAATGTCTATCTTTTTTGTTTAACCCTCCACTGCCCAAATTTTTTCGTATTTTTTATTTTTTCCGTGTTCAGGAGGTCATTTTGAACAACTTTTGTTTTAGGAAAAACTTGACTTCTCTTGTTTTATGAATTTCTTGTTTTATTTTTACTATTTTAATTTAAGTTTATCTTGTTTATTTTATCTTTGTTTTTGGTAGTATTTGGCCCATTCTACCACCTCCTATCATTACATTTTGCCTTTCGTTTTTTTCATGTTTTTAAGTAACTTTTTCAATTTTTTGCTTGTTTTTCACATTGTTTTTGCTATGGAATGGCATTATTATCATTTCAATTGTAAAAAAAATCGTAGAGGCATAGTCTGGGACACTAAAAAAAATTCTGCATACTTTTTTTTTACTTAAAATATAGGAAATGTTAATGAAAAACACAGCCAAAATTGACCCCTAAAAAAATAACAGTTTTAAAAGCTTTGTCAAAGTCACATAAATCATGTAAAACTTCCAACTCTAAAATTTTCTTAAATTTGAAGAGTTGTTCGTTCCAATGCTTTTTAAAGATAAAAAATTGGTTGAAAAATGGATTTTTGGTGATTTTTTAGATCGAAGGCCGTCTGGAGGTGGGATTGGGTTGTAGAGGGTTATTTTTTCCTAAACTTACTAAAAAATCATCAGCAAGTTCAAATTTACAAAGTTTTTGTTGTTTTTAGTTTTTTTTACACATAATTGATGTAAAACTACATATAATTTGGCAATGTTTTGCTTCAAGTTATTTTAGACAGCTTGTGAGATAGAATTTGACGTTCTTTAAAAAAAAATCAGCAAGTTGAAATTTACATATTTTTTTTCGGTATTATTTTTTTTACACATTATTGATGTAAAATTACTTTCTTCCAGATTACACTTTTTAATGCTTACAGAATTAAATCTATGAAATTTGCCCGCACATTTCGAAAATAGTGTTGAATTCAATGGTGACTATGTGACAAAAATGCACTTTTCTCGCCTAAATTGTGATAAAATTACGTTATTAAAGATTTTATAAAAATATTATATGGTAAGACTTAAACCTTCAAAAATTTCATCTTTTTTCTGTATTTTTTTACAAAACTGGCTACTGTGACAAATTTTTAACTGATATGTGGTGACAAAATTGACTGATGAATTATACAATTTAGAACTTAACAACTATACTAAATGAGCAAATCTCTAAGATTTCGGTCATTCGATTTTTTGTTGTGTTTTTAAATACGGCTGAAACTTTTTTGGTTCCTTTGGTATATCCAAAGAAGAGCAACTCTCTACGAAATCGGCCGATTTCGACCATTTTTATTTTTTGTATTTTTTTATTTGACTCAAACTTTGTGGGGGCCTTCCCTATGACCAAATAAGTTATTTTGCGTCATTGGTTCTCTCATACAAGTCTCCATACAATTTTGGCAGCTGTCCATACAAAAATGGTATGTAAATATACAAACAGCTGTAACTTTTGAGTGAATTTTCTGATCAATTTGGTGTCTTCGGCAAAGTTGTAGGTATTGTTGAGGACTTTTGAGAAAAAAATAGGTACACTGAAAAAATAAATTGCATATTTTTTAATCAACTTTTTTTTCACTAAACCTTAATTTCCCAAAATACGTATTTTTTGATTTTCGAGATTTTTTGATATGTTTTAGGGGACAAAAATTCGCAACTTTTGAGCCATAGAGAAACATGGTCAAAAAATCTGCCGCCGAGTTATGAATTTTTGAAAAAAATTATGATTCATGGAAAAAATCGAAGTTTCATGCAAAAACAAGTTTGACATTATTTTTCAATGCAAAATTAAATTTGCAATCGAAAAGTACTTTACAGATTTTTTGATAAAGGGCTCCGTTTTCAAGATATAGCCACCGAAAGTTTGATTTTAGCGAAATATTTGCAGTTTTTCGATTTTTAAAAATAGTGACATGAGTGACCATTTCTAAAAATATTTTTTTTGAAAAGTTCAGAAAATTTGCTATAAAATTGTCTAAGAGACATTGAAGATTATACCTCGGGTTGCTGAGATAGAGCCGCTTTAAGAAAAAGAAACACGAAAATTGAAGTTTTCTAAATTTCACCAAAAACGAAGTTGACTTTATAGCTGTCGGCCACCATTGCTAGTACCACCAACCGCTAGTGTCTTCCTACACGGACTTCGCCGCCCTGGGCTCCTAAGTGTATGAAAGTATGGCACGGAGCGACGGCGCCGAATACCCATATTTACACAAAGAATTTTAGAGCGCCCGCCGCGGGATTCGAACCGGCAACCTCTGGATTGTGAGTCCAGTGCGCGGTCCGATTGATCCACACGGGCGGGACAAATTTCACCAAAACAACCCACCATTTTGTAATGACGATATCTCAGCAACTATTGGTCCGATTTTCAATGTTTATACATGAAACATTCGTGAAATTTTCCAATTTTTTCGAAAAAAATATTTTGAAATTTTTTAAATCAAGACTAACATTTTTAATTGGCGTAATATTCAATATGGCTTCTTTGGGCATACCGAAGGCACCACAAAAGTTTCAGCCGGATTTAAAAATACAAAAATTAAATTAAAAAAAAACTTTTCTTAGAGAATTGCTCAAATGCTGATGAACTGAAACATTTGTAATCATAATTATGTAAAAAAAACCCAAATGGAAGATTTACATGCATGTAAAATTACGTAATTTTTTTTCCTCAGTGTAAAGAATCTATCGGTGCCGTTGATACTTTTTTTCTGTAGGGAAACGGAAGTGGTGGCAAGTCTAATCGATATAGCAGGTTTGAATAAGTAATATTTCGTAGTTTTATCCAACTGGAATTGACTGAATCCATCAGATCATAAGTGCAGTGCTTCTGGGGACACGCAGTCCTGTTTTTTCGTGATAATTTTCGTCTCTTTTGTGTCGCTGTTTGTGTGCATGGGGTGATTGGTCATAATAATTGAATAATGCCATCATAAGTGCAGTGCTTCTGGGGACGCGCAGTCCTGTTTTTTCGCGATAATTTTTGTTGTAAATGATCGTAAAAAAAATATTCAAACTTTCAGTTTTAGTATTAACTCATCAAACTATCGATTTTATGAAGAGTAAAGCGTCATTTATTTACTATTTTTGAAATTTGCTCGCGTTATCTAAATTGTAAAAACAGTAAAAATATACTGATAAGTCCAGCCCATAGCACTACTGCTCGGCTGGCACGCGTACGATAAAAATAAACCATTTTAAATAATCAATTATCTATCTTTCCGCAGCCGGCTGCCTAAGATTAAAAAATTTCAACCGATAAACAAAATGCTCATGGTCACATCACTGCCACTCGTGAATCCTGACCTCATACCCATCTACTAACCCCCTCAAAACTCATGTGATACTTTGTCGGAGACGCAGTCGATTTGGCGGTCCCATCACTCAAGTATCGGACTAACATTCCCATCCACTTCCCCGTGACCCTACCACTGGTCGTGGCCGGCGCCGGTATTGATCAGCATGATAGGGGCATTTGAGAAGTTGCGAAGCGAGGAAAGATAGCACCCACTCATCTTGCACGGCTCGTGGATGTAACTTCTGGAGGTCCTGGTCAATAACGGAGTAGCAACTGCGGGTGGGTACCTATGCTTATGCTTATGCTTACTGGAATTGACTGAATCCATCAAGTTTTTTTTCTGAGGCAAAACATTGATCTGTAATTTAAAAAAGTTAGTAAATTACTTGTTTTCTTTTTATTTAACCCTTTCAGGCCTGAATTTTCAAAAAAATATTTTTTTTAGTCAATGATGGGAAAATGATTCTTATGACCATACAAAAATTATAGGCTAGTTTTGGAAATTTTGATATTTGGGTCATATATGACCCATCAGGCTCGAAAGGGTTAAAAAAAAAACAAAATTTAAGAGAATTTTTAATCCTGTCGCATTCTTACAATATTTTGGAAAACGGAATTGGTGGATGACCCCAACCAAATCTAAAATATTTTTTTCACACGCTTGTTAAAAATCACTCAGTTTTCGACAAAATTAAAAAAATTAACCTACTCAGAAATGAGCAAAATGACCATGAGAAATTCACTCAATTTTGACAGATGCCCTATTTAATCAATTTTGAGTAAATTCGGTTTTGACGAAAATTGAGTAATTTCGAACGTGCGTTTAGGTTTGGACCCCCTTCCTCTGATACCAAAAAAAAAAAATCTTCCTCTCTTCCGAGAACCGAACCAGAGCCTTCGGATTGGTTTGCATTCTCTTTACCGCTGTGCCACGGTGGCTTGTCGGAATCAATCAGGTAAAATACAATGAGGCACGTTAGTGAGAGGTTTTCGATCAAAATTGAAATTAAAATGGCATTTCTTGTCAAGGATTGTTCGTTTGGGTGTAGTGGTTTTAAGAAACCTTTTTCAATGATTTTTTGTTCTTATGAATTCATTTTTAAATTTATCGAAACCATTCAAATTTCTCAAATGGAAAACTTCCCCAATCGCCATCATCATCAGGTGGCATTACATCAGCCCTAGAGCTCGTGCCGGCCTCGAGTTTGTACGTGTGTGTACATCAATTCGGTTTAAAGCTAAAAATAGTCCTTTTTTCTCCTGCTGCAGGAGGCTGGCTGCTGCCGGTCCATAATGATCCGTAACCATGACAGCAGCAGTTAGTCAGGAGCCGTCGAGGCCACTCGTAATTGATATTACATGTTGGCTATTGCGTTTCAGCGAAATTAGTTTGTGATTATGAAAGTTGGGGAAATTTTCCGCTTTGTTTAGACAAATTGGGAGGTTATTTTGCATATATTTTTAGAAATTGATTTCATATAACCATAATTATAGTTCAAGACGAAAGCTTGTTGAACTATGTAAATTTACATCTTTTTACATGTAAGTTTACGTTTTCCACATAAATTGAGGTAAAATTACATTGAATTACCTTTTCTTTTAACTGCGATGCTCTACTTATCAATCCTCTCCGATACCTTACACGAATGACGTCATTGTCGTCTTGGTTAAGGGACAAGTGCATGCAAACACATGGACCAGAAATAGGAACCTCCTACGACATCGTTAGCCGTAAAGAAACAAAAAGTGAGTCGGAAGGAGGAGGAGGGAAACAGTTCGCATTAGTCAACGATAATTGCACTCGATCACGAACTCTTCAAGGCACTCAGGTGATGATCCAGTTGTTGAGATATTTTCGTTTTTTCAAAAGGACTTGTTGTAATTTTTTTTGTTGAAGAATTCAAATTTCATGTAATTTTTTTCCGAATCCAACATTTTTGTTGTTAAAATATTTCAATCTGACATTTTGAAATATTTCGCGAGCGCGAGCCTTCCGATGAAAAATCGTGATGCCCAAACGGTGACGTCAGCAAAGTCAGCGAGCATGATTAATTAGTCCGAGTGATCGAATTGATGATCTATTAAAATTGGTGACGACAGTTTCTAGCGGCGCGAGATCGTGACAAACGCGGGCCGTGAATTGGATTAGCACGTGTTTGACGGTTAGAAACGGTGTGGGGCCATAATTGATGGTTGGCTTAAATGAATCGGAATTTTATTAATTTTTATGAAAATTGATCAAATATTTACACATTTTTTTCTTTTTTTTAGGTAAGCCATATTTCTTTACATATAAAGAAACATTGAGTAAGTAGAACTGCTCCTATATTTTGTTATTTTACTTTAAAGAATACCCCAAGAATACTTCAAAGTTTTTTGAATTGAATTATTTATGAATGTTTTTTTTATTTGATATAAAAAGTTTGAAAAAAGAAGTATTTAAATTATTAAATTATTAAATTATTAAATTATTAAATTATTAAATTATTAAATTATTAAATTATTAAATTATTAAATTATTAAATTATTAAATTATTAAATTATTAAATTATTAAATTATTAAATTATTAAATTATTAAATTATTAAATTATTAAATTATTAAATTATTAAATTATTAAATTATTAAATTATTAAATTATTAAATTATTAAATTATTAAATTATTAAATTATTAAATTATTAAATTATTAAATTATTAAATTATTAAATTATTAAATTATTAAATTATTAAATTATTAAATTATTAAATTTATTATTAAATAAATTATTAAATTATTAAATTATTAAATTATTAAATTATTAAATTATTAAATTATTAAATTATTAAATTATTAAATTATTAAATTATTAAATTATTAAATTATTAAATTATTAAATTATTAAATTATTAAATTATTAAATTATTAAATTATTAAATTATTAAATTATTAAATTATTAAATTATTAAATTATTAAATTATTAAATTATTAAATTATTAAATTATTAAATTATTAAATTATTAAATTATTAAATTATTAAATTATTAAATTATTAAATTATTAAATTATTAAATTATTAAATTATTAAATTATTAAATTATTAAATTATTAAATTATTAAATTATTAAATTATTAAATTATTAAATTATTAAATTATTAAATTATTCAATTAATAAATTATTAAATTATTAAATTATTAAATTATTAAATTATTAAATTATTAAATTATTAAATTATTAAATTATTAAATTATTAAATTATTAAATTATTAAATTATTAAATTATTAAATTATTAAATTATTAAATTATTAAATTATTAAATTATTAAATTATTAAATTATTAAATTATTAAATTATTAAATTATTAAATTATTAAATTATTAAATTATTAAATTATTAAATTATTAAATTATTAAATTATTAAATTATTAAATTATTAAATTATTAAATTATTAAATTATTAAATTATTAAATTATTAAATTATTAAATTATTAAATTATTAAATTATTAAATTATTAAATTATTAAATTATTAAATTATTAAATTATTAAATTATTAAATTATTAAATTATTAAATTATTAAATTATTAAATTATTAAATTATTAAATTATTAAATTATTAAATTATTAAATTATTAAATTATTAAATTATTAAATTATTAAATTATTAAATTATTAAATTATTAAATTATTAAATTATTAAATTATTAAATTATTAAATTATTAAATTATTAAATTATTAAATTATTAAATTATTAAATTATTAAATTATTAAATTATTAAATTATTAAATTATTAAATTATTAAATTATTAAATTATTAAATTATTAAATTATTAAATTATTAAATTATTAAATTATTAAATTATTAAATTATTAAATTATTAAATTATTAAATTATTAAATTATTAAATTATTAAATTATTAAATTATTAAATTATTAAATATTTTTTATTTCTATGATTATTGAATTACAACATAAAAAAAAATGTAATTTTTATTGCTATTGTCACTCGATATTGCGCGTTTCGTTAAAACTTTGTGCAAGTTTCCTTCTGCGCTCGCCGCACCGCGAAATGCATCTCCCCGAATGACACATAACAACTACGCACACAATGAAAGCGCTGTCAGTAAATAAGGAAAAACTTTGGGACGGGGAGCGGAGAGTGAAAATTTTGAGGTTTCGGCCCGATTCTAAACTTAGCACAGAAAACGGCGCGCGGCGCCCGAAATAGAACAACGCCCCAAAACATTACCGCGGATCTTCCCCGAAGGGTGCCGTGCGAGGTGCGGGGTTTATTTTTGGTTTCGGGATTCGAGCGTCCAAGTTGGCCGCTGCACTTGGAATCCTAACCACGTTGTGACAGTTTGCACGGCTTCGTAGTTGGGATTCGCGGTGCAACGTGACAGCTCAGCGGGGATTCTTGACAAGAACCGAGACTTCGCTGTGCCGTTCTAATTTTAGAACAGAATCGCGGCCTGCTACGACGACGGGTCAGGTTCCGCTTCGTCGTCGTCTACTTTGATCGCTCCAGTTGCTGGAGAAGTTCGGGTTTGAACTTGAATTTGGCCTGGCTAATGTCAACCGCACGAACGCGCGCGGTGCGGTAACGTCAACAAATAAAAATAGTTTCCGATGTTGTCGTCGTCTTCGTCGTCGCGAATGCCAATTTTCGCTTGCTTTTTGTTCGTCGTCGTTCGGGTTCTTGACACGACATTGCTACCACTACCACCAATACCTCTGGCTGGCAATCGGAACAGGTTATGTGGCGAATAACTGTTTCACCTACTCGCTCTCTCTCTCGGCCAGCAGGACCAGCCCTTTGTCCGTCCCTGACCTTCCAGCTGCTTGGCAGGTCCTGCCGAACCAGATGGTTCCGCTCGCACGGTTTAGGGTTACCAACACTGGCAACACTGCCAGCCGCGCAAAACGTAAACAAAGAGCGCGGTTGGGTAGCCCTAGCCTACTAAACGCAACGCACACTACTAAACGCCCCTCTTTCTTGCGGATGTGTGCACCGCACACTTGGATCGACGACGCGGGCCCGCTTCTGTGTGTGCGATATATTTAAATAATGACAACAAGTGCGCAAACAGACACAGCGCAGTTTGCTATTTTTAGAATGCGGCCTACTCCTCCTCCTCTTGCGTGACTTCCGAACGCCACCCCCCCAAGTTGTCAGACACACGAGTAGTGTTGTCGTAAACGCTCCATCGAACATAATGACAACAACAACAACAACAACAACAAAAGCGAACACCATCGAAAACAACAACAATAACAAAACGAATGCTGTGCGTTTCTTTGTTGGCGTTTGTTGACAACTCAACGGGGTTAATCGCTAATTTGGCTATGTTGACAACCCCTTTTGGGATCTGTCACGAATTTCACCACCGGCGGTGGTGAATCACGCTGCTTCAAGCAGGCGGAACATTTTGACAGCTCGCTTTTGCAAGCGTGCGCCAGCTAAAAAAGCTCAACTTTTGACAGTTTAGTGTGGAGCGGAATGTGCAAACTGTCGGCCCGACAGGCGGCGTCAACAAACAAAGTCATTTTTTGAGGTTAAACTTCGCTGGTAATCAACTTTATTAGTGCCAACTTGGCGATGAAATATGGCTCTTTTCTGTACGGGTGTTTTTGCTATCAGGTGTAATCTAGAGCAGTTCTGCGGGGAACCAACAGATACTGGATTTGGGTGGTGCTGCTGATAGGTGCTTAAAACACTTTTGTAAACAGTTAAATAATGCATCACATTGCGTTGTTCCGGAACGATACTCCTTGACGGATCGTTTCGAAAGAGGAAAAATGAACAATTTTGACAGGAGGTTGTTGTTGCCTATAAATTTTGTGCTATAATAACATTCAAAAGGGCGTAACTTCGCATGTAAACAAAAACATTTTTAATGATAAGCCGTTTGTTTATTTCTTAAGTTACGCCCTACTGAAAATCAAGCAAAACAATTTTAATCGATCAAAAAGGAACGTAAACAAAGCCAAACATTCCGGGTAGCAACAAACTGCAAAAAAAGCTGAAACGCGTCAAACTGAATCAACATCTAGCCGTCACTGGAAGCCAAAGTCTGCAAGTGTAGATCCCTCTGTGCAAAAACAGACTAATTTATAAAGACTCATTTCTTGAACATCTTATCACTTGAAGGTACAAATTCCAACTTGCAGCGCACAAAAAGGGATCCCCAATGACCCCAAGGGTGAATCCCGCCTGTCAAAACGGTAGTATTGGTGCAAAGCTTGTAGTAGAATACAATTCAGACGCAAAAAAAACAGAGTCAATCTTTTATTTATAAACTAAAAACGAACGCAATAAAAAACGGCAAATCAACCATCGATAACAGAGAGAGGAAAAAATGGTAAAATCACATACACGTGTTTTTTCTCAGTATATTGCGCTTACCAATACACGGAGAGAAAAATACCGTGCAGAAAGAGCAGTTTTGATGATGACGCGAAAAAAAAAATAATCGTAAAAAGTTCTGTTTTCTACACAAGCAACCAACACAGCAAATCCGCGCGATAAGCGTGCGTTGAGAAAACTGACAGATGATCGAAAACAGCTTCCCCTCTCGCTCTCTCGTTTTCTCGCTCTCGCTCGCTCGTAGACCACCTGGTTGAAGAACGGTAGTGGCTGCTGGATTGGTGTGTTTTTCCTTCTTTTCTCTTGATGGTGGTGGTTGTTTTGCGCGATCTCGCGAAACTTTGCCGACAGTAATTTTGATCATTAGAAATTAGAAATTTAGAAGATTTACCTTTAACAAATTTGACATTTGGCCACCGCTCACCATCAATCTTCTTGACGCGGTGGCGCGTTTCTCACACCTTGATAATGAGGGAAATTTGCAAGTTTGTAGGTGTCGCTACTTGGCTGCTATGTTCTAGCTGGCTCTCTTTTTACTCTTCGGGATTTTGTCTCTTTCTGTCTACTGACATTTTTCACACAAAAGATTCGCTTTATCCACCGATACCATTAGATTGGATTTGCTTTTAAAGCTACATTTAAAAAAGTTTAAAACAGATTTGGCACAGCATTTTTTTGTTTTAGACCAAAACTGCATAGCGGTACATCAAAATTCCGTAAGTTTGATTGTTTTAGTGAGATCAAGAATCTTCCAAAAAATCTCCAAATTTATTAACTGAGCCTAACATTTCAAAAGGGCACATAACTTTTGTAAACAATAGTGTATCCCTTTCACTCGAATGACAGTTTACATAAGTTATGTGCCCTAATGAAATGGCAAGCACGATATATTCTCCATGTTTCCGACTCGCTTCTATTTTTTTTTAATTTCGCTATATTTCTCATAATTTTACAGCCGGTCTGGACTGGCTATTGGACTGGTTAAACACACTCATAAAATTTTTAACTACTACCACCTTAACTTTTCTGAAACATACATTCTATCTTGTTACCTCTGGCCGATGCTAAAATTCTAAGTTGAGGACGTTAATTTAAAAATGTTTTTTTTTTTTTAATTTAAAAACCTAAATTAAACTTTCAATCCAAATCTTGTTTTGCAAGCTGTTATTTGTAATATTCCTGATTTTAACCAAATTCGAATTTAATAATAATAATTGAAAAAAGTGGAAATGGACAATTTTGAATCATTTCTATAATCTAGCTTGACTTAATTTTTTTCTACTGTTATGACATTGCTAGTTATTGAGAAATCGTCAGATGAAAAATTAATACAGATTGGGTAACACTTTTTTTATTTCTTCAAAAGGTTTTATTTTAAATAAAGTTTTATGGCTTTTTGATTTGTTTTTTTTTTAGATTTTTAGACCCTTTTTCTTTCAAAGTATTTTCAGAATCGAAAAAAGTCAATTTTGCAATTTTTGACGTGGAAAATTTTAAATAGTTTTCATCACTGTTCAGTAGCGTGGTTCACGTTTCTATGAAAAAGACAAAAGTTGTTATTTTGTCTTGCATCAACCGGAATTTCGTTCTTTTATGTCCCCAGAAGCACTCCTGAAAATTTGAGCCCATTTGGTAAGGTCTAGGAGCTCCAGTTTTAATTTGAAATTTATATGGGATTTTGATTTATTTTCCATGGGAAACTATCTTTTACATTGTATTAGGATTTTTTATAAATCGATGAAATGACTTGATTCTTATAGTAGGAGATAGGTTTTGAACTGGGGAACAACTTTGTAGAACATACCAACAAGCTAGGAAGTGACCCTTTAAAGATACAGATACTTTTAGATGGTGGCTTTTGAAGGGGCCAGCCACCATCTAAAAGTATCTGTATCTTTAAAGGGTCAAGACCAAGCAAGTTGGTGTGTTCTACAAAGTTGTTCCCCAGTTCAAAACCTATCTCCTACTATAAGAATCAAGTCATTTCATCGATTTATAAAAAAAAAATCCTAATACAATGTAAAAAGAGATAGTTTCCCATGGAAAATAAATCAAAATCCCACATAAATTTCAAATTAAAACTGGAGCTCCTAGACCTTACCAAATGGGCTCAAATTTTCAGGAGTGCTTCTGGGGACATAAAAGAACGAAATTCCGGTTGATGCAAGACAAAATAACAACTTTTGTCTTTTTCATAGAAACGTGAACCACGCTACTGTTCAGTATTTTTCTAATAATATTTTATAATTTTAGTAAGGCCGTTGCAAATATTTTTTGAAGTTTCGTCGCCCTTAAAAATCGGTCCGAAGAATCAGGGGGCAAAAAAAATATTTTTTCAAAAAACTTAAATTTTTTTTTTTATGGGAAAAGAAGTCTAATGAACTGGAAATAATTTGAAATGCATTTTCCTGCGTTTAAAATCATATTTAGCATATTTTTTTTTGTCAAATTCCGTTGTACAGTACTGCAAAAAGGTTTTTTTCGACAATAAAAATAGTTTTGCCAATGCTTTGATATTTTGAAAACTTAAGATTGCAAAACATCTGGGCAGGTGTAAAATGCATTTCCAGAGTTTTTTTTTAAAGGTCTAATAAGCTATTGTCTAATGATAATAGGACCTAATAAAAAAGTCGAGATTTTCAAACACTTTTTTCGTTGAAATGTAAAAAACCATGGCTTGTTGTTTCAATTTTTATACTTTTTTTTTTATTTGTTTGCTACCCCCCCCCTCGGCTTTGGCCAGAGTTTTTAAGCTTTGTCCATAAATTCCCTATTCTAAAATAAGCCATTTTGCATCGCTAGTTTCAACATACATGGTACCATATAATTTGCGGGCCGGAAATACAAAATTTTCTGATCAATTTGGTGTCTTCGGCAAAGTTGTAGTTTATGATTAAGTCTTTTCAGATAAAATTAGGTGCACGGAAAAAAAATCCCATTTTTCATTTGATTTTTTATCAGTAAAAGTTTGATTTTTTTTTTACTGTGAACAGACACGGACCACTGCGACACTTGCGTATCTATTGTAGTATGATCTGTTCTCAGGTTTTCTGTTTTGCTGCTGTTACAGCCTGCCGAACGATCGTCTTCCGTAGCGCTATTGTTTGAGCGAGACAGTATTTTGACGAATTATTCGAGCAGTTGCCCCCTCTCATTCCCCAGACCAATCCCCCAATATCATGCCACACGAGCACGAGAGACCGATCCGAGGACGTGGAGATGAGCGAGATTGAGGGGAAACCTCGTTTATTTTTGACCCATCTAGAGATCGTTACCGATCATATAGCCCAATCTTCAGCTCGAATTTTGCCTGAGAGCATGTGACCGAGTCGAAAGTAGCATTTGAAGCTCTTCTCTGCGTATTGTTACAGAGTTCTTCAACGCTCAGACTCAGTCGCCAACAGATCGTCCGAGAGATTGGATGGGATGGGTTTTGGGGAGGCTTGGGACTTGACAAAGTCAATTCCCGCAGCAGCCGAAATCCCCCCTCGACCGCCACCTTCCCCTTTTGCCTCGCCAGATGGGATTCAAGCCATCGACCTTCCGCTTACAAAGCGGAGTTTGATAGTCAAAATATTTTCTTTTGCATTAAATTTTAGGATGGTGCAAAAACAGGTACCGAATAGAACAGGGTGGCCACCTCGGGAAAAAACCGGGAAAACCGGGAAAAAACCGGGATTTTTATCCACCGGGAGAAAACCGGGAAAAACTCGGGAATTCGACTGACAAACCGGGAAAATATTTTAAGTTTAGTTAAAATTTGACAAAAGCCTCTTTAAATTATTCAATATGTTCTTTTCTCAATTAGAATATTATTCCTGTTATTCTAAATGAAGAATTCGCAAAAACTATGTTTGAATTTGTGTAATAGACTCATGCTTCTTGGTTATGGATGTTTCTTTTTCTGTTGTATCCTGTTATATTTTTACATGGCGATTTTTTTTTAATAAAGCAAAATGTTTCCTCTACCAGCGATTCTCAACCTGGGGTACATGTACCCCTGGGGGTACCACGAGCGGTCTCAGGGGGTCCGGAGGACAAACCCCGCAATGGCGGACATTTGTCCCGAACAAAATATTTGAGAGAAAAAAAAAACAAATTGCTTTGAAGCAAAAAATAACAACCATGCTTAAGGTGCAATGAATTACGTGCGAATTGTTTTTGACCAATCAGAAAATGTTTAAAAAATATTTGAATGATAAATATATAATTTGCATTCGTTTAGAAATTTTTTGAAATTTTTTTGCACCGTTTTTTTTTTGTTTTTTTTCTACAAATATTTGTTTCAAATTTGTATATTGTGCCAACTACCATTTACTACCATGTTGGTAAAAATAATCTTATGTTTCATGATTTGGATACTTTCAATTCGACCTTTCTTTGCTAAAATATTAGTTTTGCATAACATAAAAATTAGGATTTTTTGTAAGTAGAAATTATGGATCTCATGGTACGAAAACAACATTACAGTAAATATCTCTCTAAATTTAAAGATCAAGACATTTCCTTCAAATTGTCACACAAATTACACTATTTTAAAACATTTTTCTTGGCCTGTATCTTAGCAACAAAAGAATGGATCAAAAATGTTCAAAAAAGAAAGCAGAAAAGAATTTTATTAAATAATTTTTCAATTGAAAATAGCTACAACTTCAAAAAAATACTATTTACAAAATTTTAATTTACATAAAAATAAAATTTAAAAAAATATGGGGGATGTTTGTAAAAATGAAAAAGACAACGAAAATTTAATTTACAAAAAGAATTTCTCCAAATTTAAAGGCATTTTCAGTAGATAGTTTTAAAGAAAAACAGGGTACAACATTTTATTTTGAAGCTTTATTAAGAAAACTGATTTGAAGAAATCTCGGATTAGTTTTCAAAAAGCCGTAAGAGCCATTGGTAAACAAAGTTCTTTTTGCATCTGTATTCGACCTACTTACGAAAATCCAATTTCAAAAATGCTTGAGATTGTTCATCTCCACGTCTTTCAAGTGCCCCAAACTAAAAATAAATGAAATTTTGTTTAATTTTGGAGAAAAACGAAAATTAGTGTCAGAGGTCACGATGGCTCTTACGGCTTTTTGAAAACTCACCCGAGAAATGTACATGGACGTTGTGTGGCCTATCCAGTACATATTTTTAAACAACTCTAGAAACAAGATTTACGACATTTTTAATACTTCAAAATTCTTTCTTTCTTCGTGAATTGGAATGTAAAAAAATCTCATGCAAACGAAAATATCATGTATGAACGCTAGGGGGTACCAGCAGCTTAAGTAACACGAAAAAGGGTACCTAGCCTAGAAAAGGTTGAGAACCGTTGAATTATAATATATTTCAACTTAAAAATAATAATATCATGGAGTTTCTGTTTGTAAATATTATTTTATTTGATAATATTTGAGATTCTCAGCCAGACAAATTATTAAGGACAACTTGCAATGAATTTTTTTTTGCAAAGTTTTTTTAAATGTCGTTTGAAATTTATGTCAAATTTTCAGATATTTTAAAAATACAAAATATTTAGAATTCTGCTACAAAAAAGTCACTTGAAATACAGGCAATCACTTTTAGGTGGTTACTAAATCAACACAAAAATTGAGATCATGTTGAAAATAAGGCCGATGCTAATATTTTTCAAAGTTTTTGTCCCTCGGCTCTGGCCGGGGTCAAGTGGGGGAACAATCCATTGTCTCAACATTTGAATGCAAAAAGTGTTCAAATACATTTTACACTAGTTTATTTGTTTTGTCTTCAAAAAATGTAAGATTTGACAAAAAAAACTAAAGGTGCAAAATTTAAAAAAAAAAATAAAAGATCATTAAATTAACCCAAACATGCTTAAAAATTATTCCAAACGCAAGGGAATGCATTTTATATTGATTTCAGCTGGTTGCACTTAAATTTCAATTGAAATTTTGATGTTTTTTGAAAAATATTTTTTGCCTCTGATTTTTCGGAAATGTTGATAACAATTTATTTTTGCAATTCTTTTCTTTAAAATTAATAAATTGTAGTAACAATTAATCTCATTCTAAAAAATAAAACGATTTTTTTATTTTGAGGTTATACAATCTACATGTATGATGATGAAAAATCCCAATCATTATGGAAATTAGATGTTTGGATTTGAAACAGATAAAAACGGCTTCGTTTACAACTTACTTAATTTTTACTCAAGATTTGAAAGCTTTCTTGAGGAATTCAAACATTGAACCAAATGTATGCGTTCAAAAAGTATTTTGGTACTAACGTTAGCCTAAAAAAACATTGTAGTTTGGTTTAAAAACATTTCGGAAAATTCCTTCTGGGCTCGGGAGAAAACCGGGAAAAAACCGGGAAATTGAAAATCGAAATCTGGTGGCCACCCTGGAATAGAAGCATTTTTAAAAATAAAGTGACCTTTTTAAAAAACAAAGAAACGGTCAAACAAAATTTTAAATTTGCAATCGGAAATTACTTTACACATTTTTTAAAAAGTACACTGTTTCCAGTAATAAGCAGATTAAGGTCAAAGTTATTGCAATTGGAAGGTTAAATTTAGGTACTATTGATTTTATTAATAAAATAGTATTCATGTGATGTATGTTTTTCAGCCGATGATAGGTGTTCTATTTCTTCTAAAATAAAATGAATGATTTTGAAATATTTTGGAAATTTGAAAAATTAATCAATTTTTAACATAGAAACATAGCTCGACAATTACCACGCTGTTTTCAGTTGAAATATTAAGGTCATTTGAGAAATACACGTAGAAAATTATTTTTATTCAATTTGTCCGATTTTTATAATCTAAAATATAATTATAGAAAACTTATCCAAGTCTTACAAACCTTCGGATAATCGAACTTCGGATAATGGAAACTTCGGATAATCGAGTCTGGACTGTTATATATAAATAATTAATAAATATTAAATTTTAATAAAAATTATGTAACCCTTTCCGTGGCACAAAAAAAACTTTAAATGTTTTTCAGCCTTGAGTATTTTTAAGGTTAAAGAACACAACAAAAAAATGAATTTGGGAGGTTGAAAAATTGGTTGCAAAAATATTATCTCTTTTTTTAGCAATTTGACCTAAAAAATGTGTAAAAATGTGAACCTGATGAAAATTTACCCGAAAATAATAAAAATTCACCAGTTCCTCATGTAATATACACTTATTTTTGGACATAAAATCTGTCACCATTTCCTGACAAATATTACCATAATTTTTTTTCTGTATATGGTTTAAATTTTGTCTTATTTTTCTTTATTTTCAGAGTAAGTTGAATTTTTATTCTGATCGAAATTTTTTTTTTTTAATATTGTAAATTTTTTCCCAATGTATCAGAGTACATTTTCTTAACAAAGTTTTTTTTTTATGTAGGAAATGCATGGACAAAGTTTTCTTGTAAATGCAACAATATTGAAAATTGCGAAATTCTAGAGATCAATCACGAGTTCTTCATGTTCTCCGACTGCATCAAGGCAAATCCAAACAAATTCAGCCTCAGAAATTACTAATGTTCGTACATTACATTCTATGCCCGCCGTTTTTCCTCCCATTTTCATCCTCTCCCCACGTTTCGCTCCCACTCATCCCCCAACCCACACTAACACAACCGATTTACCCATGTATTGACCCACCCCATCGTCTTCGGGTTTTTCCCCAACACCCCACTCACACTCACACACAAAGCACCGTTCGCGCCGCGATTTTCGGTTCGCTCGCCGCCTGCTTCGTCGTCGTCGTGTCAGTCTCGAGAGTTCGTTCGTCCAGAGCAGACGTGTTTCTTGCCAGCGCGGCCGTTGAAAACGTGTGTGTTGTGTTGCTTCTTTGGCTGGCCACTCCCAGCCTAGACTCTTCCCCACCACCGCAACCACCCCCGCGGGGGTTCGTCTGCTGTTAATTACAGAATAATAAAAAAAAAAGTGAATACTTTGTTGTTTTTTTGTTTGGTTTGGGAAGAGGAAAAAGAAGAGCGAAAGAGTAAACGGAGCTATTATCAGCTTGTGAGTGCGATATTTCTTTTTATTGGTTTTCAAAAAAATTTGGATTGTTTTTGCGTCGCGATTCGCGACATGAAAAACACAAAAAAAAACAAAAGCGAACGTGTGGCGAAAGAGGAGAGAGGGTGAAGAAAAATCATCGTAGAAGGCGGCGATGAGAGCGTAGCGTTTTGGGGGTCGAGGGCGAAGCATAAGAAGGAGAGCAGGAGAGTTGTTCGCTTGCTGATTAGGTGAGCGTGTCACACGCAACTTTCTGCGACTTTCAGGCAATTTAACGGAAGAAAGAGAGTGAAGAGTAAAGTGTTGCGCAGCGCGTGCAGTGCCGCACACTACTTTGTTTGACAGATTGGATGAGTGCGATTTTCGCGAGTGAAATTTTGCGAGAGTGAAATTTTCGCTCGTGATAAGAAACCGGAAGTGTGGAGGAGAGCTCAATCGCGAGTGATTTTGCGAAGCTAAGGAAGAGATAATTTTGCGAAGAAAAAAAAAGAAGCTTACTGATTACACGCTAAAATTAATACAAGCAAAATTACGGCATTTGTGTTAATTGCTCAGCGTTGTTTTTATTTTCCTGCCAAGGTGTGAATCACGGTGCTTTCATGTGTGATTTTTTATTTGTTTTCGCTCCAGGAAATAAATTGCCAAAATTTCTCAACCTGCGCGAGTGCGATAAAAGGAAGAGGTGAAATAATCAACCAAAATAAATAAAACAAAGCAAAAATCGGGCCAGCAATGCTCGTCTTATGAAGACCAGACACGGAAAGCAAATTAAAAAAAAGGAATATAAAAAAACTCGAGAAGTGATCAAAGCAAACCGGATTTTGGCATGTTTCGCGAATTGTGAAAAGATAAACATCTCGCAAAGCAAGCCACGGGAGAGAGAGACCAACAAGTTGTAAAAACAGTTGTGCGCTCTGGGGGGAGTCTGTGCGTCAGTTTTTGAAGAAGGAAAACAAGAAGAGAGAGGAGCCAAAGAGAGGGAGATGGAATTTCGCTTTAAATGTGGAACTTGGATCAGACACCAGACAGAAAACGCTGGAACCAGTTTGTTTGGTTGATAATCAAAACAGTGCTGTGGAGTGGCTCTAATTTGTGAATTAATTAGTTTGGTGGAATTTGTCGTAGGAAACTAATGTCAAATGACTTGTTTATTGATCAAAATAGTGTTTAGTAAATTTAGCAAAAATATTTTCAAAAGAAAAAGACTGAATCATTTTTAGTTTTAATCACTATTAAAATTAAGTCTTAAAAAATTCAAAGTAGTAATATCCTCGGTATTCCCAAGTGAGCTTCGCCTTGAGTTTTATGTTTTTGGGAAGAGTAAATAGTCTAGGATACGCTCTTAGTAAACGTTACGACCATTAACATTAAGTATTATCAAATCAAGCAAATCTAGTCATGGTTGGGAATTTGTTAGAAAATGTGAAGTTTATATCGACGAATTCTAGCAAAATATGTTGCGATTTATTATTTAAACATTATTTGTCAGCATTTTTTTTTATTTTGAAAGAATGCAACCATTATCATTAATTGTTTTTGAAAACTCCAATGTTTACAAAAAAACTTTCCATGTTAAATGTCAAAAAAAGAAGTTCAAAGAATGATGATTTATTCATCTTATTCTTTTTCAATAATATCGAAGAATTTCAAATTTTTTTTTCTTTTTTTTCTGAAATTCATTTTTTTAAAGAAATCTACAAGTTTTAAAAAAATCTAAGCAATCAGAAAGTCACAGAAATATTTTCGAATTTTTTCTTCAGCATAAAACATCTTTGGAATAATACATCTGGGAGTGGCAGAAAAAATGTGTAATATTACCTCTAACTATGTGTAATTTTACATTTTTATGTGTAATTTCACTTATTCTACATAAATTGTGGTGAAATTACATGAAACTTGATGTAATATTAAACCATCACGTTTTTCAATCATCGACAATTGAACTTTTGGCAAACTGAATAAATTTTCAAAACAAATTTTGCTTTTGACAACAAAAGGTCTTAATTTTAAAAGAAACTTGTGTTTGAAAAATATTTATTTTAGATTTTCTGTTCTGTATAACAATTCTTTTCATTTAGTAAAAAATCACCGGAGAAAATAAATAGTTTTTATATCTAAATGCCCTTTTATTTCTATGAAATTTTGAAGCTTCCAAAACTGACTAGTAAATCAATAGCAAACCGATGTATGGAATCCTTAAATTATAAATAATTTAGGAATTGTTGGAACAAAAAATCGTTTTTATCTGCTCTGTGAACGTTACATTGCATTTTTTAAATGTAATTTTATCCAAATCTTGGAATTTAAGAATGTATTTACCAATAAAATGATGACGATTGCAGAACGCTGATGCAATTTTACACTGTTTTGGGGGTAAAACTACACTGTTTTTTTTTTCGATGACTGCAATGTTGTTTGTATTATTTTTTAGCAAGTTTGCAAAAAACTTTGAAATTATCTGAACGTCTTAAAAGTTTTTATAGGAAACAGGAACCAAAAAAATATGAAAATACACAGCAAAAAACAGTTTTTTATGAGTGAAAATGCACAGTATAAAATCATGGTAATATTACATTTAAGAAGGCGTACATCCTTTATGTCAGAAATAAAAATTCCTCCGAAAATGTGTAATTTTACAACTTTTCAGGTGTTATGACACTTTTTCAGTCTAAATTATGTAAAATTACATCATAAAAGAAGAAATATTCAACCTCCAAAACTACACCTTCCAAATTTTTTTTTATTGTGTTTGGTTGATGGAAAATAACCTATATTTTGAATAATTTGACCTAAATAATGTGTAGAACTTTTAAATTCAACAGAAACTGATGAAAATTTCACCAGTCTGATGTAAAATTACACATTGTCAATAAAAATTGATACAAAATCACCATTTCCAGGTGTTATATTACCACCATTATTTTTTTCTTATACTGAGCAATTCCATCTCAAATCATGGAATTTTTCTGGTACTTTTGTACCCGACCCTCTCCGATTTCAATGAAACTTTGTAGACATGTTATCCTAGGCCTATATAAGCCATTTTTGTGTATACGGAGCCAATTGTACTCGAAAATAACATTTGAGAAGGGCGTAAGCTATTTAGATATTTCTGTATTCTGTAATTTAAAAATGACTGTAACTCGAAGGCGTTGCATCGTGACGAAAAGTGGTCAAAGACAAACTTGTAGGAAATTGGACGGGCTTTCTGAAAAAAATACACTGAAAGAAAAATACACGCCACTTCTATGGGATTTTTCAATGTTTATGCTTAAAAGTTAATTTTTAAGGTGAAGTCACGATTTTTTTTCGTTCAAAATTTTTAAGGAAATAGCCTAAAATGTGACAAAAAGACTCACGAAAAATGTAGGATGGTATGTCTCTCCTAAAAAAATACAAAAATCATTTACTAAACTTGTTTTTTTTGAAAAGTGGTCTAAACGTCAAAATTTTCAAAAACCGATAGTGGGAATCGATTCTCCAGACAATTTTACATAAAAGTCTCCACATTGACCATTGTCCCAAGTCCAATCCTTGCGAAGTTACAGCGGTTTTAAAAATAAAAATGTTGAAAAAACAGCTTTTTTGGTGGTTTTTTGCATTTTCTATATGACAGACTTGATTTTTCAGTCTCGAAAATATTTTTACCGGAAAGCTCGTCCAATTTCCCATAAGTTTGCCTTTGACAACTTTTCAATTGGATGCATGGGCTTACAGATATAAGCTTAATTACATTGCACATAACTGAACACAGAATATTTTTTTCAGTGTGGTAGAAATCTGGAAGGTAAATCATCCTACGTAAATATTAAAACGAGTCAAATTGAAAAGCTGTCAAAGGCAAACTTATGGGAAATTGAACGAGCTTTCCGGTAAAAATATTTTCGAGACTGAAAAATCAAGTTTGTCATACAGAAAATGAGAAAAACCACCAAAAAAGCTGTTTTTTCAACATTTTTATTTTTAAAACCGCTGTAACTTCGCAAGGATTGGACTTGGGACAATGGTCAATCTGGAGACTTTTATGTAAAATTGTCTGGAGAATCGATTCCCGTACTCGGATTTTGAAAATTTTGACGTTTAGACCACTTTTCAAAAAAACAATTTTAGTAAATGATTTTTGTATTTTTTTAGGAGAGACATACCATCCTGCATTTTTCGTGAGTCTTTTTGTCACATTTTAGGCTATTTCCTCAAAAATTTTGAACGAAAAAAAATCGTGACTTCACCTTAAAAATTAACTTTTAAACATAAAAATTGAAAAATCCCATAGAAGTGGCGTGTATTTTTCTTTCAGTGTATTTTTTTCAGAAAGCCCGTCCAATTTCCTACAAGTTTGTCTGTGACCACTTTTTGGTACGATGCAACGCCTTCGAGTTACAGTCATTTTTAAATTACAGAATACAGAAATATCTAAATAACTTACGCCCTTCTCAAATGTTATGTTCGAGTACAATTGGCTCCGTATACACAAAAATGGCTTATATAGGCCTAGGATAACATGTCTACAAAGTTTCATTGAAATCGAAGAGGGTCGGGTACAAAAGTACCAGAAAAATTCCTGATTTGAGATGGAATTGCTCTACTCTTTCTGCCACATTTGTAGGTGTAACTTTACATCTTTCATGATGTAACATTACCTCAATTTAGACTTAGAAAATGACAAAACACTAAACAAGCGGTAGGTTTACATATTTTTAGATGTAACATTACACATTTTTCAAATGTAAAAGATGGTTTCACCCTAATAAAATTAATTTTGCTATACTTTAATGAAAACCTGATTTTAATTTCAGTGTAAGTATCGGTATCAGTATCGGTATTTCAGTATTACTTTTAAGAATCTACATAGGAACAGCAAAGTGTTAATGATTCGAAAGAGTAAAAAACGTTTAATTCAAAACACAGAAAAGAGGTAAAAAATGGTTTGGTGAATATTTGAAGGTGAAAATTTACCTTTTCCATGTAATTTCACCTCAATTTTTTTGTAAAAAAATGCATCAAGCTGAAAATTCACGTCTGGGAATGTTGACAGTTTTTTTTTGTCAGAAAAATTTGTAATTTTACTTACTCTGCTTAAATTGATATAAAATTACATCGCAATCGGGGTAATGTTCAACCTTAACAACATTGAAATCTAACTTTTTACATACTGTCGGATGTATTTTTTTATTGAGAGATTCCACTGCAGATAAAATGTGTAATTTTACATCGGAAACTGCTTTAAATCGATGGAATTAAATTTTAGTGTTTATTGAATATGAAATAGATTGTTTACACATAAACTTACGTGAAATTACATAAAAGAAATATGTGTACAAATTTTAAATTTCAATTCGCCCTGCTTGACCTTGTTTTTTTTTGGTAATTCTGGAAGGTGTTAATTTTTAAGGTTTAATATTACCTTCTTTATGATGTAATATTACTTAGATTTTGACTGAAAAGTGGTTTCACACTGGAAACAAGGTAAATTTGAACCATTTAAGTGGTAAAATTACACATTTATAATATGTACTATAAAACTTTAAAGTTTTATACACCTCTTATTGAATGTAATTTTACCTAAATTTATATGGGAACTATGCATTCACATAGAAAAAAAACATGTAAATTTACACATTTTATCTGACCCCCAATTTGTCTACATTGCCAGACGAAGATAGAATTTGTCTGACCCTCAATTTGTCCACCTTGCCAAATGTGGATAGAATTTGACAATATCATAACCTTTAATTAGGTTGAACGATCGCTTTTCTCAAACCACCTTCAGCTCCAGTTGTCCAGCTGTTTTGAACCGACCGATCCAACCAGTTCCAAGTGGAAAAGTACCAATCACGGCTCACAAAACACAACACTGTAGTATGAGCAAGTGATGGAAGTTTCCCCACATTCGCTCTCTTTGGCTGCTCTTGCTCTGTTTATTTGCTGCCGGGACACCACACAAACAGTGACTTATACAAATTGTGGAGAGTGTCAATTTGTTGTTGTTCGTACACCACCATGCTCGCTCTCTGAAGTCAGAAAAGAGCTGTGTCATTATCCTCTTTCGATTTGTCATACTTAATTGTTATTTGTTCGTTTCGTTTTTTCATTGGTGCGACGTTTAGTTCACTCTGAGTGAGAAGCGATTTGTTGAAAAGTGATTGATACTGATTTTTTGGAAGATTGAAAAGAACCCATTTGAAGTTGGAAACATCAAAAAAGTGTTTGAAGAGTTCGAAAAAGTGTGATTTAAAGTTAAAAAAAAGAAGAGAAAACAAGTCTTATCAAACAGAAAACAGAAAACAAGATACCAGATTGAGGAAGAAACTGCAAAAACGAGGAGCTGCCGCCAAGTTCAACGGTCCCAGTGATGTACTGCTGCTGAGCAAAGCGCCGTCCGGTTCTCGTGTACGCCGCAGCCGGAACAACTGTCGGAACTGTCGTAGCAAGATTAAGCGACACCACCGGCTAGATACCGGTCCAACCTTATGCTTGCCGCCGTTGCGTCTAGCCATGCACGTTTTGAAACTTGGTGAGTTTTTGTTGGGAGTGTTTGAAGTGAGCAAGGGCGTCTGCATTGGGACATTCTACATAGACGCCCTTGTTTGAAATTAAATTGTAATAGTGTTGGATCCAATTTTGGGGAAAAGCCTGAAATTCGAAAGTGTTTCACCGTAATTGAAGAAATATAGACAAGAAAATGTTTTTGAATGTAAACAAGGGCGTCTAATAGACCGAAAATAGGCCCAATATAGGTACAATCAAGATCAAATTCAATCAGCTGATTCTAATTAAACACGATTCAATATTTGACACAAAATTCAACAGTCTTCAGCAATATTGTCCACCTGAAACCACAAACTGTTGACCAGTTCGAGAGGGGAGAAGTTTGGGGGTGAGGTTTGGGTCTCAATTTTTACCCAGGTGCGAATACGTGCCCACCAAGCCAACCGTCAAAACACAGACGTCTGTCGCGCGCGTCGATGGTGTCACATTTTTTTCCTTCAACTTTTCCAAGTCACGTTGATTGCTGTTTCTAAGGGTGATCAAATTAGCACTTTGAACAATGAGGAAGACGAAATTTGCTTAGAAAACAGAGTCTACAGCGTAGTCCCACGTCAAAGATGTGACCTTTTTCGTTCCTGGAAAACAAAAGTACCAAACAACACCAGTAAATGCAAATTTCGTGTGGAGTAAAAACATCCAAAGTTTAGGTTCAGGCTTCCTTGAAAGCTGAAGCAATCCCCGCCCACGCCGGAAATAGCAGCTTCTCGTCGGGATAAAGTTCATCGACTTCGAAGGTGTTCTTTCTGATTCGATGGAAATTTACACTTTTCCGACTTCATTTTCACGCCAAGACTTCCGCTGGAGTGTGACTTGTTAAAAGTTTGTGAGAATTGTTGTGGGCACGTTTTGCTGAAATTTGTGTCATTTTCTACGTCACTTCGTATTTTTGCTTCATTTTTACACAGAAAAAAAAATTACATGATAAACAATGTAAATTTAAATGCAAGTTGCGTGGAAATTTACATCAAATCGTATGTTATATTTCAAATTTAAATGTAATTCGTATTCTTTTTACTGATTCTTAGATTTTTTTAATGCTAACCGTTTGAAAGCAAATTTGATCGACTATTTGTCTTTGCTGTCGGCAAACTTTACAAGAGAAACCGCACATCAGCGGAACGCCCACGCCGCGCTGCCCACGTTGGCGGTGGTTTTTGGTCCGTCACCAGGAGTTCGCTCTCGAAGCATCAGTCATCATCCGACTGGCTCGGAGACACACCCCTGGCGAGAAGATTGCTTCATTTTTTTTTCTTTAAATTTTCTCATTTTTTTCTTTCTTTTATTGTTTGATGTTTTTACTTCGATTTTTACGTAATTCAATTTTATGTTATAGCTAATTTGTTTGAACGACCTTTTTTTTCGTCATTATTTTTTCTGGGTTTTAAATATCTCAGCAGATTTCTTTGAAAGTCTTCGAAGCTAATTTTTTTCTTCTTTTCAAATATTTTAATGTGTTTCTATTGAATTTTATTTCTTGGTTTCCTTGCATGGTTCATTTCTATACCCTTTTTTGTTACGTATTTTATTTATTTTCAATATTTTTTCTCTTTTTTTATTATAATAAAAAAACAATATTTTTTATATTTTATTCCTAGTACTACGTATTCTGGTTTCAATAACTTTATTTGATGTGCTTAAAAATGTTGTCCCACTTTTTGTTAATATTTTTTGTAATTTTCTTATAACTATTTCTTTGATTTTGCTATTTTTTCTGTTAAAATGTTTTAATCTTATTTTTTTAGTTTAAAGTTTTTATTATTTAATAATATATTTTCTTTTTTATATGATTTCACTGAATATTCCTTTCGTTTTATATTATTTTCGTCATTTGTTTTTTTTTTTTGTATTTTTTTTCTAAATAATTTATTAACTCAACATCATAGTTTTGATTGTTTTGTCTGTTTTTATAATAAATAACTAATAATATCTTTATTTTTTTTTTAAATTGATGTCCGCATTTTTTTTATATTTTTTTCAAATATATTTTTCTTTTAATTTTCTTTTTTTCTTTTTTGCTGAATTTATTCTTTATAATTCTTTGTTTTTGTTATTATGTATTTTCCCTTTTCACTTTTGGCCTTCATACTTGATAATTACACAGATTTTCTTGCAATTGCATTTTTTTTTTATTTTCTTGGCAAATTATGGTTTGATGGCTTGACTTGATTTTTATGACTTTTCCAATTCTAAAGTTCTCTAAGATCTAAAAATTCGCCAAAATCAGTTTTAAACCCAATTGAAAAAAAGAACTTGGCAAATTTTAGAAAATCTTGGGATTGATACTTTGTTTTGTGGAAAATATATTTTAATAGAAAATAGTTTGTTTTGCGAAAAATATTTTTTTCATGAAAAATGATTTTTTGTTTAGAAAAACCTTTTTTCTATGACAATTTTTTTAATGAAAAATATTTCCTTTTATGAAAAATATTTTTTCATGAATTTTTTTTGTTTGGCGTAAAGAATTTTTTCAAAAAAAAAAATGCTCTTGAAAAAAAAAATTTAATAGTTTTTTATTTGTTTTCGCGAAAATATTTTTTAATGATATTTTTTTGTTTGGAAATATATATTTTTATATATTAAAATAAATATGCTTTTATATAAAAAATATTTTTTTAACTACAAATATTTTTGATGAGAAATATTGTTTGGTATAAACACTTTTTATAGAATTTGGTTTTACAAAAATAATCTATGGAAAATATTTTCTTGAAAAAAAAAATTACTGTACATTTTCTTTTCATGACTTTGGCAGTAAGCCGGGCGTGCGGGCAGACGTGTTTTTTTTTCTGCTGTCGTTTTTTTCTCTACGATCAGTTTTTAGAAAAAAGTTTACAGAAGTATTTGAATCAACGCGGATTTTTGGATTAAGCCAGTGGTTTCGGCAATTGCGACGCTGGTTCCTGTGGATTTATAAGAAGCTCGATTTTGGATCCTGGAAGAAGCACTGGCACGATGAACGCCATGAAGGCCACGATGGGTTATGTACCGGAATTGTCGAACTACAAACCGGTGCAAGAGATTGCTTCAAGGGTGCGCGTTGCAAGCTGCTGCTCGTGGCCAAAGATCCGGACGGTGGACCCGCGACCAGACGCTGAACAAGGAACAAGCCCAAGGTTGGTTTCGTGGCGCACATGATTTCGACGACCATCGTCATCGTGGAAGAGTTTTTCGCCCATCTGGATGTGACGGAGAATATAAAAATACGGAAACGGTTGCCAGCTGTCTGGAGCTGTTGAATCTTGACTTGGTGAGATCTATCCATTTTATCTATCATTATTTGATAGATGATTTTATTCCCTTATTTTATATAATATTCTATTGATCATATCCATATTATCCCATTACCACCTTCCTTTTCTCCTATCCACATTTCCTCCCCTCACCTCCCCCATTGCCCCTAAATATTATTATCTGCCAAATTTACACTTACACACCACACCACAACTGTTTCGGAGCGTTTGGTACGGTATGTCCACGCATCCTTCCTCCCTGATGATTCTATGAAATGTGATCCGTTCACAGAATCTGTCTCTGCGGTTAATGCAACGCAGTAGGCCTGGCCGCTTTAATTTTTGCTATACATTTTCGGGGTAACTCGGATGTACTGTAATCATTAATATTGACAAGAAATGACTTGAGGCGTAATCTTACCACAAGTTCTTCCAGGATGCTTTCTTCGGACTGGCTGCGCTTGTGTTCGATTAGATTAGATTAGATGTACATTTTCTTTTCATGACTTTTATTTGAAGAAAACTATTTTTTTGCCAAAAATGTTTTTTTACGGATTTTTTTTAATATTTTTTTTTGTTAGAATGATTTTTTTTATTGAAAAATACTTTGTTTTGCGGAAAATTTTTTTTTAACGGAAAATACTTTGTTTTGCGGAATTTTTTTTTAAAGGATTATTTTGTTTAGAAAAACATTTTTTTTATGAAAAATATTTGTTTTTATGAAAAATATTTCTTTTCATGAAAAATATTTCTTTTTATGATAAATATTTTGTTATGAAAAATATTTCTTTTAATACAAAATATTTTTTCATTATTTTTTTTTGTTTTGCGGAAAGTATTTTTTTACAATTTTTTTCTGATGATTTATGACAAATATTTTTTTATGAAAAATATTTCTTTTTATGAAAAATATTCCTTTTTATGAAAAATATTTTGCTATGAAAAATATTTTTTCATGATTTTTTTTTTGTTTTGCGGAAAGTATTTTTTACAATTTTTTCTTATGATCTAGAAAAATATTTCTTTTTATTTTTTTTGCGAAAAATATTTTTTAATGAGTTTTTTATTTGGAAATATATATTTTTATGAAAAATTAATATTCCTTTTTATGAAAAATATTTCTTTTATAGAAAATATTTTTTATGAAATTTATTTATTTACAATATTTTTTTCTATGAAACGTATTTTTGTCTGTAAATTTTTTTTATGTTATTTTTTTTCATGTCTAGGTATTTTATGTTGAACGTTGAGGTCGTTTAGGGCAAACTAATATCGAGTTTTTTTATGTCAAAATAAGTTTGCAGTAATTTTTGCTATGTTCCAAATTATGTTTTGATGCAGTTTGTTTCATTTTGAACGTTTATAATTTCATTTTATGTTTGAAAATGTAAAAAATAAGAAAAAATTAGCTGAAAAATTATGAAAAAAAAAACAAAATTGGTAACAGGAAAAGGCCTAACACAAGAAAATTAAGAAATAAAAACAAAGCAAAGTAAATAATATAAATTAATAAATTAAAATTTGAGATCATTTTTGACAGTTGGGCTCAAAATGTATGATAGGTAGAGAAAATACTTTCAGTAATAAACAAAATAAACAAAACAAAAAAATGCAAATAAAAAATATTTATAAAAAACACAAAACTAGACAAGCAAAATTTTGAAGAAAAGTGGCTAAATCTAACAAAGTAAAAACGACAAAGATGAAATAAAATTTAATCCAAAATTGGTCAGCTGAGGAGGGTTAAACCATACTTCCACTGTGTCACCATGACGCAAAAAAAAGTAGCAGAAAAGAAGCAGGAATTCCGCAAAGCGATAGTGTCTTTACAGTAATTAAGCATGACTTGCATAAAACAAATCAAGTCTCTCGCTCTCCCTCTTCTACTCTCCTTCTCACTTACTCTTCTCCACTCTAGATCACAGACAATTGGAAGACTTTGTCCAGATGATTAATGTGCGGTTAAAAATATCGCTTCTTATGACTAATATTCGGTTCTTTTATCGAAAAACCAGTGCAGACAGAGTGACTAATAACAAAGCCAATGAACTTTGGTTAAATATTTCTTTCGATTAGGTACCATGAGTAATTGTTATACCACATTTGACTTATTTTCAACAAAAATTTTAAAGAAGGCTAAAAACATATTGCGGAAAATAATATTTTTGAGCAACATCAAATAGATTTAAGTAAAAAAATCGAAAAAACTTTACAAAATTAAAAAAAAATTAACTTAAAACTTTTTTTTCTTAAAAAAAATCAAAACATGTCGTTATTTTACGTGAGGCATTTACGAAATTATGGGCAATAAAGTTGTCATTATTTTTGAATACAATTTCACGAACAATCCAAAATAAACCCTAGCTTATTTTATCGAGTCCACAATAGAGACTTCCACCCTAATTGTAGAAATATTAATTAATTTGGAATTTTGCTCACAGTTTCATTTGTTTTTCATATTTTGGATATTTTGCATGTCAATTTTAAAATTTTCATTTCTAGTTTAATAGACTAAAATCGATTCAATCGATTTAAAATATTATTTTTTGATGTTCTAAAATTAACTTTGTATTGCTCTTGAAAAAACTACAGTGCTTTAGCATTAATCATCACTCTGGTAAATAACCACAAAGCCACCTCAAAATCCAGTCATCAATCCAGAGAGAGAGCTGGATGCCAAACGAGTTCCAGAGTTCAACTTGCCAGCAACTTCCAAGAACTACAATACAATAAAATTGCCAGCAACAGAATAAAAAACGGCACCAAACTGACGGCTAGCGGATCACACGAGCCAAAACTGGACGTAATTTATCAAAGCGGGATGAAAAGAGTAACAGAATAGAGGAAACATTGAAGCGAAAACAATAACAGCTTCATTCAATTGAGACAAGGAAAGAAGAAGAAAAGAACAAAACAGTTTGCAAAAAAGATAGCAACGAGCAAAGTGAAGAAGTGAAGAAGAGAAGTTGAAAACGAAAAAGAGAAGAGAAATGATAATAAAGTGGCAAAACAAATGACGATAGTTGCGAGCTCAGACATTCTGAAGAGAAGTTGCGAAGAAGAAGGTTTCCGCTTGAAGAATTTCCGCGAAGTCGGCGCGCGCGCCGATGAGATTCGCAGCCTCCTTCTTCAAGTCTCTTATCGAAAGTTGTTGTCCGTGTTTTGTCTACGTCCTGAAGAGAGTAGCGTTTTCGTCAGATCATTACTGTAACCATGGCGGGCGTCTTCCGCCTACTACGAACGTTGTTATGTGGGGGTGGTTTTACTTGCAATTTAACTTTCGGAGAAGCAGGCTTGGCGAAATTTTCAGGTTGTTTGTTGGAAATGTAAACTAAACTTTTCCATAATTTCGCTGCCGGCCACTTTTACATTTGATTGATCATCGTCTAAATTTTCATAGTTATTTTTCATAACAAATTTGCAAAATTTTCTTATTTTAGTTGAATCCAAACTATTTCAAATATTTTTTGAAATAATAATCTAAACCTTTTTGAAAACTTAAACTGTTTTCGACTTCCACCACTTAATCGCGAAGCTGTGTGACGCAAATGGCAACAATTTGCCTAATATTTGGGCTCGACCAAGATTCGAGATTCCACAACAAAGGTCGCTTTAATTTTTCTCGACTTTTTTTTTTTTCTTTCTTCGTTATCAATTGTCCCACCGGATAAAACTGGTTTTAATTAGCCGCACACGATATGCGCGCGCTCGGACTCAATTTTCGGGCGCGGGATGCTTCTTCTGTTTGGTTGTAAATGCACGCACATATATGGTGTCATTCCGGAGTTAATTTGTGCGTTAGGGTGGTTCACACACACACACACACACACACACACACACACACACACACAAAAACATTCAAATTATAGAAAACATAAAATAGTTTGATTTTTGAAATAAAAAAAAACAATTTAATGGGGGTAAAATCCGAAAATCTGGCAACCCTGTCTGAAATTATGAGTTCAAAAACTTAACAAAAATTACAAAGCTTTTCAAATGCAGATATTGTAAATATCGATGAAAATGACTAGCCGAACTGAGTTTTTTTTAATAAAACATAAATTTGAAAATCTTTCAACCCTGTCGTGAATTATAGCTATTTAGGTCCATTTAGGTCTGATTGATCTGATATTTTTGGTGGAATGTTATAAATTGCTATAAAGTTATGAACTGAAATAAACTCAAATAATTGTTGATAGACTTCATTGATAAATCATTAACATTGAAGCTCTGGCAACCCTGCCTTAAGAAATTGCCTTTCTATAAGATTTATGGATTTTTTTTGTGGTAAAAATACGTGTAGACATTTTTTTAAAGATGATCGAGAAGTCTGGCAACTCTGTCAAAAGTTATGAATACTTAATTTATACAATTCACAAAAAAATTCAAAACCAAAAATCTTGATTTCTGATGAAAATGCCTTTCCGAACCATTGATTTATGCACAAACTTGAACATTCTGGCAACCCTGTTATGAACTGTCGTCACTTAGAAGAGGATTTGCAAATATTTAATGTTGGTATTTTGTGATAATGAGCGAAAATTACTTTCCAACCCATCTTATTGCTTTCAGTTTGATTGTCTATGAAAGACCTCTACAATTAATCTTTAACTTTAAAGATCTGGCCACCCTGCCGTAAAATTTCGTCGGCCCATAGATTTTTTTTAAATTCCGAATGATGTACATTTTAGTAAAATCAAATTTAGCCCTGTTTCAAAATTCAGTACTTAAATCGGATATTTGAAGGATATTCCCATAATTTGGCAACCCTTTCAAAAGTTATAAAAATTTTACATTCTCAATTCATACAGCTTTTCAAATCCGAAAAGATTGAATTTCAATTAAAAATTATTATCTGAACTATTACTATTATTTTTATAAAATATATGTTTGAAAATGTGGCAACCTGGACAAGAATCATTGCCACTTGAAAATAATTCATCAAATGTTGTTATTTTTTTATTAATATTGCCTTCTGAAGTCGTAACACGACTTTTTTAGCTTTCGAAAAATCTCTTTTTGAATATAAGTATTTAGATACTTAGAAGATTAGGATATTTGGAGAATCTGACAACCCTGTCTAAAGTTATGAATTCTCAAGTTTATATTACTCACATAGCTTTTCAAAGTTGGATGTCGAATTTTTGTTGTAAATTTCCTTTCTGATATTTTTTGTTTAAATATTGGTACCTGAACAAACACAAATTTTACAATCTGGCAACCCTGTCATGAACTATCACGAGTTAGCAAACACTTGAAGGTGGGATGTTGTGGGATAAGAATGAAAATAACTTTTTAACTCTTCTTGTTACACTTTGTTTGATACATTTTGGAAGTCCTTTCCGATTAATTGTAAACCATGAAGATTTGGCAACACTTGTGTGAGATTTTGTCACTTTTGCGGAATCTTCAAGTTCGGATGATAGACGTTTTGATAAAATGCTAATTAATATTTTGAACCTAGTTATTTAAATATTTGAAGGCATTCTCTGTCTCTGAAAACTGGCAACCCTGTATTAAGCCCTGTATTAATTTAAAATATCAATAAAAAGTACTATTCAAGCCGTCTAAATGTACATTGTTAGCTATTTTTAGAAAAGTCTTTCATGATGAATTTGACGGAACAGCTACTAAAATCTGTTTTATCTGTGTTCTTAATTATTAGTATTTAGATTGATATTTTAAAGATATTCGGACAATCTGGCAACCCTGTCTAAAATTATGAATACTAAAGTCTCACAATTCACATTTCTTTGCAATTCCAGATATCGTGAATTTCTCAGTTATTTTTTTTTTGTAAAATTTATCCAATGAGATACGATACTTTAAAAGCTGGCAACTTTGACGTTGATCTTTGTCACTTAAGCGGGTGTTAGCAAATCTTCAAAGGTTTGAATTTAAAAAAAAATACTTCCAAAATCGTCCTTATGAACTTTGGATTTAAGGATTATTACGATTAATTGTAAAATTTTAATATCTGGCAACACTGCCGCAAGATTTTGTCACTTAAGCAATATTTTTAGAATTTTCAAGGCCGTATAAAGCAACTATTGTTAAGGGGCATTTACGCATTGTAAAATTATTTAGATTTAGTAAGATAGCCATCGAAATCCGGCCGCACTGGCAAAGAATTTAAGTTAATAATATTTTTTTATTTAAGTTTAAAAGTTGAAAAGATCGTGGTAATTAATCATCTTGGAACGAGGAAAGATTTTTATGTCAGAAGTTCTGACTCAGAACAGATGTTTATTTTAAATTGAAAAGTGTGTAAATTTACGTATTTCAATTTCACTTTTTACATGAATTGAGGTAAAATTACATCGAAAAACATGTAAAATTCAATCATAAAAATTTTAACCTTCCAAAATTAAACCTTTTTTTTTCCTTCAAATTGTGAACCACCCTAACTGCTGCTGAGCCACAATGGCGACACAAGAGCGGCCCAAAGTAGAGCAAGTTTGCAGAAGTTTTCTGGCTCTGTGATAACGCCGTGCGGCTCTGTTGTCTGCAGATGATAGGAACGGGTCGAGTTGTGTTGTGTTGTGCTGTTTGTGGATTTTGCCAACAGAAACTGGTTTTTGCGGTGATATCTCTCGACGTGGATTGAATTGGTTTGTTGTTGTTTTGACGACTGATGATGATACAGGTTTGGTTATAAATTTAGGTGTTAAATTTAAATCTAAATAAGATGCTTATTTTGTTAATGTTAATGTGTTTTTTTACTTTTCTATTTTGTTGGGAAATAAATTCTGAATTTTCTTTTCTAGGCTTTGTTCACATTAACAAATACGCATAATAACACGTCAGCATAATAAGAATTTTACCTAAGAAAATGTTAAAAATTTATGGTGAAGTAATTTTTTTGTGCAATTTCCTTTTTCAACATAAATTCTGGTAAATTTACATCAAAGAAAAGTTTAGATTACATGTTCATGTGTAACATCTTCCAAATTTAATCAATTTTTAATCTTCATATCAGAAAAAGTAAATGAATAGAAGTTTGACAGTTTTAAAGTAAAAATTTACTTTATTTTATGTGTAGAAATTGAATTACACATAGGTACATAATGTGTAATTCAATTTCTACACATAAAATAAAGTAAAATTACATTTAAAAGAAAGTAAATTTATGCTTTAAAATTGTCAAGCTTCTATTCTTTTACTTTTTCTGTGATGAAGATAAAAAATGGTTTAAGTTTGGATGATATAAAACATGGACATGTAATCTAACCATTTCTTTGGTGTAATTTCACCAGAATTTATGTTGAAAAAGGAAACAAAATAGCTTAGCTTGTTGGTGTAATTTTACACTATTTCTTAGGTAAAATTACATATTTTTAATTGAAATTGAAATCTTCCTGCAAGATTGTGTGGAAAGGGTGTAATTTTACCAATTTTACATTATTCATGTGTAATTTTACGGTTCGATTTTGTAAGTAGAAGTTTATTAAGCAAATCGAATCAACAACATTTTCACTATAATTTTCCGGTGATAATTATCGCTTCCACGAAGCAAAAAGGCTTTGCAAAACTTTTCCTTCTCGGAAATCAGGTAACCAACTGGAAACCAGCCAGGCTGGAAATCGGATAAGTGTCAATCACATCCGACCCTACTTTGGTACTGGTACTGAACATGTGGAAACAAGGTCCCTCGTGTTTCGTTCCGGGAAAAAAAGGCTCTGGAAAGAGGATAACTGAAACCTGAAAGAGGAAAATTTTCCCGGAATGAACTCTGTTTGATGCTGGATTTCCGAAGGGATTGTGGGCTGCTTTCGTGGTAATTGAATAATAAAGGTAATTGGAAAATTTGTGGTTATTTGAATTTTTGAAGAAGATTTTGGTAGAATCAAAATTATTTTTGATTAAAAATCTACATTTTTGATAAGTTTATTTAAAATTAATGCACACAGTAAAAACATCATGGTAATATTAAATCTGAGAAGGGGAAAATTTTTCATGTCAGAAAAAATGTGTAAAATTACCTCTGAAAATATGTAATTTTACCTCTTTTCTGGTGTAATGTCACCTTTTCAGTCTGAATTGAGGTAAAATTACACCATAAAAGAGGTAATATTGAACCTTCCGAAATTACAGCTTCGAATTTTACACAATTTTTGACTGTGCAGTTATTCTAATCAAATATTTTTATTTCTTCTCTTTTTAGGTAAGCAACAAAAAAAAAAGAAAAACAATTTGATAAGTTAAAATAGTACAAATACCATGTAAGTTTAAATAAAACTTCCAAGGAATCCATAAAAAAGAAAGCTCTTCGATAGAACAAAAAAATCCCACTCCCTCAACCTCAACCCAAAAACGGGCGGGGAGTGTCAATCATCTATTTTTAGCTGCAAGCCCCCTTTTGTTACAAGTTCTCCCCACCCCTCAACCCACCGCAACGAGGACCGTATAATTGCGACCAGGCTGCAGGTTTCTGCGGCAAAACACCCACCCCCAAACAAACCACCAACAACCCGAAACTCTAATAAATTGTGTACCCAAAACACGCAAAGCGCTGGCCGACCTTTTCGGTGGGTAACATTTCGGGCGGGTGGTTGCACCCACTAACCTTCACTGTCCCTTCAAAAAAAGTTTTAGCTGCAGGGTGGGTTTGAAAATGGTGAGGAATGTTGCGAAATTGAGTTAAACTTTGAATTTCAATCGGATTTCGTAAAATTTGATGTCAAATTTAGTGAACAAAGAAGATTTTGACAGTGGGTAACACTGATTGTTTTGGATTCTTTTGAAAAAATCGTCATAATAAAGAAAAAGAAACTACAAAACCCAACCAACCACCACTTTGTTGGTCGAACTGTCAGTCAAGTGTTCCCCACACAGTAGGTGGTGACGAGTGGTGGGTAACATATTGAGGTAGGGTAGGCAAGGTGGGTGTGGGTGGAGGTGGGGGACACAAGCGCGTGCGGCGCATGGAGTCTATTTTTAGCCATCAATCGATAACGATACTCTTCTTGTTGTTGTTGTTGGTCCTCTTCTTACTGCTTCCACTACTACCACGTACTACGGTTGTGTTGGACTGCTAGACGACGACGGAGTAATGTGTGTTCCTTCTTTAAGGGTGTGTGCGCGTGAGTGTGATGAATTGTGCGTGTTATTATTTGCTTCGGGTTCGGGGTTCGGGATCTGGATCGGGATGTTGTTGTTGTTTGATTCGGATGGAAATGTGGGTTGCTGGGATGGGAATATAGTCTACAAATCTCGACTTTTTTTTGAAAAGGTCCTATAAACAAAATTTTCAATTTTTGCTTTTTGGGTGTTTTTAGAACCGCATTGAGTCAGGGGTATTCAAAAACACCCAAAAAGCAAAAAGTGAAAATTTTGTTTATAGGACCTTTTCAAAAAAAAACTCGAGAAATACACATACACACTCGCACTTTGGGTTGTCTTATTTACTTTGAGATTTGGCATAGTGGAACAGCGTTAATCGTAAAATTGTATTTTTTTTTATCAAATGTTAAACTTTTAAAAACTAAAAACTAAAAATTGAAAACTAAAAACTAGAAACTAAAAACTTGAAAAACTTGAAAAAATTGAAAAACTTGAAAAACTTGAAAAACTTGAAAACTTGAAAAACTTGAAAAACTTGAAAAACTTGAAAAACTTGAAAAACTTGAAAAACTTGAAAAATTTAAAAAACTTGAAAAACTTGAAAAACTTGAAAAACTTAAAAAACTTTAAAAATCTTGAAAATCTTGAAAAGGTTGAAAAACTTTAAAAACTTGAAAAACTTGAAAAACTTGAAAAACTTGAAAAACTTGAAAAACTTGAAAAACTTGAAAAACTTGAAAAACTTGAAAAACTTGAAAACTTGAAAACTTGAAAACTTGAAAACTTGAAAACTTGAAAACTTGAAAACTTGAAAACTTGAAAACTTGAAAACTTGAAAACTTGAAAACTTGAAAACTTGAAAGACTTGAAAGACTTGAAAAACTTGAAAACTTGAAAACTTGAAAACTTGAAAACTTGAAAACTTGAAAAACTTGAAAAACTTGAAAAACTTGAAAAACTTGAAAAACTTGAAAAACTTGAAAAACTTGAAAAACTTGAAAAACTTGAAAAACTTGAAAAACTTGAAAAACTTGAAAAATTTGAAAAACTTGAAAAACATGAAAAATTTGAAAAACTTGAAAAACTTAAAAGACGTGAGAAACGTTAAAAACCGTTTAAAAACGTTAAATAACGATAAAAATACGTTAAAAACGTTTTAAAAACATGAAAAATGTTTAAAAAAAGCATTTTAGAATCTAAAAAACATTAAAAACGCAAAAAACATTAAAAACGTTGAAAACAATGTAAAAAAACCTTAAAAAAAGTTTAATAAACTTTAAGAAAAGTTATAAAAAATCGTTGAGAACGCTAAAAAACGTAAAAAAACGCTAAAAAAGTAAAAAAAACAAAAAAACATTGAAAACGCTAAAAACAATGTTAAAAAAAATAATTTAAAAAATAATGAATAAAAGTTTCAAAAAAACGTTGAAAAACGTTAAAAATGTTAGAAGCGCTGAAAACGTTAAAAACTTTAAAAACGTTAAAAAAGTTAAAAAAAACGTTTAAAGACGTTTAAGAAAACCGTTTACGTTAAAAACGATACAAAAACGTTAAAAAAAACTTAAAAAAATTAAAAAAACGTTGAGAACGTTAAAAATGTTATTACTGTTAAAAACGTTATAAACGTAGAAAAATATTTATGTTAATAACGTTAAAAACCTAAAATTTTTTTTAAACTTGGAAAACTTGAAAAACGTGAAAAACGTTTAAAAACGATAAAAAACGTTAAAAATACGTAGAAACGTTAATAAATCATAAAAACGTTAGAAAAAAAAAACATTTTAAAAACTAAAAAAAACGCAAAAAAAAACATTAAAAACAATGTTAAAAAAATAAATTTAAAAAAAACGTTTAAAACCTTAAAAAAGGTTTACTTAACTTTAAAAAAATTAAAAAAGCTTGAAAAAAAAAATTAAAAAAGGCTTTAAACAATGTTAAAAAAATATTTAAAAAATGTTGAAAAAAAAATTTAAAAACGTTGAAAATTTTAAAAGCGTTGAAAACGTTAAAAAAACATTTAAAAAAACTTGAAAAAAACGTTAAAACATTTTAAAAACAAAAAAACGTTAAAAAACGCATAAAAACATTAAAAATGGTTAAAAACAAAACGTTTAAAAACGTTAAAAACGTGAAAAAACCTTAAAAAAAAACGTTAAAAACGTTAAAAATCTTTTAAAAAAATAAAAAATAACGTTAAAAACGTTGAGATCGTTAACAACGTTAATACTGTTAAAAACGTTATAAACGTTTAAAAATATTTATGTTAATAACTTTAAAAACTTTACAAAAAAATTAAAAAACTTGAAAACGTGAAAAACGTTAAAAAACGTTACATAACGATAAAAAAAATCGTTAAAAATACGTTAGAAACGTTAAAAAATCATAAAAGCGTTAGAAAAAAACATTTTAAAAACTAAAAAAACGTTAAGAAACGCTAAAAAACATTAAAAACGTTAAAAACAATGTTAAAAAAAAATTAAAAAAAAACCTTTAAAACCTTTAAAAAGGTTTATTAAATTTTTAAAAAATAAAAAAAAACGTTGACAACGCTAAAAAACGTTAAAAATTACTAAAAAAGCTTTTAAAAAATTAAAAACGCTTAAAACAATGTTAAAAAAATATTTAAAAAATGTTGAAAAAAAATTAAAAACACATTGAAAAATGTTGAAAATTTTAAAAGCGTTGAAAACGTTAAAAACGTTCAAAAACGTTCAAAAAATGTAAAAAAAAACATTTGAAAAAACTTGAAAAAACGTTCAAAAACGCATAAAAACATTAAAAATCGTTAAAATCAAAACGTTTAAAAACCTTTAAGAAAATTTATAAAACTGTTAAAAACGTTAAAAAAAAACTTAAAAAAATTAAGAATAACGTAAAAAACGTGAAGATCGTTAACAACGCTAATACTGTTAAAAACGTTATAAACGTTTAAAAATATTTATGTTATGTTAAAAAATAAGAATAAAATGAAAAAAACGTCAAAAATATGAAAAGCTCAAACAAACAAAACTGTTTCAATTGTCTTGATTTGACTCAAATAACTCAAATATTTTAGTTCCCAAATTTTCACTTCAATAGTGTCTCAAATGACTTGGTTGTCTCAGAAATGCAATAAGGCCTCGAAAAAAAAAAATATTCCATTGTCTCTAAGGACTGAGTTGTCTCAAATATTTTTGTTTTATTGTCTTTATTTCAGCCTTATTTTTCTTTTGCTTTTTTTTAGGTTTGCAGGGTCACAATAGTTTTCACGATCTTTATCCCATTCGCCAGAATGTCAAATCAGAAATAAACGTTAAAAACGTTAAAAACTTTTAAAAACTTTTAAAAACGCTCAAAACTTATTTTTTTTTTCGAAAAGTTTAATTTATTTTATCCATCACTAATATTTTTTATTTCAGTTTTGGCCTTTTGCATTTATTTTTTGGCTATTTTATGTTTGGCATTTTGAAACTAAAGATCTATTTTTTAATTTTAAAAATACTTTTTTGAATCCATTAAGCTAAAAAAAATAAGAAAAACGCTGGGTCAAATTTAGGATAAATAAAAGTTTCGCTTTCTGGCAACTTCTGAGTTACACAGGTCTACTTTTGGTAATTTAGATCCGATTCCGGATGTTACGGATACTGGTTCTGATGGTTTTGGAATTTTGACAAAATTTAGTTATAAAACTGGTTTATAATACCATTATGTGTAGAAAATTATTGCTACTACAATGAAAATGTTTCATTGCTGCAAAAAAAAAAAAAAAACGTTTCAATTTGATCAACCCGGATGTTCCGGATACCGGTTCCCATGGGGCCATTCCTTAGAACCACTCAAAATGGTCATGCGACACTTCAAACTTCATGTAATAAGCCAGATAATTGCTGTACGACTCTTTTCATTTGTCTTCGACCAGTTTTGGCCACCCGGGATGTTCCGGATACCGGTTCCATCGGAGCTATTCCTTAGAATCAAAGTTGTCCAATTCAAAATTAATTTATTTTTAGCAATTTTCGCACAAATCAACCCCACTGTGTTAAGAGGGTGTGTTGCCATCAGACTCTCCTTTCCCCCTCCCAGGACACTTCAACCAAGTCCTGGAGACTGAGGAAGGGCAGCAGCAAACCGATTGCGGTAGGACATCCCGTCTTCACCAATACACAGACGTGTCAAAGTCTACCAACTTCCTTCGCACCAATACCACTTTGGGAAAACTTTTCTCTCGTTCGTGGGGAAATTTCCTGGAAAAACAAGTCCTCTTTTGCTGGGCGCCGGAACCGATCTACACACTTTCAAGGACTCGCTGGTCTATTTTTGGTGCAACTTTTTATGTATTTGTGATGGGATTTGGTTGGTATATAATTTACAGTTTGAATGTGATTGGGGGAAAACAGGAGCGTGAGTAAATAAACACTTGTTGGTTCCCGGTTGTTATTGTTGTCGAGGAAAAGGGAACAGCTTGACTTTGTTTTTCGATTTTAATTTGAAAATTTTCAATTTCAACGATAAAAATTTCAAATACAAACTAAACTAAAATGGCGCAATAATATGCAAATATTATAAACCAGTGGTGCCAGTTAGTCGGCTAGCCAACCCCCAATGATTGATGACATAATGTCGAGAATTAAGCTCAATTGCGCACCGCCGCCACAGTTTATTATGATGAAGGGTTGCGAGAAGATGGTGGAGGGACGAGAGAACACGACTTGTCATAATTCTTTGGCTCGCGTTTCTTCCCACCTAATCAATCAACGGCCGGTTGGCCGGAATGATGAGATTTCTTATTTTTTTCTGAGTGATTTGTGGGATTTTGTGTGTGTGTGTGTGCGGGCCCGGGATTAAAATCGCAATAATTAACCTTCTTGTTATTTGGTTGGGTGGGGATGACCTTCAGGAACGTTTATAATTTTGATTTGACATTTTGGTGGTTCCAGAAAATCTGTTTTCGATATTAGTAAACGAAACTTGGGATGAGGCTGCAGTTATGACACTATAAATAAAAATATTTGAGACAATTTAGTCCCTAAAACAGTGGAATCCTTTTTCAAGGCGTTTGAGACGCTTAAAACACATTTGAGACGCTTAATATAAAAACGCTTTTTTAACATTTGAAACACTTTATTCTGTAAATATTTGTGACAATTTAGACAAATAAATCTTTTTTCGAGACGCTTGAGACGCTTATTTAAGCAAAAAAAAACACATTTGAGACGCCTAATATAAAAAAATCTTATTTAATATTTGAGACACCTTATTCTGTATTTTTTTGTGACATCTAAGACATTTGAGACATTTATTGCAGTTAAATGTAATAAGACAACAGAATCTTCACCGAGACGCCTAAAACATTAGAAAAAAGGCAAAGCAATCCACTTTAACAACCTCTGGGCCTGACAAATTTGAGACGCTTAAAACAATGGAGTTTTTGGAACATCTGAGACAATTAATTTTGTGTAAATTATTGGGACTGAGACATAAACGACACTTATTGCAGTGAAAATTCAACATGTTTTGACAAGCAAGATTGTAAAGACAGCGGAGACGCTTAATATAATAGAAATCCTTGACTAATTTGAGACGCCTAAAATACTAGAGTTTTGAATTATTTGAGACACCTAATTTTCTGAAAACGGTTGAGACAACTGAGACATTTGTCGCAGTGAAAATTGACCTAGATATTTGAGTTGATAGCAAAAACATTTGCGGTTGCACGAGACGCCTAATGAAGTAGAAAAAGTTGACTGATTTGAGACGCTTATAACATTGGAATTTTCAAACATTTTTAGACATAAAATCGATTGAAATTGTTGAGACAACTGTGACATTTGAGGAATTTAATGCTGTGAAAATTAATTAATGTTATTTCAGTTGAGATGTTTGAAACAATTTAGATTCTGGATGAAGTTTAAACCCTTTGGGACGCTTATTTTATTGCAAATCATTGAGACACGATTTAAAACAGAACAGAACAGTTGAGATAATCAAACTAGTTATTGCAGTTTAGTTAGTTGAGACAATTGAGCGAAACACATGAGACGTTCAAATACAACAAAGCTGTTGAGACGGTCACTGCAAAGAACATAGCTGAGACAGTGAGACACCTAAACGAACATGAAAAACGTATAATACAGATGATATTTTTAAGACAACTAAGAAGGTTGATATCGCTATTACATTTGCGACGTTTAATACAAGTGTTGAGAGTCTCGCTCTCCTTCGAGAATGCTGAAACAGTGAGACGCCCAATGCAGTGGCTATTGTTTATACTTTAAAGACATTTAATTCAACGGACATTGTTGAGACAATAAAGACAGTTGCAACGTTTCAAGGTTTGAGACGTTCAATGAATGAAAGTGTGGTGACATCCGAATGTTTTGGGAGACATCTGTGACGCTTAATGCAAAAACATGTTGAGACGCTTAATTAATTTTAAATCGCTGAGGTAGTGAGACGCTGTGAACACAGTGGAACTTGTTAAAACAGTGAGGACGCATAAAACAGTAGACATTTTTGAGACAGTTGAGATTGTAAGAACTGTTGGGACACTTGAGACGCTTATTTTTTTTTAAATTTCTGAGACAGTAAGCCCCAGTTAACGGTGCATAACAACCAGAGCTTTTTGCACCAAGAGTTTTGTTACACACATTCTAGTATCTTCAAAGCTACGGGAGTTGTCGATTTTTTTTTTGCATTCATCCCCTAAATTTAATCTACAAAGCAATTTACAAGAAAGTTTGACTAATTTTAGAATCAGATTGTTGAAGGATTGGGTCGGTGCGTTTGACGAAATAACAACTTCCTTGGTTGCTGCGCATCCATAGGACGTTTAATAAAACGGGCAATTAATGAGACACTTAAAACAGTGGTAACTAAAGATACTTGAGACGCTTAATGCCAAGAAAGTTATTGAGACGCTAAATGCAAATTAAATTAAAGGGACAGTGAGACGCTTAAATCAGACAGTGGAGTCACTAAATAAAGCAGACTGGACATTTTCGAGGGAAAAACAGCAAGAACAGTGAGACGTTTAATACGCTGAATGCAATTGAGACGCTAAACAAAATAGCGGAAACAGTGAGACACGCAATTCAGTCGAAATTATTCAGACAATTGAGACGCATAATGAAACTGAAACACTCTTGAGACGCTTAATAAAAATCAATATTAAGACGATCAGTGATTTTTTTCAAGCAGTGGAAGCAAACAACACAGTTGACATTGTTGAGACGTTTAAACTGACGCAACTGATATTGCTGAGACAGCAATACAGTGAAAATGTTTCACTTGTGACTGTGGCAATGGAGACAATTGAGACGTTAGAAACAAAAAAAAAAAGACGTTGAGACGCTCAATATATTTCAAAATTGCCGAGACTCTGATACAAGTGATACAGTGTAAATGGTAATACAGTGAGACAATTTGAAAAGTGGCAACCCTTAAGACACTTGCTTAATACAAATAGAATTGTTGAGACGCTTAATTCATTTGAATTAAAAAAAAAATCAGGCAGTTTGAACGCATAATAAAGTGGACACTTTTTGGAAAATTAGACAGTGAGAAACGTTGGCACACTTCGACATTTAGTACTTAGAAAGTTGGTGAGACGCTCAACTTATTTAAAATTGCTGAGACAGTGAGACGCTTAACACAGTGAAATTTGTTTTCATACAGTGGGAACGCACAATACAGTCGACATTTTTGAGACTGTGGGAACCGATGGGACACTTGACACATCAAATACTGAGAAAGAGAGTGAGACGCTTAAATCATTTAAAGTTGGTGAGACAGTGAACTACTTTGAACTGATAGGCATCTTGCCATATACAGTAGACATTTTTTGAGACAAAACGGTGGAAACTGATGGGACACCTGAGACGTAAAATACAAGGAAAATTGTTGAGACGCTCAATTTATTTTCATTTTGTGTTACAGTTAACACAGTTACGTCGAGTTCAGACAGTCAAATGGAAACCACTCGAGACGTTCAATGCAAAAATGTTCTTGAGATGCTCAATAGTATTGAAATTGTTGAGACGATGAGAAATTTAATACAACCTGGTGAGACGCTTAATATAGTGGAAATTTTTCAGAAACTTGAGACAAACGCCGTGGAAATTGCTGAGACAATGAGGCACTAAAAATTTGAGACGCTTATTGTGGTGAAAATCTATTAAATTTGAGACAACTGAGAACTTAATGGCAGACACGTGAGACGCCTAATCTGGTGGAAACTAGTGAGACGCTTAAAAATTTGATTGCAGTTCGTCATTTGGAGGCAGTTGAGACAGCTGAAATGTTGAGACAACCTGCACAATTAAATTTGAACTAGGCACTCCATCACTCGCGCGTTCTCACCTATTTATAGTCGCTTATTGGTGGTCATTCGATTAGAAACCAAGGCGGCAAACCCCGCATCGATATCTGGCGCTTTGTGACAGCTACGAGTAGCAGAAATCGTACAAGTCGCCAGCGGTCTCTTATCAAACTTTACGCTGCGTGTAACGGCTCACCTTACAACAGGGGGATGACTTTTTGAAAAGGGCAGAAATTCAAAAATAATTTCAAAATTAAATCCTCAAAAGTATATTTTTCTTAGTAATTTTGGTTTGATAATTATTAAGTCATTTTAAAATCTTACCCCCCGATTGCCAAGCGTTAGGAGGACAATGTGGTCAATTGTTCTATTTTTAGAACATTTCTGCCAGCAACGGACTCCGATAAGGCCAGGTTCGAAGGCGTACGCAAATTTAAAGTGACTCGTACGTGATTGTACGGGAAACCTTATCTTGGACGTCGCTGTCCCATTGACGTGGTGGGACAGCGTACAGTTACTTTAAAAATCTAGTCTATCATCTTTGTTTGAACAAGGTTAGGGTGAAATTAGACGGTCTTGCTTGAATTTTGTTGTCTTTCATTTAGTTGAAATTATTATTTTTTTGCTTTGATAAATTGAAATTCTAAATTGCACAAATTCCAGACTAAACAATCAATAATTCATAAAGCCAAGCATCATCTCATCGAGATTTATTCTAAAATTTTGCCGATCTTTCTTTCCCAAGTTTGCGCTGCACCAACACTAAACACTAACTAACATCAACAAAGCACTATACTCTAGTGCGCTATTCATAGCGCGGCTTAAGCTGTGCGCGCGCGGCGGCGGCGGCGTTCGTCAATTTTGTGTATTTGTAGCTTCGAGTCGGGGCAAAATGTTGTTATTTTTATCGAGTGTAACTGTGCGCTTGTGTATACTACGCTTTATTTATACTTTAAACAATGCTATTTTTAGCGCGACCAGAATCCCGCTCAGCAAGAGGCGATGCGACTTAACTAGAGAAGTTGAGGGAAAAAAACGTAAAAAAAAAGTACACAAAAATATATTAAAACATTCTGACGCACAAGCACCAAACTCACCGAAAACCAATAACGATGCAGATGATGATGAAAATAGACGAGAAAAAAAAGTTTGAAAAGGAATACAAATTTGACGAAAAAAAGAACAAAATTGAAAAGAGAAGAAGCAGTCAAAAATAAGGAAACGACGAACCACGCGGGCGGGATCAAGTGAACTCGCGTTTGGAGTAAAATTAGAATCATCATCGCGCGTAATACCGCTCAGATGCTTTGAGCTTTTGACGTACACATTTGTTTCGATTGGGGGATAACGTTGGAAAATATCACAAGGTTTTGTGTGCGCGTCTGTTGCGGTTCTACTGACGTTGATTAGAGGATCGAAATGAAAACATTAAAATACAAAAAAAACAGGTCCTCATTACATTATTCGAAATTGTTATCTGAATATTATCTGAATAAATTAACTTTTTGACAAATCCCTATCGAAATTTCAAAACTTTGTGTTTTTGGTTATTAAAGTTACACATTTAAAAAAAGTTAAATTTTGGAAGGTTATAAAATGTTCATCTTTTTTCAGTGTAATTTTACCATGATGTATGTGGAATTTGGGAAATTACACATAAAAAGATGTAAATTTACTTATTTTTAAAGATAACCGTGTTTTTAACTGGGTCAAATTAAAAATATATATATTGAAATATTAGCACTAAAATCTGTTAACTCATGTTTGTAAACTTTTGTTTTAATAATTCGAAATTTGCATGTCGAATGAAGCCAAAATTTAAATATGTTTTCGCACTTATGAAATTTTCAGCAGAACTTTTTTTAATTTTTCGCAAAATAATTTCCGTGATTTGGGTTATTTTGACAGTAAAAAAAACTCTAAAATATTCGCGAAGCACCTTATTTTTAAATCACTGCATTTTCAAAAAAATTAAAACTAGTAGGGGGAGAGGGGGTCATATGCACCCCCTAAGGGAAAACTGTGATTTCTCAACCATTACAGCATTACTGTGGAAGAATTTTGTTCGATGTTCTAAAACAACTATTATTCTTCGTCATCCATTTGAAAAAAGTCTTAAAAAACCTCAAAATTGTTCGAAAATATCAAATTTGAAAAAACATTTTTGATTCATTTCAAACAACCATGCGGGGCAATATGCACCGCAACATTGGGGCAAAATGCACTACAACAACGGGGCAAAATGCACCACAACATGGGGCAAAATGCACCGGGTAAAATCAGTTTTCACTAGTCACCACTAGATGACACCGCTGTTTTTACTAAGGAGCTTCACAGCGGTGCATTATGCCCCGACCACGCTTTTTGCAGAAAATTTAATTAAAAATGCATTTTTTGATGTTTTTGGACTCATCTATCTACAGAATAATGAAGATTATGGCAAAAACTATTTACCTCAACACTTACAATATCAATAAAAGCTTTTTATAAGGTCCAAAAATCATAATGAAAGTGCAAAGAAAATTAGATGAAAACACAACATTTTAAAGTTTTGCAAATAACTTGAGCTGTTTTTATACTGCGATGCTCAAATTTTTCCAGCATGGTTTAGCAATGTTAAGCTTCCAATTTCTATGATTTTTCCCCGGAAAATTCTTCCAAATACCGAGAAAAGCAGGGGGTGCATTTTGCCCCGGGGGTGCATATTACCCCCTCTCCCCCTATTTGAAGTTTAAGTTTTACTTAGATTTTGTTTTTATTTTTACATTTTTTTTAAATTAATGCTAAAAAATTTAAGAAGCACCATATTTTTTCAATACTTTACATTTTTCATAATCTGTAAAAACTGAATTGCTTAAACAAAAAACATTTATTGAAAAAAAAAACTTGCGCAATAGTTCGTAAAAAACTTGGGATATATTGTGTAACGTTTTTTGGGCATTTAAAAAAATATATATTTATTTTTTCAGTAATATTTTTTTTGCGGTAGCGTAACACATTAAAAAGAGCCATTTTGTGATACATTCTGTTTCAATAATTTAACTATTAAGCTTGAATTATAGTTTATTTTTGAATATTTGCCCTCGCTAAAAAAAAAAAAATCTATCTCAGTAAATATCCTGACCAGGGACGAAGGACACAAACTTTTCATAAAAAAAATAATGAATTTCATCAAGACAAGCTAACTTTTGTATCGATAGACCAATAGTTTTTTTTTGCGCAATATGGGTCATTCCATGTCACTGGGTACACTTTTGGACTCGACCTTCGCCGATCTGGACAAAACTTGGAGGGAACGTTCATCTATCGATAGTTAACAGAAATCCCAAGTTTGGTGCTGATTGATCCCTATATTTTTGGCACCGCCCTCTTTTTTGACGAATTTCTATTCTTTTTTCTTTTAATCATAACTTTGCAACTATATGAGCAAAAGACTTTCTACAGGTTGCATTTTATAGAAAATTGTCCAAGGAATTTAGGAAAAATAAAATTTATTATATTTTAACTTTTTAAGTATTAAAATTCAGTTTTGACCAATTCCTTATATTTTTATTTGTTTTATTTTATCACCTTCGTGTTCCTCGGATAATTTTACATAATAATCAATGTAAACCTCAAACTAAAATGAACTGTTGGCGAGAAACAGCGATTTAACTGAAAAAAAAAGATTTTGCACTGCACTCTGTCCTATGAATTCAAATCCGAAATAAGTTTCTCACATATAAAAACCGAACTATGCGGTATTCATCCCTTTTTTTTAATTTTTATTTATTCAGATTTTTTTGTCATGTACATTCATTCAGTTAAAATATTATTAAGTGTCCAATCACAATCGATGACTTTTCACCTCAATTTTAAATACTAGCAACTTTCATTTATTCATGAAATGGGGATTCATCCCTTATTATTGAAAAGTACTTCCGAGTGCTTCGCAAAATCAAACTTTTTTCCAGTAAAATCGCTGTTTCTCGCTAATAGTTTATTTTAGTTTGAGGTTTACATTGATTATTATGTAAAATTGTCCGGGGAACACGAAGGTGATAAAATAAAACAAATAAAAATATAAGGAATTGGTCAAAACTGAATTTAAATACTTAAAGCGTTAAAATATAATATTAGGGGGCATTTAAGGGTTAAAATTTTATTTTGAAGTGTTCCCATATGACATGGAATGACCCATATACTATTTTTACAAACCCTAACATTTTTTCTGACTTAATAATTTCATAATTTGCCATTTCCAATAGTGAACAAAATTGTAATGATTTTTAGATTTTTGAATATTTTTCAGATTTTCATAATTGACAAATGAGTGTCAATTGCAAAAAAAAGGGCTGTTAATAAGCAAATTTTTCAAGACATGATTTTTTTTACTTTGAAAAATAGTAGTATTTTTTGTGCAAAAATGTTGTCAAACTTAAAAAAAAAAAACAAAATATTACAGAAAAAACGGTTTTTGTCCTTTTTTGCCGAAAAGACACCAGATATGTATTTCCATAATATGTAGTATGAGGTAAAAGATAATATTGATTTTCGCAGTTTTGTGTATTTTGTGTTGTGTAACTTAAAAAAACTCGTAATTTGAAATACATGAGTTAAAATGTAGTGAAAGTTTGTAAGGATTTTCGGAAAATTGAAGTTTTTGGTAGAAACTACTGACACTTTTCAGAAAATGTCGTATTTTAAAATCAAACTTTGATTAATATTAATGAACATTATATGGAACTAAAACAAATATTAAATTATTTTTTTTAAAAATGTATTATTTAAAATTAATTACAATTTTTTTCATTTCTAAACAAATTCAGGGAGGGGAAAAAAATAAAAAAATAAAAATAACAAACCATAGTCTCAACATTTGAATGAAAAGAAAGTATTATAATGCTTTTTACACTAGTTCAGTTGTTTTGCAATCATTATTTTTCAAAATATGTAAGATTTGACGAAAAAAAAATTTAGCAAAAAAACATTTGGTGGTACTGTACATTGAAAATTTACAAAAAATCAAAAGATTTTTGAATAAACACAAACATCCTAATAATGATACTAAACGCGGAGGAATGCATTTTAAATTGATTACAGTTGATTGCACTTGTATTTCCATTAAAATTTAAAAGTTTTTTGAAAAGTTAGGATGTGCTTCGTTTTGGGAATATTTTAGCAAAATCATTTTCTTGAGTCTCAGTAAAATTGGATTTTTGAATCGTAAATTCGTAAATTTGATTTTTGGTTTAAAAATTCGAATTTTTTGCGAGTCATATTCTGTGTCAAGGAATAATATTTGTATCTTCAACTTCTGCTAACTTTTTCAGCAACTATCCTGTACACAATAATTATAAAATAACGCATTTTTGCGATAATTTTAAGCAGACTTTAGAGTACCGTAAACTGGGGTGACTTTGATAGCCCGGAGTGACTTTGATAGGTTTTTCAAATGCCCGTCAAATTAATATCTAAACATTTTTGAGAATTTTGAGTATGTAAGCATTAAGGGATAGCTTATTATCGAACATATATGCAATAATGTGACTGTTACATTGGATGTATCAAAATTAGTGGCCAAATAAAATTTCTATCAATGTCACCCCGGGCAATCAAAGTCACCCCAGTTTACGGTACCGTAAAATTGGCGTGAAATTCCAATGTTTTTTTCATTTTTTTTCATTTCTCGTGAAAAATCACTAGCCCTAACTATCATACTAATGTGATTTATAGTTTTATTCTAGGAGAAATTTCGAAATTTCTATGGAATGCAATATCGTGCTTTCAACTAATGCCATTTGACACTTGACACATGTGTGACACAAACCATTCGAAAATCTCCCAACAGAGAGCGAATCAAGTGCAGCGCACTATTTCTCGCGCTTTCCCCCCTCGAACTTAATTTTCCAAACACACAGTTACAGATAGGGCGGGAAAAACAACAGCGTCCATGCGTTCGACTTTTCCCACGGGCGCTAAATTTAGAACCGCGGAAAAGGCCTTTGTGTGTACAGCAGAGTTCGGAATTTTTACGACTTGATGACATTCCTCCCCGCAGTCAGTGCATTCTCCTTCTTCTTGTTGCCCCCTCTCTGATTTGAGCGATTTCTACATTGGGAAAGTGTTTTTTTTTCCTTTCTTGTTTTATTGTTGCTTTTAAGAACGATTCTGGCTGTTTTGTGGTGGAGAAATTTTCCCATGCTCTTGATTAATTAACTTTCGAAGCGAAGTTGAGAGAAATGTGCATCAAATTTTGTTTTTTTCAGCTTAATTTAGTGCTAATGTACCTATTTTGGGTCTAGTTGTTCCTTTTTTCGACCTATTTAATTCTAACCTAATTTCTTCCATCTCTCTCTTTTCCCAGAAATGGCACGCGACTCGACAATGGGACGGGACCGGATTCTGGTGGTGCCCAGCACCGGGATCGCGCTGGACACGCCCTCGACGTCCCAGCCCAGTGGTGGTGGTGGTGCGGCCGGGCCCGGTGGCGGTGGCGCCGCCGTCCCGTCCGACATCAACCAGCAGATACTGGAGGTGAGCCTGCTGCAAGTACGAAAACCTTTCTTTTTTTATACTTGTGTGTTTTAGTGGAATTTGTTTGACGTGTTGTAATCCGTAGGTTTGGTGTGTACGCTAATCTGAAATAAGTAATTTTAAGTTATTTTCACTCAAATTTGGTCTGATTTAGATGTTTTCCTATCAAATTTACTCAATATTCAAAAATAAATCCATTATTATCAAACTTTATCTTCGCGTAGTATTCAAATCGCCCATTATAGAATTTGAGAGCATGAGCATGAGCATGAGCATGAGCATGAGCATGAGAGATCACCCATGGTTGCCCCTCCGTTGCTGAACAGAACCGTAATATCCTTTCAGCACTACTGATTATAGGCTTCGACGATCTAGTGGTGTTTCTCTTATCAACAGCATGTATGAATGCGCTGAAAAGATAAAACACCATGATTGCTAAAGCTAGACCAGTTGCGAATAGGTAACAGTCATTGGCCACCAACGGCCATGTCAGTTTGTAGACCTCGATTTTAAGGGACGGGAATGTTAGTTAGCGCAGGTTGCTACTAGGGCAGCTGATTTGCTCTGTGCTTACACCCCACGAGCGCCAGAAACCTGAAAATTGTGTTAGTAGGGTAGGGTATATGGTCAGGATTAATCATAGAAGATGATGATGCGACCCAAAATTGAATGTTTTGTTTGGAGAGATGATGTATTATTCTCAAGGCAAACAATCGGATGCTGCGGATGAGACATTTCCCGTTTAACTGTTGTTAAATTTTAAATGAAATGGTTTCATCTTAGACAGCCGGCTGTGGAAAGATAAAGCCAAATAATGTTTATTTAAAGAATGAGGTGTTAAACGCAATGCTGCAATGATAGCGTAGTCTGATTTTTAATTATATAACCATTTAATTCATAAATTTGTTACGGAAACGACGCTACGAACTCAACCATCAAATGCCTTCCGATCTTCTTTCTGTTAACTAGATGAGGTATTGATTATCGTTGCCTCTCGAGCTACGATGCTATGGAGAGGGCTTAACACATAAACAACCGACGTCGAGCCCTCCGAGCTACGGAGCTATGGGAAGGTCTTTTCAACACAAAAAAAAGACTCGCACAACACACAACGTTCTTGATGAATCAAAATATTATTTAACGCGGTAAAACTAACGAACTCAACCGTCAAATTGCCTTCCAACCAGCGATGATGAAGAAAGGGCACTTTGCACACAAACACAACCATCCGCTTGCACTGACGGAACATTACGCACAAACAGCCACACAAAAGAGACGAAAATTATCGCGAAAAAACAGGACTGCGCGTCTCCAGAAGCACTGCACTTATGATAAATCGCCCATTATAGAATTTGAGTAAATTAACTTATCATAAGTCATTCTGGTTTAACCGACATTTTTGTAAAATTCACTATATTTTTTTAGTAAAAGTAGTTCAAATTTTGGTTAATAACTTTTCATGTTTTAGCACAAAATACTATTTTTTTATTTAAAAAAAAATACTGATGTTTTCTCAAAATGCAATTTTTCAACACTCGTTTTTTTCTGAAAACTAAAACTATGTTAAATTTTCCTAAATTTGGGTGGAATTCATATTGAATTTCATTTTGTGGAATTTAACTATTTTTTTATGTATATTCAAACAAATTTTGGTACTTTACACTCAAACTTTCTTCTGCTAAAATTATCTAATTTCACAGGAAATTTTTGACTATTTTTTTCAGAACTTTTTTTGCTTTACTTGGAATTTATTTCGTAAATTATCGTTTTTTTTTAAGTAAACATCTCAAATGAATTTTGTCTAAATTATTATTCTTAGCAAACATAAAATTGTAATTTTACTCAAATTTTGGGTTGATGCAAATAAAACTTTACCCAAAATTTTTTGTATCGCCCTGGTTTTTAGTAAATTTACTTAAATTTGGGAAAGCATTCATTCTTAAATAACCCAAAGATGATTATTTTTTTGTTTGTAATTTCACATTTATTTCTTAATTCTTTTCGTACAAAATTTCAATATTTTCACGAAATGGTTTTTAATTTTTTTTCATTGTGAATTTTTTTCAACTTCTCGGCAAACACATAGCAAATTAACCCTCTAATGACCAAATTTTATAATTTAAAAAAAATCACGTGTTTTGGGGGTAATCTTGAGCAACTTTTGTTCTTTGAAAAACTTTACTAGTTTAATGTTTTTCTTGTTATATTTATTGTATTTTTATTTGAAATTATCATTTTTCGTTTATGTTTGTTTCTGATAGTACTTGATTTTTTCTACCACCTTCTATCATTAGCTTTTGCCTTACTAGATTTTCATTATTTTAGAGTATATTTTCAAATTTTTGCTTAATTTAAATATCGTCTGCTATAGAACGATACCATTATCATTTAAATTGGTAAAAAATGCGTAAAGGCATAGTTTGAGACATTATAAAATTACTACATACTTACTTTCACATAAATATAGGAAATTTTAGTGAAAAACACAGTCAAAGTTGACCCTGAAAAAATATATTTTTAAAAACATTGGCAAAGTCACATAAACCAAGTCAAAACTCCAACACAAACTTTTTTTTAATTTGAAGAATTCTTCTTTCCAATGCTTTTTAAAGATCGAAAATTGGTTGAAAAATTGAGTTTTGGCGAAGTTGATTTCATTCTGAATTTACTCAAGAGATCGTAAAACTATCAAATTTTGAGAAAATTTACTCACATTTGGAATAATTTCATTGTGAATTTATCCAAACGTTTATAAAAATCACTATACTTAAATAATTACTATAATTTGATTTAACTACATTATTTTTTTGTACATTGCATTATTTTTTAAATGAAATACCGTTTTTGTGAAAATTATTTTAAAAGGCAAATTGTAATAATAAATGAAAAACAGAATTCACCCAAAAATTTACACAAATCACGAGTTCTAGAAAATTCACTCAAATTTGGATTGAGTTCATTTGAAATTTACTCAAAAGTTGTGGAATTAAGCATTTTTCTTAATTCATTAAAATTATGATCCTTTACATCCCAAGCAACACACTTTGTCAGATAAACGTATTTCCTAACTGGTTGTATAACCAAACCCCCTTGTTACCACAACTTGTTCTACAACTCCTGTGAACTGGAAAAAGCGCACTTTTTTCTGTTGTATAACTTGCCAAAAAAGATGCAAGTTATCAGAGTAAGTTGTACAAATGTATTTGACAACACTGTGCTATCTAACAAGAGTTTCGACGAAAAAAGGGGGCGTGGTTTACGGCTGTGCTGTCAAATCAAAGCGCACACTGGAAAGGTAAGTTAGATTGAAAACAGCTGTCTAACCGTCGACTAACTTACATGTAAACAAACGTTTCTTATTAGAATTTCAATCAACGACGAAGCTAATCAAAAAAGTACGCTTGTTTCTGCAAAATTTATTTAAAATAATTTGAAATTGAAATTAAAAAAAAAAGAAAAACAATCATGGCGCGCTTGTGATTAGTGGGAAATTCCCTGCATGACGAACTTTTAGATTTTCCTTTTTTGGTGAACTTCCTCTTTCCCAAGATTCGATCCGATGACTTCGACGATTTGTTGTTATCTCCACGACAGGTCCAGGCGCGCTTCCACATCTCTCCACGGGGCTTCATAGTAAACAAGCTGGCCCAAGCGTCAATAAGAAGGCTGCTGTCTGTTTTGATAGCCAAAGAACATAACTCCAACGAAGGCTGTCATTGAAATTGAAGTTATATAAGTTTGTTTCAAGTCAGTTTTTATAACTCCACTATATAACTTTGTTATAACACACCGTTTCAACTGTCATTTCGATTACCGTACCACGGAGTAATATTAGAATCAGTATGGTTTTGATTTGTTGTTTTCTCTATCATAAACTCAATAAGCTGATAATTTTTATAGCTTTTACCAGCGATATGTTCACAAATTAATCAGTCAACAATCAAAACTATTGCAATCTTCAATAAATAAACATAATTGAAACTCTAAATTCCTCATGTACAAATTTACACCACCTAACAACACGCAATGTCAAGTTGAATATGTATGTTGAGCATCAGTCATATAATCTATTCTCCGATAAAATTTGTGTAACAAAGCGAGAAAACCTAAGGTTGTTTATAGAATGGTTGGCCGCGCCCATTTTTCAGCAGATGCCGTCACATGACAATGTTAGATAAGCAGTGAAACAAACAGTGCAATATTGTTTTTATTCAACAAACTGTTTTCGAGTAAACACTGCAGATACGGGAACAGCATCTTGGCATATCAGCACTTTGACGTTCAATTACAGCTCATAAAAAGTGTTTTCAAGTGAAATAAAGTGATAAATATCTCAATAGGAAGTGAGCAAGCAAGTTTCTATCAAAAGTGTTCCAAAATAAATTGTTTAAATAGTGAAATAAATTGTTTAAATAGGAGCAAGTGCTAACCCTCCCAAACATGTGAAAATATTCCCTATGTTGTGTGTTAAAGTTGGAAAAGAGTGAAGTTGACTGTGTTGTAACACTTGTGTGGCACAAATCTCAAGAGTTACATAAGTCAGGTAAACAAGTAGTGAAACAAACTGTTATTTAACTAACGTTGAAATTTTTTCTCGTATGTTGATCCAAAACAGCTGTCTAACTATTATTCAACAGACGACAAGTTATGAGTGCTACTTGGGATTCTAACCTTCTTTTGTAAAAAATATATAATTTTCACAAATTGGAAATTTGTGAATATTCTTTTCTTGAAACTTATTTTTTAAGAAAACTTATATTTTTAAAATCTATTTAAAATTTCACTTTGTTGGGATTTATTTCGTAAATTAACATATTTTAGTAATTTTGGAATTCTGTTTTCAAATATCAAATTATAATTAGTTTAATTTACTCAAATTGGAAAATTTGATTAGCATTTCACCCAAAAGTTTGGGCTACCCCCTAGTTTTTAGTAATTTTACTAAATTTTTATAACGTTAATTCTAAAATCCCCCTAAAGTTGGTGATTTTTTTTTTGTAATTTCACATCAAACTCTTACTATTTTTGGTACAAAATTTCAACAATTTCACGAAATGACAATTTCTTTAAAAAAATATTACAAAAATGTGTGAAAATTCGTTCCAAATTCCACTAGCAAATTAAAACATTTTAATATATTTAGCAAGTAGTCAGTCTAATTTGAATTTATAGAAAGCGATTCTTTTTACACAAAAACCTCGATTTGCACGGAATGTGAGTAAACTTAACTAAATCTTTATACATTTTATTCTGGTTTTACTCAAATGGTTCATGAGTATTTCGGTAAAGTTACTCTCATTTGGTTTAGCCGCACTCCATTTTTTTTTGGTTAAGCCGCACTTCATTTTTTAATTACTATTTTGTTTCACAGATTTGAGATAAGAAAATCTGTAAAAAAATCATTTTTATAGAAAATATTTTTTTTTTTGGTAATTCTGATTTTACCCGAAATTTATTGAATCCTGTTATCATAAAATGTACACAAATTTTGGCTAATTTCGCTCTGATTTTGTTGAAAAGTTCGTTTTTGAAAAAATGAATTAAAATTAGCCTATTTGCTTGAATTTTGGGTTCGTGGTTGGTGCAATGTTTAAAAAAAAACAAATAACTTTAATCCGCGATTTTTTTTTTTGGAAACAAAAGAACTAGTACAGTCAACATCACAAACTATTTGAAATAATGATTAACTTAAATTTGGCTTTTCTCAAATATTAATTTAGCAAAAGTTGATTAAAATCACTTGTTTTCTGTAAATTAACATAAAAAAATGGTTGATTACACTCTAATTTAATGTTCTACAAAATGATAAAATTTCAACTAAATAAATTTTTTAATTACACCCTTATATTTGAGTTAAATAAATGAGTACAACTTACTAGGTATTTTTGGAAATTAGGCTGAAAATTTTGAAAAAATAGTGGTTTCAGTCATTTTTGATAAGTGTGTACATATTGTAGATTGTTTTTTTTTCGTGTTGCTAATTATTGTACGTTAAGTTGCCGTAGGAAATTTTTATCAATCCTAAGTTAAATACACTGTAATTTGTCTTTATACGGAGTTCTAAAGTTACTTTTAATATATATTTTTTGGTGCAATTTTTTTCACAGGCTGAAATTTATTAAATTTCATTTAAATTGTTGACTTTGCTCCAATTTAAGTTTGAATAATTAAATAAATTAACCTTAATTTAGGTTAATTTCACTCCGAATTCACCCAAAAGTGTTCTCGTGTAAATTCACCGCAACACACTAAATCTGTCCTCGTATGTTTGGGTTAATGTAACTCTAAACATACCCAAAAGTGCGTAAAACTTCTAGATCATTTAAATTTGAGTCTTAAAAATAGAAAAAAAGACATTCAAAACTTATTTTTGAGTAGCTTCGATAATTACGAAATTTGAGTTGAAATAATTTAGTAATTTATTATTTGAGTCATTATTGATAAGCGTGTATGTACAGGAAAAACAAAACAAACCAAAATAACTATTGCTTTTATTGTCATTGTCGCTAGCTTGTTACTAACTGTTGTGCGTAACCGTCACCTGTCAAAGTTTGACGTTATTGACAGCTTTTTCCGATCGTTGAAAACAATCCATCTCAAGAGAAGTTGGGTGATTCACCCGAAATTTCCACCGTGTCATCGAAAAATACTAGGAAATTTCCTTGAATAATAATCTTTTCGAGTTTTATTTTTGCAAATGGCTTGGCAAAACTAGTGCAAAAAAAAAACACGAGCGAAACAAAAAATACACGCTTAGCTCATTTCACGCGGGGTTGTGTTTGTGTGCGGGCACGGACTGTCACTAAAAATAGAAATGTAAACAGAGCGAATGTGTTTGGCTTCCTCATCACCACCACCGCCAAGGTGGTGGTGTTGTGTTAATTTGGCAAGTTGGCTCGGCCCATAGTTTGTTGACTTAACCCTCAGGTGCCATTTTAAAGGAATTTAAAAAATCTCAAATTTTGAAACGTCAAAATAGTCAATGTAAACAACGCTTAAGGTAAGCTTGAATTAAGCATTGTGACAGTCCTGTCAAATTTGTTTTAGAATCTGAAGGGTTGATCACAACAAAGGGCAATAAATTCAGAATTGCGTTGTAAACAAACACGACCAACTTGACGACGACGCGCGCAGCTTCCGAAACCGTCCAAAAGATGGCGCGTCATTCGGTTCAGTTTTCGTTAAGTTTTTGGCGTCATTCCCAAAATAAAAATAAAGCGAGGTTTTTTTTTCGCAAATCGCCATCCATAATGGATTTGCCACGCGTGTTTGTTTTGTGTGTGTGTGTGTTATTTTTGCTAAAATTTCCGACATCCGGTGGAATAAAAATTTTAACTTGACAGCTGCCAAGATTGCTGGTTTGTTGACATTTGTGCGACCGGCGTGGGCGCAGTTTTACACCTTACCTTACGTTACAGAAGGCAGGAGGAGGAGGTGGAATTATTTTTGAGCGATGATCTTGGCTTTTTTTTTTGCTGTTGTTGCTCAGATTTATGAATGGACGAACACCCTGCATTACGCAAGTGTGCGCTTTTGTGAATGAGGATTTACAGCAATTTCCGGTGGAAATTTTTGAATGAAACTTATTTTTAGCACTTGGTCGTTTTGCAAATGTTTTGCGAATTTGTTTGAAATTCAAAATGATTTGTTGACGCCATCTTGAATTTGTTACAGTTTCACCTTAACAACGTTTTGACGTTTAGACAGTGTTGCCAACAATAAAAAAATCGTTTTAACTTTTTTTTAATCAAACAACTTTTTACGTGAGGAAATCCCCCTCGTAAACACCACAATCGATCAATTTTACAAACAAAGTGTAATCCCACAAACAGTTGGAGATACGCGTCACTTTACGGTCATGCCAAGGTGTGATAAGCACCGTCTATTTTTGGCAGCTTGCGTCAGAAGTGGGGCCCAACCCATGAGAAATGGGCAGTTTAGAAAAAAACAGTGACGACACTGATAACGAAATCGAAAATAGAGGTGTTATCATAGAGTTGTCGTAAATGGTATTTATCAAAACAATAGATTCAGTGAAGGTTGGTTTGGATCAGCTTTTTCTGTTGAACATATCTAAAAAACTCTTAGTGATATTTTTTTACAGCTTTATGTTTTTAAATAATGCATTTATTTAATTTTTTATGATTTTTAATGCATGTTTGTTTACTATTTTTTCAATTTTGACGTTTGTTATTGAAATTTTACTCTTAAATTTGGCTACGGTTGAACTTATAACAGTAACGACAAACTTTTTTATTTTTTTGTTTTTTTTTTATATTTAATAATGTTGATGGTTTCATAATTTATTTTATATTATTTATTGTTAAAGATTTTACAGCAATAATTTGATTTAAATTTGGATTTCTTCGTAATTTAAAGATTTTTTTAGCTCAATTTAAAAATGGTCTGTGTCATAGAAAGCAAGAATGAGAATTAAATTTCAAAAAACGATAACAATAGTTGTACCATCATTGCAGAGTGGCCACTTGAGTCGGGAATTCGCCAAAATCCGCCGAAAATTTTTGTTTCATTTTGTCACATTGATTAAATATATATAAAATAAGATTCCAACTTGAGTTTGGCAATGTTTTTGTTTTTGTGGTAAATATTTTTTAGTGTTCATCTAAATTCATTTAGTCATTTAATTTTTTTTTAACTTTTTTGTGATTTTGGGGAAATTACTACAGATACAAAAAAAATAAATACAAAAATTTAATAAAAAATCATGTAATTTTGAAAACATGCAAAAATATTGAAATTGCTAAAAAAAAAATATTCCAAGAAACTTTGATTTAAGTTATTGCAAATATGTTCAAAGAATTTTTCTCTTCGAACATTTTGCATTAAATAAGTGGTAACACATGGAATCTTACAAAACTTTTCTTTATTGAAAAAATTAAAGCAGTTAAATACTGACAACTAGATAATTAAACATTAACTCCAAAATTCAATATCAAAATTTACAAAATTGAAAAGTGAACTTGGTAAAACAATTTCAAAGATATTTTCCTAAGTTCTTTGAAAGTATAATAACAGAAATCATGCTTTAAGCGTTTTTTGATTAAAAATAAACTAAAATTAAGAACATAAACATAAAGATTAACGATTTGAAATTTAAGTAAACAAATATTTAAAACATATTTTAAAATTATTTATACAGGATTTGGAACAAAAAAAATCGAAAAGAAGACAAATGAAAAAAAAACAACAATCAAAACGTTAATAAGAAAATTTATAAAAAAAAAAACAATTTTTAACATAACAGCAAAGAGGATTGATTTTTTGAAGAAGAAATAGATGAATAAACAAGCTTTAAACGCAAAATCACATGAAAAGAATAGTAATAAAAACAGAGTATGTAAATATTTTCGCTTTTTTTAAAGTGTTTTTTTTTTATAAAATGCTGAATTTTTCACTAATTACCGTATTTTTTTCGAAAATACTAAAATTTTCATAAATTTCAATACAAGTATCAAAAGGAGCGATTTGTTTTTCAAGTTTTCTTATTATTTTTTTGTAAGGTACTCATATTTTGACATTCACTGTATTTTTTCTAAAATACTCAAATTTCCGTAACTTGCCACATTGGTTGTAAGCAAGGCGTTGTTTTTAGAGCATTTTCACTTTATTAGAGTTTTTTTTTGTAAAATACTATTTTTTTTTTGCAAAATACCGTTTTTTCGAAAATATATTTTCTAAAATACTCATTTTTTGTTATTCGCAATATGGGTGTCAAACGAAGTGAAATTTTGGATGAATTTTCACGTTATTTAAGTTAATATTAAATTAGTTTTTTTCATCGATTTTTTTTATTAAAATTTGGATATTTTTGAAAAAATACGATATATTGTGAAAATTTTTGTATATTAAATTTTCACAAAATATCGTAATTTTTCAAAAATATTCAAATTTTAATTAAAAAAAATCGATTTAAATAAAATTTTAATATATTTTTTTTCTAAAAATACAGTTTTGTTTTTAATTTACTATTTCACTCAAAAGTTTGAATAAATTGAGAGTTCATTCAAAATTTCACCTCGTTTGATATCCGCATTGCAAATTATAGAAATTTGAGCATTCTCGATAAAATACGGTATTTGTTGATTTTTTTATGTATATTTAAGGGTGCACAGCAACCAAGAAAGCTGTTGTCTTCTTATTCCAAAATTGGCAAGTTTACGGACCCAATCCTGCAACAATCTGATTGTAAAAATAGTCAAAATTTGTTGTAAACAATTTTGTAGACAGTAATTTAAGGGATGAAAAAATCCTTGTTTCGATAGTTCCCGTAGTTTTGAAGATACTAAAATATCTGTAAAAAAATCTTGGTGCAACTGTGGTTGATGTGCACCGTTAAAAAAACGTAAAAAAGCATATATAATATCGCTTCGTTTGATACCCATATTGCAAATTATTATGTTTTTTTATTTTATTTTTATTTTGTGATATTTTTTGAGTATTTATACTTTAAAACTTATTACATTATCAAAAAAAATATTTTTAATGAAAGCATTGAAAATGTTACATGATATAATTGGATTCTGTTAATTTAAGAATGACTTTAAATATGAGTTATTATCCGTTATCGTCGATAAGATTATTGTTGATAGAATTATCGAAATAACGATAACGATTTACAGTTAATATTAGAAAAAAGAGGATAGAGAAACAGCAAAAAAGGGTAGAATAGATCCAAAATTTAGAATATGAAAAAAGTGTAGAATGGAAAAGAAGTGAAGTATAGCACAGATGTGCAGAAAAGAAGAATAGAACAAAAGAATAAAAGAGTAGAATAGATTAAACATTTAACTAGAAGAAAAGAATAAAAGAAAAGAAAAAAAATAGAATAGAAGAATAAAATTGAAGAATGGGATGAACAAAATATGAAAAATAGAGAAATAAAATTGAGAAATAGAACAGAAGAGTAAAAGAGAAGGATTGATTAAAATAGAAGAATGAAGAGGAATAGAAGAATATAATTGAAAAAAAAATTAAATAAAAATAGTAAAATAGAATTGGAGAAATAGAACTGAAGAATAAAATAAAAGAGAAGAATTCATTAAAATAGAAAATAGAATTTAAGAATAAAATTGAAGAAAAATAAAATAAAATGGAGAAATAGAATAGAAGAATGAAAAAATAGAATGCAATAATTAAATAGAAGAATAGAATTAAAGAATACAATAGACGAATAGAATACAAAATAAAACAGAAGAATAGAATAGAAGAACAGAATTTAAGAATAGAATAAAAGAACAGAATTTGAGAATAGAATAGAAGAATTTATTGGAAGAATTCAATAGAAAAATAGAATAGAAGAATCGAATAGAAGAATAAAATAGAAGTATAGAATAGAAGAACATTATTGAGGAATGAAACAGACCCATGATTGCTTATAATGTCAAAAAGAATAGAATTTAGGAAAAGGGTAGAAGAATAAAAAGAAACAGAATAAATTATTAAAATAGTATAAAACGTTTAAGGTACTAGAACGAAACAAATATTTTCATGAGTATTTTTATGCTTGTTAAATTTAATAGTGTATGTTTTTTTTGCTGTTTAGTCTTTGTATGTTCGGTGTGAACAATAATTCCTGACATATTCAATAATAAACCCAATTTTTTTTTTTTATTCTTGCTTCCAGCTTCGCAAGGAACAGGAAATCCAGAAGCAGAAACTCTGGCATGCCTTCCAGGAGAAGAACAAGGAGCTGGAGATGCAGCACCGACAACAGTTGGAACACAAATTTCAGGTGAGTAGTTTTTTTTTTCTTCTAAGAATTACGTTGCGCTCATTGCTCATCAAATTTGATTGGACAGCTTTGAACAGTAGTGTTGTGAAAAAAAATACAAACAAAATATTCGTTAAAGTTTACAAAAAAATCAATTTTCACCTGCCTTCCCACCCACTTGCAACCCACAACCATCACGAACAACAACAACAACAACAAACACCACAAACAAAACCAAAAACCCAAAAACAAAACTAGCTAGCGCAAGCCTATCACCACACTACTGGGTACGTCTTCCAGGAACTGCGCGACCAGCGGCTAGCCGAGGAGGCCGCCCAGCAGCGGGAACGGCGCGAACGGGAGGCGATCAAGCGGAGCAAGGAAAAGCAGGACTTTAGCGCCAACGCCAGCTCCGAGGTCAAGCAGAAGCTTCAGGTTAGGGTTCAAACATATCAAATTTGAGGTTAGAATTGAATTTAAGACATTTTTATAATTTTTTCAGACCTTCCTGATACAGAAAAAGCAAGCGGCAGCCTCGAACGGAATGAATTCCCCCTCGTCCTATCGAAATTGGTGAGTTTTGGCATAAAAATCAAAATTAGTGACCCTGAGGAAGATTGCGAGTGGGCCGAAACGTCGAAAATGCTAACTTTCTTCCGTTTTGCTTTAAAGGGGCGTGGTGAAATCCTCCTCCGGTGAGTCCATCCAGGCGGGGGCCGTCGCGGCCAGTTCGCACCCGTACAAAATTCCGCCCCCGCCGCCGTCCGCCATCGCCAAGTACGAGTCGGACTTTCCGCTGCGGAAAACCGGTAAGTGGGATTTGTGCATGTGTGATTTTTTTGAGTGTGTTGTTTTTCATTTAACTCTTTAGGGTTTTTTTTAGAAATTTCAGAAAACAATATTTTTAGTTTATTTTTTCTCAAATTAAATTTGAACATCACAAATAAAAATTAAACAAAATTTTAAACTAAATAAATAAAATTAAAATAAAGGTCAAAATTAATCAAGCATCAACACAAAAAATTTAATACAAAAAAAAATTAGAAAGAGCAAACACACGTTATTATTTTTTCAAAAACATAAAAAAATAAAAATAAGGAAGAAGATTCTTCCGAATCTTACGAATTTTGGAAATAGTTGTCAAAAATATTATATTATAATATAATAATATTATAAAATATATTTAAAAAAATTATTAAAATGTTTATAATTATTTAAAATTGTTAACCGGATTAATCAAAAATAAAAAGAATTATCTAACTAACTTGTTCAAGAGTCCTATTTACATAGGAAACCCATCGGCATATAGGACCTCTTGAGAAATAATTGTGAACTTTCCCAGAATAAAATTCACCTTCTTTATCGTTTTTATTCTAAAGATTAAAATTCTAAAGATTTAAAATTTGCCGTAAATTGAATTTACGAAGTAACCAGAGCATTCTATTTTCAAATAGAACAGCAATTAGGCAAAACAAGCTAGAAAATAAAATAAAAATAAACAGATAAAACAATAACAAAATCAACTTTGAAACTAAAAAAGAAAAAAAAACCACACAAAATTATCTCCTCATTTAAAAAAGGATAACATTTAATTTTTCTGAATATAAAATAAAATTATTAATTTTCGTTAATCAAAAAATATCAGCAACACATTTTTTTAATTTTATGGAAGATTTAAAAATAAAAACATTTATAAAGTAACATAAAACAAAACAAGTAGAATACAGAACAGAATTAGAGAAAAAAACATCAGAAAATCAGAACTTAAAAACATACCAACAAAAACAGAATAATCAACTTGTTTAGCTAAAACGGAAGATATGAATAATAAGCTTGTATAGATACCAATAATAAAAGAATACAAGTCTAGAGATTTTTTTTGAAAAGGTCCTATAAGCTATTGTGTTTCATATGTTTATAAGACCTAATAAAAAAAAGTCTAGAAGTATACATTTAAAGAATAGATCTGAAAAATTTGACAGAAGAATAGAGCAGAAAAATAGAATTAAAAAAACGAATAGAAGAAAAAATATAAAAGAAGAATAGAAGAATAGGATCAGAACAGAAACATACAGTTGAAGAAAGAAAAAAATAACAGAAAAGAATAGAAGAATGATTAAAATTAAAGCAAAGGTAGAGGAAAAGAATAGTTGAAAAGAATAGAAGATAAGAATAGAAAAAAAAGAATAAAATAAATTTTAACCAGATCCAAATACCGTTAGGAACCTAATAAAATTATGTTTATGATGAAAAAGTCAAAAAGAACAGAATATAAAAATAGCAGATAAGAATAGAAGACAAGTATCTATATATATAAAAAATTTCGATGGCTTTGTTCGAACGCGAATCAATTTAACACGGAATGTCGGATCGAGGTGCTCTTTGTTGCGTTGGGTTCGTATAAGTCCAAGGAAGGTTCTTACGCTAACTAATTGACACTTTGGCCACTCTGGAACCGATTCCGGAGCATCGGCAAATTGTATGGAGAAAGTTACGTAGAATCAAATTTTGATCTTAGGAGGCTGAATTAGCAAACAAGCAAGAAACGTCAGGAAACCAAAAAAGGGCAGGACGAAGTTTGCCGGGTAAGGCTTGTAGATTATAAAAATAGCAGATAAGAATAAATGACAAGTATAGAATATAAAATAGTATTGAAGATCAGGATAGAAAAATTGAATCGAAGAATTAAATAGAAGAATTGAATAGAAGAATACAATAGATGAATAGAATAGAAAAGAAGAATAGAATAGAAGAATAGAATAAAAGAGTAGAAAAGAAGAATTGAAGAGAAGCATAGAATAGAATAGAAGAATATAATTGGAGAATAAAAGACAAGAATAAAAATAATAGAAACGAAGAATATAATAGAATAATAGATTAGAAAAATATTATAGAAGAAAAGAATAGAAGAATAAAATAGAAAAATATAAATACGATAATAAAAAAAAATAATGAAACAATTATAATAAAAAAGGAGTATATAAAAAAAATAAATACAATATAATAGAATTGAAGAATGCAAAAGAATTAAAGATAGAAGAAGTAGAAAAGGAAAGAATACAAACCAATAACAGATGCAAAATAAAGAAGAATTGAATAGAAAAATAGTATAGCATTATCAAATTGAAAATTAAAATTAAAGAAAAATATTAAATTAATGATTAAAACAGATGTTAAAAAATAATAAATCAATAAAAAAGAATCAAAGAATTAAATAGAGAGAAATAATAGAAAGATGTCATAGAAAAAAGGATGGAGGGGCAGAAACAGAATAGAACAGAAAAATAGGAAAAAAGAATTGATCAAAAGAAAGAAACAAGAATATAACTGAAGGGAGAAATAGAAGAGTAAAAAATAATAAAAATAAAATAAATGGAATGTCAGTTAAAATAGAGTATAAATATAGAAGACAAGATTAGAAGAATATAATACAAAAGAATATGAGAAAACAAAAGAAGAGTAGAACAGAAGGAAAACTTAAAAGAATGTAAAAAAAGAGTACAAACAAAGAATAGATGCAAAATATACAACAATTTGACAGAAGAATCGGATAGAATGATATAACGAAAAAATAGAATAGAAGAATGAAATAAAATAAAATAAACAGAATAAAAGCATGGGTTAAAATTTAAAAAAAATAGAAGAATACAAAACTAAATAATAGAATAGAAGAGTTAAAAAAGGAAGACATATAAAAAAAGAATAGAATAGAAAGACTGGATAAAGAATTGAATAAAAAAAAATTAAAATAGAAGAATAAAATAGGAGGAAAAAGTACTAAAATAGGATAGAAAAAATAAATGAGGAATAGAATATTCAAATAAAAGAAAAGATAATAATAATAGCCGCATGTTATAAAAATGTGAAAAAGTACAAAATTATGAAAAATATGATAAAAGAACTAAAAAAGAAGGATTCTAATAAAAATATCCTTCAACATAAAGAGCACAACTAGAAAGAATATTAGGAATAAAACATTTTTGAAGTTACAATATAAGTTTATTAAATGTAAACTATTCTTTTAAACAAACGATAGAAACATAATTATTAAAGAAATACACTAAAAACATAACTAAAATGTCAATCTTAAAAGAACAACAACAAAAAGTAATAGTTAAAAACAAATAAACAAATATTTAAAAAATCAGAACAGTTTAATAACTAAACTAAAGATTTCACAACAAAACATAACAATAATGTGGAATTTGAAAAAAATGGTAAAACTATCAATAAAAACAACCTAAGAATGGCAAAAATGATTTAAAATTTGAATAAAACGAGACCGTTAAACCTAATCGAGCCCCATGAACATTAAACATTACATTTTCAAAATTTCTGAAATTTAACAAGTCTTGTTTTTTTTCATATAAAATAAATATTTTAAGCAGAAGAAAAATATATCAAAAATAATGCCTTGAATTATGTTGTGTGATCCCTAGAAAAAAAAAAGAAGATATTTATTTATTGCATGACTTGGTGTTATTGTTGTCCACATCCTAACGAGCCAAATTAACCTTAAAAAGCACAATTCACGGCGTCTTTATTGTCTCAAATGTGCAACATAATCCAACATTTCTCAAAATAATCACAAATAACACACTCTGCCCATTGTTTTCAACCAAAAAAAAAAAAACAAGCCAAAACAAGCAACAATTTACTAACCCCCCGCCTTTCCTGTGTAATTGCAAACACCAAAACTCTCAACCGCATGCCAACCCGCAAACCTGCCGTGGTGCAGCTTCCGAGTCGAACCTGCTGAAGATCCGCATCAAGCAGCGGGTCATCGAGAAACGTGCCATGACGGGGCCGGCGCTCGCCCGCCGCCAGGAACGGCTCCAGCAGGCGGCCCAGCGCCGACTCCAGAAGCAGCAGCAGCAGCAGCACCAGAGCCAGTCCCAGCACGGTTCCCATCCCCATCCGACGCACCCGCAGTTGTCCGCGCTGGCCGCCGCACATTCCGCAAGTACGTATTCGTTTCTTTGGTGGTAGATCATGGCGGGATCAGGATGATGATGAGGAAGAAGAAGCAGACGACGGTCGACGGAACTCTCCGGTAAACGGTTACACTTTGACTGCGTGATTTATTGTGTGCGTGTGTGAAGACTAATCTGCGAACGTAACCTCACTTTCTAGCAGCTGCCGCCGCCGCCGCCTGCGATTGTTCTCGCTAAACACTAACTCTCAACCGTTTCGCGCGTCATCTCTGGTTCGCTAGCGTCACTAACCAAACGATTCTTTTCGCTACTCTCCCACAGATTGCGCCACCGGAGGAACGCCCGATTCGGGTCCAAACTCACCGCCCGCCCTCGGAAGTCGCGGCTCCCCGTCCAACGCACCCATCCAGGAGGAGAACGAAGACCCGCAGTACGGCCCCGGAGGTCGGTCCAGCATCAACGACCTCTCACTCTTCAGTTCCCCCTCGATGCCGAACATTTCCCTCGGACGGCCACACCTTGCCGACAATCCGCTGATGGTACCGCTGAGACCGCCCCATCCGCTGGTGGCCGCTGCCGGTCAGCAGCCACCACCACCCCCCTCCCACCACCAATCTCAGCAGCAGCAGTTTGGGGCGGCCATGTTGGAACAGCTTACGGAGCAGCAGCTGCAGGCGGCTGCTGCGGCGGCCGCAGCGGCTGCCGCCGCCAGTGGGCTGTCTATCAACCCGGCCCACCATCTGGCGGGAATGCATGCCGGAGTGCCGCCCCCGGTCCCCGTGTACGGTCATCCCATTACGGACGCCCAGGTGGCGCAAGCGCGGTTACACAAGCAGGGCCACCGGCCGCTGGGAAGGACGCAGTCGGCGCCGTTGCCGCTCGGGCATCCGATGCTGACGGGGGCGGCCGGGGTGAACATCGGGCAGACGCACTACGAGAATAGTGATGTGAGTATTGGATATGTTTTGAAAGTACATGGTGTTCTGGCAATTAATATGACGTCGCCATCTATTGGCAAGTAGCTGACTCAATATCGATTTTTTTTTTTAAATAATGGTAGCGTTTCATATAACGTAACAAAATATTTGAGATTTTCAAATTCTCTCGTCTTGCAGCACACTTCTCATTGAGGTTATGCAGCGCGACTGTGTTTCAAATGTAGGTGGCGCCAAAATGAGGTTACTTGCCTAAAATCGTATGCCTTTCTGCCGGATTGAAGAAAAAAAAATCGAAACTGGTTGCAAAGGACGAGAAATTTTTTTGCTTTAAAATAATGAACATCAATTTTTGAGCGCGCAAAAATTTGTGAACTTTTTCTATAAAAAACATGTTTTGGAACACGGAAAAATGAGTTTCCCCGTATACTGCCGTTCTACGCATAATTGTCCCATGTCATTTTTGGACGATTCTGACTTTTTATCATTTTTAAGCTTAGTTTTACGTATACTTTCAGAAAAACACATAAAATCTAGTACTTTGTTCAGAAAATCATTGAAAACAACACCAAGTCTGTTTGTCCCATCGTTGAACTTCTACGCATAATTGTCCCACCAAGTATTTTCTATCACGAAATCATGAGTTTTACGAAGCATTTCATCTTGTTTACCTGTTAACCTGCAAGAAGATTACAAATAAGGGTGATAAAATGTTAACCGGGGTGATTAGGAACATATAGGGCGAATAGGAACCCACGGGACAATTATGCGTAGAAACACAGAAATCGATCGAAAAATTTCAATCGCGTTTTTCTCAGTTGCCCTTTTTTGAACATGGGACAATTATGCGTAGAACGGCATTATATATCAATGAAATAAACAGTTATATAGTTGATAACAGATGTGTTAACGTATATTCAACAATTTTTATTGATTTTCGATAGACTTTCTTGCCAAATAGTCCAAATTACTATCTTTTTCTGAATTTACAGTTTTCTCATAGAAAAATCAAACAGATATTGGAAAGTTGTACACTAAATTGTTGGAAATAATTTTTCTCATCCGAATCTGGCATAAGTTTTATAAAAATGTTGATTATGAAGGAAAAAACACATTTTATCAAAAAATCATAGGTTTAAGCTATTTGTTCATAGGTGGCGACATGTGTCTTTTAGCTTTTTGTCAAATCCTCTATTGGAAAGTTATACACCAAATTGTTGGAAATATTTTTTCTTACCCGAATCCGTCGTAAGTTTTATAATATTTTTGATTTTGAAGGTAAAAACACAATTTTTCAAAACATTATAGGTTTACGCTACTTGTTCATAGGTGGCGACATGTGTCTTATAGCTTCGCTGTAAAACTTCTATATCAAATTTCGGCACTATGGCGGTATTTTTTTTAAATGTTGAAGGTAAAAGCCATTTTTTATGAAAAAAAATCTTCTTAGGTTAGGTTTTTAAGTTAGCTGCAAAATCGATCGATTCATACCCTAAAGTATTGTCTACAAAATAATTTAAGGGGAGAGGGAGTAATATGCACCCCCAGCTTTTCTCGTTGTTAGACAGAATTTTCGAGGAAGCTTAACATTGCAAAGGAATGCTGGCGAAATGTGAGCATTGTAGCACGAAAACAACTAAAGTTATTTGCAAAATTTAAAAATGTTGTGTTTTCATCTAATTTTCATTGGACTTTCAATATGACTTTTGGGCAAGGTAAAAAGCATTAATTTATATTGTAAATGTTGATTTGTATAGTTTTTGCCATGATCTTGATTATTCTATTGATAGATGAGTCTAAAAACATATAAAATTAATTAAATTTTCATATTTTTTATTTAAAAAAAAAACAAAATGAACCGCTTTAGGACCTTTAAAAAAAAACAGCGGAACCAGTGAAAACTGCTTTTAGCAGGTGCATTTTGCACCGTTGTTGTGGTGCATTTTGCCCCGCATGGTTGTTTGAAATTAATCAAAAATGTTTTTATAAATTTCATATTTTCGAACAATTTTGAAGTTTTTCAAGACTTTTTTCACATGGATGACGTACAATGATAGTTGTTTCAGAACATCCAACAAAATTCTTTCACAGAAATGCTTTAATGGTTTAGAAATTTCAGTTTTTCCTTAGGAGGTGCTTATTACCCCCTCTCCCCCATCATCAAAGTTTGATTATTTTTACAATTCAGGATTGGGTCCGTAACTAGACAATTCTGGAATAAGAAGATAGCAATTTCTATTTTTTTATCAGTTTTTTATATTTAATTTATTTGAATTTGATGGATTTTTTTCCATTTTTTATTCTTTTAATTTTAGATTTTGTTAATTTTTGAAGGTTTTTCTATTGTGTTTCTTTTGATTTTTTGTTTTTTTTTGCATATTTTGAATTTTTTATGATTTTTGTTGATATAAAAAAAATATGTTTTGAATTTATTACTTGAATGATTTTTTGATTGGTGGCCGTTGCAAATATTTATAAATTTATGATATGATTAAACCAATAAAAAAAAATCTACATTTTTATGAAAAAGGTGTTGTAAAATATTATATGTATTAGTTTCAGACAAAAATTTTCGATTTTTTTTTCGCGGTACTACCCATTAGGATTTTAAAATAATTCGAAATATTATGTTAAAAAAAACTTGTTTTATGCAGTTTTCAGATGATTTCATGCATATTTTCATGATTTGTGAAATCAAATACTTTTTAGCCCTCAAATTTTTCAGGATTATTTTTATTTTGGGTGACATAGAAAATATTTTCGAAAGCCAAAATTATGGAAATATGTTTTTTGAATTTTTTTGTTTTAAATATGTTTTTCTTTAATTTTTTTATTTTTCTAATGATTTTTGTTTTGTTTTTTGGTTTCTTCACATTAAATTTTTATTATTTTATTTTCATATTTTTTAATTTTATTTTTTAAATATCTTTATATTCTATAATTTTATTTAAATTTATTAATTTGTTATAATTAGTTTTCAACCCTCGATTTTTTTTTTAGTTTTTTGAGCAGTTTGTTTTGTTAATATTTTAACGTTTTGATTGTTTTGATATTTTTATTTCTATATTTTCCGATTTTATCAGTTGTTTTTTATTTTATTACTTTTTTATTTTGTTGTTTTTTTTATATTCAACTTCTTAGTTTGACCTCCTAGACCCACCTTTACGTATATAAATCGACTCAAAATTAATTTGTAATGAGTGTAATGTGTGGACTGACTGAACTTAACCCTCTACAACCCAACCCCGCATTTAGACGACGGCTTCGATTTGAAAAATCGCCTAAAATCGATTTTTCAACCAATTTTTGATCTATAAAAAGCATTGAAAAGAAGAACTCCTAAAGTTTTAGAAAATTTTAAGGTTGGAAGTTTGACGTGTTTTATGTGACTTTGCCAATGTTTTTAAAAATGTAATTTTTTTAGGGGTCAACTTTGGCAGTGTTTTTTACCAACATTTTCTATAATTTTGTTTAGTGTCCCAGACTGTGCCTCTACGCATTTTTTTTTTAAATTTAATTGATAATTGTGTTATTTTATAGCAGAAAATGTTAAATACAAGCAAAAAAATCTAAAAGTGACTGTAAAAACATGTTAAAAATAGATAGGCAAAATGTAATGATAGGAGGTTGTGCTACCGAAAACAAACATAAAAAAAAACAAGATAAATGCAAATTAAATTCGCAATTCGCAATTTTCAGTGTAAGAACGGGCCTTGACCGATCTTATGCACCAGGTTCCCGACGAACACGCACTGCCCTTACACCTACATCTCACCCTTGCTCTGAGTCAGTACGAGCAGCACGCTAGAACACGCTTTGAGTGTTCGTGCCAGGCATGCACACCTTCTTTTCCGGTTACGCATTTTAACTCGGCCGGGGGTGGTACATTACGTAGGGTTTGATGTAAGTATAAGCGCCTAACCATTTATAGTGTGCCTATCAACTTTCATTAAAGCAAAAACTGTTTTATTTTCAGTTTGAATTCAAAAACTAGTTGCTATTTTACTGTGTATTGTTTTCTCCTGAAATCTTTCCTAGTGTTGAGTCGTGTTTCTGTTGCTATTTCTTTTGTCGCGGTGTTTTGTTACAATTTTTGGTCCTAAGCATGTTATAAAAGTTTACTAAAAATACAATAGTAATATTTGTGTTAATCCTTTAACCATTCCATAAATTAAGTAAGGGCTCAAACCTCACTTGTTTGAAAAAAAGGGTGAAGATTGAAAACAATAGACAGTTAAAGAGAATATATTTTATAAAAAATCAAGAATAAATAGTAAGAGAATGATGAGCGTATTTTAAAGAATAAAAAATGAGAAGCTAGATGTATTAGATATAAAATTAGACAATAGTTAATAAATAGAGATAAAAAACAAGCGTAGATTATAGTAATGATAACTTATAGGACAGATAAACAATTATTCAAATAAATAAATTCGCAATAAAATCAAAAAAGATTAGGCAAATGATAAATAGATTTGATATTACTAGTACATTAAAGAAAAGTATATTTTTAGGGAAAAAAAAAACAAAACAAAGTTTGTTACAGCAGTATCAATTGGTAAAAAAAGAGTGGAAAAGCTTTGAGAGATAAGAGAATCAAAAGTTAGTAAAATCAAAATTAAATGATGGATATTAAATAGAAGAATCAGTGAATAAGTTTGAATCAGTTGAGTAAAATAAGAACAGAAGATAGATGGTAGATAAAAATGGAAAGAATAGAAACCCCGTTCTGTGATGTTTCAGGTACATCCACAGCAGTTGACTCAACATACTGCGAATCAAAACAATACCATCTACTATCACAAATTACTTCCCTTTCCCACATTGTCGCGCCCCTTTCTTTTAGCCGTCTCGACTCTGACCCTCGCTGGTCAAAGGTTTACGATCCGTTTCCACAGGCCACCAGCTAGGTCATCATGAAAACCAAGCCAACGTGGAGGTAAGAAAATAGGACACTCGCAAGGAACCAGAGCTATACTGTTCTGATCAAGATAATTCGGATGATCTAACAGAACTACGGATGTAGTTAGTTACGCTCCTTCCAGGATGTTCCTTACGTGGACGTCAACCGAAGAGCACGCAACAAGGTCAGTGCCATTGCATGCTCTTAGGTATCAATCCTTGGCCTGCAACAAGATAAATGCAAATTAAAATACAAAAAATTAAACAAGAAAAATATAAAACAAGAGAAGTAAAGTTTTTCGTAGAAAAATAAAAAAAAATCGAAAAAAAATTTGGGCGTAGAGGGTTAAGGACTGGATGTTAGGGAAAAAATCTATTTCAGTTTTCCAATTAACCCTCATTTGCAATCGACGATATCTTGGAAACTATTGATCTAATATTATATATCAAATAATGAAACCTTTGTCAAATTTTGCAATCTTTTTCTAAAAAAAAAATATATTATAGAATTTAAGACTACCACTTTTGACATGTCGCCAAATTTGAACCAAAATGCGTTAACTTAAGTTTTAAAAAAATTACCTGCAAAAATGGTAAAAAAAGAAAAGTGGTTAAAATTGGTAGCCCAGTCACCAGTGGCTGAGAACGTAGCCCAGGTTCCGAATGTTGCTCGCTAAACGGGCTGATCGAAAAATGATGAGGGGAACCTCGATGAATTATGTTTTCTTATAAAAATAACAAAAAATAAATAAATAAAAGTTCAAAACAATTCCCAGAGCTTCCACTTAAAATATCCTTTATTACGCATTTTTTTTATTTTATTTTATTTTATTTTTTTTTATTATAGACATTTTACCACTTTTGTGGCATTCATGTCTTAGAAAAATGGTTCAAATTTTGTTGTATAAACTGGTTTCTTTCAGGAAATTTATCATCGAGATCTCCTTTCTTTTCTCGTTTGCAAGAATGGTTGGAAGTGTTCCACTGATGCTGTTGTTTTTTCGGCTTTCCTCGAAACCTCTGCAGTCTTGCAGAATGTGTTGGACTGTAAAGGAGACGCCACAATAGCGACAAACTGGTGGCGCAATTTTCTCGAGGAGATACGAGTGAGTCAAGCGGGTGTGACCTATCCGTAGTCTCGTCAGAAGACGCTGGTCCGATGCACAGCTTCTGTCCACGTTTCTACAAACGGTTCGTTTTCTTTATTACGCATTAAATTTACTGAAAACATCAACAATATTTATTCTTTTGATGAAATTTATTATTGCATCCACTGACCCCTCAATTATTTAGCTTTATTAATTTTTGACGTTTTTCTGCTTTTTAACTGGGCATCAGAAAGACTTGAAAAATGTGGCGAAAAATATTTGCCTTGAATATCGAAAAAAAAAAACTAAATTCCCAGTACTATTTTTTAAAATAGGTACTCCTTATCATTACTTACAACTTTGCCGAAGACACCAAATAGATCAGAAAGTTTCTCCAGGTGATACCGATTTTCGATTATTTACCTACCATTAAATTTTTTATCTATGGACAGCTGCCAAAATTGCTTAAAAGTTTTCAAGTGTTGTGTGGATCGTTCATTGACAAAAAAGGGGCTTTAGTTATAGGGAAGCCCCCCAAAAATGACAGTCAAATAGAAAAAAATATAAAAATTAAAATTTTATTAAATTGGCCAATTTGGTAGAGAATTGGGCAGGGCAATTTTATTTAAATTCTCTATAAGAATAATCAAAATTCTGAATTTGCATTTGCCTAAATGGAACTAACCCGTTTCTCCGTCTTCTCCCCCTCCCTATAGGCCGAACGCCAAGCGTACGAGCAGCACCTGCTGATGAAGCAGAAGATCCGCCAGACGGCGCTGAACCGCGCCAACTGCGTCCGCGAACCCCAGCTCAAGGAGGAGGTCGAAAGCGGCGAGGTGATCGACCTCACGGACAAAAAGCAACCTCCGAAGACGACGGTCATAACGGCGGCGGCGAGCACAACAACCACCGTCAACAACGGGCTGGGCAGCGTGATCAAGAGTACGTCGCACACGTCGCTGCTGCAGCGGGATCCCTCGGCCGAGAGTTTGCAGCAGCAGCAGCACGTGGAGTTTATGCAGCAGCGGGAGCGGGAGTTGGCGTTGATGCGGCACTCGATGCAGCTGGGCATGCTGGAGGATCAGTACCAGAGGGCGGCGGCGGCGGGGATTTTGAGGCCGTTGTCGCGGACGTCGTCGAGTCCGTTGGTGCATTTGGGGGCGCCGGCGAGCAGTAATCATCCGATGGCGACGGCGCTGTCGGACACCGGGCAGGACGATATTCCGCCGCCGGTGAACTTGACGGTGCAGAACAGGAGCCGGAGCATGCTGAGTTACACGAACGAGGGGTTGACGAGTCCGGGGCCGTTGCAGTTGACGACTTCGTCGTCGGCGTCGGCGATTCCGATTCGGTTGGTGCAGCAGCAGAGTGGGAAGCCGACGACCGGGCTGGCGTTTGACAGTTTGATGTTGAAGCACACTTGTGTTTGCGGGGACAACGCGGCCCATCCGGAGCACAGCGGCAGGTTGCAGAGCGTTTGGGCGAGGTTGGTGGAGACGGGGCTAGCGTCGCGTTGCGACAAGCTGCGATCGAGGAAGGCGACCCAGGAGGAACTTCAAACCGTGCATACGGAGGCGCATTCGCTGCTGTTCGGGACGAGTCAGCTGAACCGGCAGAAGGTGGACGCCAGCCGGGTCAGTTTTGTACGGTTGGCTTGCGGCGGAGTTGGGGTGGATTTGGACACGACTTGGAACGAACACCACACGGCTGCCGCGGCTCGAATGGCCGCCGGTTGCGTGATAGACCTCGCGTACAAAGCAGCCAAGGCGGAAATCCGGAACGGGTTCGCCGTGGTCCGTCCCCCGGGTCATCACGCCGAACCGAACGCCGCCATGGGCTTTTGCTTCTTCAACTCGATCGCCATCGCGGCCAAAGTGCTGCGCCAGCGACTTCCCTCCGACGTCCAGCGGGTTCTGATCGTCGACTGGGACGTGCACCACGGCAACGGAACGCAGCAGGTCTTCTACGACGATCCGAACGTGCTCTATCTGTCCATCCATCGGCACGACGACGGCAACTTCTTCCCCGGAACGGGAGGTCCCACCGAGTGCGGGGCCGGCCCGGGCCTCGGTTTCAACGTCAACATTGCCTGGTCCGGCGGGCTGAGCCCTCCGCTAGGCGATGCCGAGTATCTGGCCGCGTTCCGCACCGTTGTGATGCCGATTGCGCGCGAGTTCCAGCCGGATCTGGTGCTCGTGTCGGCCGGGTTCGACGCGGCCTTTGGCCACCCGGCTCCGCTCGGCGGCTACATGGTGTCGCCGGCCTGCTTCGGGTACCTGACGCGCGAGCTCATGAAGCTGGCCGAGGGAAAGGTAAGAACCAACAATCTTCATCCCAAACGTAACGTAACCAACCCTCCCTCCCGTAGGTCGTCCTCGCCCTGGAAGGTGGCTACGATCTGCCCGCCATCTGCGACTCCGCCCAGGAGTGCGTGCGCGCCCTGCTCGGTGACGACCTTTCGCCAATAGCCGCCACCGAACTGTCCCGCCCGCCCTGTCAGTCGGCGATCGAAACGCTCCAGAAGACGATCGCCATCCAGATGACGCACTGGCCCTGCGTCAAGCGGCTCGCCCACACCGTGGGCTTTTCGGCCATGCAGGCCGTCAGTGGGCCGCTGAGCGGTTCGGGCGACCGGGAAGAGTCGGACACGGTGACGGCGATGGCCGGGCTGTCGATGCAGCCGCCGAATCGGTGAGTGCGAAATGTAGAGGGTATTCGCCATTTAACCGCTCGGAAGTGTAATTTAAACAAAGCAAATTACAAAACCCATAATTTTGTGCCTCGCTGATGTAATTTTACGTATTTTCTGATGTAAAATTACACGTTTTTCTGCCAATAAAATACAAAATATATTAAAAGGTATTACATGAAAAACTGGCAAAATTTCCCTCCTTTTCTGTGTTATTTAATTTTTACACATTAATTTAGGTAATATCACATTAAAACGGGATAATTCTACACCTTAAAATTTGTAACTGGCTGATTTTAAACTTTTTTTTTTGCTGTGCTTAGTAAAAAAGTCTAAAATTGGAAAGTGTAAATTTACAACTTTTTTGATGTAATTTTGTGCCGAATTTGAAGTGACCAAATTAAAATAACCTACCTACAAAAAGATCTTCAGTTTCTATGTCAGTTGTCCGCCAAAATGTGTAAATTTGCATAAAAAAACGGAGGTAAATTAAATCTACCTAAGGTGAAATGAGGTACATCTTTTTGATGTAATTTATCCCCAAATCGAGAGGAAAATTAAGTTAAAAATGTGTAAATTTACATTATTAAATTCGACACGTTTTACCAGAAATTATGCCACAATTTCAGAAGTTCAACGTAAAAGGGGTGACACTTTAAAGAAAAAAAAACACGATTGATCATGTACCATCCAGTATCATGATAAAACTTGTAAAATTGGGTGGATGTTTCGTGGAATTTTGCATAGAATCGCATGGAATTTTTTTGATTTATATGAAATTCTCATCTTTATTTTTACTAAATATCCATTTGATTTGGCACATTTTCGGGCATAAAAAAATCTTAGACTTGATAACACCATACGGTTTCTTTTTACTGATCGTACGGAAATATCAATATTTATAAAAATTCAAGACATCCTTTCTAAAACCAATAAAGACGATTTTTTTAAATCTGATCTCTCCAATTCCAATATTTAAGTATACTTTTTTTTAAATGGCTAAAATAAAATAGTGATCATAAAACTTTTTTTTTGCGTTAGAAAGAATGTTTTTTTTTCAAATATCAACTTTTCTCTAGTTTAAAATGCCCAAACTTTTCGATTTATTTTTATTTTTATAGAAAAAAAACCATGAAAATTGACAACATTTCCTGATTTTCTTTGATTTTTTTTTTGTTGCAGGTGAAATAAAATTCACTGCATTTTTTAAATCATATCTAATTTTCACGAAATAAAACATGCATTTTTCCCTACTTGGAGCAAATTAAATGGAAATGTAATTTAAATTTGAAATTCAATGTAATCTGTCAAGCCGTACATTAATTTTGAATTTTCCATATGATTTGATGTAAATTTCTATGCAACTCGCATTAAAATTTACATCAATTTTTATTTTACCTCTTGTTATATGAGATACCATGTAACATTTTTTCGGTGTTGTTAATATTCTAAATATTTAAATCTGATTAATAAAATAAAACATCTTTTCTGATATGTTTTTTTTTGTGTAATATCGGGCATTTGTTATAAAATACTATTTTTAATTTTCGAAATATATTTGTTCTTTGCCGATATTGTTTCTGCGATTCATTTTTTTCATTTTTCTACTTTCACAAATTGCAAAATGGCAATGAACTCATGAAATTTTTTTTTTATTTTACGTCTTTTCTGTGGTTTTGCTGGTTTGTAGTTCAAAATTAAAAAAAGATTAAAAATCCTTAATTTGATTAAAAATTCATATATAGATAAATCATATTTAAAGAATTCTGAATAGCTTACAATCGATTTGATAAGTTTATTAAATGAAAATTTAAGTTTTAGTATTTTTTTCCTCATTTTTAAAAGAAAAATCTTGGGGAGAACACCAAATTTCAAAAAAGGGGTGTATCTTTGATGTCACAAAAATTGTCATATTTTACATTATTACCTTTACCACTTTTGGGTGTCATGCCACTTTTTAAACTAAAATTGAGGTAAAATTACTTCAAAAAGTTTTACATCTTAGAATTTTAACAATTTTTTACTGTACTTTGGATGGATATTTTTCATGTAAATTTACATTAATTCATGTGAAAAAGGGCCTAAGAAAAGAATGTAATTTTTTTACATCATAAAATTTTACAGCTTCAGCTTAATTTGCATTAATTCCAGGTTATCTTTTCAAAACAACCAATGCGGCATGGGTTTCCTACGCACATAGAACCTTTTTAAAAGTAAGCAAGAATTCATGTAAAAAGGGCAATTACTCAGAAAAGCATGTAAATTTTAGTATAAATTACATCATAAAGTTTAACATTTTTTTTTTGGTGTGCAGTAAAAAAAGTATAATATTGGATGGTGTAATGTTACATCTTTTCCATGTAAATTTATATTCATTCGCGTAAAAACGGGGAAATACATAGAAAAGTATGTTAATTTATTTTATAAATGTTGGCAAGTTCTTCGAATATATTGTTAGTATTTTCATTATTGTGCTGCTTAAAGAATTTTTTTAATGCGTTTTTTTATAATCTTATCTCTGGATCTCTTCCCAACAGAACATCGGACATCTCGCGCGAGGACTCTGAGGAGCCGATGGACCAGGACGAGTCCAAGTAGGAAGCCAAGCCGGCTGACTAGAATCATCCCGCTTTTGGAACCTAAAGATGGCACCTCACAAACTCTCTTGGGCACACGCGTTAATGCCAGAGCCGGAGTTTTTTTTTGTTTTTGGACGAAGCAGAAGCAAAAATTGACGCAAAAGAAAACAAAATGTTACCTCGATGTGAAGTAAGTGTAATTTTACCTGTTAAAGAGAGGGAGATGGGAGAGAGCAAACGCTGTGGGAAGCGTTGCGCGAGAGAGAGAAAGGAGGGTGGGAGAGTATTTAAGGGAGCGTTACAGAGCTTAGAAAAGATTTTTAAGAGAGAGCGCGAGAGTGGAATCAATTTGACAGTTTTTGGTTTGAGACCATGAAATGAAAAAAAAAGAACTCAAAATCAGGGAAAACAAATATTGTGGTTGAATTCGGAAACTAAGCTGTTGTACTAATTGTTATAAGGGGAAATTTGGAGGGTTTGGGGAGGAAAGAGAGAGGGAGAGAGCACATTTTTGAAGAGAGTCGACGACCTTTGGTCAAATTTAAAATTGTTTTATTTTTGGCACAACAAAACTCAGAGTTGACAAACCACTCTGGGTGCATTCGTAGAACAGAACTTGTAGTGATATCATCGTAACAGAAATATATTTCCGTTTTTTCGTTGGTTGTTCATTGTTGGCTGTTGGGAAATTTCATCGTATGGAAATAGAGGGAAATATATATACATATTTGAAAAAAATATATAAACTAATCTGGATGTGAAACGCAAAATTTCGTTCAAAACAGAAATCATAAAGGTAAAATACAGTTAAGATTACAACATTACAGAAAAAAGTACGTTTGTTTTACAAAATGCAAAGAAAGCGGTAATTACAAAGTAATTTTTATAGGAAACTAACAAACAAAAACGCTGACTTCTTATATACTTGTACTAAAAAAAACAACTTTTTCAAACACAGATACAATCTTTTAAATCTTCTCAAACGCGTACGCACGGTGGAAACATCTCGCAAACAAAACGTATTCCTTCCAACGTAGTGCTAAAAAGTCGCACTTTTGTCACCACAAACCATTTGGAGAAACACTTGTACTAAACAAAAATCACGAAAGCAACCGTACTCTCTCATCCCTATCACACAAAAAAACGAAACAAAAATCTGCTCAACCACACACACAAAACTTGCACGCTTGCTCCTTTTTCTAGAAAGCTAAAAAAAGTTGTACTAAAATTTTAGTACAAGTTTGAATTGTACTAAATTTCAGAACAAATCAAATTGTTTTAATTTTTATGAATTACAACCTGTACTAAAAAATTAGTACAAAAAAGTTGTACTAAAAAATTAGTACACCCCCCTAAAATCAGCCCAAACGAATACCAAGTAAAATAGCGAATAAATGCAACACGAACACACTCAAGAATTACAACAAGATTTATAACTGCTGCCATAAAACAATAAAACTAGAGAGAGAGCGAGAGAAAAAATAACCTAGCGAGAGATAACCTTTTAAATCCACGTAAACAAACAGCCTGCTGCGAGTGTTTTTTGGTTTTGGTTCTCTTTTTCCGTTTTTCCTTGTGCTAATGTGTGTAGCAAAATTGATTGCGACTTTCGCAAAAAAAGAAAAAAAAAATACAGAGATAATATTTATACTAGTGACAAAAATCGCGAAAAAAAGAGTACATTTTTAAAAAACAGTTTATCTTTAATAAGTGTTGAGTGACCTTAATGTATACCAACGAAAAGAGAGTAAAACCATTTAATACAGATTGCAAACAGATATAAAGTATAAAGTTTAAAAAAACGTACATTTCAAAAAACAAAATAAAAACTTAAAGCTTTCAGAACAAAGTACTAAAAAAAGGGTAACGATGCGATAGGTAGCAAATTTGAGCGTTTAACACACACACTATTTAAAGAGGGTCGCTGGAAAAAAATATTTTACAAATCACACTTGAAGCTTACCGAACGCTATCCACTTGCTGTTTCTCGTCCATTTTGGTTGTACTAAAAAAAAGTAACACAACACATAACACACTCATAGCCGAAACAAACGCCGTCGCTTTTGGGCTGTACTAAACGCTGAGTTTTGTACTAAAATCAGCGACACAGAGAGGACGTTTAGTTCCCGTTTTTTACCCACAACTGTGCTGTAACTTTTTGTACTAAAATCGGCTGTTCCGACCGAACCGGGTCCGGAAACTCCGCACCATAGTTTGTAGTTCAAGTATATATCTCTATATTGGTCAAAGTGCTGGTCACTTTGTCTTTGTTTTTTTTTTATTTCTTGGAAATAACACACACTAATACACACACACAATTGTACACAAACAGAATTAAACAGAAAAATGGGAGAAAAGCCGACTTGGTCGATGTGATATTGTTTCTCAAATAAAATTAAAAAATGCATTTTTCTAACCCCTTCCCCGTCCTCTTTCCCGCTTTTCCCAATTGTTATTGTTTTGTTATTTTGCCACCACGCCTCTACTAGCCAGTGAAAAATTAAGTACATTGAACTAAAATTTTAGTACAATGACTACTGCTCAAAATTGAGCTTTTGACAGTTGGTGAATTTTCATAATTGCATGGGCAGATTGCCAACTTGTACTAAATTTGTATACACGACACTGAAGTTTAGTACAATGACGTTATTAAAAATTAACAGTTGCAAAATTGTACTAAATTGGAGAACAATTTTCCAAAATTTAGTACAATTTAGTACATTAACATGGACTCAAAATTGAACATTTGACAGATGATGAATTTTCGTAATTGCCCGGGCATTCACTGTACTAAAGTTTAGTAATGTGACGTTGACTCAAAATTCAACAGGTTATTGCCAATATGTACTAAATTGGAGAACAATGTTCTAAAATTTAGAGCAATTTATTTTAGTTAAAGTACGTTGAATTAAAATTTTAGTACAACGACCAAGACTCAACATTGTGCTTTTGGTAGTATATTCATGGGCAGATTGCAAACTTGTTCTAAATTTTATACATTGCACTCAAGTTTAGTACAGTTATTTTGACTCAAGATTTACCGATTATTGTAATATTGTTCTAAATTGGAGAAAAATGTTTTAAATTTTTAGTACAATTTGTTTGAGTTCAGGTACATTGAATTGTAGTACAATGACTTCAACTCGAAATTGAGCCTTAGACAGTTGATAAGTTTTTGTAAATGCATCGGCAGATTGCTGCCAACTTGTACTAAATGTTAGTACACTCTTCTTAAGTTGAGTATATTTTTTAAATGCCAATATGTACATTGTACTAAAAATTTAGTATGAAGACGTCGACGTCCGTTGGTAAATTTACGTAATGCGTAACAATTCAACTCAACTGAAAGTATATTTACGATGAACCAAAGTTAAGTAACTCATATTTGACAATTGGTTAATTTTAGTGAATGCTTACGCAGATTATTGTCAACATTTACTTAAGACGGCACTGTATTACAGTTTAGTACAATCCTTCTTTTTCTATACACCAACTTGTACCTATTTTTATAATTTCTCCTAAATTTTAGAACAATGTACTAAATTTTAATTCAGGCGTTTAATTTATTCTTTTTCTGACAGTTGGTGCATTTTCTTAAATTCGCAGATAATCGACAACATGTACTGAATTTAAAAAAAAAACAGTGTTCCGTTCAGTTAAATATTTAAAAAATCAAATCAATTTACTGAAATTTTAGTACAATGCTTTGACTCAAAATAGATTAACCTAAATTTACCTATTTTTTGACAATTGGTGATTTGAAGTTTAGTGCAATGTTCTAAATGTTCAGTACAATATTATAAAAGTTTAGAACATTATTCTAAAAGTTTAGTACAATGTTCTAAAAGTTTAGTATAAGGTACTAAAAGTCTAGTGAAATGTACTGAAAGTATTAAACTTTTAGTACAACAGCGCCGACTCAAAATTGAGCAAGTTTGTAAATTTTTTTGACTGTTGGCTATTTTTTTAACACGTGCTCACGAATCATTGCAAATTTCGTAACGCGAAAAAAGCGCAGACTCGATGCGTGACGTAATTTACGAACCAGCCTCCAGCTTTGTTTACTTTGTGATAATTTTTGACAACTCACCTCCGGCAACGCTCTGAAAAAAAAAACACAAATTGAAACAAAAACTAGTGAAATACGCTTTTGTTGTACTAAAAATGAAAGCGAAAAAATGGAATAACCTCAGCAGAATCGACTCACGAATGAAATGACAAATGGAAAATAAGAAACGAGAGAGAGAGAGAGAGAGAGAGAGAGAGAGAGAGAGAGAGAGAGAGAGAGAGAGAGAGAAAAGTTACATGAATGAACCAAGCAAAAAAAATAAATAATGAAGTAAAACTGAAACATTCCTCTTTTAAAGAAAGTTTAAGAAAAGTTAATTTATGTTTAACACAAAAACACACGCAAAGAAATGCATTAAAAATGGCCGCGCGCGAATCGTTGTGAGAGAGTGAGAGTGTGAGCGAGCGAGTGAGAGAGTGAGTGAGTTGAAACTCCCACTTTAGTTAATTATGGTTTAGCGTGCTAAGGAAACGACGACGAGTTGTACATAGTTTAGAACACTAGCTTTCCTTCTTGTGTAATAGTTTATGGACGGCCCCCGTTTCTATTTTTATGCCTATTATGTCTTAAATTATCCCACTTTTTTGTTAGATAAAAGCAGTTCTCCCTGTAAAACGTTTAATTTTATGCAACTGTTGCTGTTTTATTTGTTTGTACTAAAAAAAAAAGAGAAAGAATATAAAATGCGATAGAATTTATTACGTTTTTCAACGAATACCTTGTGTGCAAACAGATTGAAGCAGAACACACAAATACGCGTACACACAGAGACAACAACACAGACACGTGAAAACGAATAGCTAGTTCAATTTAACAAAAAAAAGAAGAAGTTAATAGAAAGAGAGTGTTATTACTCTTTTGATCGAGTGCAAATGGAGAGCTGGGCTAGAGAAAGTATATTTAAAAAGAGAGAAAATACAGAAAAATTTAGAAAGCAACTAGTTAGCTAAGTTAAAAATGAGAAAAACTAAAAACAAAACAGTTTTGAACTATTTGAAAACAGAGAAATATAAAAAAATTAACAAACTAATCAACGATTCATTTCAAAAATGAAAAATTTAAGGTTAAAAGAGAAAAAGTAATCTATTTTTGGATGCGACACGTAAAAATAAATAAATTTAAACTAAAACCCATTTGTTCCGCAAAAGGAAACGATACTTCTCTCTGCAAGAAAACAAACAAAAGAGACGCCGCCATCTTTCATCTCATGTAGTTTAAAAAAACACACACACAAACAAATCTTTGACCGGTTCAAACAAACGTTAAAGCACAACATAACCAACAAAATAAGCAGACAAATCTTAACAAATTGATACAATCTGGAAACTGGGCAGAATCAGACGCCGAGAGGAAGGCGGAGAGAAGTGGGGGTTAAAAGTTTCTGAGTTTTTTTTTCTTGGGTAAGAGAAAGAGAGAGGCAAGTTGGGAAATCTTTAAGACTAAGTCTGTACTTTGAATTTGTGAAATTCACTTAGTGGTGAGAAGCAAACGGGAGAGAAAATTTATTATGGGAAACAGTTGGTGAAAAAAAAGAAAGAAAAAGAAAACAAATACTGACCGTCAAATCGTTGTTTAAAAAACAGAAAGAGAGAAAAAAAACTATAACAAAAAAGAGAAAACAAACAAAAAAATATATTGAACGTTTTGTGTTACACGGAAAATTAATAAATATATGAAAAAAGTGATGAAATTGCGATGGGTTTTGGTTTGTGGGAAGTAGAAACGAAAGAAAGCCTTGACGTACTAGTTATTTGAAAAGTAAAACTTTTATTTTTTTAATTCAGGCAAAATTTATAATCTTTTAAATTAATTTACTTTAATTTCAGGAATATGTGTAGGATTAATTCACACATTTGTGAAAAATCTGTTCGACCTTTTGTCTTTTCGACCTTTTGTCTATTCGACCTTTTGTCTATTGGACCTTTTGTCTATTCGACCTTTTGTCTATTCGACCTTTTGTCTATTCTACATTTTGTTTATTCGACATATTTTAAGATATTTTTTTTTAGTTCCAAAAATGAAAGTAACAAAATACTTACTTTGGGATTAAATTTTTATTATTAAATTTGCCGAGATTCGATATTTCTGCTGTTATTTTTTGTTATTTCCAATTTGGGCATAATCTTGAATGGATTTTCTCAAAATAGAGTTTTTTAAATACCATTTTTTCTTCTTTGCAATATGATTATCAGAAAATGTTAAAAATTTAATGGGTTGTCTTACATCTGAGTTTTTTTTTGTAAAATACTAAAATGATCTCAACATGCCGTATTATATATTGAAAATACTTTGATTTTCATAAACTTTTAATGTGGACAAATGAAAGAAGAAAATTCAAATTACGTGTCGTTGAATACCATAAATCCAAATTTAAAAAATATATCTTTAACTAATTCCATTTTAGCGAGAATTTGTTTTTTTTTTAATTTTCAAATTTTTTGGTAATTTTTGTAATTTTTGTAAATTTTGTAAATTTTGTAAATTTTGTAAATTTTGTAAATTTTGTAAATTTTGTAAATTTTGTAAATTTTGTAAATTTTGTAAATTTTGTAAATTTTGTAAATTTTGTAAATTTTGTAAATTTTGTAAATTTTGTAAATTTTGTAAATTTTGTAAATTTTGTAAATTTTGTAAATTTTGTAAATTTTGTAAATTTTGTAAATTTTGTAAATTTTGTAAATTTTGTAAATTTTGTAAATTTTGTAAATTTTGTAAATTTTGTAAATTTTGTAAATTTTGTAAATTTTGTAAATTTTGTAAATTTTGTAAATTTTGTAAATTTTGTAAATTTTGTAAATTTTGTAAATTTTGTAAATTTTGTAAATTTTGTAAATTTTGTAAATTTTGTAAATTTTGTAAATTTTGTAAATTTTGTAAATTTTGTAAATTTTGTAAATTTTGTAAATTTTGTAAATTTTGTAAATTTTGTAAATTTTGTAAATTTTGTAAATTTTGTAAATTTTGTAAATTTTGTAAATTTTGTAAATTTTGTAAATTTTGTAAATTTTGTAAATTTTGTAAATTTTGTAAATTTTGTAAATTTTGTAAATTTTGTAAATTTTGTAAATTTTGTAAATTTACTAAATTTTGTAAATTTTGTAAATTTTGTAAATTTACTAAATTTTGTAAATTTTGTAAATTTTGTAAATTTTGTAAATTTTGTAAATTTTGTAAATTTTGTAAATTTTGTAAATTTTGTAAATTTTGTAAATTTTGTAAATTTTGTAAATTTTGTAAATTTTGTAAATTTTGTAAATTTTGTAAATTTTGTTAATTTTTGTAAATTTTGTAAATTTTGTAAATTTTGTAAATTTTGTCAATTTTATCAATTTTGTCAATTTTGTCAATTTTGTCATTTTTGTCAATTTTGTGAATTTTTTAATTTTGTCAATTTTGTCAATTTTGTCAATTTTGATCATTTTGATCATTTTCATCATTTTGATCATTTTCATCATTTTGATCATTTTGATCATTTTGATCATTTTGATCATTTTGATCATTTTGATCATTTTGATCATTTTGATCATTTTGATCATTTTGATCATTTTGATCATTTTGATCATTTTGATCATTTTGATCATTTTGATCATTTTGATCATTTTGGTAATTTTGGTAATTTTGGTAATTTTGGTCAATTTGGTAATTTTGGTCAATTTGGTCATTTTGTTCATTTTTGTCATTTTGGTCATTTTTGTCATTTTTTTCATTTTGGTCATTTTGGTCATTTTTATAATTTTTGTCGTTTTGATCATTTTGGTCATGTTGGCAGTTTTGGTCGTTTTGGTATTTTTTGACATTTTGATCACTTTTATTGAGGTTTTGCAGCGCGACTGCGTTTCAAATGTAGGTGGCGCCAAAATGAGGTTACTTGCCTAAAGTCGTATGCCTTTCTGTCGATTAAAGAACAAAATCGCTTATTTCTCATGATTCCCTGCATCAATCTTCATGAAACTGGTTGCAAAAGACGAGAAAATTTTTTTGCTTTAAAATAATGAACATCAACTTTTGGGCGCGCAAAAATTTGTGACCTTTTTCTTTAAAAACATGTTTTGGAACACGAAAAATGAGTTTCCCGTATATATCAATGAAATAAACAGTTATATAGTTGATAACAGATGTGTTAACGTATATTCAACAATTTGTATTGATTTTTGACAGACTTTCTTGCCAAATAGTCCAAATTACTATCTTTTTCTAAATTTACAGTTTTCTCATAGAAAAATCAAACAAATATTGGAAAGTTATACACCAAATTGTTGGAAATAATTTTTCTCATCCGAATCCGGCATAAGTTTTATAAAAATGTTGATTAGGAAGGAAAAAACACATTTTTTCTAAAAATCATAGGTTTACGCTATTTGTTCATAGGCGACACGCGTCTTTTAGCTTTGCTGCAAATTCTCTATTGTTTTGATCATTTTGGTCATTTTGACAATTTTAACAATTTTGTCATTTTTGTCATTTTAATCATTCTGGTAATTTTGGTCGTTTTAATCATTTTCGTCATTTCGGCCATTCTGATATCATTCTGATCATTTTGGTAATTTTCGTAGTTTTGGTAATTTTAGTAATTTTGGTCATTTTAGCCATTTTGTTCTTATTTTGTCATTTAGATGATTATTGTCATTTTTGTTATTTCTCATAAAAAAATTTGGTTTGTTTAATATTACATTTTTTTGTGTAATTTTACTTAAATAATGTGAACTGCCATTTTTTTCTGTGAAACACTATATTTCTAGAGTTTCCTATAAGCTGTTGTGTTTCATTTGTTTATAGGATCAGTTAAAAAAAAGTCTAGATTTCCAGATTCATAAAAGTGTTAGTTAAACAAAAAAATAAAGAAATGTTCAGCCAAATCGGTGCCAATTTTGGCTTTTTCAAGAAAATGGTCCATTTCTGGTTAAAATTTGGGATTTAAATTTGGTGATGATTTCATAAATTTTGGTCATGAAATTATTAATTTTATATTATTTGATTCATTTCATTTGATTCACGCTAGCTATTTTCATTTAACTTTAACAGCAGTATTTTTTTATCAGAATTCTGCTAGAGCTATTGTTTTGCCTGGATTGTTTTGTTTACATGTCTTTTATCGTTGAAAACAGCACCTGCTGCTCGTTGAGTACCGATGAACGTGAGTTCAGCTAAATTTGTGATCATATTTCTTGAAAGCCTGAAATTCTACTGATTCTACACGTGTTCCACCCAAGGCTGTATATCATATAGGTAGAAAGCCATGTGTTCCACCAACCTACTTCGACCGCGATCCCAACTGTCAATTTGCACCCCAAATCGCAACCATCACCGCGCACCTGTGCGCAAAAAAATGCAACCACCAAAATCCAACATGGCGCCCGACTGCCCTACCTTCTCGCTCGGCAAAAACCTTTGCTCTTTTCTTGTCACTTTGCTGCGCTCTCTCCGCCGCCGCCGCCGCTCTCTCTCACCAAACACGCTTTTCACTTTTCAGAACTTGCAGCAGAACGCGTCGCGTCGCGACGCCTCGTCCGGCAGAACAAAAACATTCCCTTCCGAAGCGGCCCCGGAGGCAGTCGTCGTCGTCGTCGTTCGGCTTACTGCGATTTCGCGCCCGCTCTCCCTCTCTCGGCACCAGTGAGAGAGCGCTGACTCGTTTGACAACCCGCTCCTGCGGAGCTCTGGTTTCAGTTCAACGAGGGCGACGCGACACGACGGACGGATAAAATCGGTCGTTCCTGCAGCTGCTTCGTGCGCGCGCGTGTGTGTGCATCGTCGTTGTGTGGGTGTGTTTGTGTAGCGTTTTGCTAATAATTATACTCTGGCTTGCACAGAGTGTGATAAGGCCCCGTCGAGGAAAATTTTCGTCCCGTTGTCCGCGGAATCGAGTCGGTCGGTCGGTTGGTTTTTGGTTCTCCGGGTGATTCCGTCGCGTTTTCCCCGGTTTCGGCACGTCCGTCGTCGAGGGAGTTGTCAAAAGTATTTCGTTCGCGTTGCTTTCTGGAAGTGAAAAAAGAAGTTCGCACCTGCCAATCGTAGCAAGCCGCAAATATCCTTGCCGAACCGGAAGCTGCAGCCCGAAAAGGTGCGCGAAAGCCAGTCGAAACTTCCGGAAGTTCTGTGTCGCTAGGTTAGTTCCGAATCCATCCCCAAGCAAGCTTCCAATCCGGAAAACCGGAGACTGGCGTTTATCAGCCCGGGGGCATTTTCGGACCGATGGGGGGTTCTGAAGGTTCTCCTTCTTGGCGTTTATCGATTCCGACACAGACGACTGGGAAAATCGGCGTTCGGGACACACACAGACACAACCAAGCCCCTGACTCTCGCGTCTGGGCCGCACACCACCATGTTTGTTTACGTTTTTTGTTTCGTTGTGTCTGTTAGGGGAAAATTGATTTTATCACAGCGGCAGTGTCAAACGCTTGCTGTTCTCGAGTGTGTTTTGATGAGTTTTGCGGACACGGGGGTGCTCTCGAGCCGTAGCAGCAAGGCCGATTTGCCGGGAGATTGCGGAACCGATGAAGAGGGGTACTTGTCGTCGTCATTGTCGGAAGAGCTTGGTGATGAGATGATTAACAATTTACGGCTCGGATTGAGGAGTTTACAAACAATGCAGAAATAGTTTTAGTCAGCGGCAAAGGTGGACGATAAGGAGGATGGAGTAGGATTTCAAAGGATAGGACACATTGTGTGTGTGTTTGAGCAGGCGAGGAGACCTTCATAAACGTCAAAGAATCTCAAAGTTGTCCTTTTGTCGGTTCTAATAAGATCAAAATGTCAGAAAAGTTTTAATCGCCGACAAAACCGGCATATGGCTTAAGACCAGATATAGTTCAATACTGTCTTGCAGAGTAGAAATTAAATTCAGAGTTAGATACTGGAAGTTCACGTCGGTGTTAGGGAAGTTCTTTTTTCAAAAATTATTTTTATTTGGTTCTGGTGCTGGTTAGGATCAAGGCGAAAATCAACGCGAAAGATAACTTTATAACAATTTTTTTGCATTGTAGAAAGGTTTATTGATTCAATTGAAAATTATTGTTCTGTTGGTTTAAAAGATTTTCTTAATTTGTTATTTTTGCTTTCTCTTGAACGTCTGTAGAGAAGTTTACAACCTTATATTTTAAATCTATAAACTGCCTAATATTTGCTTAAATTTTCTTTTAAATTTATTAGAAGGAGGTAAAATAATAAGATCAAATTTCTTGCTTGAAATTCAAAATTGGTAAGCCAGGAGTATTCCCAAATAATACATTAGAAATTTTCATAATTTAGGCAGGTTGAGAATCCCGTCCATGCAATTTGTTGTTTCTCTCTATTTGAACAAATTAAATTGCGTAACTTTTGACAGAAACTTGCTTCCAAACTTCTTACTAAATCATTAACTATTTGTTACTCGATATCCGTTCAAAGCGAATTTACAGAAGCTGCATTTGAGTGTCAAAGTGCTGATATGCCAACATTAGAATTTGGGAAAGAATTAATGAACGAATGTTTCTTCTCTAAGATTTGATTTCTTCTTTCCACTTGTGAACGCAAAATCCATTAAAACAAAATCGAAACTGTTTTTAAAACATTTAAGGGTGCACAGCAACCAAGAAAGTTGTTGTTTTCTTATTCCAAAATTGTCAAATTTACGGATACAATCTTGCAACAATCTGATTGTAAAAAAAGTAAAATTTTGTTTTGTATTTTTTTAGTATACAGTACTTTAGGGGATTAATAAAAAAATATATTTTTAGTTACCGTAGTTTTGAAGATACTTGATGCAAAAGCCCTGATTGATGTGCACCGTTAAAATAAAAATATATAATAAAATTAGTCTTGACCTCGCTTCACGGTAAAGTGAAAACTAATTAAAAATTAGTTTGTCAACGTTTTACACCATTTTCAACCTTAAATCATATACATTTCATATTTTTTGAAACATTTAATATTATATTTTCACTGTAAATTTAACGACCAATTTCATACAAAAGAAAGGACAAAATGAAAAAAATCCGAGTCTTTTTTTTATTTAAGTGAGTTTTGTAAATTGTCTGATGAAATCATAAAAGTTGTTTCGCTTATTGGACATTTCGCCTAACTTTACCTTTTGCTTATAAAATAAATAAAAATGGAAAACTAAAAAATATTTGAACTGCTTTTCCTTAAAAAAAAATAAAACTCACAAAATATTCTTTCGAAAAACTTTTTTTTAACTCATCCGTTAACATGAAGGCAAAACCACACAAAATTGAACGTAGCCCAGTCACCGAATGCTCCTCGCTAACTGGGCTGAACGGAAAATTACGAGGGGACCACCGATGCTCTTTTTTTTCACTGATGAATTATTAAAATAAAAGTTACTTAAATTTATAAACAATGCTTGATTTTCATACTTCTTCAATTCTGACATGAAATTAAATAAAAAAATGTTTGCTGATTTATTGAACATGCATTTTGCATGCACTAACCCGAACTTCCGTGGCCGTGAGGTTATGGGTTTCGCCTAGTAAGCGGAAGGTGATGGGTTCGATTCCTGTAAAATATGCTCACTGGGAATACTGACCGGTAGGGGATGGGTTTCGACTTGCGGCGTGCCCAAAAAAACCAGACCAGAGAACCATTTCTGATCACTTTCTGTGAATAAAAAATAAAAAAAATTACAGGTTAACATTTAGCTTTCGACCCCGTTGGAAAGAACTGTCAAACAAAATACGTTATGTCATGAAAGGCTGTGATATATATTTTGAAAATTAGTTTAAAAATCAATTCCAAACTTTTTTGTACGCGTTTGAAGTGGCATTGGCCACTGAAAAATAAGCTTAAAATATATTTCAATTCAAGGACACAAAAATTTTGCAAGGAACTACCGATCATTATTCAAGAATCTTCCAACGTATAAAATATTGCAGAAAAATCATAGGATTTAGTAAAATTTAATTAACTTAAATTTATTTACAAATTACTTACTTTTCATATTTTGTTAATTGTGACTTGAAATTTAATTAAAAGTTTGAAAAAAGTTTGCTTATTTATTAAACATGAATATTGCATCCACTTACCCCTCGGCCGTTTCGGTTTGTTTGGATTTCTGACGTTTGTCTGCTTCTTAACTGGGCTACGGCCTAAAAAAAATCCTGATCACTTTCTTTGACTTAAAAAAATTAATAAATAAAATAAATAAATTACATACATAAATTTAGCTTTGAATCAACCATATTCCCTTTGGAAAGAGCTGTCAATCAAAATACATTCTGTCATGATAGACTGCGATATATATATATATATTTTTTCTAAATTAATTTAAAAATCCATTTTAAACTTTTTTGCGTTTAAAGCGTCATTTTACTCTGAAAAAGGACACAATAATTTTGCAAGGAACTACTTATCATTAATTTTATTTGGATACTGAAGTTTTAAGCTATTTTGCCAAGTAGTTTTTAAGCAATCAAAACCAATAAAACAATATTTTATAAAAAAAATATTGAAAAATCTGCAAACGTAAAAAAAAATACAAAAAAATATAGAATTTTTCTTTATAAAAACTCTTTTGCTATGCTTCCAAGGAACTGCTCAGCGCTCAGTGTTTGATGATCATGTGTGAAACAATTAAAAAAAAAAAATACAAAATACATTAGAATGGTAGCTGCTGAAAATTCTCAAAATTAATAAAAACCATCTGAGCAATTCTCTACGAAATCGGTCTTTTTTCTTCAATTTTAATTTTTGTATTTTTTAATCCGGCTGAAACTTTTTTGTTGCCTTCGGTATGCCCAAAGAAGCCATTTTGCATCATTAGTTTGTCCATATAATTTTCCATACAAATTTGGCAGCTGTCCATACAAAATTGATTTATGAAAATTCAAAAATCTGTATCTTTTGAAGGAATTTTTTGATCGATTTGGTGTCTTCGGCAAAGTTGTAAGTATGGATATGGACTACACATAAAAAAAATGATACAGGGTTAAAAAAAAATTTGGTGATTTTTTATTTAACTTTTTGTCACTAAAACTTGATTTGCAAAAAAACACTATTTTTAATTTTTTTTATTTTTTGATATGTTTTAGAGGACATAAAATGCCAACTTTTCAGAAATTTCCAGGTTGTGCAAAAAATCATTGAGCGAGTTATGAATTTTTGAATCAATACTGATTTTTTCAAAAAATCCAAATATTGGTCGCAAAAATTTTTCAACTTCATTTTTCGATGTAAAATCAAATTTGCAATCAAAAAGTACTTCAGTGAAATTTTGATAAAGTGCACCGTTTTCATGTTAAATCCATTTTAAGGTGACTTTTTTGAAAATAGTCGCAGTTTTTAATTTTTTTAAATTAGTGCACATGTTTGCCCACTTTTGAAAAAAATATTTTTGAAAAGCTGAGAAAATTCTCTATATTTTGCTTGTTCAGACTTTGTTGATACGACCTTTAGTTGCTGAGATATTGCAATGCAAAGGTTTAAAAACAGGAATATTGATGTTTTCTAAGTCTCACCCAAACAGCGTTTTTTTTTTGCAAATCAAGTTTTAGTGTTAAAAAGTTAAATAAAAAAATCACCAAATTTTTTTTACCGTGTATCATTTTTTTCCAGTGTAGTCCATATCCATACCTACAACTTTGTCGAAGACACCAAATCGATCAAAAAATTCCTTCAAAAGATACAGATTTTTGAATTTTCATACATCATTTTTGTATGGACAGCTGCCAAATTTGTATGGAAAATTATATGGACAAACTAATGATGCAAAATGGCTTCTTTGGGCATACCGAAGGCACCAAAAAAGTTTCAGTCGGATTAAAAAATACAAAAATTAAAATTTGAGAAAAAAGACAAATTTCGTAGAGAATTACTCACTTAGAAAGCTAGTTTTGATTTTGTTCAGCGAAATTTCTGAACGTTAATTCCCTTTCATCAGTTTTTAAGCAACCTGCGCTGGACAATCACGTAATCTACATGACGAAGTCCAGTCTGCAACCCGCTAAGATCACCAACTCCATGCGAATGCGAATGTTCAGCAAAATGTTGGACTATGAAACTGTTTCGAAAAGCATAGTGAGGTTCAAAGTTGAGAAAAGATATTCACTCTGATTAAAAGAGCAACTGATTTGATAAAGTCTGCCAGGAAATTTAATTTCCGCAAGTACAATGTGTGTCCTGCTGGAGTACTACCAGACGTCCTACCACGTGTTGTTACGCAACAGAGTCACCACCACCATCATCATATTGTTATCATTTGTGCTGAAATGTTTCTCATTTAAAAGAATCTAAAAATAAGCAAACTGTGCCAGCTATCACAGTTGGAAAAGAAACGTTCAAAAAAGGATCCAACAACTTTAAATTCCCATAATAGAGTCCACACACAAAAAAGGCGTCCTTTGGCAATAAACATTACGCTTCTTCACCCCCTTTACTCTCCTCCACCGAGAGTGTGACATAATGGCAAATGACATAATCGAATCAAATATCACTATTTCATTGCAGAGTCCAGAGATCGAGTCCGGAAACGACACCACGAGGCCCAATAGAATCAACGTCGCGTCGAATTCTGTGTTTTTTTTTTCGTTGTCGAAGGAAAAAGGGTTGTGAAAAGCTCGACTTGGAGGAACCGTTAGAAAAAAACACAAAGAAACGTTTTCAATTTCGTCCAGTCCTGTCTCGGAAAAAAAATCTGTGATTTGTGAAAGGAAACAAGTGAATAAGAAAATGTCTTTAATTTAAAACAAAAGTGGAAACTGTCTGAAAGAGTTCATACTGTCCCGGCTCTGAATCGCTTCAAATTTGGCCCCGCAAAATCGCCCCAATTCAGCGTGTATTTGATGCGTCCAAACAGTTCCGTGTACGATCGGTATCGCTGGAAAAAGATGGACCAACAACCGTTGGAGCGAAATCAGGCCAAAAGTGGCGGCGGAGGCGGTGATAGCGAGGGTGGTCACAAAATTCCGGTGCTCACGGGAGGGGCGACGACCACCAGCGGGTCGCCTCCCCGGACGGGTTCGGGATCGGCGGCGGCGTCGTCGGCCGGAAGCGGTACCACACCCGTGGCAGCGTCGCCATCGCGACGGGCCGGAAAGCGGAAGAATTCTGCAAGTGAGTACAAGATTTTAATTCTGGTTTAGGGTGGTTTATTCTAATGTCCAACACCGATGCCAGCTGCTCTCATGTCCAAAAATTGGACACTTAGACCTAATGTCCAGCACCGAGGCCCTCCACTCCAATGAAATGTCTAGAACTTAGACTTTTTTTATCCAAATCATAAAGACCTCTACACTAATTTCTAACAACAGCAACATCAAAATTTTTTTCAAGTAAAGAAGGTATTAGATTATGGCAAACAAACGAACAAATTCGCACTTCTTTGTGTTTGACAGTTTGCGGCAAACTCGCAAACAAAGTCATATGTATGCAGGCAAACCGTCAAAAAGTTTGTTTGTCATAGTTAGTTTAATATGTCCTTAAACAAGCAATAAATATTTCAACACATACATATAATTTTGCCTAACGTATATGAATATTTTATACTGCAAATGAATATAAATTTGAAGATTGTTTTGCATCCTGTTTCAGGAGACATCTGAAAATGCAGTCCGTTTTACGATTAGAACTATTTTTTGTAGAGAAAATCATGACATTTTGAGAATATTGAAGTTGAGAAATTATCTGAGATTTTGGCCACCTTATTGTAGTAGGTATTGATGAGGACTACTTCGAAAAAAATCGATTCACAGAATTTTTTTTTGATGGTTTTTCAAATCACATTTTAATCACAACCCAACAATTGAAAATGTCAAAAAATAAGTGTTTTTAGCCCATTAAAAAAAATATTTCTGATACAGGAATCCTGAATGTACAAAATCGGAAAAAAAATATTGAAAAGAACACAAAATTTTTATTTTTTAGCATTGAAAGTTGGACCATACATTTCCGAGATACTGGTTATCAAAAAATAAGGGCTTATTTAGCAACACTGAGAAAATCTCATTTTACCTGTTTTTTTTTTTGCGTGGTCATATCTCAGCAATGAGAACCGTATCTATAATGTTAAAAAGAAAAACAAAATGTAGGGAATTTTCGCAGCTCTCGACAATATTTTTTAATAAAAACGGGTAAAAAAAGTTGATTTTTTTTAACTTTTTTATGAAAGATAGCAATTCTTTAAAAAAAAATTACTTGGCCAGAAATTTTTTGACAAAATTGCATTTTATGTCCCCTAAAACATATGAAAAAATGAAAAAAAAGTACAAAGAAATAGTTTAAGTGTCAAAAGCGATTTTAAAAATCAGAAAAAAAAATCCGTACATCACTTTTTTTTCAGTGTTGTCCTCATACCTACACAGTAAAAAATTGTGAAAATGTTGAAGATGTGATTTCAAAAGATTGAATATAGAGCAATTCCAGCCCAAAACAGGAATTTTTTAGGTACTTTTTTCTCGACCCTCTCCGATTTCAATGAAACTTTGTAGACATGTTATGCTAGGAATATATAAGCCATTTTCGTGTATATGGAGCCAGTTACACTCGATAATGACATTTGAGAAGGGCGTAAGTGTTTTAAATATTTTTGTATTTCGTAATTTAAATATTGCTATATCTCGAAGCCGTTGCATCGTATCAAAAAGTGGTCAAAGACAAACTTGTAGGAAATTGGACGAGCTTTCTTAAAAAAATACACTGAAAGAAAAAAATACACCACTTTTATGAGATTTTTTGATTTTTAAGTTTAAAAGTCAAATTTGAAGGTGAGCCCACGATTTTTTTTCGTTCAAAATTTTTGTGAAAATAGCCTAAGATGTTAAAAAAAGACTCAAGAAAAATGCAGAATGAAGCAACTCACCTAAAAAAATACAAAAATCATTTACTGAAACTGTTTTTGTTTTCAAAAGTGCTCTAAACATCAAAATTTTCAAAAACCGAACACGAGAGTCGATTTTCCAGACAATTTTACATAAAAGTCTCCATATTTCATTAAAATCGGAGAGGGTCGGGTACAACCGATTCCCTAGTTGACATGGAATTGCTCTATAACCTCTTTTATGATGTAATTTTAGCTCAATTTAGACTGAAAAATTACATAACACCGGAAAAGTGGTAAAATTACACATTTTTCTGACATAAAAGCCTCTAAAATTCCTTGAAAAATACAGGTTTTTGAATATTTACATGCCATTTTTGTACGGACAGCTGCCAATTTTTTATGGAAAATGATATGAACAAACTGATTATGCAAAAAGGCTCCTTTGGGCATACGAAAGGCTTGCATAAAATTTCAGAGAGATTACAAAATTCAAAAATAAAATTTAAAAAGACTCATTTCGTACAGAATGGTTTAGTTGTCTTATTTTGCAACATTGCCTTTATTAAAGTTAACTAACTTTTGGAACTTCAAATACTGTTGGAAGCTGCACAGTAAAAAAAATCATAGTAATATTACATCTGGGAATGAGTACATATTTTATGTCAGAAAAAAATGTAAATTTACCACTTTTTCGTTTACTCTTTCAGCCAGAGGTAATATTACATCATAAAAGAATCATTTCAAATTTATACATTTTTTCATTGTTTTTTTTTTTTAAAGTTGAATTTTGGAATGTTGAAAATTTGATAGGTTGAATATTACCTCTTTTTTGAGTAAAATATAACAGAGTAAAAAATTTAGACTGAAAAAAATGACATTACACCAGAAGTGGTAAAATTACACATTTTTTCTGACATAAAAGATGTACCCCTTCCCAGATGTAATATTATCATGATTTTTTTACTGTGCACCTAAAATTGTGTAGAAATGTGAACTTGATGAATATTCATCAGAAACTGATGACAATTCATCATTTCTGGAGTTTTTTTTTGAAAAGGTCCAATAAACCAAATTTACAGTTTTTGTTTTTGGGTGTTTTTTAATACCCTTGACTAAAGGCGGTTTCAAAAACACCCAAAAGGCAATAACTGGAAGTTTGGTTTATTGCACTCAAAAAAATGAGTTCGCGTAAACGTGAACAGAGTTCATGCCACCGGGAACCAGGAACAGTTTTCTTCCTGGTTCCCGTTGGCTTGAACTCTGTTCACGTTTACGTGAACTCATTTTTTTTTAAGTGTGGACCTTTTTTAAAACAAATCCATATTTTCTGATGTTACATGTTACATTTTACATTTTTTTGACACAAAATCTGTCACCATTTCCTGATGAATATTACCATCTTTTTTTTCTGTTTGTTTATGTTAAAGATCTTTCCAGAAGATTAAAAATCTGACAACCCTATCAATAGAAAAAAAGTTGAAATTATTTGAAAATATTTTTTTATTAATATATTGTCCAGATCAATCATGCGAACTATAGGTTATCAAAAAACTTTGGCAATAAGCCAGAAAGCTTGAAGATTTAATTAAAAGTTTACAACGATATAAAATTAATGAAAAAAATAGGGTAAAAAGAAGAGTTTATCAAAAAACGTGAGTTTGCAAACACAGTTTCCCGGTAAGGAATACCTCCTTCAGTGGTAAAAAAAAAGTCAAGCGATTTGTATGTATAAGAATTGTTTAATTGTTTCCAAAATTTCAAATTAGTAACCTCTGAAAAAAAAATGAAAAACTAGGGTAGCAAATCTGAAAAAAATAAATAAATTGGGATCTTGTTTAAATGGTCAAAATTTAAAGAATTATTGAAAAAGTTTCTCCTCCAAAACTACAAAAGTCCTTTTCAATCACACCGTGTGTATCAGTTTCCAGATTCGTGACCAAAATTGCCCCTTGAATTTGACAAATTCCACCACTAGAAAGTTTAATGCAGTCACTTGCTGATTCCTCTAAACCAGGGGTGACCAAAGTATGGCCCGCGGGCCAAACGTGGCCCGCGAGGTGATATTTTGTGGCCCGCGGACCCATTTTGAATGATTCTGTAAAATGGCCCGTTGACCACTTGTAAAGTGATTTTATACTTTTTCAAAATTAAGGTTTATTTTAAACTTTTATATACTAATCTTTTTTTTTTGTTAATAAAAAAACTTATGATTTATCAATATTTTGATCCCCATTTTAGGATACAAATACTTTGTTCAAAATATTTTATAATTAAAACTATTTCATACGTTTCAATCTGAATGAAACTAGTAAATATCGTCAAAATTTTCATCAAACATTTTTAGAAATATTAAAAAACGTTCAAGATTGACTTAGGTAGAATTCTGTAATAGTTGCAAAAATGTAAGTTTTCTTTATTAATTTGCAAGTCATAATGACACTTTTATGAACTGACCCTCAAACATACATTGCACTTCCTTCGGGATTCGAACTCATTACAGTTAGATAACGAATCTGATTGACTACGAACTGATTCAGGCAGACAAAATGTGGAAATCGGAGGATCAAGTTTGTTGCAAATATTTAACAAAGCTTTCGTCGATCAACCCACCCCTCCACCATTATAAAAAATTGGCTCAAAAACAAGGAGCAAACATATATTTTCAAAAAACTTCAAAAATTAAAAAAAAATTAAATGTAAGTGCAATCAGCTAAAATTTATTAAATATACATTCCTTTGCATTAAGAATCAGTTGAGTTTATTGAAAAAAATAATTTTAGTGAATTTTCGATGAAATAATAAATAAATGTTTTTTCGCTAAAATGTTTTTTTTGTCAAATCTTTTTTTTTTTGAAAATAATGATTGCAGTTTAACTATACGGAAGCTTAAAACATTTTCTAACATTTTTTTCCATTGAAATGTTGAAATTCTGGCTCTCAACGATTTTTCATTAGCCACACTTAATTTATAGATAAAAATACGCTTTTAGATGAATTGTTCAACATGTAATGTCACCATTTTCGAAATATAAAAACAAAACTTTGTTTTTTTTTTTTGAAAACACAAGTACATTCAGCTAAAAACTTTTTTTCTAATACCTGAAACAATAAAATCAACGATACCAATACTGCCCATAATTGAAAATTCGGCTATTATGCCAAATCAAGTATTCCGAGAAAAACGCGTTTTAGTGTTGGTGACAAAATCTCCGTCAAGGCAATTTCCCATAAGAGTGGCATATTAGCCGTTTGGTTTTTCGCATCGGCAGCCAAGTCTAAGCACTATTTCAGTAAAATTCAAGTACAGGTACTAATATCTCGTTTTTGCCTAAAGTGGATATTAGCCGTTTTTTCAATGGTGGGCAGAATAGAAAACCGTTATTTTGTGGTTTCTATTATTTTGAATTTAAATTTTATTAAAATAGCCATTTAAATCTTTTAAATTAAAATAATGTAATTTATTTTTTTCAATAACCTTTTTTTTTAATTTGGCCCGCAAGCTCATTTGAGTTCCAAATTTGGCCCGGCCTCCAAAAACTTTGAGCACCCCTGCTCTAAACCCCCTCCCCCTGATATCCTTCCATCACCCACCTCTTCAAACGTGTTTGTGCCCTTCTCCTAGCTGTATGTGTGTGTTTGCGTTTTTCCACCATCCGTGTCGGTGGAAATCGCCTGTTTCCAAAAAAAAAAAATAATAACAGAAAAACAACAAGAAGTCGAACGAGAGTTCTCTCGCGCAAATTCAGCACAAAATGTGACGACTTTGGGCTTCCGGTTCTTCTCCGACGGTGGTTGTATGAATGTGTGAGTGTGAGTTGGAACCATTTTGTGTATGTTTTGGTATCGCGCGCGCTCTAGCGAGGATAGTTTTGCAATTGGCGTGAAACTATTTTGACCCCCCCCCCCCCCTCCCTTCTAGAGGAATGAAGGTTTCCTAGACTTTGTTTCCGTTTTATAGTGCCAGTGTCTAGTCAGGGAATTTTCTACATTTGCTGCAGACAGTGGCTTGCAGTGAAATTATGATAAATGAGTAATTCTCGCTGAAAGTGGACCACTATTTACACAAGGTGCTCAAAAATCAAAAGCAATGTACTTTTCCAATAGCCCCCACCAAGTTATGAATGAAACCATGTTTGGTTGGTTAAATTTGTCCTCACCTCGGCGCCACAAAGCTAAAACATTTTTTTAAATTGGTAATTTTTTGACTTAGACGCGTCTACAAAATTGCTCATAACTTTGCAAAACTTCAACGAACCCTTGATGTTTAGGGGTGTTTTGGAAAGGAAATGAGCAGAGCTTTCGAATGAACTTGTCAGAAAAATACCGTTCCATACATTTTTTAGCCACAAAACACCAATGTATTTTTAAAAGTCAATTTTGAAGGCCGGCGCCCCGCTTTATCGAAGAACTGACAAATCCATTCGAAAGCTGAGACGATTTCACATAAAGGACCAATAAATCTAAGGTGTATGTTCCTCCTATCTTTTTTAATCTGATTTTGATTCTGCGAGCGCAGCGCTCCGTTCGCATTTCGGGTGCCCAAAATGTTGCAATTTGCTTGCCTCCTTTTAAGGTTTTGTCAAAAAATATAGGTGGTCACTTTTTAAATGATAGTTTATTGTCCAAGGATCAAAATGCACTTTCGATAATTGACCAATATTTATGTTTTTGGGTTCTTCCAGGCAATTTAATGTCGAAAAATTGTTTTTTTTTTTGTAAAATTCTCACCTACAATTGGGTGGACTTTTTTTCAGTAGAACTAATGAATGTAGCATGTAGGAAATTTCACCACGATCATTTTTCTCTAAAAGAAAACGTAATTTCGATACTCCAGTGCCAAGATATTTGAGTTTTAGTGCGAAAAAAAGTGCCAATTTTACAAATTTATCGGAATTAACAAGCACGGCCTATTATTTACATGCGGCATATGTTTTGGAGGCCAGAGTATGGTTTCTTATAGTTATTTTGGTCGCTGAATTCGGATCTGGAATCAAATTTCAGATCAACAGTTAAATTTGGAGTCAAGCGGTAATATGCTGTAATTTTAATCGCTAGTGAATTCGGTCATATGTCATCTTTCGCTCACCTTTAATTGATATTTTACTCACGGATTTTTTTTATGGAGAAGTTTTTTTTCAACTTCTGATTGTTTTGAGAGGTCTCGTGGCGCGGTGGTTAGCGGCTTCGGCTGCCGATCCCTATGTGGCAATGGGGAATACACGCAAATAATATTTTAGCGTGACTGAAATATCACTGTTCACTGTTTATCTGAAATTTGATTCCAGATCCGAATTCAGCGACCAAAATAATTATAAGAAACCATACTCTGGCCTCCAGAACATATGCCGCATGTAAATAATAGGCCGTGCTTGTAAATTCTAAGAAATTTGTAAAATTGGCACTTTTTTTCTCACTAAAACTAAAATATCTTGGCACTGGAGTATCGAAATTACGTTTTCTTTTAGAGAAAAATGATCGTGGTGAAATTTCCTACATGCTACATTCATTAGTTCTACTGAAAAAAAGTCCACCCAATTGTAGGTGAGAATTTTACAAAAAAAAAAACAATTTTTCGACATTAAATTGCCTGGAAGAACCCAAAAACATAAATATTGGTCAATTATCGAAAGTGCATTTTGATCCTTGGACAATAAACTATCATTTAAAAAGTGACCACCTATATTTTTTGACAAAACCTTAAAAGGAGGCAAGCAAATTGCAACATTTTGGGCACCCGAAATGCGAACGGAGCGCTGCGCTCGCAGAATCAAAATCAGATTAAAAAAGATAGGAGGAACATACACCTTAGATTTATTGGTCCTTTATGTGAAATCGTCTCAGCTTTCGAATGGATTTGTCAGTTCTTCGATAAAGCGGGGCGCCGGCCTTCAAAAATGACTTTAAAAATACATTGGTGTTTTGTGGCTAAAAATGTATGGAACGGTATTTTTCTGACAAGTTCATTCGAAAGCTCTGCTCATTTCCTTTCCAAAACACCCCTAAACATCAAGGGTTCGTTGAAGTTTTGCAAAGTTATGAGCAATTTTGTAGACGCGTCTAAGTCAAAAAATTACCAATTTAAAAAAATGTTTTAGCTTTGTGGCGCCGAGGTGAGGACAAATTTAACCAACCAAACATGGTTTCATTCATAACTTGGTGGGGGCTATTGGAAAAGTACATTGCTTTTGATTTTTGAGCACCTTGTGTAAATAGTGGTCCACTTTCAGCGAGAATTACTCAAATTGAAAAAAAAAATACCAAGAAATTGCAAAACTGTTAAAACTTCAAACTTATATTTTAACCCTGAATTGCCAATTATTTTTTGAAAATCCAAATTTTCCAATTCAATCAAATCACTTTAGTTCTACGAAAAACATAACTTTTCTCATCTGATTTTTAATATTTTTACTTGTTTTTATATTTTCTATGTAACTTTCTTGACTTGCAACAAATTGCTTTATATAACATAGTCCAGGGTACAACACAAAATTTCACAGTTTAAGTTTGACTGTAAAATTTACGCAGTTTTTGTGAAAAAAAGTTCTTTCAAATTTGTCTTACAATAACGTCATTTTTCGATCTACTAACGATTGTTGTTTGAACTCAAATAAAATCATTTCTAAATGTCTACGCCCATGTTCTCCCTCAACCCCCCCAAGGAATTTCGTGCCACATTCCGAGCCAACTCCGCAATGCCATCTTCCGCCAAATGTTGCTGTCTCTGCGCCTTTCTGTCCCCTCTTCCAATTTCAATACCAAATCCACCGCAGTGTGTGACCATTCCATACTCTTGAGCCCAATTCCTAAGCGATTAACCCTCAATCTTCTTCTTAGACTTTTTTTTGTCGAACTTGTAACAACTTTTTTTTCATTTTATTAAGATTAGGAGTTGTTTTTTGTAACTTTCCATTGGTAAAAATTTTTAATTAAATTTAGGGTAAAAAAATGTTTTTTTTTTCAATATTTGAAATCAACAAAAAATAATTCAATAAAAGTGGGCACCACAGGGTCACTCCCGCAAAAAACTAGGAAATTATTCAGCCAAATTCAGACCCAGACTTGAGTTGGTTGGGGTTGAGGAATTGAGCATTCCAAAAGAGCCTTACGACTACGATAGAGGGGGAATGGAAAATATCCGCATTACGCTAATTGCCTCTAACACACTTCCGCTCGGTGTGTCCCACGCGGTTTTGGTCTTGGGTCCGGTGAAACCGACCGGGCTGGTTTGCCCCCCTCTCGCGGAATTTTCACGCGACTTCCAGACACGTTAAGGCCAACCATAATGACAACTTAGTCTTGGAGCATAGATAAGGGGATGTAAGGTTTTTTGAAAGTTTGTTTGAAGATTTTTTTATAGTTTTTTGCTGAGACTTGTCAAATCCTGTAATAATCAAAAAAATTGTAATACTTAAAAAAAACATCTGAAAAAAATATCTTTTTATACCCATTTACTCTTTCTTCAAAATTCGAATATCTAAGAATATATGGGAAAAATATATTTGAGTTTGTCTGTGAATCAAATCAAATCAAATTGTTCAAAATTGGAAAAAATATACGCTTAAGTTGTTTATTTACCCCTTCAAATGATCAAATTAATTATGTTTTGGAGCCATTATCACAAGAATTAGCAAATTTTTATCAAATTTATTTATTATATTTTTTTGATTTGGATTAAACTTTATGCGTACTTTTTCTATGACAAAAAAAAGTTATTTTGCATAATTAGTTCGTCTATACAAGTCTCCATACAATGTTGGCAGCTTTCCATACAAAAAAACTATTTAATATTTAAAAATATGTATCTTGAGAACGGGGTTTTCTGATCAATTTGGTGTCTTCGGCAAAGTTGAAGATATTGCTTTGGACTTCTCAGACAAAAAATAATTATAATTCTAGTAAATCGACAAAATGTTAAATTGCGCAAATTAATCATTTTTAGAAAATCATTTTTTTTTGGAATTGGTTTTAAATAACAAAAAATTGTATATTTTTAGCTTCGGCACACGTTGGTCAAAATTCGTTGCAAATTTTATTTCTAGTTTTTGTTCATGAAAAATCAGGAGCATAGAAAAATAACTATTTACTGAATTTGACATTTTCATAAAAAAAAACTTGTTAAATCGATTGTACACTATTCAGAATACATTGTATAAGCGAAAATGGCGTTCGAAAGGTGAACGCCCGAAATGTCAAAATCACGCAGTGGTACCAACATTACGAAAAAAGTGTGCCATGGCATGACAGCCACATTTTTTTCTAATGTTGGTGCTACTGCGCGATTTTGAAATTTCGGACGTTCACCATTCGAACGCCATCTTCGCTTAAAAACCTGGATACAAATTTAGATTTTTTTAATTACAGACGAAAAAGTATCAGAATTTTTTTTCATAATTTTATTGATATTTTGCAAATTTTTGATAGTAGCATAACTGTAATGTTGTTTAATACATAGCTTTTTGTGATACTTTCTGCTTTTTTTTGAAAATATTGCTTGAATTGAAATTTTGAAATTGCGTTATTTTTATTATCTTGCTCCCTCCCCGACCTCATGTAGAATCGAGAGACAAAAACATTAAAAAAAATTGTTCCAGACTAAATTTTGAAAAACGTGGAAAACACAATACAAAATTGACTTCATTTTGAAGTATAAAAATTGACTTGACTTTTGTTCTGTACTGTAGAAGTCATGACTAACTTGGTCATCTTTAAAAAAATTAAGAGATTGGAAAATTTCCTGTGGATTTTCTTTAACTACTTTAAACATTGGACCAGTGGTTGATAAAATAAAGCCTCTGTTAAAAAAAGAAAAAAAAAGTTTTTTTAAATCACCAAAATATCGTAGGTTTTTTTTTTCAAAAGACATAAATCATAAAACTTTGCGTTCTTACGATAAATAATAGTTTCGAAATTTTCAAATCAACCTTAACATTTTAAAATGCCCCAAAACACTTAATTTTGATCATGTAATTAATAGGGTTGATTCACAAATTTTGAAAAACAAATTATCTAATAAAATAAAAAAAATTATGTTATTTTTTGATATTTTGAAAATCGAACACATATTCGTTGAGTTAGCGTTACTTGAAAAATCGACGCTATTTTGGATGTAAAATGATATTTTTACTGTAGTTTTTTTCCACACTGAAAATTGATCCAATAGTCTCGAGATATCGTCAGTTGAAGAATGATAATTTAATAAGTGGTGATAAAAATAATGTTTCTCAAAATCAATTTGAATTTTAGAAAATAATGTTGTAGTAAATTTTGCTTAAACTATTTTATTAGTTAAGTTTTTCTTTTTTCCATGAACTTGCATAAAATACATTTTCTGATAGTGTTGATCTAAAAGTGCCTCAAATTAAAAAGGAGCACTTTTTCAACAAATTATGAAGTAGTTTTCGAATCATCATCGAAATCCAGTCTGCAATCCGCTAAAATCACCGTCTCCTAGCGAATCGAAGCAAAGCGAATTATGAAGCAATTTTCGATTTCAAATTTAATTTTTAATCTTAACATTTTTTTAACTGTTTTTGATCGTATTTCAATTTTTTTTTTAATTTAATAAATCTGGACGCAATTGGGTACTAAAGCCATATGTCAATTTTTATGTACAACGGTAAAAAACACAATCAAAAACCATTTCCGATCACTTTTTTTCATTTTAATGCAAAAACAATAATGACAAGACAACATTTTTTCGATGGATCAACTATGGTTCCCTTGGAACGAGCTGTCAAGTAGCAATTTTTTCTGTCAAGAAGGACCGCGAGGTAAATTTTTCAAAATTGATTTAAAAAATAATTTTAAACTCTTTGTGGTCATACAAAGGGTCAATGTACTCAGAAAAATAAGCTTTATCGCTGTAAAAAATAATATCAGCAATCTAAGCTTCATATTAGGACCCAATTCCTCCAACCTTACATTTTTCCAATCCCCCCTACCATTTCTACAATTTCATTTGCCAAAAATACAATTATTTGTCAAATTTACACTTACACACCACAACTGATTCGGAGCGTTTGGTACGGTATGTCCACGCATCCTTCCTCCCCTGTTGATTCTGTGAAATGTGGTCCGTTCACAGAATCTGTCTCTGCGGTTAATGCATCGCAGTAGGCCTGGCCGCTTTAATTTTTGCTGTACATTTTCGGTGTTAGGTACTCGGATTTAATGCAATCATCATGATAATTCACAAGTACGTATTTTGAGAATTATTTTTTTATATTATCCTTTTCTTTAACAGCAATAATAATTTCCTTTCAACTTTAAAAAAATCCCTAAAATTATCAGATTTTAATATATTCACATAGTTATTTTGTATGGATACCTGTATGCAAAAACTTATAATACTTGACGACTTTTTTGACAAATAAAAAAAGATAAAATTGCGAAAAATATCTTAACATAGGCAATGAAGCATTCGTTCCTCATATTATATTTTATGCATTTTAGTTGGCATATTTTTTATCGATATCTTATTTTTTTTTTCAAAATTCAAGCCTAAATTTGTTATTCTAATCTTTTTCGTATTTATTTTTTGTTTCTATTAATTTTTTTTTTTTATGCAGGTATTTGGGTTAAAAATATGTTTTCAAAAAAATTCAATTATTATTATTATTATTATTATCATTTCCTTAAACTAGACAAATTTTACACCCAGTTGTCTGTGTCTAAACTAGCGCGAACTTAATCCCCCCCCCTTCCCTCCCTAGAACGAATACCACAAACTTTGTCCGGTGTCGCACGTGGCTCCGCCACCGCCATATCCACGATATCCACCCACGACTGTTGGGAAATATCCTTGCGGCAATTAATGGCGATACTTTTAGAAAATAATGTTATGCACGGTTTACTTGTGTCATTACGCCTCGAGTCGCCATGCCGAGCAAGTGTTGTGCGTTCGTGTGTTCGTTTAAATGTTTGCAATAAATTCTGGGATGACCTAGTTTTGTGTTGTTTATTGTTATGTAAAGTTTTTTTTTCTGTATTGTTTCAGTTATGTTATTGTTTATTGAAAAGTGACGAGTTTTTCCACTTCTCTTTTGTTCACTTACTTCCTTTCATTCTTTTTCAAGTGACTTTTATGATGATTAAGCGCTTTTAAACTTCCTTTTACTTGATTTTTCCCCCTCCCTGAATCAACCCCAAATCCCCCCTTCTTTTCCCTCAGTTTGTTCTCTCCTTTTTTTATTGGCCTTCGCCGCATAATTCCGCGTTCATAATTCATATTGGAGCAATTCTTTATGTAAACTAATGTCAAAAACATAAACAATGACTTTTAAATCCCGCCGTTTGGCATGCATGATTTTTAAAACCCGCCAAACAAATCGCAGCACACTGGGGGTTGCTGGGGGAAAATAGGAAAAGTCCTTGTCAAAATAAAATTGTTTTCTTTTGAAACGGTGGTGTTCTTTCGAGGTCCGGTTTAACAAGACCGAATAAAACAGGAGAAAACTCAAAAATGGTTTTTGTGGTTCCGGATGCAAATTGGATGATGAAAAGTGAAGTAACACTCCCGGCGGACCGTGGAGTGGCAATTAAATAAAATTTATTTAATGTTCATCAAAATGTTGGAATTCAAGCAGAAGCAGAAGCCTAATGATGTTTAATTTGTTACTTATCTGTAATTTTCAAATTTGCAAGTGAAATAAATATGTTTTTAGGAGGGGGTGTGGATCTTGTCGTTGAACAGTGTGTTTGAATTCAAAATAGTATCGATTTTGAATAGCCATATTTTTTATTTGTCGATCTTGGAAAATTTTGGGCAAATTATTAAAAATAAAACAAATAAGTCGAAGCGAGTTAGATAATGAAAGATAAATTAAAAATAAGAAACGTATTTTTATTTTTAAAATGAAGCTTATCACTAGGTAGATCATAATATTATAAATTTACATCCAGATTTTTTTTACAGCGGTATGGCACACTGGAAACGCGCACTTCTTGACTGCTATTGTAAAGCTCCACCGGCAATCTAGAACCATTATCTCTTCTAATTATCACTCTAGCAGTCCTTGTCGGCCCTGCAATTCATCTACGGTCTCCTATTTTGGTTGAGAAACCAAGACTGATCCATGTTCGAGTTCGAACTTAACCGCTCCAACCGTGGCACTGTACGTCGGACGTCGAAATGAAATTTTTCACAATCCGAGCGGCACAATTCACGGGGGTATTCCAGGAGCAAAAATAGTTCTTGAGGGCAGTTGGCGCTTGGTCGAGTTAGGCAAGGAGCCTTTTCCAGGCCTTTTAAGATGGGATCCGGAATGCGTTCCGGTCTGGTTGATGTGTGCTCGGTGACGGCACGAGCTTCCAATGGTTTGGAGCGAAATCATTTTGAAAGCTGTAGAGAACGTGTTTAAATTAGTGAATAGAAAACTAAATAATATTACCAATAAAAAAGCAAAAATATATACTACTAACCAATCCTCGAACCAATCCCTTTTACGCCCGTCAAAAATTTTCACCAAACTAAAAAATAGGTTAACAACAACCAGTTTGCTGCGATTTGTTTGGCGGGTTTTAAAAATCATGCATGTCAGACGGCGGGATATAAAAGTCATTGTTTATGTTTTTGACATAAGTTTACATAAAGAATGGCGACAACAAAAACAGCAGCAGCAGCAGGCCTGGCATAATTCGATTTTTATCAGCCTCTTGACTGTCAAATTCTGCCTATGGGTAAGGAATGGATGATGAAAAAGGATGGATGGAAATATGCACGGGACGAAACCACGCGGCGGCCCCGTTAATTTGGATGCAGATGTATGTAAACAATGTCACGTCGTCGTTTGTGTTAGCGATTGCCCGCTGGTGATGGTCATACCGTGCGGAAAGGGGAATTTGGCAATTTGGATAGCGAGTTGAATGTGATAGTTTTGTTGATTTATGATTTTTTTTATGAATCTGGCAAATTAGGATTGTATGTGGAGTTATTTTTTTTTTGTAAATCTTGGAAATTATATTCCATAATTTTTCGTTGCTTAAACTTAAGCATTTTTTTCATTCCTTTATTTTTTAATTGTTAAGTCTAAAAATCAGATTTTTGACCTAATTTTTTAAATTTGCCTTCGGCCGTGAAATCAAGTAAATACGGCAAAATTAGAAATAATCTTTTGTCAAATTGCTCCTCAAAGCAAATCTTGATTTTTCTTTATTTCATGCACTACTCAAGATTTTAAACAGACATTTTGAAAGCTGTTGTAAACAGAAGAACTTTCACTAAGCTTTTACTAAGATTATATTGCTTGAAAATATTGTAAGTTTCAAAGTATAAATATAGTCAAGACTTGATTTTCCGAAGCCTCGATTATTCGAAGTTTCGATTATCCGAAGGTTTGTATGGGACTTCGGATAATCGAATGATGAACAAAAAAAATCCTATTTTCTTTATTTTCTAATTTTAAACATTAAATTCGAGTCCTGTGACACCATTTTAGTCAAATTTTAGCTGTTGATAGCCTTTTAGCATACCAAATACATTTTATCAGCGTTTCAACCCCGCCATGTTGGCCGCCATCTTGGATTTAATAATTATAAATCACTTTAGGGCATGTTTGGGGTCATATTCAAGCTTAGCAATCAAAAACAAGACGGAAAAAAATCGTGTTTCGATTATCCGAAGTGATTTCTTTTCCGAGGCCTTCGGATAGTCGGAGAGACTTGAACTTTTGATACAATTTTTACTGGTCTAAACTGATATCAATGAATTTTCTATCATTTAAATTTCTCCACCATTCGCATAAATTTTGATTGCATTTTTTTTATTATTATAGACATTTTACCATGATTGTACAATGATAAATATGTGTTAACTTACGTTTAGGAAAAAATGGGGTTGGAATGTGATTTTTTTTAACGAAAAATACACAATCATCATTTTTTATGAGGATCCATTAAAATGTTGCGTGAGTTTTCCTAATTTATGAATGCATTTTAAATTCTTTCGTAAGCAACGAAAAAATCCTGTGTTTGTTTCGAATTATTTAAGTTTTACAGCCCTTTTGGATCAGCAAGCAATTTTTTGCACTACATCACTATTTTTTGAATTTTATTCCATGCGATCGATTATACAAAATAGTAAACATTACTTAATATGATTGATTACGATATTTTTAACTGTCTGATTTTGGAAAGTTAAGCTCAAATTGTGACGTTAAACAAGCTCAAAATAAATGTGATTTTTGAACCATTTATTTTGTATTTTACAGGCAGTCAATCACTCTAACTTGTTTAATGAGGGGCACTTAACCTACATCTTTTATGTCAGAATAAATGAGTTAATAAATAATAAATGGGTTAGTAATATTAAAAATTGACACCTGTTTGATAAAACAAATCAAATTTTGATTGATGAATGATTTAAGGCATTTTTGAAGTTGATAATTCGTAAATTGACAGAGAATCTATAGAAAAAAGGCTACACCTTAAAAAAACTAAACCAAAAATTTTAAATCTAAAAAAATAAATTTACTTACACTTTTCCGTTGTTATGCCACTTTTCAGTCTAAATTAATGTAGTATTACATCATAAATAGGTAATATTAAACCTTCCAATTTTACACCTGCTAAATTTACACCTTTTTTTTTACTTTAACGGTACACATCAACCAACCAGAGCTTTTGTAATACAGACATTTTAGTACCTTCAAAACTATGGGTACTATTGATATATTTTTTATTCATCCCCTATAGTACTGTCAACAAAGTAATTTACAACAAAGTTTGACTAATTTTTCAATCCCATTATTGCAGGATTGGGTCCGCAAGTTTGAAAATTTTGGAATAATAAGACAATAACTTCCTTTGTTGCTGTGCACCCTTAAGGATAAAAAACTACATTCAGGGTTGTTTATAAAAATCTGGCCAACTGCCGAAAAGAAATTTAAAAATTTCTGTTTTCAAAATGGCTAGATTTGCACAAAAGAAACTCAAGTTAAAAAGGCAACATTGTAAAATACTGATTTATTTTGTCAAAAAATCCAATCAAAACGGTTGAAAATCACAAAAAAGCAAATTGCAGCTGGCAACCCTGTCCAGACAAAAACTTTGAAAAATATTTGCCTCGTTTATAGGATTTATATTTTAAAAATCGCGTTCTAATCAAATCAAATATATTTTATTTTTTGTTGTGTAAATTTGGAAGAAGTTTAATTGTAAGGTTTAATATTACATCTTTTACGATGTAATATTACCTCAATTTAGACTGAAAAAGTCCGGAAAAGGTGTAAGATTACACTTTTTTCTGACATAAACGATAAACTTATTCCTAGATGTAATAAAACCATGATTTTTTTTTACTGTGTATACGTAATCTAAATTATTTTTAATGTTTTTTAATTTGCAAAAATCAGTTAGGCTTATACACATTATTTTGATAAAATGTGTGTTTCAAGTACAATTTTAAAGTTTTCAAAGTACCAAAGAAAAATCAATGCAATCTATTTGAAGGGACTGCTGGACACAGAAAAAAAAAATCATGGTAATGTTACATCTGGGAAGGGGTACATCTTTTATGTCAGAAAAAAGGTGTAATTTTTCCTCTGGAAATGTGTAATTTTACCACTTTTCTGGTGTAATGTCACTTTTTCAGTCTAAATTGAGGTAAAATTACATCATAAAGAGGTAATATTCAACCTTCCAAAATTAAAGCTTCCAAATTTACATTATTTTTTTCTGTGGAGCTGGAGCTGGAGCCCATTTGATCAGAAATGCAAATAAGTACATTTATCCCTCCGATTTGTTAGGGAAATTTTGAACCTTTAAATAAATTGAACAAAATGTAACAAACATTGCACGGAAATTTGATTTAATTTTTCATAAATCAGTAGTTTATCGATCTAACAGTAAAAAAGAAGTTGAAGGAAGGATTTTTTTTTATATCTTACCAAAAAAATGCGTAATAATATTTATTTTTTTTGATTCATAATCTATCACCATTTCCAGATTTAGTATGGCACCACTTTTAAGAGTGTAATTCGGTCAACAAATAACTACCAAACTACCCTCAATGTCCCTCCCCAAAAAAAAACCACCAGCCCTTTGGCGAACCTTTGGGCTTCGCTGCGGTTTGGTTGGTGTTGCATAACTGCAGGGGTTCGCAATCAAAGCCCATCGACGTCATCGCAAATAGTTTTTCTCCTGAGGGATGAAACGTGTGAATGAAAATTGCTGGCCCCTCATCAACACAGTAATAGCTCGATTATATCACTGCGCCAAAAAGTGACGGCCCAGAGGTGCCGCCGCGTGCTTTATCTCACTCTCGAAGGAAAAGTTTTGCTCTGCACGTCATTTACACGCGAGTTTTGCGCGATTGAGTCAATTTTCGAAAGAGTAGAGAGAATGATTCAGTTTGGGGGGGGAGGGGGAAATGACGCTTGGTTATTTTTAGAGGGGAATATTTGTGCGCAATTTGCGATATTTTGGGATTGTTTTTTTTTAAGTATGCGATTTTGAAATTTACAAATTTCATCTCCCGCTGTAGCCATAATCGGCAGACAACAGTCGTAAAAAAAGTGTCAGAATCGATTTAAAAAAAAGTTTCACACAATTCGCATCGTCCTCATCGTTGTTGTTGTTGTTGTTGAGTGTCGCGTGGTGGGGACATTAAAAAATTAAACGGAAATTTATACCGCAATGAGTGGCCGGAGAGCGCGCGCTTATCGGTGTGTTTCCGGTTGAGGGGATTTAATTTGATTTTTGAGGATATAAAAAATAAAATGGAATAATCAAATAAAAATAAAACAAACAATCGATGAGGGAATTCCGAAAGTCGTTGAGAGGTCAATGCAATCGATTTGTTTTAAAATAAAATTTTAGGCTTTTTTGGAGTTTTGGAAGAACAATTTAAATTTCTTTGTTTGTTAAAATTTCTAATTATCAAACAAATGTAACTGCTTTCAATATTCAATAACTAATCGTGAAAAATGTAACAGATCTTTGAAAACATTATCTAATTTGGTGTACATTTTTTTTGTTACGAGATATTGTAACATTTTCTGATCATTAATTTTATTTGATTAATTATCGAAGTTAACCATGTAATGCCCCATTTTTTTTTTCGAAAATTTGCATATTTCCCGTACTTTGGAGGTAATTTTGAGCGACTTTGCTCTACGAAAAACTTAACTTCTCTTGCTTTATTTTTTTCTTGTTTAATTTTTTGTATTTTTATTTGCATTTATAGTTTTTTTTTTGTTCCTGATAGTATTTGGCTTAAACTACCACCTCCTATCAGTTTTTTTTGCCTATTTAGTCTTTTCATATTTTTACAGCCACTTTTTCATTTTTTTAGTTTTGTGGGTCTGGTGTTTTTTTTTTGTAACGGTCCAATAACCCAAATTTTCTTTTTTTTTCTGGCTCAATTATACTATCAAAAGTTAAAATTATATAACATTATATTGGACATTAAAAAAACTCCCTATTTTTTTAAATGAAATTTAATTGTTCATAAGAAATTTCAGTCCTTTTTTTAATTTCAGTTGTTTACAGCCGAACACATTAAATATAAACTTTTAAATCAAGAATTTTCCGCAATTTGATAATAATTGTTTACATTTTTTTCTGAATTGTTATCAAACCATTATTTTCATTTTTTTTTCAATCCAAATGCATACTTGTCCCATGTGCATTTAGAAGGAAATGTGACAATGTATGCATTGGGACATTTTTAAACTTATTTTATTATTCAAATAAGAATTTCAAGCTTAAAATGAAAAAAAAAAACATCACATAGGGCAACGGTGCATTTTTTGGGTCTAGTTTTGTTTACAACCAGTAAAAGTATATTTGTGCAATGTGCATTTTTCAACAAATGAGAAAAACATGATTGGTGTTTTATTTTCAATCGAAATTTATCATGCTTCCCATTTGAATAAAATAATTTTAAATGTGGTCCATTGCGTACCATTTCTCAATTCCTTCAAAATGCACATTAGACAACGCTTACTTGTCTCATACGACATAGCATTGGCCATAATCCTACCTTAGATCATACAAACATTAAAAAGTTATAGTGTTTTAGAATCGGTATGATGTCAGCTATCGATTGCAATTATAATTACATTAAAATTTTAACAAAAATACGTATTTTCCTGTATGTTGGAAATGCAAATTTTTTTCGACAAAAAATCGAATTTATTTTTGTGAAATACTGAAATTTTTCACAAAATTGTGTATTTTCAAAAAAATATTAAAATTTTTCAGTTTTTTACAATTTGAGTATCAAATGATCGGGATTTTTTCATACATTCGAAATTAAAAACACATTTTTTTCAAATACTCAAAATTTTCACAAAACTACGTATTTTTGAAAAAATATTCCAAATTTTTCAAACAAATCGATAGCAATAATTTTTTTTGTCATTTCAGCTTTTTACAATATGGGATTCAATTGATCGAAAATGTTTCAAACTTTTCGATAGTAATAATTTTTTTTTGTGAAATATTAAAAATTTTCACAAAACTAGTTTTTATGAAAAAATATTAAAATTTGGTATATTTCTAATGGGTATAAAATGATTGGGAATTTTTCATACAATTTGATAGATTTTTTTTAAATACTTAAAATTTTCACAGAACTATGTACTTATGAGAAAAAAATACTCAAAATTTCAGCTATCAAATCAAATAATTGGATTTTTTGTGTAGAAAACTGTTTTTTTTTTTCATTTTTGTTAAATACGTAGTTTTGTAAATAATTTCGAGTGTTTTTTTATTTGTGGCTGTACTTTTGAAATGTAAGAAAAAAACCTGTTCATTTGATACCCATATTATAAAAAACTGGAATTCTTTGTTTTTTTTTAATACGTAGTATTGCGAAAAAAATCCCGATCATTTGTTACCCATATTGTATAGAACTGAGATTTTTAGTATTTTTTCTAAAATACGTAGTTTTGTGAAAATTTTGAGCATTTTTAAAAATGAGTGTTATAACTCTCGAAATGTATGAAAAAAACCCGATAATTTGATATCCATCTTGAAAAAAAAACTTATATTTGTAGTATTTTTTTGAATATACGTGATTTTGTGAAATTTTTTAGTATTTCACAAAACATATTATTAATATCGAAATGTATGAAAAAATCCAGATCAATTGATACCCAAATTGTAAAACACTGAAATTTTTGTACTTTTTTTTCGGAAATACATAGTTTTCTGAAAATTTTAAGTATTTTTAAAAATTTGTGTAATAACTCTCAAAATTAGTCTGGTCGAGGTCAAGGTGGGGCAAAAAAAACTAAATTTCAAATTTCAAGCCTGATACCATTAAGAACTTGCAAAATATCATTGAAGCCATGAACATATATTTTTTTTTGTACAACATTTTTTACTTCTTTTAATGATCTGTGGTCAAAAAATTCAAAAATTGTTGAAGAAAACTTAAAAAGTATTTTTTGATTTAAAAATGCATAAAAGGCGTTATATTATCTATTCTGAATAGTTAACAATCAATTTTACAAGGTTTTTTGCCTAAAACTTAAATTTTGAAGAAAATTTTGAAAAGAAATTTGCAATTGAATTGCAATTTAACAAGGCAAATCCATTGCTAAAACTACTATGAAAGAAGAAAAATTTCAAACAGGAAAAGTGAAATTCAAACAAAAGTTTTTATTGGTTTGGTTTTTAGATCAGTTTCCACTGAAATCTCGTCAACTAACATAACAGCTGTTTGAAGTTGAAATCTATGTATTCATAGTATTCAAGAAAACAATCACAAAATAATGCATGGCATCAAAAATTATCGTCGCTCATAAAATATGACCATGTCGTGTTCACTTTCCCTTTTTTTTTCTTTCCGATTTTCCACCAAATCGCGTGTCATATTTAAAAATCAGTTCCCACCGAAAGAAAAACCAGCAAAAAAAAATAACTCTGTCTCATTTATCATTAATTCACATTCCTGCAACGCCACACATTTTATATTTACAACTTCTTCCGCCGTTTCCACATTCATCACTGAATTTCGTAATATGACACACTAACAAGGAAGGGTGATTTTTTTGGAGCACGAAATCGAAGCAAAAATCGAAGGGGAGCAACTTTTTTTCGAAAACCGAAAAGAAATAAATTTTCCAAAACATTTCGGTCGGACGCGGACGCGAGCACTTGTGGCTTGCGCGAACTCTCTTTGAAAATTGATTGAAAGTGGCAGCTTCTTACAGCGAAAAATAGATGGCGGGGAAAAGGGTTTTTTTACAGCACTTTCTGAAAACATTAACTCCCTACGATCTTCTTTTTTTTGAAGTTTTGATTAAAATTAGGAAATAAATTAAATTACAACTTTGGGTAAAAAAAACCAAAATAATGCGTCTTCTTACAGTAACGTGTACTTGACGTTAGTGAACTGTCATTTACACACGCTTAGGTGGACTTACGCAAGTTGTTTTTTTAACTTTTTTTTTTCAAGAAATCTTTCAAAGCAATTTTTTGTAACATCCCAGTCGAACAAAAACAAATGGAATTGAATCACGTTTTGGAAATCAACCCAAAGCGAAACATAAAGTTCACTGCCTGCCGTGTCGTGTCATAATTATCATCGTTGTGGTGCTGGTGGAATTAAAATCACCTCTCAACCTACCCACACTCCACATCGGGCTTCTGGCCACTAACCTCTCCGCAAAGACCTAACCTCGCAAAAGTGGTTCAATGCTTCTTTTTTTTGCACCGAAAATTACCCCTTCTTCATTTGGAGTGCAAACTCAAATCACATCAACATACACCAATACACACAAACACAGCGCTTTGTGGACTGTCACTCATTTTCAAGAGTATTTGCGGGAAAGGGTAAAGGGGTTGGTTTTTGGCGAATGAAATGGCCTCTGGAAATCGATTATGTTGTGGGTCCCCGAGCAGACGGAAATAACGCGGGAATAACATTTTTTGATATTGGAAAATACAAGGCCAATAACATTTGATGTTATTTATAACAAGATTTGTTATTCGTCGTTATGATTTTTTTGGTATTGGATTGTTATTGTAATAACAGACTTATAACATTTTAAGTTATTCTTCGAACAAATCTTTGTTATTATTTTTTTGTTATTTTAACAACTAATCTGATCATCCCAATAACAGTTTGAGGTATTCTTCCATAACAAAAAATGTTATTCTCAAGTTGTTCTGTCTTTTTATCAATATCAGACCGATAACAAATTTTGTTATGATAACATAAACTGTTATTGAACTCTTATGCAAGAATGGATTTTGCAAGAATATTCCATAGCACTTTCTGTTATTTTAACAGTATTTGTTATTGAAATGGCATGATTTTAGTTATTACCGTCTGTTCGGGTCGGTTCTAACCTACAAAAGCGGGATTGGTTCTGGGCTTGAAGGGATGAGGTTTCGAGCATGAATATTTTGGCGTTTGACACTAGCCCGTGGGATTGTGTATGTGTTAATTTTGCTTGATGGGTTTGGACATTGAACGCGGCTGACACTTGAGAAGCGAAATAATCTAATATTTAGGTCGAGCCAATCAATCAAAAGTGGTTGATTTCTGAAAACTTTGGCAATAACTGGAGTTGAGATGAAATCCAGCAATAACATTGTTTTGAAATCTTAAAACATAACTTGTTTGTATAGTTCTCAAAAGATCATTTTTGCTGGAACAATAAATAAGTCGTCTATACGAAAGAATGCCGTATTTTTGTAAATACTCAAATTTTCACAAAATGCTCAAATGTTCACAAAATACCATATTTCTTGAAAATACTCAATTTTTCATAGTTCTCATTCTGTGTATAAAACGAAGCGAAACTTTGTATGCCTTATTCACTTTTACTTTTTTTCATTTGTTTTTTATTTTTTTTGTAAAATTCTCTAATTTTCCAAAAATACTGTATTTTTTCGAACATACCCAAATATTCATAATTTGCAATATGGGTATCAAACGAAGTGACATTTTGTGTTTTTTTTTTACTTTTACTACTCAAATTATCAAATAAAGAAATGAAATTAATATACAAAGTATTCTTATATGTCTTTCAGAAAAAAAAATCCGAAAACTGAAAGGAAGGAAAAATGCAACAAATGCACTACAAATTATCGGGTTTTTAATATTTACTCCAAAAACCTCTAAATTTTGAGTTTTATACCCATATTGCAAGTTATAAAAGTTTAATTATTATTTAAATACTTTAATTTGATTTTTTACACATTTACAAGATATTTGTGAAAATTTTAGAATTTAATTCAAAAAACTCTAAAACAGTGAAAATGCATACAAAATTTCAAATCGTTTTATACCTATTTTGCTGTTTTCGAAAATTTAAGTACTTACAAAATTTTATTAAGTGAAAATTAGAGCATTTTATTCGGAATACTCTAATACTGTGAAAATGCATGCAAAATTCCGAATTCGAATTGATTGTATTTTTGCGAATTATGAAAATTTTAGAATTTTCGAAAAAATACCGTTTTTGTGTGTTTTTTATAGTACCACAAGCCTAACCCTACAAACTTCGTCTTGTTTTTTAGTTACTTGACGTTTTAAGCTTGTTTGCTTAATCAGCCTCCTGTGATCAAAAATTGAATTTACGCAACATTTCCGAAACAATCTGTAGATTTTCCGTAAACGGTTCCAGAGGGGCCAAAGTTGTCACTTTTTGGCGTAAGAACCTTCCCTGGACTTTTACGAACCCAACGCAACAAAAAGCACCTCGATCCGACGCTCCGTATTGAACTGATTCGCAATTTTTTTAATGTAATGTCATTTTTTTAACCTAATTAAAGTTGTTATATTATAAAAAGTTCATGCAAGAATGTCCAGTTTTTTTTCATTAAAGTGGTCCCAAACACATCGTTGGAACAATTTCAGCAAACCTTGTACAGTGACACGCTGCATGTTTCAACAGGCAAGAACAAAACTAATTTGATATAGAACCATCGCTTTTGCAATGTTTTACACACAAAGTTTGTATCAGTCCTTTCACCCATTACACTTTTATGCTGCTCCTGTGCGCACTAAAGCATTGCAATTTATGCTTATTGGACGACGAGCCTCTGGTCCGCTGGTTGGGCAAATTAAGTTTCCGAGAAAACTTATGTCCTACAACCTTCACGAAACATGGATGCGGCCACCACACCCAGAGCAGGTGCACACTGCTGTGCTGGCACAACTTCATTGAAGAACCAACTCCGATTACTTATTTAGCATCATTAAACAAAACAACGTCAAGGAAAGAAGCGCAGAAAAACTAAGTTTCAAAGTGAAGCAAAAAAGTGGACCCCAAGGAACAAAAAAGGAAGTAGTGGTGGAGGAGGGGGGGGGGGGGAGTGACGACCTGGCGCATCGTCTGGCATGTTCCGGCGCTCAGACCCGAGCATGGGTAAATAACAAGGGAAATGCATAATAATACCTTTCTCTGGTATCAATCCCAAATTTTGGTATTCCTGGACCCTTGAAAATTTGTCTTAAGGATTATGCAAGAGCAAAATGTGGTATCATACCAATTTAAGGTATTGTTTTGATATTGCAAAATTGCAGAATTTGTCAATAGTCGAACACCACATTTTGGTATTCTTTTGGTATTACAGTATTTTATCAAATTCCTCTGAAACTATGGGAAAATTTTGACCAATTTTGACAAAATAATTAATTTTGCGCTAAAATGATATCTCAAAGCGGATGCTTTCATTGAAAACAGGAAATTTCAAACTTGATTTTAAACATTTTTGATATACCCCCTACAGAAATGACTTGAAATTGTGGAAAATTTTCTAAGTCAGGATGCCACATTTTGGTATTATTTTGGTATTGAAAGGTTTCATCAATTTTCTCTGAAACTGTGGAATTTTTTTAAAAATTTTGGCGAGATAATTAATTTTGCGCTAAAATGACTTGAAACATAAAAATGTTAAAGCTGATTTTTTTTTTGTGATATACTCACTGATATTTTTTTCAAAAACGTTGAAATTTCTTTAAGTCGGGATAACCAAATACTTTGAAAAACGAGTCAATCAACACATTATTTAATTTTGGTGAATTTCAATCCGGTTTCATTTTAATAATACTTATTTTTCAATCTTGTTATTTTTCAGAAGCTTCAAGAACTTCAAGCACAGGCCGTTCATCAATGACAAATGCATTCGGTGTGGTGAAGAATATCACTAAGAACAACATGGAATCATCAGGTGAGTAGATTTGGCATTTGCATATGGATCATTTCCGTTTTTTCACAAACTGCAACTGCTGCACTAAAAATTGTAAGAAAATACCAAATTTTGGTATTACTTGTGCAAATACCAGCGACCAAAATGTGCTCTTGGTTGCCCAGTAATAGATGGTAAAATACCATGAAATCATACCAAAATCATGTTTGTGGAAGACCACAGGAATACCAAAATCTGATTTTCCAAGGGCGCGGGAATACCTAAAAATAAAACCATGACAATACCAAGTTTTGGTATTCAAGCAATGTTCAAAAATCCAGAAGACCTCAACTTGGTATTGAAATGATTTTATTTTGTGGTATTATTTTACCTTTGGAATAACATGGATTGGTATTGTTGTGCCCTTCCACATACAAGACTTTGGTATGATTTCATGGTATTTTACCATCTATTACGGGGCAACCAAGGGCACATTTTGGTCGCTGTTATTAGCCCAAGTAATACCAAAATTTGGTATTCCCGTGTTATTTACCCCTGCTCGGGGAGAACCGGTTGGAGAGTCCAAGGAAGAGAAAAAGTCCGCAGGGGAAATCGAACCTCTGGGTCTGGCCGGGTGTCGCATGAAGAACCAGTTAAAAGGGAAGGAAGGATCCTCCTGGGAAAGGGGGGACATAGCTGACGACCGACGACGACGACGAAGAGCATGTGTGGTTATGTTTATGTTAGAGTAGATTTTTGTGTACAAAAGAAGCGACAGCAACGCGAAAGGATGGACGGGTTGTGTGAACTTGGTACGGTTACAGACCAAAAATGAAGGGGGATTAATGAGGTAAAATGAGCATAAAAAATTAGAAGAATTGTTGCTGATTCAGAATTCTCGAAGCATATTTTTACGAATACAATATTTCAACATTTAGTCGATCCCAACAAATCAGCTATAAAAAATAAATATAAAAAATTGAAGAATGAAAAAACATTCCACCAAACCCGGAAATGGATTTTATTTGATTTTTTTTTTATTTGGTTCAAACATTGTGGGGTCCTTCATTATGGCCAAACATGCAATTTTGTGTAATTGGTTCACCCATACAAGACTCCATACAATTTTGGCAGCGGTCCATACAAAAATGGTACGTAAATATTAGAAAATCTGTAACTTTGATGATCGGTTTGGTGTCTTCGGCAATGCTGTAGGTATTGATTAGAACTATTTAGAAAAAAAGATATATGGAACTATTTTCTGCTGGTTCTTAAATTATTTAAAAAAAAACAACTTAATTTTTTTGATATGTTTTAGACGACAAAAAAATCACAACTTTTTTGCCATGAAGAAGTAGAAATGTTGTCGCCTAGTTAAGATTTTTTGAAAAAAAAAATAATAAAAATTAAAAAAAAAAGTTTTTTGACTTCATTTTTTAATGTTAAATTAAATTGGCAGCTGAAAAGTACTTTACAGATTTTTTGATAAAGTTTTCAAGATATAGCCATTTAAAGTATAATTTTAACTGAAAATATGAATTAAAATGGCCTAAGAAACATTGAAGATTGGACCTCAGGTTGCTTGGATACGGCGTTAAAGAACAAGAAACAAGAAAATTGTAGTTTTTTAAGTCTGCTCCAAAAATTCCCACATTTTCTAATCCCAATATCTCAGCAACTGTTTGTCCAATTTTCAATGTTGAAAAAAGAAACATTTGTGGAAATTTATGATCTTTTCGAAAAAATAAATTTGAAAATTTTGAAATCAGTGGCCAAAAGTTCAATATTCAATACACCAATCTAATCACGAAAAAAATATAGTTGTTATCTTACTTTAGGACGTTGAGATTAAATATGACCCCGAAACTCTAAATTGAACTCTAACTCTGAAAATTTGCAACCCATAATGGCGGTCAGTTAACTCGGGTCAGATTTTTATAATTTTTAAAAACATTTTGTAAGGCATTGCAATATTTTAAAATTTTGCGGTAATAAACTAGAATTTTCACCAAAAAACTTATTATTTGAACTACTCAAATTTTTCATAATTTGAAGAATGGGTATCAAAGTACGCGAAATTTATTATTTCATTTCATCAAGGTTCAGTTTTCTTTATTGAAGTAAAAAAAATCATAAAAAATGCTGTAATTTTCTGTAAAGTGTAGTTTTTTTTAAACAAAATATCATTTATTTATTACACTTGTGACGATTTAAAATAAAAAAAAAATGTTACCAGCATAGCAATCTTCAAATATTTTAGTTTTAAAAAATGATGAATTAATTTTTTTTTCTCAAAAATAAAGCGTTTTTTTACATTTGTACTCTACTTTGCTACACTAGAAACTTTAATGTTAGGAAAGTCTTTACAAAATTTTGCGTCGTTTTTGTTCCCATTTTGAAAAATATTAAAAGTTGAGAATTTTTAATACAATTTTTTATTTAGTGTGTATTTGCATAATTTTCACATACAAACTTTTTATAAAACATTTTTATTACAAAGTTCTTGTCCCGCGACTCTGAAAATAAAAAATAACTAAACTAAAATCGTATAATCTTAATGTTAAAGGGAAAAACATTGTAAAATACATTTTACATCTTTAAGTTTCCTTCCAATTATTTGATTTTTCGAAACTAAAGCTTGAGCTTTTTGTGTAAAATAGTTTATTGAAATATTTGGTAATTCACAAAATTACAATATTCTTTTTTGTTTGTCTTGCCTTGCACATTTTTTTTTTAAATGTATTTTTCAATGATCAAAATAAGAAAAAAAACTTGTAATTTACTCGTTTGTGAAATTTGGAAATTAAATTTTTGGATCGATTTGTTGTCTTCGGCAATGTTTTAGTTTATGATTAGGACTTTCGACAAAAGTATACTTATAAAATATTTACTGTTGTTCAACTTTTTATCACGAAAAGTTAAATTCCCAAAATAGGAATTTTTGATGTTTTTGAATTTTTGATGTTTTAGGAGACTAAAAATACATTTTGTAGCAAAAGTGCATGTCGGTGCAAAATCTGGTTCCGAATTTATGCTTTTGTCGAAAAATTGTGCATTTTAAGTGTCTTAAAATCGGATTAAAATACAAAAAAAACATTTCAAACACCGAAATGAATTTAAAATCGAAAAGAACATTAAATTTTTTGTAAAATGTACTGTTATTAAGTTATAGCCAAAATTGGGAATATATTTTAGATTTTTTCTGCAAAGTATTCAAGAATGCATGTCCAAAAATATGTTTTTTTTAAGCTGAGAAATTTTCTAATAATTTTTTATGAAATTTTTATTTTTTATTTTATAAATAACAAGCCTTACCCGACAAACTTCGTTCTGCCTCTTTTTCGTTTGTTGACTTTTTTATTTTTTTCAGCCTTAAGCTTCTTTAGCCTCCTGTGATCTAAATTTGATTTTACGTAACTTTTCCCATACAATCTGCAGATTTTTCGGAATCGGTTCCTGAGTGGCCAAAGTTGTAACTTTTTGGCGTAAGAACCTTCCTTGGACTCATACGAACCCAACGCAACAAAGAGCACCTAGATCCAACGTTCCGTGTTGAATTGATTCGCGTTCGAACAAAACCGTCGAAATTTTTTATATATATAGATTTTAAAATCTTAAAGTCAGGTATAACTTGTGAAAAGGTCTTAAATTACATAATTGTCCTCAGTTCATATTTTATACTAAATTTTAAAATGTAAGTCGTGATTTTCGAAGACACCAACTCGATCAGAAAATTCCTTCTTAAGATACAGATTTTCGAATATTTTCATAGCGCTTTGTTATGGACTGCCTCCAAATTTGTATTGAAACGAAGACTAAGTCACTGCTTCTGAGCTATTGGTACTCACTGACTTTCCTGAAGTGATATTAATTACGTGACATATGCGACTTCATGGAATTGCATAAATTAATCTTCAGCACGGGAAAATACTTGCGCGCTCGTTTCGCATTAAGTAGGAAAAAGAAATAACTTCCTTCTTCTCTCTCTCTGAGGCCACCAGCCAGGACTATTGCGCCCACAATATGTCTTCAACTAAATGAAACATTCCATCAAAGTGGAAAAATATGCTCAAGGAGGTCCACTTAACCCCACTCTCCTTCCCTCCCTCCAACTAACAAACCACCAAGGCTACAGGGCTAGTTTCGTCCAACCTGCCATCAAGCGGGGACTCGATGGTCGTCGTCCCCTTTGGGTCCTGACTTCGAAGGGGGAGGGCAGAGACTAATGGGGCTATAATGTGTGGCAGTTGCCATTTTTTGTGTTGTCTTTCGACAAACCCCAAACACAACACGGATTTTGCACGGCAGTTGGACGGAAAAAGGTGCTCCCGTACGACACCCAGGTTGATTCTGAAGGAAATTACAAAATATTTGTTTTAAGTTGTTTAAGAAAACTTTAAATACTTTTTAAAAATTTAACATTCTTAAGAGACTTCTGATATTAAAAAAAACTTGAAATACTTAAAATACTTAAAATACTTAAAATACTTAAAATACTTAAAATACTTAAAATACTTAAAATACTTAAAAAACTTAAAAAAACTTAAAATACTTAAAATACTTAAAATACTTAAAATACTTAAAATACTTAAAATACTTAAAATACTTAAAATACTTAAAATACTTAAAATACTTAAAATACTTAAAATACTTAAAATACTTAAAATACTTAAAATACTTAAAATACTTAAAATACTTAAAATACTTAAAATACTTAAAATACTTAAAATACTTAAAATACTTAAAATACTTAAAATACTTAAAATACTTAAAATACTTAAAATACTTAAAATACTTAAAATACTTAAAATACTTAAAAACTTAAAATACTTAAAATACTTAAAATACTTAAAATACTTAAAATACTTAAAATACTTAAAATACTTAAAATACTTAAAATACTTAAAATACTTAAAATACTTAAAATACTTAAAATACTTAAAATTCTTAAAATACTTAAAATACTTAAAATACTTAAAATACTTAAAATACTTAAAATACTTAAAATACTTAAAATACTTAAAATACTTAAAATACTTAAAATACTTAAAATACTTAAAATTTTAAAATACTTAAAATACTTAAAATACTTAAAATACTTAAAATACTTAAAATACTTAAAATACTTAAAATACTTAAAATACTTAAAATACTTAAAATACTTAAAATACTTAAAATACTTAAAATACTTAAAATACTTAAAATACTTAAAATACTTAAAATACTTAAAATACTTAAAATACTTAAAATACTTAAAATACTTAAAATACTTAAAATACTTAAAATACTTAAAATACTTAAAATACTTAAAATACTTAAAATTCTTAAAATACTTAAAATACTTAAAAAACATTTAAAAAATACTTGAAATTCGTGAAATATTTGAATTACTTGGAATACACAGAAAGTCAGATTTTGGCTGTCAGTTCAAGTTAACAAAGTAGCGTTTTTTCAACAAAATTACATTTGTAAACTTAACGAATATTTTAGTAAATCTAACCAAAAAATTGTAATTTCAGCAAAATCGGTCAAACTAATTTTGATTGGTAATCTTGCGATAAATCTTCTAAAATCGTGATCAAATTTTGCTTTCCGAATGAGCTTTAATTCAAAAAAATTAACTTACTGACGTTTCGATACAATCAAGCGACTTCTTCAGGGTAGCCTACAATTAATTTAAATTTACGTCAAACTCATGTAATTTTTCGCAGAGAACTGGCAACTTTCAGGAAGGATATCGAACCGGGGAACGACCCTCTCAATAGACCGTCCAGGTGTGAGCGGGGGTCGTCAGCGTAGTGTCCTAGCTGGGGGAAGCTAGGATTGAGGTTATGATGGGAAACGTTCGTAAATAGGCAGTTTGAGTCGTTCTTTTTAAGGGAAGGAGGTTGACATTGTGGGTTGGACTCCGGTCCTACGGGTATTGATCATTTCGTTTGTTTTATTCTTACGACCTGTGTGTAGAGAGAGGGGGGGTGGTCTTTAACCTTTGCCGGCGTTATTTATTTTGCAACCGCGGGGAGGGTTAATAACTTTAGCTTCTTGAGCTCGTAAAGTTTTCTGCAACTTGGTGGCGGCCTCAGCCCTAATTTACACTTGCAATAAGGGCCAAATTGATTGCGATTGCCCCGCTGAATTATTGGTTTGGCGCAAAATGCAACTCCATTTCCTGTTGGCAGTCGCGAATTTTAAATTTAGATTCCGCCTGGAGAAAATCCATGAATGTGTTGTGCGCGCACATATTGGCCGCACAACTCCGGGCTGATTTATGTGGCAAACCCTTTTGGATCGTCGTCGAATGCATTTTCTGGGATTTGATTTGGCAGAAAGTTGCAACATTCGGTGCAAGTACGTCAGCGGCACAGATAAATGGATTGCAACATTTTAGAAAGAAAAAAAAAGTTTGATTAGTTCTCGGATTGACCACCTTGAAATGGGTGGCGCTTTGCGTTTGACAGCTTGCAAACCAAAGCTCTGCGACAGAACAATACGAGTCTAGTTTGAAAATCTTATTGTCTATGCACCACGTGATTCGCGTCAAATTGGCTCCCAAGTGTGGGTGGTGCGAGTGAGTTGGCGAAAATTCATCAATTCTATATGACCCAAAGCCATGCAATATTGTGATTTATTTAAACACTCATAAAATATACCAAAATTTTAATAGAGGTAATTTACAGAGTATAAAAAAATGAAACATTCTAAAAAAAATCACAAATTTTCAATTTTTAAAAACCAAAACATTGATTTTGATCAGTGTTTCCTCCTTGTCCAACCATAAAGGATGACCTAATAGCCACTCACACAATCAGATCGTACACACATACATACATCGAAGAAGAGGCTCCCACGCTCGTAAACAACTGCTGTGTGAAGAGCCCAACGATGTCGAGCTTGATTTGTTATCATTTGTCTCTCCTTTGGCTGCGGGCAGCGATTTTTCACGCCTCGTTGACAGCTCGGGCGCTCAAGCGGCGAACGTCAAAGTGAGCAATCAAACGAGCAGCAGCAGGAGTTCAATGTAGCTACGGTCTTTGGTCTTTCTTAATTTTGCCGGCGAAGATGGAGCTGCTCTAATGGTTGTAGTGGTCAGAATTTTGTCCAAAATAGGTTTGACGTTTTTGGTGTAAACAACCTGTCAATTTGATGATTTTGAATAGGTTAGCTTCTTGTCGACAATAATTACTAAACAAGTAATTTGTCGTATTATCGAAATTTTTATATCTTTAGTTTATTTCGTTTTAGTTTTTAATTTAGTTAGTAATTTAGTTTTAATGAAACATAAGGTCCTTATCATTTAAGTCAATGTATACAAAAAAGGTTGTACCTTCGGTATATTGTTGAAAAATAAAATACAAATACAAATACAAATACAATCTATTTATTCTAAAACATAAAAATTTGAAATTATGGTATTGTAGGATTTAAAAAGCCAAAAAATTTACAATTTCCAATTTCTATTTTCCAATTTCCAATTTCCAATTACCAATTTCCAATTTTCTATTTCCAATTTCCAATTTTCAATTTCCAATTTTCAATTTCCAATTTCCAATTTCCAATTTTCAATTTCCAATTTTCAATTTTCAATTTTCAATTTTCAATTTTCAATTTCCAATCTCCAATTTCCAATTTCCAATATTCAATTTCCAATTTCCAATTTCCTATTTCCAATTTCCAATTTCCAGTTTCAAATTTCCAATTTCCAATTTCCAATTTCCTATTTTCAATTTCCAATTTCCAATTTCCAATTTCCAATTTCCAATTTCCAATTTCCAATTTCCAATTTCTAATTTCCATTTTCCAGTTTCCAATTTCCTATTTTTAATTTCATGTATCCAATTTCCGATTTCCAATTTACAATTTTTAAATTTGCCAATTTTGCCAATGTTACCAATTTTCACAATTTTGACAATTTTGGCAATTTTGACAATTTTGACAATTTTGACAATTTTGACAATTTTGACAATTTTGACAATTTTGACAATTTTGACAATTTTGACAATTTTGACAATGATGACAATTTTGACAATTTTGACAATTTTGACAATTTTGACAATTTTGACAATTTTGACAATTTTGACAATTTTGACAATTTTGACAATTTTGACAATTTTGACAATTTTGACAATTTTGACAATTTTGACAATTTTGACAATTTTGACAATTTTGACAATTTTGACAATTTTGACAATTTTGACAATTTTGACAATTTTGACAATTTTGACAATTTTGACAATTTTGACAATTTTGACAATTTTGACAATTTTGACAATTTTGACAATTTTGACAATTTTGACAATTTTGACAATTTTGACAATTTTGACAATTTTGACAATTTTGACAATTTTGACAATTTTGACAATTTTGACAATTTTGACAATTTTGACAATTTTGACAATTTTGACAATTTTGACAATTTTGACAATTTTGCAAATTTTAGCCAATTTTAGCCAATTTTACCAATTTTGCCAATTTTTGCATTGTTTGTCATGAACTCTTACTACAATACCAAAAGACGTTCTTTACTTCAAAGGAACTCAACTTTGAGGTTAACTTGCGTACACATGGAACTGCTTACGTGGTTGCTTTGATCAAAAGGAAACTTCTCTCCTTGAACAGAGCCGATGACGGGTGGTGCTGGAAGTGTACACTTTGTTCTGGCCCCTTTAAGGTCAGCACCCACTTTTAATTACCAAGTGCTCAAGCTTAAACAAGGCGAAACCAGGCGAATGAACAAACTAGGAGTGCACAAATGTAGTTTGGTTGTGCTAGAAGCTGGACAAGTGTTAGTTGTTGAAGTTTGCTGCTTGGGCCTACACTATAAATTGATTTTAGTTATATTTTCTGAGAAGCTTTTTTTAAATATCGCTCTCCAATTTTTGTAAATATACTTATTAATTTAATTTTCTTAAAATTTCCATTTCCAATTTTTCGTGTACCCTCTCTCGCTCCTTAAGATGTGACTCCTTTTCACAAGCGCAAAAAAACGGAAAGTCACCGCCACCTTCCTGGCACCCTGGGCCAGGGGGGAGGACTGTTGATGGCTCCCCGCCGACTTGCTTCCGAGTTAAAATCTTTTCTGAATTGCGAAATCACGCCTGGCACCCCAGTCTGACACTTTACAGCTAACCAGTTGGGAGAGTCGGGGAAACCCCCCTTTTTTCTTCTCCTTGAACACACTAACAATGCTTGCCGGGGTTTCCGGTGCGGGGGGTGTTTAAAGAATAGTGAAACCGGGTGGTGGGAGAGGGTGGGAAGGAAGTTTCTTTGGTTAGCGCACAAGACTAATACTTTAAGGACACAGAAGGTGGGGTTTGTTAGGGGAAAGAAGTAGATTTTAGGATGCGTAGAATGTTGTTTGAGAATGTTTAAAATAATTAAAAAATATATCACGATGGCACTAAAATTAAATAACACGGAGCTTTTTTTCACGGTATGTCCACGCATCCTTCTTCCTCTGTTGATTCTTTGAAATGTGGGTCCGTTCACAATTTCGAGCGCTCTCGGATGTATTGAAATTATTCATATTGACTAAGACAGTGTTTGTGGTGTAATTTGAACATTCCATCAGCGTTACATTGAATGTTTGCCCCTTTTAAAATGTTAGTTTTGATTCCATTTTTTTATATTGTTTTTCGAAAAGTTCATAAAATATCACAAATGTTTCATGTTTTAACATTGAAAATTGGACCATTAGTTTGGATGAGACTTTAAAACATAAATAAACATAAATTTCCTTGTTTCTTTTTTTTGTTTTATTCTCTGCTTTTCTCCAATACCACTCCACTCAAGTCGGGAATTCGCCAAAATCTGCGAAAAATCGGGAACTTGTGTTTTTTTTCAAAAAGTTTGAAACCCCAAACATATTTGTTTGGAAATTATTTTCTAACCTAAATAATTTTGCAATATTATGTTCAATTAAAATTGATTTCACTCAATTTGTCTTTAGCACATTTAAAAATGTAAGGTTTTTTCCGTTATTTTAAAACGAGACTGTTTGCGAAATTAATTATCCTAATAAATATTGGATGAATTTTATTACATGATAATCACAAAGATTTTCAGATTATTTTTTAATGAATCAAATTGTTTTTATTTATTTTTGACAATGTTAGTCAAATAAAAGAGAATTTTAATTTTGAAGACAAAAAATAGTGGTGCTCTGGAGTAACCATGGGCGCTAGAGTGTTAAATAACAACACATGCTTGAAAAGCCAACATGAGAACAGAACTTAATTTCTACGTTTATGCAAAAAATACGATTTCAACATGTTTGGCAAGTTTTTTTTATTTCGGTAAATATTTTTAAAGTTAAACTAAACTCATTAAGTGATTTCAAATATTTTTTCCAAATGTTGAATTCCTTGGAAAAAATATTTTTATTTTGGGTTAATAATTATAGATAAAGCTTAATTTTTATTTAGAGGAAAAACTGAAATATCAAAAAAAGTCCAAATGCTTTTCGTTAAATGCAAATTGGAAAAACTTTTTGACGTATTAAAAAGATGGAAAAAATAAATTCAAATTGCAAAAAAACATCAATAAAAATTTGTTTAGGTCATTACAACAAAGTTTGAAGAATTTATCTTTTAAAACATTTCGCATAAAATGAGTAGAAAGCAGTCTTATACGAAAAAATCATTAAACTAATTTAAATACTGTCATCCTGATAAATTGATTTTAAAAAATTGAAAAATAAGAATTTAAAAAGAATATAAGGGAATTTTTTGACAAAGGAACTTGGTAACAACATATTTTTCAAGGAATTTCAAGAAATTTAGATTTTTTTTAAAGAATGATAGCTGTAATTATGTTTAATGCATTTTTTTGATAAAATGAAAAAACTTAAAATAAAATTTAAAATTCTGTTATTTTACTCTTTGCTATCCTCTTTCATTTAGAGTTGAATACGAATTGAAAAAGTTCTATTTTTTTAAATTTTAAATAAACATTGAAATTATATGTTTTGTTAAATTTCTAGTCATTTTGTGAAGACTGATTTTTAAAGTTTTTACACTGGATCAAAATAATAATCCTTTTTTGAAGTATTTTTTTAAAGAAATCTATTGCTCAGTTTCAGTTAATATTTCAATAGTCATAAATAATTTTGTGAATTTAATTTGAGTATGTTTTTTTTTGGTTGATTTTAGCTTTTTTTAAAATTGATATTTCATCATTCTTTAGGCAAGAAATGCCTGTTATTTTCTGGTTCTAGAAAAGTTGGGAAATAGTAGGGAATTCAAAAATGAGATTTTGGTGATCACCCTGTCTCTTAGGCAGTTTAATTGGAAATTTTCTGAACATTTCGAAAAAAGAAAACATTTTCAGAAATGGACAATAATATGCAGTATTTTTTCGAAAATCGGAAAAAAAATTCAGTTAAAATTAAAGTTGAGGTGGCTATATCTGAAAACATTGCACTTCATTAAAAATTCTGTGAAGTACTTTTAGATTGCAAATTTGATTTTACATTAAAAACATTATAAAAGTTACTAATTTTCGAATATTTACGTACCATTTTTGTATGGACAGCTGCCACAATTTTATGGAGTTTTGCATTGGTGAACCAATGACACAAAACGGCTTCTTTGGCCAAAGGGAAGGTCCTCACAAAGTTTGAGCCAAATAAAAAAATACAAAAAATATTGTCGAAATCGGCAGATTGAGTAGAGTATTGCTCATAAATTAATATTTGTTTACTTATTTGGCTTTTAGTCAGGACAAAAAAAAACCCGAAAACAGCGATGCAAAAAGCAAACTGTGTAACAGGTCAATTTTGTATGGATCTAGATTAAATCGCCCCTCCCGAATACGAATGTGCCTGTTAGTTTCCCTATTTTCGACGGGAACCGAGATATTCAAGATGGCGTCCAATATGGCGACTGAAGGGAAAAAACCACCATAAAAGGATTTTTAATTCCGCCATCTTGGATTGAACATTCCCTGAGTACTTTGGAGTATTCTAGGGGGGTCATATTGCAGTTAAGCGACACCAAATTTGTTAAATTTGAGAAAACATAATAATTACACCAATGCAAAAGTATGATTTTGTGTTAAAAAATGGCTTCAATAAAAAAATGGGAGCAGTTCCAACGCAGTGATTGAATTGACCCATAATGTTTATTTTTGGAATAAACAATTACGCAAAAATCAACCAATCAAACCAGTCAGAAACTGCGAGCACAGCCTGTCACTTTAATCGTGCCTTTATTTTATTGTTTGGTTAGGGAAGGGGGTCTCCCAAGCGATTATTCCGCCCACCGAGCTTCTAAATTAGATCAATAAACAAATTTTCCGCCCTCCCGAAACCTGACACAGTGTTGACACATTTCAAAACAAAAACAAACCCAACTAGAACTCGAACGAAAAAAAAACAACTAATAAAGTGTGAAAAGGCGCGCGCGTGCAAATAGAGTCGGTTACCACCTCGCTTCCCTTTCCTGTGTTTCCCCTTAAAAGTGAGTTTCACTAAAACTATAACAATAACGGCATAGTATCGCGCAGTAGTGTGACAACGGCGCGCGTCCCTTCTGTCACTTTTTCTCTATCTGAAGGAGGAACAGAACAGAAACGAAAAAACACGGAAGAAATACTTAGAATTGTTGTCCCGACGACGATGACAGGGAAGGAAAAGTGTCAAGTTGATTCACTTAACAGGGTGTAAGAATTTTAATGTTATGTTTATTTTTTGGATTTTGCTCCCATTTGACAGTTGTTAAGTTAGGGTGGTACTGTTTCCAACAATATTAAAAAAGAGTAACAAAATTATCAACTTTATTGGTTAAAATTTGTTGATTAAAATGTTTATCTCGCAATTGTACTAATCCTTTTCCTGCCTAACAAAAAGGTAAACAAAACTACTCGCCAAAGTATGATTACAGTTTTCATTTTCCTTCCCCTCCGCCTCCTTCGTTCTGTCAGGTTTGAAGTCTGTCGGGCTTTTTTTTCCAGGGGTGACAAAAATGGGGGGAGACGAGCGGAAAGGGGGCAAAACTTTATCCAACTCGACAAAACAAAACAAAACGTCGAAAGCAACAAAACAAAAAACGGTCCTCGGGTGCAGGGAACAGAACACCCGACAGAGTTTGCTGTTATTTTTCCGGGTTAGTTTTGTGATTTGATGGGTAAAAGTTTTGATTGATATGGAGCGAGAAAAAAAAATACAGCGACGACCACCACCTGGAATGGGGCGTTTTACTTACGTGTGCCTAAATTTTAATTAAAAATGGGGAAAAATAAAGCAGAACTAAAAAACCTGATCCCACGCAGGGGAAAAAATCTAACTAAACACCGTGCATTGAGGTGAATTTGAAATCATTGTTGATTTATATAAAAAACGTTACTTAATCCACCCTTAGGTGGTTGGCGCCTTCCTCACATTTAAAGGGAACTATCCAAAATAAACACAAAACAGTCCAATTCGTGCTCGTTGAAAAGATTTTTTAATTACCTATTCAAAGAAAGGTCGCATAAATGTTATGAGATAAGATGAGATGATCATGCGATCCTGTCTCCAAAAAGTGCGTAAATAACACTTAAGTGCTTATAACTTTTGATAGGGTTGTCAGATCTTCAATGTCTTGGACGCGTTTGAAAGGTCTTTTGATTACCTATCCAACGATAGGTTGCATGAGAGATCCGGACAACGTTTTCATCAAAATATCTGAGATCCGGCTTCCAAAAAGTGCATAAATACCACTTAAGTGCTTATAACTTTTGATAGGGTTGTCAGATCTTCAATGTCTTGGACGCGTTTGAAAGGTCTTTTAAATACCTTTCTGAAAATGTATAATATGCCAGGTTTTCTTACAAAAACCACCCTTTTTACAATCTTCCGGACTTTAGTCAAAATCGTTTTTTTAGCATAACTTTTGAAGTACTTTACTAAACTTGCTGATTTTAAATAGAGACCTATGGGACCCTATGGGTGGGTCTCGTGGCGCAGGGGTAGCGGCTTCGGCTGCCGATCCCGATGATGCTATGAGACGCGGGTTCGATTCCCGCCTTATCCACTGAGCTTCTATCGGATGGTGAAGTAAAACGTCGGTCCCGGTTTCTCCTGTCTCGTCAGAGGCGCTGGAGCAGAAATCCCACGTTAGAGGAAGGCCATGCCCCGGGGGGCGTAGTGCCAATAGTTTCGTTTCGGGACCCCAAGACAAATCGAATGAGACCAAAACGGTCCAAATCGGTTAAGCCAGTGCTGAGATAATCGAGTGCATATTTTTTGGTGCACAGATCCACATCCCTACACACACACACACACACACACACACACACACACACACACACACACACACACACACACACACACACACACACACACACACACACACACACAGACATTTGCTCAGAATTTGATTCTGAGTCGATATGTATACATGAAGGTGGGTCTATAAGGTCAAATTAAGAATTTCGTTTTTCGAGTGATTTTATAGCCTTTCCTCAATAAGGTGAGGAAGGCAAATATACATTTGCAATTTCGTTGTGTAATAACTATCTTGACCTACTTTTTTATCACTAAAAATAAAAGTTTTTAACAGATCATTGAAGCACTTATTTGAGTACTGAAAATTTCAACTTTTCAGTACTCTTTTCAAACTGTACCGAAAAGTTTAACTTAAAAGCACTTAAAAGCTTGATGAACAATTTTTGTTGTTCTGTCTCTGTTCTATCCGAAACTAATAAAAAAATCAAATTATTCGTTCTACAGCATTGCCTATGCGTTCTCGATTGAGAGATTCCTACTCGAAACTAAGTGTCCGAAGGTTTGATTGTTGAGGCAATTGCAAACCTCTTTTTACATCTAAGCTTCCCCATCCACCCCGGGATTCGAACTGACGACCTTTGGATTGTTAGTCCAACTGCCTACCAGCGACTCCACCGAGGCAGGACCCAGGGAGACGACTCCTACACCTGGACTGAGCTAACGACCTAACCTTTTTAGGTTAGTCCGGGGCCAACATTTACTTCCCGTCCGACGGAAGGCGTCATCAGACAAATCTCGTCTCGAAAAATGCCACCTGGGATCGAACCCAGGCCGACTGGGTGAGAGGCAACCACGCTTACCCCTTTACCACGGTCCCGGCTACTAATAAAAAATATCAAAATATTGTGCAGTTTTACAAGGCTATATCAGCAGTCCCGTTTCGCCCCAGATACTTAAAAAAATCACAAAATTAATTTGATCCACTGCTAAGCCCATCATTTCAAAATGCCTAAGATAATTTTTTTTTTATTTTCTTGAAGATGTTCTTTTTAATAAAATAAAATTTAAAAAATACGGAAATTTTACATAATTAATTGTTTTAGCATTGAAAATACGACCATAAAGTGTTTAAGACGGATTTTTTATTAAAAATTAACTGCATTGACTTTCTTGACAGAAAAGGTCTTGCTTGACAGCTTGACAGGTGACCATAGTTGATTTATGCTAAGATGTTCAGAAATGTTTCTTAACGTGTAGTTTACCGTTGTACAAAAAACACCCTATTGGGCAACACTGAGAAAATCTATTTTTTCTGTTTTCCTGTAGGGATTTTTTCAGCCTTTTGAGCATATTTTTTTAAAGATGGGCAATCTTTTTTTCAAAAAAGTAACCTTAAAATGACCATGTAAAATTATCATTTAAACCCAAAATATGACCAAAAATCGATTTGTTGACAATTTGACTCAATTCTGAAGGCAGATTCAGATTCAGCGGGCAAAATTACATGGAAAAACATATATTTGGAAAATTTTCGAATTTCGTTAGGGTGGTCCCATATGGTTTTCCCTTGCAAATTAGACTTTTTCAAATGAAGATATTTCGAGTTTAAAGAAAAACACCCCTGAGATTTTTCAGCGTTTGTAGTGCTGGATCTCCTCTTTCAAATGCAACCTGGCGCTTAAAATTTGGCTTGCGCCTTTTCGAGATATTTAAGTTTTAAATTTGCATCTTTTTTTCCTTAAAATGGCTGTAACTTTTGACCGTTAAGTCCAAATTGACATGTCAAATAAGAAAAATGTTCGTTTTTTAGAGTTCTAAAAGTGCCGCGAACATGTTTTTTTTTCTAAAACATTACCCTGAATTGCCACGTTCAAAAAACTGATTTTTGAAGTTTCGCTCAGATGCTTTTTATAAATTTGGTCGTAGAAGGTGTAGATTACGAGATAAAATTTTGGTGTCTTCAACAAAGTTGCATGAATTGGCAAGCCTAACAACTTTCTATAAGACGAAAACTTCCCAAAAATATTCCTGAAAAGTTAGATTTTCAAAATCACCCTAATCGTGAACCATTCTAATTTTCAAGCAAATCAAAAGTTGCGTCTTTCCATTTGCAACAACTCTTCTGAAGACACCAAAGCTCCAAAACTTCACCATTTTTCGGAAAATCCATTTTCCACTTAATTTTTCGTTCTGGACCACTGTGCAGTGTAGTTCTCATTTATCACTTACAACATTGCCGAAGACACCAAATCGATCAAAAAACTTCTTCATAAGCTAAAGAATTTTTAATTTTCACACACACTGCAAAATTTGTATTGAAAATGATATGGACAAACTGATGATAAAAATTGCTTCGGAAGGCACCTAAAAAAATTCAGACAGATTAAAAAATAAAAATATTAAAATAAAAAAAAGGCTCAGTTCGTAACGAAACTGGTTTATAGTTTTGAAATGCTTAAATTTTCACACATAAAGTTTTTTCAATGCTTGATTAAATTTTCAAAAGGTCCTATCTGCATAGAAAACCCATGACTCATAGGTTGTTTTGAAAATTTACTCTAGAATGATCAATTTTTTCTCAGAATACCGTATTTTTAAAAATACTTTAATCGGCATAATTTATAGTATTGATATGAAACGGCGTATTTATGAATCTGAACTAAAAAGTTATAATGCAAAACATTCAAAATTTCACAAAATAAATACAGAAGTTTTTTTAAAGGATCGGAAATGAAATAAATTGTTAATTTTCAATTTCTAGGCATCAAATGACACGGATTTGGTTTAGAATTGCTTTACATTTCAGTTTCTTTTTCTAAATTAATAGCGACAATGTAAGGTATCTTTTTAAATGTTCTTGTTTTAGCTAAATATCTTTTTTAATTTCATTTTTCTAATGTGCTAATTGGCAATGTAAGTTACATTTTGTATGGATTTTCAGTATATGTTATAGTGTTTGACCTTAAGGGTACACAGAAAACAAGGAAGTTGTTGTCTTCTTAATTTTCAGTTTAATTTGAATATTTTATTTGGATTTGTGTTTTTGGTAATATTTCTCATATGTTAAAAAAAAATCATTCGATACTTTTCGTCTTTGAAAATAATTAAAATTTAAGTTGAAAAATTGTAATAAAAAAATTAACGCTCAAATTTCAATCCAAATTCGAATCGATTTTTTTTACCGTGTGTTTTATTTCAAAATGGTGTATTATGCCTAAATTAAGGCTATTGCAAAATTTTGACTCAACTTTATGTTTTAAAAATTCCGAAAAATCGAAAAATCGGGGGTAAAAATTAATCAATACTAAAAGTTTAAATTAGGATTTGAAAAAAAGTAAGATTAAGGATACATTGAAGTATTTTGGATACATTGAATCACTTAGATTTGTATACTTTTAAATTAATAGAGCATTTTAAATTCTTTGGCGCAACACTTTAGAAAACCGGTTATTTTCATCATATGAGTGATATTTTGAAATTTTTTGACAAAATCATGACTGCTTAAATAAATAAAATCAGCTTTCACTTTTTAAAAGGTCTATAAATAGATAATTTTCCTTATTTCATAGTTTAAACCAAATTTTAATTTTTTAAATAATTTTTATTAAAAAGACCGAAAAATACTTCAGGAGTTTTTTTCTTTGAAGAACAATTTTTAAAATGCAAAAAAAAACAAAAAAAAATATAAAATTCATATCTACAAGTAGCTATAACTTGAAAACGGCACATTTTATTTAAAAAATTAATAGTAGTTTATGCAACAAGTTGCAAAAAGAGGATTTTTTCAGCACGAGTCGTACATTTATCCAACGAGGTTCACCGAGTTGGATAAATACGAAGAGTGCTGAAAAAATCAAGTTTTGCAACGAGTTCCATACAACATTTTTTGCAATTCCATAAAACACCCATTGAGTGAAATTTTAAGTCAAATTTTCAAGTATTTTGTCGATAAATCGTTTAAATCAAAACAATGTTGAAAAGTGTTACTTTTCCAAACAAGTGCTGAAAAGTTCAACTTTTCAGCACCCATTTCAGTGCTGAAAAGTAGAACTTTTCAGCATTTATTTTGAAAAGTGTTGCTATTCGATTCTGTTATTTTTGGTACAGAAAAGTAGGCTATTTCGTCGTTCAAGAATGACAGGAATAGTAAGTAGTTTCACGACGGAATTGCAAAAAAGTACTTTTCGATTTCAAATTTGATTTTGCTTTTGGAATCTAATACTTTTTGGGCCAGCTTTTTAATATTTTCCAAAAAATACGATTTTTCATAAAATCGTATCTCCTGAACCAGATTTCACGCACTTTGGCTCAGAAAATGTCTGTTTAAGTCCCCTAAACCACATAAAAAATTAAAACGTATTTTGGGAATTTTGGTTTTAGGGATGAAAAGTTAAGTATTTTTTTTATTTAGTAAAGTTATTAAATTTTCGTATGCCTATTTTTCCGAAAAGTCCTAACCATATCGTACAACTCTGATTAGAAAATCCCTTCTCAAGATACAGAATTTCATACATTTACAAACCCATTTTGTATGACCAGCCCCTAAAATTTTATGGAGTCTTGTATGGAAACACTAATGTTGTCTAATGATTTTTTTTGACATAGGAAATGGGCAAAGTTTCATAAAAAAAATACAAAGAATTTTATTTTTGGCGAAACTACTCTCTTAAGAATTAAGTAAAATAAATAAATAAAAAATATACATCATAAAAAAATTAAAAATGGAAATTCAGAAGAAACAGGTCAAAAATAAAAACATAAAAATTGTTGAAATAACAGAATTTTAAAACTGTCAAGGTTTTTAAATTAATTTGAATAAAATCTGAAGAGTTATTTTTTGTTCTTAATTTTGAATTAGGTATGAAAATTGACGTTTCAAATTTTGTTTAAATTTAAACAAAATCTCTGCCAAACAAACTCCCTCCACATCACGGTAAAAAAAAACAAATCGCTGCCGGTGGGTTCCCTGGCCAGTCCTTGAATTGTCACGAGTTAGCCAAGCGAGCAAGGAAGTGGGTGGGGTAAATAAATTAAAAATGCGATCCGGAACGCGCCAAGGACCTGCTACTTCCGGTCTCTCGATGCTTAGAAAGAAGGTGTTAGAAATTTAATGAAACACAATAAATAACGGTGGCGGCGGCGGGGAAAAAACTAACCCTTTTTAGATTTTTTTTTTGTTTTGACATTTCAAGCTGGTTCACGGACCAGACAACAAAGAGCGCAACAATCAACGGCACGAAAACATTTTAATTAATGCTGACACTTGAAGTGAACGCTTCTTGATTTGTTTGGAACTTAATTTTTGTTCTATTTAGGAAAAAAAAGCAAGAACGCTTCAGGTGTCATAAATTTCAAAATCTACTTCTAGCGATCAAAATAAAGCGAAGCGATAAATTTCAACCTCAAGGAAAGGGCGAATAAATTCAGTTGAAATTCGTCAAAATAAATCAGGACACGTTTCGAAAAAACTAGAAAAGCGATTTGGAGTGAGGGCGGCAGTGTAGGAGGAAATATAAAATCATCTATTTATAGTGGGGCACGTTTTCGCCCCCACCCTCTTGAGGGAAGGGATACAAGAGTAATAAGAACAAGCTGAGGGGAGAAAACTCCAAGGAAAATTGAAACGCTTCCTACAATTGCGAAAGAAAAAGAGTCGAGTCTTCGAGGAGCGCCACTAGAGTCTATTAGGCGTTGGTTGGTTGTGCTACAAAAGGAAGAAAAAAAACAAATAAAAAGAAAAACTACACCGCAGAACTAAACAGAGCTATGGAGGAAGAAAGAAGGACATACATACCGGAGACTGTAGTTATGCCTGAACACTAGGCTCTTGAAACGGTATTTTTTGTAGGGGAGCATGGCTAGTACAGAAAATTAAACTAGATTTAACCTTGCATTTTCAGTAGTATTTTAAATTGATTTTTAAAACCTCAAACTTCAATTTATTATGATCATCTGCGATTATTAAGGTGAAACGGGTTGGCAGCGCCATATTGAAACAACGTTTCGAGTTTTTGGAAGCACCTTTAAGGAAAATGCCGTGACTTAAACAAGTTTTTTTTTTGTTGCAGACGATAAATGTAAAACTTGCAAGCAATCTGTCGAGTTCAGAAATTGAATTAAATAAAACTGAGGTTGTTCACTAACTGGCGTCCCGTTTCGCCTTAAACCTTTTTTTAAAGCAAATTTACTATCAAAATTTTTATTTTAGCATGCTTGAAATGATTGTTAGAAAAAATTCCCATGAAAAATTAAACTAAATTCAAGATGTTTTTTTTTTTATCAATTATGAAGACAAAAATTGAAGATCTGGCAACACTGCGTAAATTATCGACACATAGTAAAATGGCAATATCTTTTCACGAATCCAGTTGAATAAAAACAATTTTAAGAGCGTTTGCAGTCAATTTGAGTGAACACAACTTTCGCAATTGCTTTTTTTTATAGTATTGAAAGACTTTTCCAAATGAACGTAAACTTTTAAATTCTGGCAACCCTGTTGTGTGATATCACCACTTGAGCCACTCAGTCATAATTAAGATTTATAGTATTTTGAAGAAATAATATATTAGAATCAATCCAACAATTCTGTGGATCGAATTGTGAAAGACAATCTGACAAACTGGAACAATAAATAAGACAACAACAAAAAAAACACACACACACAACAAGTAAAATATATTTTTTAAATAAACCTTAAAACCAAACTAAACTAATAAAATAGGAAAATTCAAATGTTCAACACATAAAAAACATTCAAAACATAAAAAAAAACATTTAAAGCATTTCAGACATTAAAACTATTATGTTACAAAAAAGAACATTAAAAAATTTAAAAAAAAACAATAAAAAAATTTGAAACAAAAAACCATTACAATTACAAAAACATGAAAAATAAAAAAACCTTCAAAAACATTACAAAATTGACACATTCAAAACATTTAATACATTTGAAACATTTAAAACATTTAAAACATTTAAAACATTTAAAACATTTAAAACATTTAAAACATTTAAAACATTTAAAACATTTAAAACATTTAAAACATTTAAAACATTTAAAACATTTAAAACATTTAAAACATTTAAAACATTTAAAACATTTAAAACATTTTAAACATTTAAAACATTTAAAACATTTGATCATTAAAAACATAAAAAGCATAAAAACAATTTAAAAACTTTTAAAACATTTAAAACATTCAAAACATTTAAAACATTTAAAACATTTAAAACATTTAAAACATTTAAAACATTTAAAACATTTAAAACATTTAAAACATTTTTAACATTTAAAACATTTAAAACATTTAACATTTAAAACATTTAAAACATTTAAAACATTTAAAACATTTAAAACATTTAAAAACATTTAAAACATTTAAAACTTTTAAAACATTTAAAACATTTCAAACATTTCAAACATTTAAAACATTTAAAACATTTAAAACATTTAAAACATTTAAAACATTTAAACCACTTACAATATAAAAAACATTTAAAACATTTAAAACATTTAAAAACATTTAAAACATTTAAAACTTTTAAAACATTTAAAACATTTAAAACATTTAAAACATTTAAAACATTTAAAACATTTAAAAACATTTAAAACATTTAAAACTTTTAAAACATTTAAAACATTTCAAACATTTCAAACATTTCAAACATTTAAAACATTTAAAACATTTAAAACATTTAAAACATTTAAAACATTTAAACCACTTACAACATAAAAAACATTTAAAACATTTAAAACATTTAAAACATTTAAAACATTTAAACCAGTTAAAACATTTAAACCATTTAAAACATTTAAAACATTTAAAACATTAAAAACATTGAGAACATTTAAAATATTTAAAACATTTAAAACATTTAAAACATTTAAAACATTTAAACCAGTTAAAACATTTAAACCATTTAAAACATTTAAAACATTTAAAACATTTAAAACATTTCAAACATTTAAAACATTTAAACCACTTAAAACATAAAAAACATTTAAAACATTTCAAACATTTCAAACATTTGATCATTAAACCCATAAAACATAGCTTGTTTTAATGTTCAAAATTAAATACATAAAAACATAAAAACATAAAAACATAAAAACATAAAAACATAAAAACATAAAAACATAAAAACATAAAAACATAAAAACATAAAAACATAAAAACATAAAAACATAAAAACATAAAAACATAAAAACATAAAAACATAAAAACATAAAAACATAAAAACATAAAAACATAAAAACATAAAAACATAAAAACATAAAAACATAAAAACATAAAAACATAAAAACATAAAAACATAAAAACATAAAAACATAAAAACATAAAAACATAAAAACATAAAAACATAAAAACATAAAAACATAAAAACATAAAAACATAAAAACATAAAAACATAAAAACATAAAACATAAAAACATAAAAACATAAAAACATAAAAACATAAAAACATAAAAACATAAAAACATAAAAACATAAAAACATAAAAACATAAAAACATAAAAACATAAAAACATAAAAACATAAAACATAAAAACATAAAAACATAAAAACATAAAAACATAAAAACATAAAAACATAAAAACATAAAAACATAAAAACATAAAAACATAAAAACATAAAAACATAAAAACATAAAAACATAAAAACATAAAAACATAAAAACATAAAAACATAAAAACATAAAAACATAAAAACATAAAAACATAAAAACATAAAAACAACAGGCTAAAAATAATTTTAAAGGGACCATATTTCTAAACACAAAATTTCTGAAAAAATCACCAATCTAAAAAAATGATTTAAAAAAACAAGAATATTTTAACATTTTTAAATGATTTTTTTTTCAAGTTAAGTTGACGGTGATACTGATAAGCTCTTAAAATGGCATTTTCAAAATTTTAATCAAATTTTTGATATCCAGCTAAACATGATTTTTTTCAAGTGATGAATATGAGCTCCACCAAACCCTGAAATGGATTTTACTAATATTTTTTACATTTGGCTCAAACTTTGTGGAGGCCTTTCCCATGATCAAAGAACTAATTTTGTTGTGTATTGGGTGAACCAAAAAAAGAAAAAAAAAGGTGCACGGAAAAAAATGTGACTTAACTTTTTCATAAAAATTCAATTTCCCAAATTCCGTATTTTAATTTTTTTATTTTTATTTTTATGACACATCTGCATCTTTAGCCATTGAGAAATATGGATCAAAATTTTGCCGACGAGTTATATTATTTTTTAAATAGTGATTTTTGTAAAAAAAAAAACTGTTACTCAACATTTTTTTATCTCGCTTTTTTTTCCTAAAAATCGAATTTGATTAAAAAAACAATTTTCTTGTTTCATTTTCTTTGAGTCACTGTATCTCAGCAACCAGAGGTCCAATCTTCAATGTTTCTTAGACGAAATTGTAAGAAATTTTCTAAATTTTTCAAAATATTTTTTTTTTCAGGAATGGACAATCGTGGAAACTATTTGAAAAAGTCAAAAACTGGAATTTATCGGATAAAATTCAACTTTGAATGGCTATATTTTGAAAACGGTTCACGTAATCAAAATATTTGTAAAGTACTTTTCGATAGCAAATTCGATTTTACATAAAAAATGAGTTCATACAATTTTGAGTATTGGATTTGAATTTATTACAAAAATCACTATTTAAAAAAAAATTGTCCATACTTCTGAATGGCTTAGAAGATGCGGGTTTTTGTCCGCTAAACATATAAAAAAATGACGGATTTTCTGAAATATTTTTTTTCCGTGTACCTATTTTTTCTTAATAGGAATGGGTTTCCTACCTTGGCGCATTTCTGGAGTTTTTTTTCGAAAAGGTCCAATAAACCCAAATTTCCAGTTTTTTGCTTTTTAGGTGTTCTTGAAACCGCATTGAGTCAGGGGTATTAAAAAAACACCCAAAAAGCAAAAACTGAAAATTTGGTTTATTTGGTTTGGTTCGTTTGAAAAAAAAAACTCCAGATTTGTTGTTTTTCAAAAATGCTCTAGAAATTTTCTTTTTGTGAATTCGGGTTTTTGTCCCAAAACAAATATAAAAAATAAAAAAACGAATTTTAGAAAATTGAATTTTTGTGAAGAAAAGTTAATTAGAAAATCACAATTTTTTTCCGTGTACCCATTTTTTTCTAAATAGGAAATATTCTTTTTGCGAATTCTGAAAGTTTATATTATTTTGAAAAAAGTATTTGAATATTATTTCAATAAATCATATAAAAAGAGTGCTAATTTGAATTTTTTTAAATAAAATTTAACGAATCGAATTGAGTTGCGATAAAGTAAAATATTATATTTCACGTGTTTTCACGGAAATTACAAATTTCGTGTCGAGAAATCGTTAAAAAGTCCCTTAACCTTTTAATAGTTGATTCAGAATATTGCACCAACTTTAACTTGAATGCAAGTTTGGCAAGCGATAAAACACCTTATTTTCTTCTTTAGGTGCGATAAAGCTTTGCGATTTCTCGACTTCGATTTCGTCGTTCTTCGACAAAGTCATAATAAATATAAGGAAGCAAATAAGTCATACCCACACACTCACACACACATTCACACAGAAATGCATATATTTTTGGCTCTTTCTGGAGACCGCCAAACAACGCGACACTTCTTTTTTTTTTTGTTAGAACAAGGTTGGGGGTGGATTTGCGAGGGGGGTCTAACCAGCGTGTCATATATTTCCCAAAATTTACGGCTCAGGTCGACGCGGGCACCTTTTTTTTGGACGTACGTGAAAAACGCCACACGACATTCACGGTGAACAAAGTTTGGAAGGAGGTGGGGCGGAGGCTAGAATATGTTACAAGAAGCACTACGTCAAAAGGTGGAAAGCACAAGGGGGTAGGGCAAGTGGGGCCAAACTGGCATTTAGACAATATTGTATATTTTTGGCGGCTCTTTTGGTCGAGTCGCGTTGACACTTTTGGCTTTCCGCACAGAATAATATGACAAACACACACACAGAGGAGAGAACGTGGTGCAGTCATTATGCGATGTTTATTCTCTCTCTCTCTCCTTCATTCGGTCGTTTCCCACCTGACTTACCATTTTTTTGTTGAGGGGCAGGGTGCTGTGGGGGTGTGAGGCGAAAAGCTAGAATTGAATTATGAAATTGACACACTAAGAGGGTGGGAGGTGTTGCCATAAAATAGTTTTGTTATGCTCTCCCTCCTTCGCTCTTGTTCACCCCTCCGGGTTTGTTGTGTTTTCATACGGCGAGCCTTCCCCTTAATGCACCCCCACACCACCCTTCCCCTATTTTCGTGAAACGATGACACCTCGCGAAAAAAAGTGTGCTGAGTTTTGTTTTTGTTTTGTTTTGTTTTCTTCCCGAAGGACGTTCACCCGGCGTCGGAGGGCGCCAAAATTGCGATGCACGAAAATTTTGAGGTTAGGGTTGAGTTTGCATGCATTATGCAATGAGAACTTGAAGACCGAGCGGAGTTTGTTTTTTTAAAGGGTTAGTAACAATCGATACCTCGCTGGTTCCAACTGTTGAAGCGACGTGAACTTTAAGTTAAACTACTAGCGGCAGCACCTAGACTTGACGACTTGGCGACTTCTTTTTGAACAGTTTGTTTAAAAAAAAATCAGTTCAGAAATCTGTTTATCAACCAACTCCAGCTTGATAAATGAGCTCAACCAAGCTAAACAACCTCATTTTTCTCAATTTTCAAGCACCCAGGTGTTAAACAGCCAATTTCACCTCCACGAAACATCGCACAAATGTTACCCAAAGATGCCGCACCTGGCTTCGCCGATTTCCCCGTATGTTAATGTGTATGTGTGTTTGAGTTGGAAATTAATTGCCACGTTTTAACCTGCCACACCGTCGTCAGGTGAGCCGCTAACTAACTGGAGCGAAATTGAGAAAGGAACGAAGGAAAACAATCTTTCTTTTTGGGCACAGTTAAAAATAAACTTAAAAAAAAGTTTTTATTTTTTTAAAATTGGTATGAAATTAATTCTGGCAACCGTGTTCTTAATTTTCAATATTGAGCCATTTTTTAAATACTCAAAAACTAAGTGAAAAATCGAACAAAAATGAATAAAACGAACAAAAAGAACAAAACGAACAAAACGAACAAAACGAACAAAACGAACAAAACGAACAAAACGAACAAAACGAACAAAACGAACAAAAGGAGCAAAACGAGCAAAACGAGCAAAATTAACAAAATGAACAAAATGAACAAAATGAACAAAATGAACATAATGAACAAAATGAACAAAATGAACAAAATGAACAAAATGAACAAAATTAACAAAATTAACAAAATTAACAAAATTAACAAAATTAACAAAATTAACAAAATTTACAAAATTAACAAAATTAACAAAATTAACAAAATTAACAAAATTAACAAAATTAACAAAATTAACAAAATTAACAAAATTAACAAAATTAACAAAATTAACAAAATTAACAAAATTAACAAAATTAACAAAATTAACAAAATTAACAAAATTAACAAAATTAACAAAATTAACAAAATTAACAAAATTAACAAAATTAACAAAATTAACAAAATTAACAAAATTAACAAAATTAACAAAATTAACAAAATGAACAAAATGAACAAAATGAACAAAATGAACAAAATGAACAAAATTAACAAAATGAACAAAATTAACAAAATGAACAAAATTAACAAAATTAACAAAATGAACAAAATGAACAAAATGAACAAAATGAACAAAATGAACAAAATGAACAAAATGAACAAAATGAACAAAATGAACAAAATGAACAAAATGAACAAAATGAATAAAATGATTAAAATGAACAAAATGAACAAAATGAACAAAATGAACAAAATGAACAAAATGAACAAAATGAACAAAATGAACAAAATGAACAAAATGAACAAAATGAACAAAATGAACAAAATTCACAAAATGAACAAAATGAACAAAATGAACAAAATGAACAAAATGAACAAAATGAACAAAATGAACAAAATTAACAAAATTAACAAAATTAACAAAATTAACAAAATGAACAAAATGAACAAAATGAACAAAATGAACAAAATGAACAAAATTAACAAAATTAACAAAATGAACAAAATGAACAAAATGAACAAAATGAACAAAATGAACAAAATGAACAAAATGAACAAAATGAACAAAATTAACAAAATTAACAAAATTAACAAAATTAACAAAATTAACAAAATTAACAAAATTAACAAAATCAACAAAATTAACAAAATTAATCTAATCTAATCTAATCTAATCTAATCTAATCTAACACAAACGCAGCCAGTCCGATGAAAGCATGCTGGAAAGTCTTGTGATAAGATTGCGCCCCAAGCACTTTTCTTGTCATTATTAATAATTGCAGTACATCCGAGAACACCCGAAAATGTATTACAAAAATTAAAGCGGCCAGCCCTACTGCGTTGTGTTTACCGCAGAGAGGATTCTGAGAACGGATCACATTTCACAGAATCTACAGGGGAGGAAGGATGCGTGGACATACCGTACCAAACGCTCCTGTTTGTAGTTTTATATGCATTATGTTATAAATGGAAATATTAATGATTATGATTATGATATTTGTTATGTTAAGTTACCTTGAAAACATGCTGAAAAAAAAGGTATTGATTAAACATTGAACATTTAGTTTTGGAAAAGGATATTTGACTGCATGAACATCCCTCCCTTCGGCATATTCGACGACAACTTGATTCATCGATTTCATGCTCTCTTACTCGAGAACAAACCAGTCTCTTTTTTATCTGCAGTGCTTGCCAGTGGTTTATTGCCGATGCACTCTCTCTTGCTTGCACGCCGACCAGATTCCTCGTCCTCAGCACGACGGCCCGAACCGCAGCACACGAGAAAGTCACCGCTCTTGAAACGGTCCCTCTCTTATTCAGGACAACAGCAGAAGCAGCAACAGCAGGCTCAGCACTACTTCTCCCGTCTTCCCCTCACCATCGAAAACGCGCCGCTCTTGACACTCGCACAATTCTCTTCTCTTGTTCTCATTTTTTTCCACTTTCTCTTTCGCGCAAACTGACACTTCGCTCTTTTCGATGCTCCCTTTTGTGTTCACGCGTTTTCTGAAGAAGGAATCACGGATAAAACACTTGAAAACTAGCAAAGAACTGCAAAATTATTGCGTAACTTCATAATCTTTCAAAGGAGCACATCAACACGAAACGATTAATACCAATTTCCAACCGAAATTCCGAAGTTTTCACGCGTAAAAACATAATTCAATTGGATCACCGCGACAACGCGTCTGACACTTTAGAGTACACTCTCTCTCCTCTCAACAAAATTAACAAAATTAACAAAATTAACAAAATTAACAAAATTAACAAAATTAACAAAATTAACAAAATTAACAAAATTAACAAAATTAACAAAATTAACAAAATTTACAAAATTAACAAAATTAACAAAATTAACAAAATTAACAAAATTAACAAAATTAACAAAATTAACAAAATTAACAAAATTAACAAAATTAACAAAATTAACAAAATTAACAAAATTAACAAAATTAACAAAATTAACAAAATTAACAAAATTAACAAAATTAACAAAATGAACAAAATGAACAAAATGAACAAAATGAACAAAATTAACAAAATGAACAAAATTAACAAAATGAACAAAATGAACAAAATTAACAAAATTAACAAAATGAACAAAATGAACAAAATGAACAAAATGAACAAAATGAACAAAATGAACAAAATGAACAAAATGAACAAAATGAACAAAATGAACAAAATGAACAAAATGAATAAAATGATTAAAATGAACAAAATGAACAAAATGAACAAAATGAACAAAATGAACAAAATGAACAAAATGAACAAAATGAACAAAATGAACAAAATGAACAAAATGAACAAAATTCACAAAATTCACAAAATGAACAAAATGAACAAAATGAACAAAATGAACAAAATGAACAAAATGAACAAAATGAACAAAATGAACAAAATGAACAAAATGAACAAAATGAACAAAATGAACAAAATGAACAAAATGAACAAAATTAACAAAATTAACAAAATTAACAAAATTAACAAAATGAACAAAATGAACAAAATGAACAAAATGAACAAAATGAACAAAATTAACAAAATTAACAAAATGAACAAAATGAACAAAATGAACAAAATGAACAAAATGAACAAAATGAACAAAATGAACAAAATTAACAAAATTAACAAAATTAACAAAATTAACAAAATTAACAAAATTAACAAAATTTACAAAATTAACAAAATTAACAAAATTAACAAAATTAACAAAATTAACAAAATTAACAAAATTAACAAAATTAACAAAATTAACAAAATGAACAAAATGAACAAAATTAACAAAATGAACAAAATTAACAAAATGAACAAAATGAACAAAATTAACAAAATTAACAAAATGAACAAAATGAACAAAATGAACAAAATGAACAAAACGAACAAAACGAACAAAACGAACAAAACGAACAGAACGAACAAAACGAACAAAACAAACAAAACGAATAAAACGAACAAAACGAACAAAACGAACAAAACGAACAAAACGAACAAAACGAACAAAACGAACAGAACGAACAAAACGAACAAAACAAACAAACGAGACAAAACGAACAAAACGAACAGAACGAACAAAACGAACAAAACAAACAAACGAGACAAAGATTCAAAGAGCCAAAGAGCCAAAGCGTCAAAGAGCCAACAAGCCAAAGATTAAAAGAGCCAACGAGCCATAGAGTAAAAGAGTAAAAGTGCTAAAGAGCAAACGAGCTAAAGAGCAAACTGCCAAAGAGCCAACGAGCCAAAGAGTAAAAAAGGAAAAAAGCCAAAAAGCAATCGAGCCAAAGACCCAAAGACTCAAAGAGCCAATAAGTCATAGAGCCAACGAGCCAACGAGCCAAAAAGTTAAACAGCCTAAGAGCCAAAGTTTGAAGGAGGAAAAGAGTCAAAGAGGAAGGAGGGAAAAGAGCAAGAGAGTCAAAAAGGAAAAGAGCCAAAGCGTCAAAGAGCCAACAAGCCAAACAGTAAAAGAGCCAAAGAGCCGACGAGAAAAAGAGTAAAAAAAGTAAAAGTGCTAAAGACTAAACGAGCTAAAGAGCCAAAGTGCCAAAGAGTCAAAGAGCCAACGAGCCAAAGAGTAAAAGAGGAAAAAAGCCAAAAACAATCGAGCCAAAGAGTCAAAAAGAAAAGAGGCAAGGAGCCAAAGAGCCAATGAGTCTAAAAGTCAAAGAGCCAATGAGTCAAAGATCCAACGAGCTAAAGAGTAAAAGAGCCAAAGAGTGACGGAGGACACGAGCCAAAGAGTCAAAGAGGAAAAGAGCTAGAGAGTCAAAGAGGAAAAGAACCAAAGAGGCAAAGACCAAAAAGTCAACGAGCCAAAGCGTCAACGAGCCAAAGTGTCAAAGATTCAAAGAGCCAACGAGTTAACGAGAAAAAGAGCCAACGAGGCAAAGACTCGAAGAGAGCCAAAGAGTCATAGAGCCAAGGAGCTAAAAAGTCAAAAATCTAACAAGGGACGCATAAAAAAATATTGTATCAAAGAAATTTTTCAATATTACTCTTTTATTGGTCGAAATTTCATGGCATTTCTTCAAAATTTTGTTTTATTTTAATTTTTATTTAAAGAATTCAATAAAAATTCATCAAAATTTGAGAAAAGTTACCTAAATTAATTTTTTTTCTACTGTGCACTGTTTCCAAAATTGACTTCCAGCGCAGCAGTAGTTTGGAGAGAAAGAGGAGCTGATGAGGAAATAAACAAAGCCAAGCAAGCCCATCTGGTGTGTTTATTCCTTCGATAATCACACGCGGTCTTTGGCCGAACGTGCCGCGTCCGATTTCCGCAACAAAATTCTTGGAGCCACTTATTAATCAACGTGTGTGAACTCTGCAGAGGGGTGAATCATGTTTGGTTTTTTTTTTCTCAAGTAAATTATAATTTTCTTTAAGTTTCTTTGAAATCTCTTCCACCTCCTAAAATGTCCACGTCACTTGTGGGTGACCCCTCAATATGGTGTCATTTTTAAACAATGTTCAAACAATTCAATTTGCATTTTCTAAAGTGACAGCTGTTTGTTTACCATCCAAAAAGCGTGTACGCTGACACAAACATAGCCATTCTTGGGTTAAAAGGTCGGAAATACCAGTAATTTTCAATTTTCACTGTCCAAATAGATTACTACCACATGAACAGTTCGAAGCAAAACCTTCGAAAAAAGAATTCCCACGTCAACGCTTAACCTCACCTTCAGACATTTTTCCGTCAGGTGCAAATGATGTAATGTCGTAGGTGGGAACTGCACTTGGCACACCCGAAAAGTGCACTAAATTGCACACGAACCCTAACCCCAAAATTCCGTTCCTCCTCCTCCTCTGCCTTATATCAAGTCAAGTGCAAAGTGAAACCTTTGAAAAAGTGTAAACTCGACTCGACACGTGAATTCCCAGCCCACAGACCGACCTCTGCCCTAGTAACCTCCAAATAGGTGGGACGTTCCCACCACCACCCGAAGTAAAACGGGAAGGAACGCGCTCGCGAAATTTCAACGCTTGTTGATCCGATTGGCAAACATAGAGTTGCGTGCCGATGGTATAAATCCTTCCGCCCCCACGCTCCCCTCCCTTCTCTGGTAGGATTTATGAGTTGGGATAGTGATTTGCGAAGCCAAGGTGGTGCGAAAAAGGTGGGAAATGGTGGTTGTCAAAATTGAAGAATTTTTAGGAATTGATGATCGACGTAATTTTTTAGATTGATTGAAAAAATAAATCGATGTTGATGATTTTGACGTTTGATTCCCACCTTTCCATCAATCATCTTGGTTGAGTAGAGCAGAACCCCGGTAACAATGGAACCTGCACTCATACCGTATCTTATTGGTAGATTTCATTACAGCTTTGCGTTCTATTTTCGACACTAATCCTATTTTGATTTCCACTTTTCCTACCTTTTTCCCATCCTTTCGCGCAGACAATTTATAACTAGCGATTAGGGGCTTGCTTTTTTTTCTTGCTATTCTATTCTATTGAGGAAGGAACAAGGAGTTTTTTGCGTGCCAAAGGCTTTCTTCGGGATTTCAATTTTATTGCTTCCCACCTTTATGTCTCGTGCGTGTGCGCGCCTCGTGTGTGTGTGATCGTCAAGATTATTGGAACGTTGAAAGCACAAACGCACGTGCACCACGTGGCTCAATTTGGTGAGATAGATTTAAGGTTTCGTGAGGATAGCTTGTATTTAACGATGAGGTGTGATTAATGTTTTATTAAAAAGGGAGGAATTTTTTGACAGGTATCCCTTGACTTTTTGCATCCTTAATTTTGTTTTAAAATGACATTTCTATTTTTTGGAAATAAATAAAAAAATAAAATAAAAAAATCCCCATCAACAATCACAAATGAGTGAAGCAGCAAATGTCAGATTGGAGTGAATTTCAATCTGAGTAAAAATTAATTCAAATATAACATTTTATCAGGGTGGCCACTCAAGTAGGCAAATCGTGAATATTGGGGAAAAAAATTACGCCAAATCCGAAAAAAAATCGGGAAAAAATCGAAAATTCTAAATTAAAATTATGAGTGCACTCCATATTTGAAGCTGTTTTTAAACTTTGCAGTTTTGCTTCTATTTCGATTTTTTTTGATTTTCGATGGTTAAGATTGACTTTTCAAAGTAAATTTATCGATTTGCAATCATTCATTGAATAAGAAATGCCTATTATTTGAAGTTCTGAAAAAGTCGAAAATTAAATCGGGATTCCGAAAATTAGATTGGAGTAGTCACCCTGCATTTTAACTTATTTCGGAGTAGGTTCGATTTTCATGAAAAATGAGCTGTTTTGATAGTGCGTGTATAGTTTTTAATTTCAGATTAGATTCCCAATTCTGTTTCACCCAACAAAATAAAACTCATTTTTCTGATCTCAATGACACTTTAAATGACCATAAAAGGTAAAAAAATGATTTTTAAATCAACTTTGAAAATTTTGGTTTGCAACCTTTGTTGACAGATAGAATCAGAAATTGTTCTCTGGCGTGCATTTTATGGCTGTATGCTAACATTAAGAAATAGCCTCATGACCTAATTGGTGAAACGCTCACGTTAAAAACAACTGTCGTGAGAAGGATTGATTGTTTGTTCATACTACGTATTTTTTCCCAATTAAATTGTTTTGATCGATGTTTGGAAAGCGACTTAGCAGTCAAAATTGTGCGATGAAATGTTTCAAAATTTTTACCAGTTTTGTTTTTATTTCAAAATCTCGAAAATTTCAATTTTTGTGATTCTTTTAGCTGTTGAAACATTTCATCCAACAAATTTGTCATTTTGCAAATAAGATTCTAGTTGTATTATTAAACATACAATTTTGGTGAATTGTTTTGAAATGTTTCATCGTTAAGTTTTCTCATGTCATATCTGTGAAAAGTTTGGCGAGGATTGACACATTTTCGACAAATGTCAGCCTGACATGTGCAGTTAAATTTGTGCGATGAAATGTTTCCAGAAAATCCACCAAAATTTTAAGTTCAACAATAAAACTTCGATCCACTTCACATCGACTTATCGATGAAAAGTTTCAAAAAAATCCTCAAAAATTTGCAGTTTAACGTACTTGAAAAAAAAACAATGTTGTAGATATTTTGAAACATTTCATCGTACAATTTTGACAGCTAAGTCGCTTTCCCATCGACCATCGTTAACGTTTGGTGCACAGTAAAAAATAATTTAATTTTCGAAGGTTTAATTTTGGAAGGTTGAATATTACCTCTTTTATGATGTAATTTTTCCTAAATTTAGACTGAAAAAGTGACATTACACCAGAAAAGTGGTAAAATTACTCATTTTCAGAGGTAAAATTACGCATTTTTTTTTCTGACATAAAAAATGTACCCTTTCCAGATGTAATATTACCATGATTTTTTATACTGTGTGGATGATGAATGAGTTATTTCATCATCCAACTTGTCAAGCAAAACAATGTCCAGTTGAAAATGTAAACAAACAGACCACCCTGCTCACGTCAGTTGTTGTTCCAATTTGGAACAAGCAGGATAGACTTTTTGTTTACATTTCGTAAAATTAATAATTTCGGTAGAAATGTTTGACTAGGAACGATTTGATTGAGTCAACTGCCAGGTTGACACATTCTGTCAAAAATGGCGATGAAATATTTCAAAAAATATACAAAAACTATCAATTTAACAATGGACTCATGATTCATGTTTTTCAATGATAGTTCGTTTTTTTATGTTGAAATTTGTGTCAATTTCTCATTACATTTCATAAGCCATTGTTGACAGCATGTCAGTGTGACGTTTGGCAAAAACAAAACAAATCTTTCTCCGTCATGTAGTATCAAACAATTGATGAATTGTTTCAAAAATGATTGGAATCAATCAAACGAAAATTGTATTGTAGAGAAATAATCATAACTTTTATTTCATAAATTATGTCTAAATTAAATAAAAATAAACTTCAGTATAACTCGAGTCAAGGGTTGACCAGCTGACGACGCCTTGCATGCAACTTCACATGGACAAAAAATTACAGTTCATTAGTGTGCGAATGTGTGTCTGTAAATTTTGGCTTCTTGCCCGGAAAATCACGGCCGAGTTAAATGTTAAATTTTCCATCCACCACCCAAAAGGTGACGCAATTTTCCACTGACATTCTGCAAAGTCTCAACATTTCACGCTGAGCTATGGACGAGAATCTTTGACAAAGCTTCCGTCAAACTATTTGCTGAGCTGTGTTTGCTAGACGAGCTCGGGCCGTAAAATCCTTATCGAGACTCGACAATTGAAAGGTGGCGGCTGGAATCACTTTTTAAAATGGCCTAATTTTTTTTAGAAATTACTGTATTAAAATTTATTTTTTTATTGAAAAAAAAACTAAGCGTTATCTGATGCTTTTCAAAATCAGCTTTTAAAAAAATCACTTTTTTCTGTGATATTGCATCTGTCGTGGATGCACTTGAACTTGGGTTGTTAGTTCGACTCCATGTGCAATTATTGCCCGTTTATTTGTTCTTCAGCCAATGCATTGGCGCGAGCTAAAAGGGTAAAGTTTTGCTCTCTCTTAGGCTAATTGGATCGATTGCAGCCCGCCAGACACCTGGACCTGAATCTTGGCAATGTATTTAGTTGATAGATATATTTCCAATCAAACTTTGTCGAATTAGCCGCAAGCCATTATGATGAGCAATTTTTTGAGTAAAGGACTGCAACTGAAATGAAACTGAGACTGAAATTGAGATTGAAATCAAACTGATATCCAGACGTGCATCGGCACTCAATAGCACTTCACCACATTTTGAGATGATGGCCTAAGCAAACCGGCAGAGTGAATCTTTGCTCACTGTGCAACACATCAAACTTTAGTTCGATGTCTATAATTATCGTTTTTCACTACACAATGTGCATTACCAACAAATTAATAGTGATTTGAATAACACAAATATTTCAAGTGCTAAATGTGCTATTTAGCACTCAAATAGCACTTCATCGCTAAAACGGGCGAATAAGTGAAGATAAAGGTTTCGGTCGTTCAGTAACTTATAGTGCAATGAAAAAAACATACTTATTGTATAAAACAAATTGATTTGGTGCCTTTGCCAAGCCATGGCCTTAGAAAAACTGTCAAGTGCTATTGAGTGCCGATGCACGTCTGCTGATATCAATTCATTCAATAAGTTTAAAACTCTGTTTATGATTCAGTTTCAGTCCTAGTTTCTGTCCCAGTTTCTGCCTCAGATTCTGTCTCAGTTTTTGTCTCAGTTTCTGTCTCAATTTCTGTCTTAGTTTTTGTCTCAGTTTATGTGACAGTTTCAGTCTCAGTTTCTGTCTCAGTCTCAGTTTCTGTCTCAGTTTCTCTGACAATTTCTGTTTTAGTTTCTGTTTCAGTTCAGTCGCAGTTTTTGTCTCAAGTTCTGTCTCAGTTTCTGTCTCAATTTCTGTCCCAGTTTCTCTTTCAATTTCTGTCTCAGTTTCTGTATCAGTTTCTGTTTCAGTTTCAGTCGCAGTTTTTGTCTCAAGTTCTGTCTCAGTTTCTGTCTCAGTTTCTGTCTCAGTTTCTGTTTCAGTTTCTATCTCAATTTCTGTATCACTTTCTGTCTCAGTTTCTATCTCAGTTTTTCTTTCAATTTCTGTCTTAGTTTCAGTCTCAGTTTCAGTCTCAATTTCTGTCTCAGTTTTTGTCTCAGTTTCTGTCGCAGTTTCTGTCGTAGTTTCTGTCTCATTATCGTCGATAATATAATCGTCTGACGATAACGATAACGGTTATCGTTATCGTCGTCGTCATTTTCAAAATCATTCTAAAATCGATTAATTCAACCATATCATGTTAAATTCTCAATGCTTTCAACAATAATATATTTTTTGAAAATTTAGTAAGTTTCAACGTATAAATATGTACTCAAAATTGTTCACAAAATACCGTATATTTTCGAAAATACTCAAATTTTCATAATTTGCATTTGGTATTAAACGAAGCGAAATTCTGTATGTTTTTTGGGAAAATGCTACAATTTTCACAAATTACTGTATTTTTTCGAAAATACTCAAATTTTCAAATTATACAAAATGGGTATCAAACGAGGCGAATTTTTGCATGCTTCAAATATACATTCAAATTGTGTATGCTTCATTTCATACACACTTTTGCAAATTTATAAAATTTGAGTATTTTCGAAAAAAATACGGTATATTGTGATTTTTTTTATATTTTTCCAAAAAAGCTTGAATAAAGTGAAAAAGCATGCAAAATTTCGCATCGTTTGATACTTATATTGCAAATTATGAAAATTTGAGTACTTTCGAAAAAAATACGGTATTTTGTGAAAATTTTAATATTTTCAAAAAAAAACTCTCTTAATGTGTAAAAGTTAATCTAAATTTCGCTTCGTTTGATACCCATATTGCAAATTATAAAAATTGGAATACTTTCGGAAAATACGGTATTTTGTTATTAATTTTAAGTAAATATTTTAATTTGCAACTTCCTAGATTTACAAAAAAAATCTTGGTGAAAGCATTGAAAACTTAACATGATATGGTTGAATTAATCGATTTTAGAAAGATTTTAAAAGAATTATCGAAATAACGATAACGATAGATTATCGTTATTGTCCCGAGATAACGATAGAATTAACGTTATCGTTATCGAGCCTCGATAATTTTATCGTTAACAACCTTGCTGATTTAACTTTTTCCGTCCAAATTGTCACCCTGTTCGACCTTTCAACATCAGCTGCGTCACAAAAAAAAACGGCACATTGATTGACAGTTTTGGTCCCGGATTTTTTTTCGTGTCTAAATTTTCTCACTTTGTCACTACTCGCTGGAAAAAAAAGACATCTAACACGATGGCCCCGTCCCAGCGCAGACTCGCAGAAGAATGACATCGATCACACTTTCGACAGAAACCGTTGAAAAAGCTCTGAATTTTTTGTTTCTTTTTTTTTTGAGTTGATGGAATTTTATGAATTTAATTTTAGGAAAAATATTTTTTTTTCGTTTTTTTTTAAATTGAGAAGCTAAGGGATAACTTTTTTGAATGCCAATTTTTTTTATTTTGAATTTTAATTTTGTAACACAAATTTTTAATAAATATTGAAAAATTTTGAATAAAAATAACAAAGTTGAATGCAAACCTCAATTTATTGCTTCAAAATCAACCTAACCCTTAGCGTGACCCGTCCCGTTCCCTCAGCCATAATCGTTGACAGGTTCGTCTTGACACGCTGAAAATTGGGTTGAATTTCAAGCTGGCCCCGCGCGGGCAGTCTTTCGTCACGACTTCAACCTGTGTGTTTCACGTCGTCTCACGCGTGTTTATTCCACTGCAATGAATGAACCTGAGCAAGGGGAGGGGGGAGGGCCAACTATTTTTAAACCCCAAAAGTCTATTAGGAAACTACGGCCGAACGAGAGCGGTTGGCAACGGTGCGACTCCATAAACAACCGCGAAATATTGCGAGTAAGGTTTGAAAAGGGCGTAATGCGGCAAAATTTTTGAAATTTGCGATTTTGTTTTCAATTTTGAGGTTATGCCCTTTTCAAATGTTGCTTCATTCTACCTTTACCGAAATAAGTCTTTTCTAGATTTTCTCATTAACGTAATATTTTGAAAAACGACTAACTTTTCCTCTACTTTGTCTATTTTCTTCTCTTTTCCCGCTACCAAAAAAAAAACGTCTTCGCGCCTTCACGCCCCAAAATGGACACTAAAAATAGTAAATCTACCGTCAGGTGAGTTTCTGCTGTTACGTTTGACGTTCCCACCTTTTTCTGTTTGACTTGGTTTGGTTCACATTTCGGGTGGCCGCAAATTAATTTCAAGAATGTGTGAATATTTTTATCTCTTTTTTTCATTCTTTTGTCTTTTCAAGTGTCAAGTCCCCCCCTTTATTAAATATTTATTTTCATTATCTCCTCTGCTGCAGTGCAGTCCCTTATCGCAAAAATCGAAACGAGCTGCGACGACACTTTGATAAAAATCTCAATTCCCACCTCTCTCTCTCTAGGCCACGTGGCAGCCCGGAAACGGCGCAAACTGCAGCAGGCCCAGCTCAAGGTGGGGGAACCGCCCTCGGGGACTGGAGGCGGTGGTGGTGGCGGTGCGGACCAGGTCCCCCAAACCAAGAACACCGTTGCGGTGCTGAACGAGCTGAAGCGCAATCTGGTGTACAACCTGGAGTCCCAGTCGGGGCCGGTGCACGCGCCGCTCTTTACCATGTCCGTCGTGGTGAGTATTTTAACAGATTCATTGCATTTCAATTTAATTACAAATTGAGATTAAATTTTGACTGGAAGTACAATTGTAACGATTGACAAACGTGGTGGTGAAATAAGCTGAGCGTTTCGGGACTAAAATTAGAAAAAAGTGTTTTTATTCAACTTGTAAAAGAGTTGATTTAACGATTTTTTTGTTGTCTCAAAAAAAATATCGCATAGATTTGATGTACTGAAACTCCGTGTTACCTTATACAAAATACCGAATTTCCGTAGTAACTTCTCAAAAGGGCGTAACCTTGGGATAGACAGCTTGTTTACATACATTCAAGGTTGCGCCCTAATTTACTACGGATTCATGAAAATTCTTCAAACTTTTGAAAAAAATCGCGAAAAACTAAACATTTGTTGTTGAATTTCCCAAAATTTTACATTTACCCTTTTAAACGTTTGCTTTGGCCAAAATGACTAAAATTGCCAAAAATTACCAAAATTTTCTAACTGAACAATTTTCTACGATATTGATATTTTTTTAACTTTAATTTTTGTATTTTTAAATCCGGCTGAAACTTTTTTGGTGCCTTCGGTATGCCCAAAGAAGTCATTTTGCATCAGCAGTTTGTCCATATAATTTTTCATACAAATTGGCAGCTGTCCATACAAAAATGATGCATAAAAATTCAAAAATCTGTATCTTTTGAAGGAATTTTTGGATCGATTTTGTGTCTTCAGAATAGTTGTAGGCTTGGATTAGGACTACACTGAAAAAATTATACACGGTAAAAAAATTGTTGATTTTTAATTTCACTTTTTGTCACTTAAACTTTATTTGCAAAAAAACACTATTTTTTTCATTTTTTGATATGTTTTAGGGGATACCAAATGCCAACTTTTCAAAAATTTCCAGGTTATGCAAAAAATCTTTGGCCGAGTTATGAATTTTTGAATCAATACTGTTTTTTTTTCAAAAAATCGAAATATTAATCAAAAAAAATTCAAGTTCATTTTTCGATGTAAAATCAAATTTGCAATCAAAAAGTACTTTAGTGAAATTTTGATAAAGTGCACCGTTTTAATGTTTATAGCCATTTTTAAGCAACTTTTTTAAAAATAGTCGCAGTTATTATTTTTTTTAAATAAGTGCCCATGTTTGCACACTTTTGAAAAACATATTTTTGAATAGCTAAGAAAATTCTCTATATTTTGATTTTTTTGACTTTGTTGATACGACCCATAACTGTTGAGATTTGATTTGAAAACAGAAAAATGAGGTTTTCTCAGTGTTGCCCAATAAGTCTTTATTTTTTGATCTCGGAAACTGTTGATCCGATTTTCAACTTTAAAATATGAAACATTCGTGAAATTTTCCGATCTTTTCGAAAACAATATTTTCATTTTTTTTAATCAAAACTAACATTTTAAAAGGGCTCAACATTCAATATTACGCCCATTTGAAATGTTAGTCTTGATTTAAAAAAATGGAAATATTGTTTTCGAAAAGAAGTGGGTTGTTTGGGTGAGTCTTAGGAAACTTTTTTTTTCAAAAGTAGGCAAACATGTGTACTCGTTTAAAAAAATGAAAAACTGCAGCTATTTTCAAAAAGTTACCTAAAAATGGAATTAACTTGAAAACTTTATCAAAATTTCACTAAAGTTATTGCAAATTTTGATTTTACATCGAAAAATGAAGTGGAAAAATGTTTGCGATCAATATTTTGATTTTTTTCAAATCAGTATTGATTAAAAAACATTTATAACTCGGTCAATTGATTTTTTGAAGTTTTAAGGAATTTATTATTAAAATTCATGTTTAATTTTCACTAAAATTGTTAATTGTTTTTTTTTGACATTTTATCTAATTGTTTATATCTCGGATTAGTTTTCAAAAAGCCGTAAGAGCCATTGGTAAACAAAGTCCTTTTTGCATCGGTATTCGACCTACTTACGAGAAACCAATATCAAAAATGCTTGAGATTGATCATTTACACGTCCTTCAAGTGCCCCAAACTTAAAATAAATTAAATTTTGTTTAATTTTGGAGCAAAACGAAAATTAGTGTCAGAGGTCACGGTGGCTCTTACGGCTTTTTGAAAACTGAAAAACTCTTTAGATAAAAAATACATATATTTTTTTATAGTTCTGAAAAATTTGAATTTGGGTTTTGAGTGGTCACCCTGATTTTCATGCAAAATATTGAAAAAAAATCAACTGTGGATTGTTAAATCAACTGTGATCCTATAGAACAAGCTGTCAATGTCAATAAATTCTGTCAGGAAAGGCCGCAGATTTAATTTTTCTAAATTAATATAAAAGTCCAATTTTAACCATTGGACTCATTAGAGTAATTCTTAACGTTTTCGCAAATAAACTTATCTTTGGTGCAAAGTCTGGAATTTTAATATTAATAAAATAAACAAAAATTATCTAAATTCTGGAGTTTTTTTTTTTTAAAAAAAAAGGTCCAATACACCAAATTTCCAGTGTTTGCATTTTGGGTGTTTTTGAAACCGCCTTGAGTCATGGGTATTAAAATACACCCAAAAAGCAATAACTGAAAATTTAGTTTATTGGACCTTTTCAAAAAAAACTCCAGATTTATTCTCTGGCCAATAATGGAAATTATCAAAAAAGGTTTTTTTCAGCTAAAATTGAACTCTAAGTTGCTATATTTTCAAAATGGATCAAAAATCTGTTAAAAGTATTTTTCGATTGAAAATTTGATTTTACGTTTACAACTGAAGTATTTTTTTTAATTTTTTTTTTTAATATTTTGTTTAAAACATTTCATAAATTAAATAATAAAAAATTAGGGAAATTAATTTTGTGAAAAAAATTATTTAACCGCCAAAATTTGTTTTCCGTGTACTTATTTTTTTCCGGATAGACTTAGCCGAAGACCAAATCGATTTAAAAATTCCTTCAAAAGTTAAAGATTTTACGAATATTTACGTACATTTTTTGTATCAACAGCTGTATGGAGACTTATTTAGGTGAACCAATGACGACTTATTTGGTCATATGGAAGGCCCTCACAAGCTGTCCATACAAAAATGGTACCTATAAATTCTTAAATCTGTATCAGGAGAACAGAATTGTGGACGAAGTTGGAGTTTTGGTAATAGGTTTAGGTAAAGGTCAAACAATTCGATAAAATCCATTTTTTATTTTATTTTTCAACACAAAAAATCGTATTGGGCAAAACAATATTTAAAAAAAAATATTTTTTTATGATTTAGAGGACCAAAACGAAACTTTTTTAACGATGATTCAGTAAGGGCAAAACTTATTTTGCAGTGTTGCCAATATTAAAAAAAAAATTTGGAATTTTTGGAAAAAAACTGGACGAAAAATTTTTTAGCACGTTCCTTTTTGACGTTCCGCGAAAAACGCGTTTCAATGTTTAACCTTGAATAAACAAACACTAGAGCAAGCATTATAAACAATAACAAACACTTTTTGTTTGACTGACCATTCTGTGCTTTGTTCCGAAGTTTGGTTGAATTCGGTTGTCCGGAGTCTCGAGTTATAACAAAATGTCGTTTACTGTAGTCGGGCATGTACGTATGACAAAACGTCTTTTGGATAAATTCCCTTTGGCCAGTTGTCACACTTACAGCGAATTGTAGCGTGTGTCAAGATAGCACGATCAAATCGAAACATTTGACAACAATGCACGGACATTTTTTTCGATTTTTGTTGAATATCTCGGGATTGAAATCGAATTTGTGTCTTATTCAGTTTTGACAGTTCTTGTTTTGTAATTGTTTAGATGTTAACCAAAAATTCGATAAATAAAAACAATAGATTACCTATTTACAAAATTGACATAAATTGGTATATTTTTATCAATAATTACGATAAAGTAAAAACTACGCCGAAAAAAGGGTACGTTTTCTTACAAAAGCAATCAATAACCACGAGTTAAAGCCATTTCCATTTAACCAACAATTTCCCCTTTCATCGCGCAAACACACACCGTTTTCCAATCAAACAACAGCGGCCCTGCACCTCTCACTAATGAAGCAGTTTATGACAGAGCAAAACTAGAATTAAGGGAGGGCCTGAGGATATTCTCAATTTTCCGAAACTGTTTAATTACTGCCCACGATTGGGAATCCATATTTACTATAGTAACGCATCGCTAGTTTGACAATTGATTGTTTAAGGTGGTATTCCACTGCGGGAATCTTTGTGAGCAATCCTGTCAAAACACATTTAGCTTGACATTGTCAAACCAGCGGGGCTTCAGTGTACCTTCACCACCATCTGCGCTCCGTAATGATGATTATGATGATGTTCTTGTTCAGTTCAATGTTTGTTGGCTTGTTTGGAGGTGGAAAGAATTTTTGACGATGTCTGCCTACTGTGTGTGTGGGAAATCGTTAATGGGCTGGTAATGCACACTTGGACGACTGGCAAAATGTGACCATTTGATGAAAATTAGGGGTTAAAGATAGTTTCAGTGACAGCACAGCACTAATTTCGGGTTGTTTTATTGGCGATAGATTGGGTCTTCAAAACTGGTCGTTTGACTAACGAGAGTCGATCTATGTTGATGGCTGCGCTTTTCTTGAGAGCCTCATCGACCTTTTTCAATTGACATAACCTCACATTTTCGGCTTCCCCAGCAAACGTCAAACCGTTCTAAATTCAGTAACAACTTTTCAATAGGGCGAAACCCTCAGATGTAAACAAACTGAGTTTTTGTCAGAATCATATAAAGCGAACAAAACTGATCCTAAAACACCCTCCATCATCACAAAATTCCGAAAATACGTAGTTTTACAAGCAAAAAACAAAAGGGCTAATCATCAACATCAATCAAAACAAACCAAATTGAGTTTCCGCCCTTGTGTTTTCATCCAATCACGAGGGGCGAATGTAGTGTTTTCTGCAAGTTCCGACGTATATTTAGAAACACCAAATTTTCGTTATAATTTAGTGAATTTTAACCTGACAATCCTCAAAATGGATCAAAATGTATGTTTCTGATGTCTCTGACCACAATTCCACAACAAACACAGATTTGTATGATCCTAAATACATAACTTTTTAATTTCAATTATTGTAGTATCGGATCTGGTCTGGATTCACAATCTAGATATGAAGGTCCATAATTTACCGGTTCTTGGAACATCCGGGGATTCTGGGTCTAGCAGTTGCAGGACAAAAAGTTAGTGTAGGGAGGTTTAGGAGGAATGCCGTACAAAATCATCGCCTCCGTAACCATTGAAGCTATGCAAAGATAGAGAAGGCAGGATGGTGTCGCGGGGTGGCCTAGTCGTCAGGTGCCATGTCTCCCACTTCCGGTGGGGACACCCCAAGGAACGTCACTTCAATATAGACCACATCGTCAAACCAACTTGCTACTTACGTATCCTGGCTCAACGATTCTTGGCCTGAATCGGACTCCTTCTGAAGGCTTTCTAGACCAATTTTTTTATCACTGAGGTTGCAAATATCACTGTATTATCACTGACTGTAACGTTTCACAATGATAAAATAGTTGTTTCACCACTTTTTTTCTTTAAAAACCCGAAAAATGAACAAAAAACAAAAGGGCGAATCTGTTGTTTACTTTTGCTTTGCGGCGTAACCTGACGGGCTAAACCGTTGTTTTGGTTGAGTGGGTGGCGAATACGGTGGGGCGAAAATGGAGGCACGCTCTTCAAAAAGGCGTAATTTGTTTTTCTCAATTTTTAATAGCAAAAACACCTTAATTAATTTCAAATTGCTCTCTATGATGAAATTATTGCTATTTTCTGTTACGTTTTGACAAAATTGATGGTTTTCATGCTTTTGTGTGGAAATAGGAATTGATCGGAATTGCAAAATTTTGAATGTTGATTTTCCCGAAATGGCAGGATCGTAGGTTTCGCCCTATTGAAATGTTGTTACTGAATTGCTGCCGGATCTTTTCCGACACTGTTTTGAGGTTAGAATTGTGAAATTTTGGTCCACACGAGTTGTCAAATTACGTAACTGCGTAAAACCTGATGCACGAGGCGACTTAACCTCACTTTTTGGCATCCAGCAAACGTCACACGATTTTGGTGAATGTGGATGAACCGCCATTTTGATTCTTTTCTCTCTTTGCCCGCAGGTTGACAGCCAGAAGTTCATCGGCCACGGTCGGAGCAAAAAGTTGGCCCGGATCGAGGCCGCTGCCGCGGCTCTCCGGAGCTTCATCCAGTTCAAGGATGGCGCCACGTTGACGCCGATCAAGCCGCTCCAGAACGTGGACTTTACCAGCGACGATCCGATGATCGAGAACAGCATCTTCCCGCTGTCGGACCCGGTGGCGGTGCTGCCGGAGCAGATCGAGACGGTGACGCCGGAGAAGAAGTCGGCGGAGCGGAAGTCCAGCTCGGAGAAGGGGTCCAAAGAGCAGAACGGCCACAACAACAACAATAATAACAATAACAACAACAATACCAACAACAACAACCACTCAACAAACAACAGTAATTCCCCTTGTCAGCCCAATCCACATTCGAATTTCAGCCATCATAACAATACTACCACTAGTTACTATCACCAAAACGCTAGCCATAACAATACTACTAGTTTAAACAGCAACTGCAATAGCCACAACACTACTTCCGGTTATTCCCCGTCCCATCCTCCCGGGCCCTTTTACAAGGGCCCATCACAGTCCCATCACGGTCACAATCCTAACCTCAATCAGTCACAAAATCACTACACGAGTTACAATCAGCAACAACAACATCAACAATACGTACCAAAACAATATCACCATCAACAACAACAACAACACCACAATCATAGTCAGGTGGTGCCACATCCGCAACCGTTGTTAGCGCAGCCAATGCATCACCACCACCACCACAAGAACAATAGCTACAACAGTAACAACAACAACAACAACCACATCGGCAAAAATGGTGGTGGCACTGTGAAAGCCTACGCCGCGGCCAACTCCAACTCCTTCTCCACCACCACCATCACCAATATTAACAATAGTAATGACATTTTCTTTACTACTACTAATACTACTAACCCTCCCGCCAACCTCTATTGCTACCATAACAAGCCCGTGCCCTCGAGCCCGCTCAGTTCGTACAATAATAATAATTCCAACCCCTTTAATGCTCTGTCGTCACGAACGCGCAAACCACCACTGCTACCAATACCATCAAACCACCTTCCACAACAACAACAACAACCACCACCAATACAATCACGTCCTGTTGTACTAGCTACCACAACAGCAGCAACAACCAATAGGAACAACAACAACAACAACTACAGCTGCAACCAGAACAACAGCAACAACCACCAACAGAACAATCGCAGCAATCCGTCGTCGTCGTCGTCGGTGACGGCAGTGGTGGCAGCGGCGCCCCAAACGTCAAATGTCACGCTAAGCCCCTCCCCCTCCTCCGCGGTCCCGATACAGCCGCCGCTGCTGCAATCGCAGCAGGCCGCGGCGGCCGCCCCAAACGCGCAAAACGGGCACCGGCAAGTGGTTGAAAAAATTCAGCAAAGTTTAGATCTATTTAAAAATTCCAATGAAAAGAATGTAGCATGGAAGAAGCGATTAGAAAGCAAGTATATTTTGTTTTTCTCACTCCTCTCTCTCTCTCTGTCTTACCTATCTGTGCCTTTATCTGTCCTGTCATCTGTCGTGTTTCTCGCTCTATCTGTGTCCTTCTCGCTCATTTATTTTACGTTTCTGTTCTGTGTACTCTTCCGTCGAGCGCGCGCGCTCTCTCTCTTCGAGAGAGCTGCCCCAAAAACACTCTCTCTCAAACACATACACATACGAGCAAACACAGTGTTTCTCTCTGTCTCTGTTCCTGTTTGTCTGTCCTGTCTCGCTCTCTCGCAGTAGTGACACGATGTTAGCTCGTGACGTCATCAAATTGGCATTTTTTCGGCGAAATTGAAAGTCTTCCCAAAAAACAAACGAAGCGAAAATGTTTTGTATGTATGTGTTATAGCGATCCCCCGCCACCCCCTTCTTGTGCGTAGCCTACTGTTTTGTTTTTTTTTTTTGCGTTTGTTTTTGTTACATTTTTGTTTTTGTTTTTGTTTTATTCAACTGCCCCCAGCCCCCCATCGATGTCGTCGTCATCACACATACACGTGCATAAGATCGTTGTTGTCATTATACCTTTTGGTTGATTTTTATTTTATTTTGTTGAGAATGTGTTGAGCAAGTTCACTCTCACTCGTTGTGCAACTCTCTCTTTGTTTAAAGCGGCGTTTTTTGTATTTTTTAAAATAAATTTTGATAGAAAAAATATTGAGGAAAAATGTCAAATAGAATTTTTTTTGTTTTTATCAAAAATATAACCACATATTTGTCACTAGTTATTACGTGGAGAATACCTTGATTTTGATAACTATCAATTAAATAAAAAACTTGGAAACATGCCTAAATAAATTATTTTTTTACCGATAATTTTGTCAGGACATCGCTACGATAACGATAATCTTAGCGTCATTTATCCACGATAATCATCGGCGATAATTTACGAAAATTCATGACAAACGTACCTATTAAATAAAAGTTGTGTTTTCAGATCACAGTGTTTTTTTTTTTTTGTTCAAAATAATCAAAATATTCTCAAAATCCTTTATTTCAACTAATAAATAAAAAAATTTGCGAAAAAAAACTTACCCCTCAAATTCTGAATAATCAGTATTAAATGAATTTCAAAAATATTACTTGAGAAACATAAAAATATATATTTCAAAACTTTATATTTTAAAATTAACATTTTGAAAATTTATTTATAAAAATCATATTTTAAAAATTTATATTATAATTTTTTTTTAAATTTATATTTTAAAAATTAATATTTCAGAAATTTTTATTTTAAAAATTTAAATTTTTAGAATATCTATTTAAAAAAATATATTTTAAAAATTGTATTTCAAAAAATTATATTTTTAAAATTTATATTTTAATAATTAATATTTAAAAAAAAAATGTTTTAATTTTTTTTCAAATTAAACTAATATTTAAATTTATATTTAAAAAAATAATTAAAAAAATATATTTAAAAAAAATATATTTGTATAATTTGTATTTAAAAAAAATATATTTTTTAAATTTATTTTTCAGAAATTTATATTTTAAAAATTATATTTAAAAAAAATGTATTTTAAAAAGATATTTTAAAAATTTATATTTTTAAAATTTATTTAAAAAAAATATATTTTAAAAATATATATTTTAAAAATTTATATTTTAAAGATGTATGTTTTAAAAATTTATATTTGAAACATTTATATTTTGATAATTTATATTTAAAAAATTTATATTTTAAAAATTTATATTTTAATAATATATATATTTAAAATTTATATTTTTAAAATTTATATTTTTAAAATATATATTTTTAAAATATATATTTTTAAAATATGTATTTTTAAAATTTATGTTTTTAAAATTTATATTTTAAAAATTTATATTTTAAAAGTTTATATTTTTTAAATTTATATTTTTAAAATTTATATTTTTAAAATTTATATTTTTAAAATTTATATTTTTAAAATTTATATTTTTAAAATTTATATTTTTAAAATTTATATTGTCAAAAATTTATATTTTTAAAATTTATATTTTTAAAATTTATATTTTTAAAATTTATATTTTTAAAAATTATATTTTTAAAATTTCTATTTTTAAAATTTATATTTTTAAAATTTATATTTTTAAAATTTATATTTTTAAAATTTATATTTTTAAAATTTATATTTTTAAAATTTATATTTTTAAAATTTATATTTTTTAATTTATATTTTAAAAATTTCTATTTTTAAAATTTATATTTTTAAAATTTATATTTTTAAAATTTATATTTTTAAAATTTATATTTTTAAAATTTATATTGTCAAAAATTTATATTTTTAAAATTTATATTTTTAAAATTTATATTTTTAAAATTTATATTTTTAAAATTTATATTTTTAAAATTTATATTTATAAAATTTATATTTTTAAAATTTATATTTTTAAAATTTATATTTTTAAAATTTATATTTTTAAAATTTATATTTTTAAAATTTATATTTTCAAAATTTATATTTTTAAAATTTATATTTTTAAAATTTATATTTTTAAAATTTATATTTTTAAAATTTATATTTTAAAAATTATATTTAAAAAAATATATTTAAAAAAAATATATTCAGAAAAAATATATTTTAAAAATTTATATTGAAAAAAATATTGAAAAAATAGTTTTTAAATTTGTATTCAGAAAAAATATTTTTAAAATTTATATTTTTAATACTTATATTTTTAAAATTTATTTATTAAAAATCTATATTTTAAATATTTATATTTAAAAAAATATATTTAAAAAAAATATATTTTGAAATTTCATTTAAAAAAAATATAATTTAAAGATTTATATTTTGAAAATTTATATTTTTAAAAATTAGATTAAAAAAAATACATTTAGATAATTTATGTTTTTCAAATGTATACTTTAAAAATTCATAAATTACAAATTTATTTATTAAAAATTTATTTTTTGAAAATTAATATTTAAAAGTTTATATTTCAAAAAAATATTTTGTTTCTTAAATTTATGTTTTAAATTTTTTTGATGCTTCAGCATAACAAATTACAGGGTTTTAATCTTTAAATAGAATACGTTTCTCAAAATCTTCGTATGTTATCGCTGAATGAATAAAGAAGTATCGTTGACGATTACGATAATTTCGTCGTTATCTTCTTTCGATGAAATAATCGTGAACACAATATTACCTTCAAACCAATACTTCTTTACCTTGTCGTTCCCTTAAACCAGCTCATCATATAAAGCAAATTTCCTGTCATAACTTAAAATAATATTACCACAGATAAAGCATATAATTTCATACATATAATAGAATAGATTCATTTCATGATTTTTCTTATATGATTGTTAATTTTTTTATTTTGTTTTTTGATGAAAAAAAGAAGAGTTAATTTTACCCCGAAAACACGCAACAGATTTTCATTGATTTTTTCAAATATATTTAAACTGTATGAAGGTCGAAAAATCACTGCGGGCTAAAGTATGCGCGACTAATGAATCTGTACATAAAAAAAAGCAAAACAATTTCAGGAAAATACGGAAATTTTTTGCGCGAGTTTACCTTACTTCAATTTTTATTAGTGTACATATTACAAGTAGCAAACGCCTCCTTTCTCGTTGTACTAGAGTTAGCGTTTAGTTGTGTATTTTTTTCTGTACTAAAGATTATTTCTCAATGTGTACATATACAACTTTAGCGGAAACAATAGAAGTTATCATTACTCTCTCTCACACACTCACACACACACAGCGATACACACCCAGCTACACACTGACACACACATTTTCCCCCGAAACTCCAAACGCTTTGAAACCCTGTCATGCTTTATCGGTAACTCTATATTTTTTTAGACCAGTCCGGTAGGGACGCCCTCATTTTGGCATTACGAAACCAAAAAAATCGAACTCCACCAGCAAAAATCAAAGCAAACCTTGATAAGTGTTTTGACGGTGATTCTCAGTGAGAATCGAACTTGTGTTTTCGTTATGATTTCTCTTTTTGAAGTTGTACTAAAACTGTACTAAACTTTCGATGTGCGTGTGTTACACCTCAATTTCGACACGTGTTTGTGTGCGTTACCTTTCTACCCCATCTCTCTGTCTCTTTCAAGCCTGAACGTTTGATGTGTTTTTCAGTTCACAAATAATGCAACTTTCAGATGATTTTCTAATCAAACAACAATACCCTGTTTCTTTTCCCCCTTCCATGAGTTGACAAAAACAAATCAAACTCTTGAGTCGAGTAATCTCGGATTAAGCGTAACGTATTTCATGAACCTCCCCTCGAAACGATGCATCGAAACTTCAAAATTTGTAACCCTCGATTAACACCACCCTTTTCTTGTTCTAAATCACCTGTTCTAAAACTGTCCCACCACTGTCTTTGGTTGTCTAATGTCAACCAACCAAAAAATTGCCACAAACAAGAGAATCAACAATTGTTTTCTTTTTTTCGGTTTGACAACCTTTCCTCATTTGTTCTAAAACGAGCCAATCGTATGTGTTTTTGTTCTAAAACCAAATTTTCTGTTCTAAAAAACGCAAATCTCCCTATCAGTTTTTAATCCATCTTTTCTCGTTCCCACAAAACCCAAACAAAAACAAAAACACGGCGCGCGCAGAGCTGAAGGCATCCGCGGTGAACGCGTCCCGGAACGTGGCCCCGGGCCAACCCCCGAAACCGCAGCCCGAGAAGGGCCCCGTCATGCTGCTGCACGAGCTCTTCACCGACGCCCACTTTGAGTGCGTCTCGACGGACGGCCTGCAGCACTCCAAGTTCACCGTGGTCGTGTCCGTGGACACGCAGCGCTTCGAGGGCACCGGCCCGTCCAAGAAGATGGCCAAGAACGCGGCGGCCAAGGCGGCCCTCGCCTCGCTCTGCAACATCTCGTTCAGCCCGCTGCAGCAGGCCAAGTTCGGCGTGATGAACTCGTCCGGAATCGGCGGCGGCGGTGGAGGCGGTGGCATCGGTCCCGGCGGAACCGGTGGCCTCAACACCGGAGGGCTCAACCCGGTCGCGATGATGGGTGGGTTCGGGTCGAACGGGGACCTCGGACAGTGCTGTGACCACCAGGGCAAGAACGTGGAGCTGCCGCAGACGTTTGCCGATTCGGTTGGAAAGTGAGTGTGTCCTGCCCCTTGGGAAGGCAAGATGTGTGCGTGACGCTAATGATTGTTTTCCTTTTTTTTAGGTTGGTCATCGAGAAGTTCAACGAGGTGATGAAGGGCAACGATGTGTACTCGCGGCGGAAGGTGCTGGCCGGCATCGTGATGACGCAGGGCTATGATGTCAAGTCGGCGAAGGTAATTTTGGTGCAGATATTTTGGCGAAATTGGTGGCAATTTTGAGGAATTCTTTGCATTATCTGATTTAGGGAAACAGAGCAAGGGTGAAAACTGAAGGGAAGAGAGTTGCTTCCTTGCTCACTGTCTTGCGTCGAAAATTAGTTTTTTGCTGAAACTTTGATGGTTTGACATGGATTATTCGGGGTAAATTTTTAATTTACACGGAGCTAACAAAAATTATTTTTTTTTTATGTTCAACGCGGGTTATTGTTTTCGAGACATTTGAAAAATCAATACTAATTCGAAAACTTTTGGGGAAATTAGGATGCAAAATGCAAATTATTATATTTGGATATCAATTTTCAATGATTTTTTTTTATTTTTTAACCTAACTGATTTTTTTTTTTGGATGCTTCATGTATTCCCAAAAAAGCCATTTTCATTATCAGTTTGTCCATATCATTTATCAGCCAAATTTGGCAGCTATTCATACAAAAAATGGTATGTGAAAATTCAAAAGTATGTTTCTATTGAAAGATTTTTTGGATCGTTCGGTGTCTTTGGCAAAGTTGTAGGTTTAAACGAGGACTACTCTGAAAAAAATGATACAACGATTTTTTTTTCTTCAGATATTAAAATCAATTTTGTCTAATCTAATCTAACACAAACGCAGCCAGGCCGATGAAAGCATGCTGGAAAGTCTTGTAATTAGATAACGCCCCAAGCACTTTTCTTGTCATTATTAATAATTGCAGTACATTCGAGAACACCCGAGAATGAATTGCAAAAATTAAAGCGGGCAGCCCTACTACGTTGAGTTTAACGCAGAGAGGATTCTGAGAACGGATCACATTTCAAAGAATCTACAGGGGAGGACGGATGTGTGGACATACCGTACCAAACGCTCTAGTTTACAGTTGCATATGTGTTTTTCAGTTGTCTCAGATGCAAATGAAAGGTGGTTAGTTAGCCTTTCAAGGAAAAATAATTTGAGGACCGAAAAAACAAGTCAAATATTTGAAAAAGTCGTATGAAAACTTAAAATGGCGTTTTGACCGTGTCCTATATCTAAAAATATTTTTATCGGATTCCTTGGAAAAGTTTACATAATATACAACAAAATGGGAGGAGTTCATGAACAGGATTCCGAGACACGATTTTTTGAAAATAAAATCCGTGTTTTTCGACGCGCCGCGCGCATGATCAAGAAAATGATGAAAACAGGAATAAACGACTTTTTTTTACAAAACTTTCAAATTTCAGCGATGACCTATACATGTTTGGGTACTAAAAGTTGCGTCTTTTAATTACGAAAATACATTTGCAAAGGCCTAATAAACCTTTATAAAACATGCAGTTTTTCCAATTAAACAATAGTGCCCATGTTTCTTTATTTTTAAAAAACAATATTTTCAAAAAGCTGAGAAAATTTCCTACATTTTGAACTTTGGTTGCTGAGATATTGCCATGAAAAGATCTTGAAAACTAATGGCCCGGGTTTCAATGCCAAATATAATTTTTTTTGTAAAAGAAGAACCTGGATCCGGTCCCAAGGTGGTCAGATCTGCTCAAAAGTTTTGTAAGAAACCGGTACAATGTGGTTCAAGATCGAAACAAAATGGTCTTGCATATTTAGTTGTAACTTCCATTACAATATAATTTGAGACAAATTTCAAATTTCGAACAACTAGAAATAAGAAATTTGCCTAGCTGGTTTTGGAAATAACTATAAGGTAAATTCTTCCATTTGCAACATCTAAAAAAAACACCTTATACCTCGTATTCCACTTTTTCTCCATCGAAACCGACTACTTTACCGACTTCATTTTGCTTGGCGAGATTGGATACTGTCTATTTTTAGACGATGACTCAGCACTTTTCCACTTTTGTGCTAAAAAAACCAGATGGCAGCACGATGTAACGCCAAACGCCACGTCCCTACTGAGAAAAGCTGGGATTTTTCATAATTTGTCCCGTGAATTCCCGAAATTGAAAACAAATCAAATTTTGGACTAGAAATTCTGATTTGGTGGTGGAAATAGATCAACACTTGAATACTTAGTAATCGATAAGAATTTAAAAGCATTAAAATTTGTAGTCGGCATATATCAGCATTAATTTGGCTTATAAGAAAAAAAATGTTAAAATTTTAGTTTACAGGTCCGCAAAATGCTTTGCGCCTTCAATATTTTCTATTAAATTTCATTTATTTAAAAAAAAGACTTTATATTATATTCCTGCGTTTAGATTGTATATTTCTTTTCAACAGGCACTTATTTTGCCCCAATTATGCACTTAAAAATAAATTTACATATGTCATAAATATTTTCACGTATATTTATGACTTTAAACTTGAAATTAAAAACCGGCATCTGGAGCATATAAGGACAAATGTAACGAATTAAGACAGCTGTCCAAGCTAATTTTTTTTAAATAATTTTCTGATTGTTTTGATCGATTTCGGTTACAGCAGAAACAGATCAAAACAATTAGTACACCGATTTCCAAATTTATTGCTCTAACATCTCCTGTACCTATTTAGACTGCAGTCCTGATTATCCCCAGTTGGCGGTAGTGAATTAAAGATAATTTTTTAAATATGTTTAAAATATAAAACATAAAATTCTAAACTTAGCGAAAGTGTTACATTGTCTGGTATAATTTTATTTCTTGTTGTTTCAGACAGTTGTTTAAGCTTTTATAGTCATGTTTTATAAATAAATAAATAAATAAACAAAACTTACGAAAAGCACCAAGAGGGTCAAAAAAGTTGGAAATGCAACTTCATCCGGCTGTATCTCGGCGAAAACTCAACCGATTTAAATCATTCTTGTTGCATTCGATCCGGAAGGATGTCAAAAATCACCTAAAACAAGGTAGATTCAAAACAGATGCGTCTACCCTAAGTTACAATGAAAAAGGCATTTCCAACTTTTTTTTCCAAGTGTTCAAAGAGCCGGTAAAGTTGCATTTCCAACTTTTTTGACCCCGTTGAGGCTACAAGTGTTAAAAATAGATTAAAATCATTTAATTGAAAATTCCAGAGCACATCAAAGAACTTTTTTTTAATGTGTTTTAAACTATCTAAAGACTGTTGTCCTTGTTCAGATTGAAGTGTAGCTTATCACCAATTAACAGTTTTGAGCTAATTCTATGATTTAAGCTAGAAAAACACAACAAATATAATGAAAACATATATTTTATGACTGCTTCAAAAATTTCCCGGGATCCGGGGAATTCCCGTTATTCAAAAAATAGTTTTGCCGTTTCCCGGGAGTGCAAAACCCAGGAAAATTGGACGCTCTATTTATTATATTAAATCATGTCTGATTACAAATTTTACTCATAATTTCGCTGCTGGTCAGAAGCTTTTGTCTGTGTTTTTTCCAACAAATAAACCATCATTTTTCAAGCTGACGGTATCTGGACAATGTACTGGTCTGATTTTCAATGTTAAGGCTCTGAAAAGCATCATTCCCGATCGGCCATTTAGCGGCCATATTTGTTCTAGAAAAAACATTCAAATCTTGATTCAGAATGTTTCAATCAAAAATGGTTTTCTTTGTGTTGATTGTAGAATCATTTTACGTATAGTGGTTATTTTGCCTTCCTCAACTCAATGAGGAAAGGCTATAAAATCACTCGAAAAATTAACTTTTTTATTCGACCTCGTAGACCCACCTTCACGTATACCTATCGACTCATAATCAAATTCTGATCAAATGTCTGTACGTGTGTCTGGATGTGAGTCCGTGCACCGAAAAATATGCACACGATTATCTCCGGACTGGCTGAACCGATTTGGACCGTTTTGGTCTCATTCGATTCGTCTTAGGGTCCCACAAGACCCTAGTTAATATAATGAAGTTTAGAAAAGTACTTCAAAAGTTATGCTAAAAAAAACGATTTGGCTAGAGTTTGAAATATTATAAAAAGGGTGGTTTTTTTAAGAAAACCCGTCATGGTATATATTGTTAGAAAGGTATTTGAAAGACCTTTCCAATGCGTTCAAAAGATTGAAGATCTGACAATCCCGTCAAAAGTTATGAGCACTTAAGTGTTATTTATACACTTTTTTGAGGCCGGATCTCAAATATTTTGATGAAAATGTTGTCCGGATCTATCATGCGACCCATCGTTGGATAGGTAATCAAAAAACCTTTCCAACAAGTCCAAAAGATTGAAGATCTGACACGGGACATATCAAAAGTTATAAGTACTTTAGTGTTTTTAATAAACTTTTTTTGAGGCCGGATCTCAGATATTTTGATAGAAATATGCGAGGAAGGCACCAACCAACTAAAGGTGGATTAAATAACGTTTTTAGATAGCTTAAACAAATTTTTGTTGTTCTCTGTTGTGCTTTGAATTTTAAATACACCACATTTCTAATTCAAATAAAATAAGTATCTTATAAATATTTATTTTTAATTTATTTCTATATGACATGACTAAAACAGCTTAAAAATTGGTTTAAGATGTCTAAAAAACAAAAATGACAACACATAAAATGGTACCAATTTACGTAAAATTTTAGAAAAGTTTAAACTTATAAATTGTAATGCTAATGTAATTTCCAGGCCAAAATTAGAGTTTTGTTTGATTCCGGGAATTTCCCGTACAAAATATAAAAATTCTCGGGATTCGGGAAATCCCGGTTTTTGAAAAAAATCCCGGGTATTTTGTGCCGGGAATTCCCGGGATGGACGCACTATTGCCAAGCACGTGGTTTTGTGCGTTTGACAGCTGTCAGTCGATTGAATTCCAAAGACTTTTCTCAATATGCTGGAAGCTAGGCAGTAATTCCAAGTTATTTTTATAAATTTTAGCAATTCTGCGTGGTTTTTGGTAATCCGTAGTAATTCTGGGAAATCAAAGTAATCCGTGGCATATTGCCAGTAAACCTGGTAATTCCATTTAGACTGGTCAGTCAACGAATTCCTAGATATTTTTCTAAATTCTTTGAAAGAATGAAAACAGTTACCATGTTTTAAGCGTAGAAAATCATTCTTTAGAAAAGAAATGACTATTATTTGAGTTCCTAGAGACCAGAATTTGAAAATGGGATTTGAGTAAAAAATATCAAATTTTGTATGGGAACAATTTTAAAAGTGAAAAAATCACCAAAATCTCCTCCCATTCCAGGTCATCGCCCTCGCCACCGGCACCAAGTGCGTCAGCGGCGAGCACATGAGCGTCACCGGTTCCGTGATCAACGACTCGCACGCCGAAATCATCGCCCGGCGGGGTCTGCTGGACTTTTTCTACACCCAGCTGGACCAGCACTGCAAACAGGCGGCGGCGGCTGCGGCTGCGTCGACCAATAACGGCAATAACAATAACACTGTTGCTCAACAAAATGGGAAAAATGGCGAACAACCGGAAGCGGCGGAACCCGAGCCGAGCATCTTCGTCCGGCCGACGGACGGTTCGTCCAAGCTGTACCGGCTCAAGGACGGCATCTACTTCCATCTGTACATCAACACGGCCCCGTGCGGAGACGCGCGGGTGTTTAGTCCGCACGAGAACGACAACATGGACGTGGACAAGCACCCGAACCGGTAGGGAGATCACTCTGATCTGGGGACATTTCGCCAGAGAAGCACGCAAGCAAACAATTTTGCCAACAGATGGCACTGCTCAGGTTTGCGTCTTGGCTAGGTTGTTTGTTTGAATTTCTTTGGTGGAATTCCCCGTTCGAAAAAAAAGCCCGTAACTGATTCCATCTTTTCATCGATCGCGCTCCCTAACATTCCTACCCCGCCCTAACCTCAAAAAAAAAAACACACAGGAAAGCCCGCGGCCAGCTGCGCACCAAGGTGGAATCGGGCGAAGGGACGATACCGGTCAAGAGCAGCGAGGGCATTCAGACGTGGGATGGTGTCCTGCAGGGGCAGCGTCTGCTGACGATGTCCTGCTCGGACAAAATATCACGCTGGAACGTGCTCGGCTTGCAAGGATCGCTGCTCGCGTCCGTGATCGAGCCGATCTATCTGCACTCGATCGTGCTGGGCAGCTTGCTGCACCCGGCGCACATGTACCGGTAAGATACGAGAACGGCCACAAACAGAGCGGAAACAGAAACAAACAAAAAAAATGACAAGTGTTGTTTCCCGGAACCGGCCGCTGCGTGAGCAGCCACGTCGAAATTTTCCAACCAAGCAATCCATGAAAAAAGTTTAGTCAGGAAAATTTTGTAGTGTGCAACGCACGGTTTGACACTTTCGGAACTAACGTTGCAGTATTCAGACTCCTGCTGAATAGTTCCGAAAGCCACCGGGGTTCCGGGTGTTTGCTATTACTACTATGTTACCAATACACTGTGTGAGTGAGTGTTTGCTATAGACACAAACGATTCGGGCGTAACAATGTAAAACGGTCAACCGGAGTGCGTGTTTACGTTGTTACGCCGGAATGTGTTCTTCGCTTCGAGATTTGTTTTTCTTTTTTGTTTGTTTGTTCGTGTGGTAAGCTGCCTCTTTTGGTAAAGGTTTTATCATTTCCTTCAGACACATTGTAAGCCAGGTTCAGTGTCACGTTAAACGAACGCATGATCTGTTGGGGTGTTCAGTGTTGCCAGGCTGTCCGAAAAGAACAAAACCCCTCTGTCAATTTGTCAAAATTTAAGACTAGCGTGTAAGAATTAAGAATTCTTACGCAATTTTTATTATTTTCAATATTATTCGTCATACTGGTCATGTCTATAACATAAAAATCACTTGCAATTAACGATCAAAAAATCTACAAAAATTTCAAAAAGGACCAAATTAAAAAAATACGATACTTAAAATATCACTCAAATTTACAATTTTGATAAAATTTTGAAGATGATGATAATTACTAAAATCAACAATACCAAATGAACATAATCAATAAAACTACTGAGCTAAGCAGATAAAAAATAACAAATTCATAACATTAATTTAATAGTAGAACCAGCCTCCGGCTATAAAACTCTATAATTAAGACAAAAAATAATTAATGGTATTTAACAATTTTAACAAAATTGAAGATCAAAATATCAACAACATTTTAAAAATTTCATAATGAACAAAATTAATTAAATTAACAAAATAAAAAAATACAAATTCAAAAAACTTACAAAATAGCAAAGATTACGTAAAAAAATATCAACAAAACTAACACTTGATGTGTTTTAAAATCCGGAAAATCAAAGAATTTAAAAACTTAACAAATCAATAAAATTTACAAAACTAGCAAAATTTACATAGCTAACAAAATTTGCTAAGAAAACTAAATCTTCAAAACTAACAATTTATAAAACTTAACTTATACAACAAAACAAACAAACTTAAAAAAAACTGAAAAATCCATTTTTGCATAAGAGTTTAATAACAGTTTATGTTATCATAACAAAATTCGTTATTGGTCTGATATTGGTTAAAACCCAAAACAACATTGGAATAACATTTTTTGTTATGGAAGAATACTTCCAACTGTTATTGGGATGATCGGATTAGATGTTAAAATAACAAAGATTAGTTCAAAGAATATAATGATATCAGTCTTTTATTACAATAACAATCAAATAACAAAAAAAAATCATAACTCGTCGTTATAACAAATTTTGTTAAAAATAGCATAAAATGTTATCGGCCTAGTATTTTCGAACATCAAAAAATGTTATTCCCAAGATATTTCCGTCTGCTCGAGAATTAATAAAATTCACAAAAACATAGAAAAATAGTAGTTTATGCAACAAGTTGCAAAAATAGGATTTTTTCAGCACGAGTCGTACATTTATCCAACGAGGTTCACCGAGTTGGATAAATACGAAGAGTGCTGAAAAAATCAAGTTTTGCAACGAGTTCCATACAACATTTTTTGCAATTCGGCAAAAAAAAACAAAGAGTGAAATTTTAAGTCAAATTTCATGTATTTTGTCAATAAATCGTTTAAATCAAAAAAATGTTGAAAAGAGTTACTTTTCGAAACAAGTGCTGAAAAGTTCAACTTTTCAGCACTCATTTCAGTAACAATATCAACAAAATTCACCAAATGAACAAACTGAAACAAAATACAAAAAATTACAAATGTTGGAAAATTTACAAAATCTACCAAACGAACAAAATTTTACAAAAATTACAAAATTTACGAAATCTATAAAATTTAAAAAAAATACTAAATAAGCAAAATTAACAAAACTACCATGCTTAACAAATTTAGCAAACACAACAAACTTAACAAAATAAATAAAACTAACATATTAAACAAAATTGATAAAAATTTTAAAATTCGACAAAATCTACAAAATTTTCACTAAACACAAACTTTACAAAATAACTGAAATTTCAAAACTAACAAAATTATTAAATTTACCAATTTTCATAATTCTACGACATTTTAAAATCAAAAAATACATTTAAAGCGAATTAAAATAGTAAATTTGCATATTTATCAAATTCAGGATATTTTTAACTTGAAGAATTCCTGTATTATTAATTTTCTTATTTCATTATTTTTGAAATGGGCTTTTTCCTGAATTGTTAAAATTTCCTTATTTTTTTAAACTTGTAAATTTACAAATTTACAATCACGAATAAATAAATTTAAAATAATAAATTATGGAGTTTTTTAACGTGCAATGAACCAAAATTTTAGATTTTGGCTTTTTCGGTGATTTTGGACAATATTTAATTAAGGTGGTTTCAAAATCACTCAAAAAGCAAAATTGAAACTTAAAAAAAGCTGAAAAATTGATCTAATTAACAAATTCTCAGTTTGCCATGACAAATTCGACAAATCTTTAATAAAATAGCATTTTTTTAAAAGGTACAACATTACAAATTTGATAAATTTGATAAATTTGATAAATTTGATAAATTTGATAAATTTGATAAATTTGATAAATTTGATAAATTTGATAAATTTGATAAATTTGATAAATTTGATAAATTTGATAAATTTGATAAATTTGATAAATTTGATAAATTTGATAAATTTGATAAATTTGATAAATTTGATAAATTTGATAAATTTGATAAATTTGATAAATTTGATAAATTTGATAAATTTGATAAATTTGATAAATTTGATAAATTTGATAAATTTGATAAATTTGATAAATTTGATAAATTTGATAAATTTGATAAATTTGATAAATTTGATAAATTTGATAAATTTGATAAATTTAATAAATTTGATAAATTTGATAAATTTGATAAATTTGATAAATTTGATAAATTTGATAAATTTGATAAATTTGATGAATTTGATAAATTTCATAAATTTCATAAATTTGATGAATTTGATAAATTTGATAAATTTCATAAATTTCATAAATTTGATAAATTTGATTACTTTGATAAGTTTGATAATCTTGTTGAATTCAATAAATTTCAGAAATTTGGTACATTTCAGAAATTTGAAAAATTTCAGAAATTCGATAAATTTCAGAAATTTGATAAATTTTAGAAATTTGATAAATTTCAGAAATTTGATAAATTTCAGAAATTTGATAAATTTCAGAAATTTCATATATTTCAGAAATTTTATAAATTTCAGAAATTTCAAAAATTTCAAATATAACTACAATTTCAGAAATTTGATACATTTTAAAAAAATCAGAAATTAGATAATTTTTAAAAATTTCAGAAATTTGATGATTTTTTAAAAAAATCAGAAATTTGATACATTTCAGAAATTTCATAAAGTTTAAAAATTTCAAAAATTTCAGAAATTTTAGAAATTTGATAAATTTTAGAAATATAATAAATTTGAAATGTTCTATAAATTTCATAAGTTCGAAATTCGAAAATTGGTTGAATAAATTCGATTTTTGGATTTATTTTAAAATTGATAATTTTAATTAATCAGGATTGATTTTATAAAGTAGGTTTACTGGATGCATTTCATATATCTAATAAATTTTGATTGATTATATAAATTTCTAAAATTTTATGCTTAGATAAATTCGATAAATTTGATATTTTGTTTAAATAGTTGATAAATTTAATAAATCCTGAATATTTCTTTTAATTTGAAAAAAAGTTAGATTTGTTAAATTGCATAATTTTGTTAATTTTGTTTAATTTCTTACATTGTGAAATTTATTGATAAATTAATTAAATCTATTAATTTGATAAACTCGAGAAGTTTTGCTAAATTTTCCTCAATTTGTAAAATTTGAGAAATTTATGCATTGATAAAATTGATTAAATTCCAGAGTATTATTTCTCGAAAAGTTCCAATTATCTATAGAATATTGTGTGATTATAGGACCTTATCAAATAAAAATCTAGAATATTGATGAAATTTACAAACTGACAATTGCTACTGCCAAAATTTTATAATTTATCATCATTTTGAAATAAGGCTATCAATTGTTGACTACAAAATTAAAATAAAATGCAAATTACATTGCTTGGCAGCACTGAACTATCCACTATGGACAAAATTCATCAAGTCCCAGTTCTAATACACCACCCAAATCTTTTCTTCCACCTACCCCCACTCCCACCAGCGCCATCTGCGGCCGCGTCGAGAACTCGATCCAGGGCCTCCCGCCGCCGTACCGGCTCAACAAGCCGCGCCTCGCCCTCATGACGTCGGCCGAGTCGCGCAACCAGACGAAACCGCCCAACTTCAGCATCAACTGGGTCATCGGCTGCCAGGAGGTGGAAATCGTCAACTCCTTCACCGGCAAGCTCATCAACAACAACACCAACACCAACAAGATGTCCCGGCTGTCGAAGCAGTCCTTTTACCGCCGGTACGCGGCCATCATCGAGCGACTGCCGGAACCGGCGCCGGTGCTGCGGGAAGTGCTGCCGACGTACTTTGAAACGAAGATGGCCGTGCCGGAGTACCAGCAGGCGAAGAAGGAGCTGTTTGCGGCTTTTGCGAAGGAGGACCTGGGCGACTGGCTGAAGAAACCGATCGAGCAGGACCAGTTTACGCTGATTCCGCCCAAGCCGGAGGAGCTGGCGCTGGTACAGCAGCAGAACCAGGCCGGCAACAATGGGGTGGCCCCGGTCGGCAATGGGAACGGACCGACGCAGGGTGGCAAATGACACGGGGGGAAGCATGCCGGCAAGCAGGGCAAGTAGAAGGGCGCTACTTGCTGGGTGGACGGTGTAGGTCGGGATGATTCTCGAGAGAGTCTAGTTTTAAGGTTTAAAGGCTGTTTCTTTTTTTGTCGTGTAACCTAGGATTAGGTTGGTTGTTTTGATTTTATTTGAACCGTTTAAGTTTTCTGTTAGCTGTGCAGAATTGTAGGCTTAACTGTACCGGACGCAAAGCAGACGCAAAGCCGTAGCTCGGTCGTCTGAACAAGTGAGAAAAGATTGACGAAAAAGCTGCGTCAAAGCGAATAATTTAACTGATTTTTAAAGAATCTGTAACTAACCTTCCCGAAGATGTTTAGGGTAGAAAGTACTCTAGTATTTCACATTAAATGTAGTTGTTTTGATTGATCATTTACTCAGAGGGCACGTTCCTCCTCCTGCCGAATCGTCCAGATCTCGTGACCATAGAGGATTCTGTGGAGGTTTCCGTAATCCGTATGCACAATTCCCTGCAAAATACGAGTCCGGATCTCTTTGCTGGTGCCGATGACGGTGGTTACCAGCGATCCTGCCTTCTTCAACTCATCACCATCCACAGCTTTCGTTAAACTTACCAATTTCCTAAACATTGAGAATTTTCTTCAAAACTAGATCATTTTAGAACAAAACAAAGACCGTTTCGAGTAAATCTTACCAAAACAAAGCAAACTTGTTGGAAAATTTGCCTGAACAGAAGCAAAACAAAGTGCCAACTGTCATGGCAACGAGTGCCCAGTGATGTGCTTTGTTTACGAATTGACGCTGCTCCGAGGGGTAAGACACTTCGATATTTTTTTTTTTTAGTTTTGTATTATTATTTATTTGACTTTTTTTTTAAAAAAAAAAGATCGATCAAAACAACTAAATTTCTAGAAAAGCAAACTCGGTGAAAACTCATAAACAAGAAAACATCGGCGATTTATACAGCCGACATAATTGTGTAAAAATCCATCAAAACAAACCCCAACAAAACCAGCAAGTTCTACAACAACAAAAATCCACTAATCAACTCGTATTTAACCACAACATTTAACCACCCCCGTTCTTCGCCAGTAAGTAGAGTTCAAACAAAAAGAAAGCAAAAAACAAGTACATCAATTAAAAGTAAACAAAGTAAACCAAGTTGTAAAAGAAATAACTCGAAGAGAAGGAAACCCGTGTGATATATTTCAAGTAAAGATAATATTTCAGTAATTATTCAAATTTAACAAGCGCGCGCACGCACGCAGCGTGCGGACCCCATTGAAAATCGACTGAAACACATAGACAGCAAGTGCGAACAAACAGTGTTGTGCATGTGAGAGTGTTTTTTGTTGCTTTGAGCGGTTTGACAGCTGACGGTTGGTAGGTTAGGTTGCCAAATGTCAAACATTTGGCAACCTAACCTAACTTTGCAAATCTTGCAAGTAAAGTTGTGTGATTGAGACTCATTTTTTTTTGTTTTAGTTCAGCGTGTAGTTGCAAGGTAAACAAACGAATAGCACGTAGTACAAGTTTTTTGTTTTGAGTTTAAGATTTTTTTCGAGGTTATGTTTAGGATTAGCGAAACGCACGTTTTAACCGGCAGACAAACAAAAACAAACGGAACGAATACACCAATGGTAGAGCGAAAGGAATGAAGCAGCAGCAAAGTGTAGACTTACTATAGTAAACAAACAATGCAGACACAAACGTCACTTTTAGTAGGCCTTGAACGTTACTTACCGTTATCGACTCGGTTTTGGGTGTATTTTACGTTTTAATCTTGGCAGCGCAGCGGCAGTAGGCCGTGAGAATCTCTCTCCTTTTGTGCTTTCCAGCAGCAGCAGTGTTAGTGACAGATCTCTTCCCGTGAGTGAGTGTGCGTGAGAGCGTTAATGAGCGAGTGAGAGCGAGATTTCCCCCACACAGTTTCGCCCCCAGAATATTTGTGTATGTGTAAATGTCGATAATAAATTGAAATATTTACTGTGATATTAATCTTTACTTCAAATATTGACATTCGTATTAGGGAGTAGAAATGTCAAATGAGCGTTAAATGGTTAAAGAAAAATCAACCAACAAATATTCAAACCGACGAACGGAAGGCGTTAATTAGCGAAAGTAACGTAAAGTCTAACATTATTAAACAAAAAAGTAACAGTTAAGAATTTATCTTCCTTCAAAACTTATCCGATCGTTGCGCATTAAACAAAAAGTAAACAAAAACACTGCTAGTAAACACAACGCAAAGCACGAGGAAGCTGTCCGTCCGGTCGCCCGGCCGAAAGTCGCCCGAAAGTTGAATAATTTCAGTAAAAAACAAACCCGCAAAAATTAGCACTGCAAATTGGTCAATTTTCCCACCGTGTGCGCAAACTAGTGCGACGGACAGCTTCGAGCTCACCAATACATTCACAACACCCATACCTTAAGCGACACACCTTTTCATTCGAAATCTTTAGCGAAAAAAAAATGAATAATAAATATTACCAGAGATCAGCTTGTTTGCCTAGACAGAATTTCAAGATAAACTAAATAAATCTTACACATTTTAACTTATTATCTAACCCAACAAAACAACAACAACAACAACAAAATGCATCAAGCGTACGCTTTAGATTTTTCTTTTCTTACTTCTGACTCACTCGAAACGCACACCAACACATCGGTAGCGAAGCGCTGGTTGGATCTACCTTACCGATCGCCTTTTCTTTCGACAAGCACGATACAACGACGCCCGTCGGTAAGGTAGACCTTGTTTTTTTTCCTTTCCGGTTGAGGGAAGTTGGGAAAAGAAAAATTTTAAGTGGCTTAACGAAACATGATTAAAACTTACCAAATAAGTAGCAATTGCGGAAACGTAGAACGTTGAAACGAGCGTTTGCAGAAAGTAGTTGAATTGACAGCTTTCGCGTTGGGAATCGAAGCTTGCCGGAAGCGGCGCGGGTTCGATTCTCGCCGGGGGCAAACTTGTTTTTCTCACGCTCCTATTTTTAGCCAATAAAGCAAACCGAATATAAAATGATCAAGGTTGTTAATCGATGGAATTATCGTCTAACGATAACGATAATGGTTATCGTTATCGTCGGGACGATAACGATAATCTATCGTTATCGTTTTTCCGATAATTCTATCGATGGTAACGGACGATAAATTATAATTAAAATATTTCAAAAAATTGACTAAAACCAACCAAATTATGTTGAATTTTAAAGTTGCCTCTAAGTATTTTTTTTATTTGATAAAATGGTATGTTTTTAAGTTCAAATACTAAAAAAACACAAAAAACTCAACTTTTTACAATTTCACTTTTTCATTCAAAAAAATTAAAACAGTTAAAATATATGGAAAATTTCGAATCGTTTGATTCCCATAATTGCGAATCATAAAAATTTGAGTATTTTCGAGAAATACGGTATTCTGTGAAAATTTGAGTATTTCATTTAAAAAAAATCTAAAACAGTGAAAATGCAGGCAAAATTTCGAATCGCTTGTTACGCATATTGCGAATTTTTACATTTTTAATATTTTCGAGAAAAAACGGTATTTTGTGAAAATTTGAACTCTAAAACAGTGCAAATACATGCAAAATTTCAGTATATCATTTTTTTAAAAACCCTAAAACAGTAACATGCAAATTTTTGAATCGTTTGAAACCCATATTTCAAATTCTAAAAATTTTAGTATTTTTGAGAAAATATGTGAAAATTTTAGTATTTCATTAAAAAAACTCCAAAACAGTTAAAATACATGCAAAATTTCGAGTCGTTTGATGCTCTTATTGCGAATTATAAAAATATGTGTAATTTCGAGAAAATAAGTTATTTTGTGAAAATTTTAATATTTTTGTAAAAGACTCTAAAACAGTTAAAAAAACATGCAAATTTTTGAATCGTTTGAAACCCATATTTCAAATTCTAAAATTTTGAGTATTTTCGAGAAAATATGTGAAAATTTTAGTAAAAAAAACTCCAAAACTGTTAAAATACATCCAAAATTTCAAATAGTTTGATACCTATATTTCGTATTATAAAAAATGTGTAATTTCGAGAAAATAAGCTATTTTGTGAAATTTTTTGTATTTTATTCAAAAAAACTCTAGAACAGTGAAAATGCATGCAAAATCTCGAATCGTTTGATATCCATATTTCGAATTATAAAAATTTGAGTATTTTCGAAAAAATACGGCATTTTGTGAAAATTTCAGCATTACATTAAAAAAAACTCTAAAACAGTTAAAATACATGCAAAATTTGGAATCGTTTGATACCCATATTGCGAATAATAAAAATTTGAGTATTTTCGAGAAAATACCGTTTTTTGTGATAGTATTTAATTTTAAAAAAACTCTAAAATAGTTAAAATAAATTCTAAATTTCAAATCGTTTGGTATCCACATTGCGAATAATAAAAATTTGAGTATTTTCGAGAAAATATGGTATTTAGTGAAAGTTTGAGTATTTCATTAAAAAAAATTAGTCAGTTAAAATACATGCAAAATTTCGAATCGTTTGATACTCATATTGCGAATGATAAAAATTTGAGTATTTTAGAGAAAATACGGTATTTTGTGAAAATTTGAGTATTTCATTAAAAAAAAACTCTAAAAAAACGAAACTATTGGCACTACGCCCCCCGGGGCATGGCCTTCCTCTAACGTGGGATTTCTGCTCCAGCGCCTCTGACGAGACAGGAGAAACCGGGACCGACGTTTTACTTCACCATCCGATAGAAGCTCAGTGGATAAGGCGGGAATCGAACCCGCGTCTCATAACATCATCGGGATCGGCAGCCGAAGCCGCTACCCCTGCGCCACGAGACCCACTACAAAAAAAACTCTAAAACAGTGAAAATGCATGCAAAATCTCGAATCGTTTGATACCCATATTTCGAATTATAAAAATTTGAGTATTTTCGAGAAAGTACGGCATTTTGTGAAAATTTCAGTATTACATTAAAAAAAAAAACTCTACAACAGTGAAAACGCATGCAAAATTTCAAATCGTTTAATACCCATATTTCAAATTCTAAAAATTTGAGTATTTTCGAGAAAATACGGTATTTTGTGAAAATTTTTGTATTTCATTCAAAAAACTCTAATACAGTGAGAATGCATGCAAAATTTCAAATCGTTTGTTACCCATATTGCGCATTATTAATGTTTTAGTATTTTCGAGAAAATACGGTATTTTGTGAAAATTTAAGTATTTCATTCAAAAATATCTAAAACAGTGCAAATGCATGTAAAATTTCGAATCATTCGAAACCCATATTGCAAATTAGAAAAAAAAGTGTTTTCGAGAAAGTACGGTATTTTGTGAAAATTTGAGTATTTAATTTAAAAAAAACTCTAAAATAGTTAAAATACATGCAAAATTTCAAATCGTTTGATACCCATATTGCAAATTATAAAAATTTGAGTTCTTTAAAAAATACTATATTTTGTGATTTTTTTGAGTATTTATATTTTGAAACCTACCGCATTTTCAAAAAAAACCTTAAAGGAAGCTTGAAAATTCAACATAATTTGGCTGGTTTTAGTAAATTTTAGAAAAATATTAAATATAAGTTATCGCTGATAGAATTATCGAAATATCTATAACGACAATTTTATCGTTAAAGACCTTGAAAAAGATGATTACCAATTCATAGACGATAAATACCACAACTCTTATCACGAATAAGTAAAATATCCCCAATTCTAGGTTGAAACCGAGATCGGTTTTGAACAAATCCCAAGCAAAACAAAACAAAACATTACAGGTTTGTTAAAACCAAAGTTGTAAAATAAATAAAACCAAGTAGGATAGAAAACTGTATAATTTTTAAACAAAGACTTCCAGATAGTGCTCTCGTTTCGTCGTGACTTATCTGCATCGATTACACAAATACACACACACATAACACACACGCTCACAACACACAATGATATTTAAGAACAAAACCAATTGAATAAAAATTATTCGAAGTAGACTAGTGCAAAAACCAATACAAAACAATTTACGAACCTAATATCAAATATTGAAACTATAAACTTTTGTTGAGAGTTTTTTCTAGTAATTTTTGCTCGCTATCACCTTGAATGACTCTAGAGATAGAACTCACCTATATCAAAGTAAAATCGAATTAAAGAAAAAAAAACCCTTTTTGTAGATGTTCTGAAGCGAAATTATCAACCCTGAATCTGAAGCAAAAGTTTAAACTGAAATTGGCAAACCAATTGTGATTTGATACTCGTTTTTTCGTAAGGTAACCAAACAAAATAAAAAAACAAACGTTTGATATAGTTCCACGCAAAATTGTACTTGTGTGTGTGCGTTTTTGATAGTTTGACATTTGTAGAAAGTAACCCCTTTAAAAAAATTCTAAAAGTAATATCGTTCGACGACAAACATAACAATAAAAAAGAGAAAAACAATTGTTTTTAATTCGTTCTTTGTGAAAATTTCACAGCAAAAAAAAATAAAAACAAACTATCTTGTAGCCTGAATAAAAAAAATGAAACAATTTCACTCAGCAAAAAGGTCAATTCTTACACGAAAAAAAAAAACTAACGTGTGTTACAAACAACATGGTTTATATTTTAACGCAAGAAATCTCAATCCAATTAGAACCAAATACCAGAAATACCAACTACCATTAAAAGTTGCACTCAAGTTCTGGTTAGAACTTATTCTTGTTAGAAAAAACAAACAAACAAACTAATCTATCACACAGTCAATAAGTCGAATATGAGTTCTGTTCATTTTGCATCGTTCCGAATCCGGTCAAAATTTCGAATCTTACAAGCAAGAAAAAACAGTCACATTCAAAAAAATCGAAAGTCCGAGAAATAAAAGCAGATTCCTAGACACGATTCTAAAAGAGTAACACTTTACACATTTTTAACGACACCCCTGTCGGCGTAAAACTAAACTAAACATTTCGGCAAAAAACACAAAAAACAACACAATGAAAGAGCAATGTCGGTTTTGAACCAGAGCAAACAGTTGAAAGTGAGTGATTATGTTTCCAAAATAGCAAGAATCGAAACAAAAAAAACGCGGTGCAAAAACAAAATCGTAAGCAAATACAGAAGAACAACCAGCATATGAAACAATATGATTATTACTATGATTATATCAGCCATAATAGGATGACTATTCTGTTTATGACACAACAAAAAAACAAACAAAACAAAAGTGAACTGCATTCAACCAATTAAGCGAGACAAGTGAACAAAGTAATAAACATTTATTAATACTGATTTCAGCCGGGCAGTTGTGTTCTTGACACGGAAAAAAAATGAGAAAAGTCCCTTGAGACTCAAAGCAGTGTTGTCTGTAATTCCCCTGTAGTTCTTTTTTATCTTTTCGTCATTTTTAACTATAGAGCAATTGGGTCCTAATGAAGCTTAGATTGCTGATATTATTGTTTACAGCGATAAAGCTAATTTTTCTGAACACAATGACCCTTTATACGACCACAAAGAGTTTAAAATGGGGTTTTAAATCAATTTTGAAAAATTAACCTCGCGGTCCTTCTTGACAGAAAAGCTCCTACTTGACAGCTCGGTCCAAGGGGACCATAGTTGATCCATTGAAAAAATTGTTGTCTTGTCAAAAAAAAAATTGTAGCGTGTGCAGGGACACATTGCACAGACGCCCTTGCTCCCATCACGGTCACTGAGGGTATGGAGAGACGAGAAATTAATAATTTGATCAAATTTTTGATCGATTTGGTATCTTGGGCAAAGTTGTAGGCATGGATACGGACTACACTGGAAAAAAAATGATACACGGTAAAAAAAATTGGTGATTTTTTTATTTATTATTTTATCACTAAAACTTGATTTGCAAAAAAAAACACTTTTTTTATTATTTTTATTATTTTTTGATATGTTTTAGAGGACATCAAATGCAATCTTTTCAGAAATTTCCAGGTTGTGCAAAAAATCATTGTCCGAGTTATGATTTTTTTAATCAATACTGATTTTTTCAAAAAATCGAAATTTTGGTCGCAAAAAATTTTCAACTTAATTTTTCGATGTAAAATTGAATTTGCAATCAAAAAGTACTTTAGTAAAATTTTGATAAAATGCACCGTTTTCAAGTTATAGCCATTTTTATGTAACTTTTTTTCAAAATCAGTCGCAATTTTTCATTTTTCAAATTATTGCACATGTTTGCCAACTTTTGAAAAAAATAATTTTGAAAAGCTGAGAAAATTCTCTAAATTTTGCTTCTTCGGACTTTGTTGGTACGACCTTTAGTTGCTGAGATATTGCAATGCAAAGGTTTAAAAACAGGAAAATTGATGTTTTTTAAGTCTCACCCAAACAGCCCACCATTTTTCAATGTCGATATCTCAGCAACTAATCGTCCGATTTTCAATGTCAATATATGAAACATTTGTGAAATTTTCCGATCTTTTCGAAAACAATATTTTCAAAATTTTCAAATCAAGACTAACATTTTAAAAGGGCGTAATATTGAATTTTTGGCCCTTTTGAAAAGTTAGTCTTGATTTGAAAATTTTGAAAATATTGTTTTCGAAAAGATCGGAAAATTTCACAAATGTTTCATATTTTGACATTGAAAATCGGACCATTGGTTGCTGAGATATCGACATTAGATTATGATGTGTTGTTTGGGTGGGACTTAGAAAACATCAATTTTCCTGTTTTTAAACCTTTGCATGGCAATATCTCAGCAACTATGGGTCGTATCAACAAAGTTCAAAAAAGCAAATTATAGAATATAAATTTCTCAGCTTTTCATTTTTTTTTTAGGTGGGCTAACATGGGCACTGATTTAAAAAAATGGATAATTGTGACTATTTTGAAAAAAAAAAAGTTACCTAAAAATGGCTATACAGTCATGCCTCGGTTTTGCACGCCTCGGTTTTGCACCGTTCAGCTGCCTCGGTTAAGCACGGCCCAGTGCTTAACTGAAGCACAGAGCTTATGGGTTTTTGGCTATATGGGAGACATTGGCTTTAATCGTATGAAGAATCATGCAAACATCAAAAAATTATAGTGTTTTGGAATCGGGATGATGTCAGTTATCCATTAAAATTATTATTTCATGAAAATTTTCACAAAAATACGTATTTTTCCTGTATTTTGAAAATGCATTTTTTCACTAAGGAATCCAAAAATATATTGTTATTGGAATATGGGTATCAAATGATCAGGTTTTTTCATACATTTCGGATATAATAACAAATTTTTTAGAAAATACTCCAAATTTTCACAAAACTACGTTTTTTCGAAAAAAAATACTCAAAATATCAATTTTTACAATATGGGTATCAAAAGATCGGGATTTTTTCATACATATCGAATGTAATATCAACATTTTTAGAAAATACTCAAAATTTACACAAAACTACGTATTTTCGAATAAAATACTCAAAATTTCCGTTTTTACAATGTGGGTATCAAACGATCGAGATTTTTTCATACATTTCGAATGTAATAACAATATTTTTTTTTTGAAAATACTCAAAATTTTCACAAAACTACGTATTTTTGTAAAACTTTTCAAAATTTCAGTTTTTACAATATGGGTATCAAATGGTCAAATAATTTTTTTTTTCAAAAATACGTAGTTTTGTGAAAATTTTGAGTATTTTAATTTTTTTAATAACTTTCGAAATGTATCAAAAAAATCCCGATCGTTTGATAGCCACGTTGTTAAAACAGAAATTTTTAGTATTTTTTCCAAAATACGTAGTTTTGTGAAATTTTTTAGAATTTTCAAAAAATATTGTTATTTCATTCGAAATATATGAAAAAATCCCGATCGTTCGACACCCACTTCGTAAAAACGGAAATTTTGAGTATTTATTTTAAAAAATACGTAGTTTTGTGAAAATTTGGAGTATTTTTTAAAAAAATATTTATTACATTCGAAATGTATGAAAAAATCCCGATCGTTTGATACCAACATTGTAAAAACGGAAAGTTTGTGTATTTTTTCGGAAATACGTAGTTTTGTGAAAATTTGGAGTATTTTCAAAAAAACATTCGAAATGTATGAAAACATCCCGATCGTTCGATACCCACATTGTAAAAACGGAAATTTTGAGTATTTTATTCGAAAATACGTAGTTTTGTGAAAATTTTGAGTATTTTCTAAAAATGTTGTTATTACATTCGAAATGTATGAAAAAGTCCCGATGGCTTGATACCCATATTGTAAAAATTGAAATTTGGAGTTTTTTTTAAAAAGACGTAGTTTTGTGAAAATTTTGAGTATTTTCTAAAAATGTTGTTCAATCAAAATCAAACCATCCACACCCCCGGGTCTTTTGTGGTCTCTATTGCAAGTTTCTGCTCGAACCTAGGAGTCCTAAGGCTTGAATGGGGAGAGCACCCAAACCTCTTTCTACTCCAAGGAACCTTCCACCCCAGTGTTTGAACTGACGACCTTTGGATTGTGAGTCCAACCGCCGCCAGCGATTCTACCGGAGTAGGTTTGGTTTGGTGTGTTGTTTGTATTTATGGCATGGAGACAACTCCTACACCTGGAATGACTTAATGGCCTAACAACCAAGGCCGGAACCGACATTTTACTTCCTCATCCGATGGAAGGTTGTAGCAGATGGGAATCGAACCCAGAATCATCCGCTTACAAAGCGGACAGCATAACCATTCGGCCACGCACTGCCACACAAATGTTGTTATTACATCCAAAATGTATGAAAAAAACCTGATCATTTGATGCCCATATTGCAATAACAATATATTTTTGGTTTCTTTAGAGAAAAAAATGCATTTTCGAAAAATAGGAAAAATACGTATTTTTGTGAAAATTTTCATGAAATAATCATTTTAATGGATAGCTGACATCATCCCGATTTCAAAACACTATAATTTTTTGATGTTTGGATGATTTTTCGTACGACTAAAACCAATGTCTCCCATATAGCCAAAATCCTATAAGCTCTGTGCCTCGGTTATGCACGCATCGGTTTTGCATCCCCCATATGCGGTGCTAAACCGAGGCATGGCTGTAACTTGAGAACGGTGCACTTTTTCAAAATTTCACTAAAGTACTTTTTGATTGCAAATTTGATTGCGACCAATTTTTTAGATTTTTTGAAAAAATCAGTATTGATTAAAGTATTCATAACTCGTTCAAAGATGTTTTGCCCGTTCTGAAAATTTCTGAAAAGTAGGTATTTGATGTCTCCAAAAACATATCAGAAAAATAAAAAAAAAAGTGTTTTTTTTTTGCAAATTAAGTTTTAGTGTCAACTTTGCCGAAGACACCTAATCGATCAAAAAATTCCTTCGAAAGATACAGATTTTTGAATTTTCATACATCATTTTTGTATGGACAGCTGCCAAATTTGTATGGAAAATTATATGGACAAACTAATGATGCAAAATGGCTACCGAAGGCACCAAAAAAGTTTCAGCCAGATTAAAAAATACAGAAAAAATCGAATGACCGAAATCTCAGAGAATTGCTCTTTAAAAAAAAATCAGTGACCAGCGATGGAAGAATCATCATCAAAAGAAAATCTTTTAAAGTTCATCAAGAGAATTAATCGTGAAATAGTAGTTTATGCAACAAGTTGCAAAAAGTGGATTTTTTCAGCACGAGTCGTACATTTATCCAACGAGGTTCACCGAGTTGGATAAATACGAAGAGTGCTGAAAAAATCAAGTTTTGCAACGAGTTCCATACAACATTTTTTGCAATTCCTAAAAACACCCATTGAGTGAAATTTTAAGTCAAATTTTCATGTATTTTGTCAATAAATCGTTTAAATAAAAAAAATGTTGAAAAGTGTTACTTTTCGAAACATGTGCCGAAAAGTTCAACTTTTCAGCACCCATTTCAATGCTGAAAAGTAGAACTTTTCCGCATTTATTTTGATAAGTGTTGCTATTCGATTCTGTTATTTTTGGTACAGAAAAGTAGGCTATTTCGTCGTTTAAGAATGACAGGAAAAGTAAGTAGTTTCACGACGGAATTGCAAAAAATAATTTATGCTTTGATCTCACAGTTTCTTTATCATGGTGATCGTTAGGTGTGATCAATATGAAAAAAAATCATGGGCATTTTTTAAATACTTGCACCCCAAGCCTCTCCAAGCAAATATTATTCAAACAAAACCCTCTAAATACCTCCCCCTTCACAGCCCAAGTATTGACCGAACGCCGTCAATTAGCACCTTTTCCGTTTCGTCCACTCCGTCCACAGACCCTTAATTTAGTCACAATCCCTGATGCCCTGACCCTTAGGGATAAATTTCAATAAATTTCCCTAAATCCTCAAAGAAACGCTCGCTCACCTAATGATACAGTTAACCTTCTTCCCGACATCGAGCTTTTTGTTTTCACCCCTGAAATTTTTCAAATTTTCAAAAACCACCTTTTTTTTCGAATGGCATCGATGAGGGTATCGAATATCCCGCCGAGTTCAAACGATGATAATAGTAATGAGTTATTTGCTTGGTGGCCTTTAAACTGGCAGATTTTTTTAGGTGCTATCCTCAAAAAAAAAGAGAGGGACCTTTAAATTTTCAAAAAAAAAAAGGTCACCGTGAGAAAGTGAACTTTTTTTTGCGCTCGAAATTACCCCAATTTAAAAGTGCACTTGGCGCTGCGCCGCTGCAGCAAAAGGAAGATTCTTCCGAAAAAAAGTGAAACAACTTAGGGGACAAATAATTCATCATTTTGAGGGATTTTGGGCTGGAGGATTGGAATTTGAGAGGGTCACCAAGAGCAAAAAGAAGGAAGGAAGAGCGGACTGGCGGTGGTTTTCCCCTCGGTTTTTAAACTTTTTTAAGTTGCGAAAGGGAATCGATCGAAATTTATTTTGTCTATCTGCGTTGCAAAATAGTGGAGATTTAAACAAAAAAAAAATAGGGGGAAAGAGGTAAATTGATGATGGCCTGCGGGAGATTTTAAGTTTCTTTTTTCGGGTACAGATTTATTTTTTAAAAAACCTTTTCGCTTCTAGCTGAACATTTAAAGGGCTCTCCAAAGCGGAGTGTGAGAAAAGTTTTCTCTCGTTTTTTTGGGTTATTTGTTTAAAACTTGGAAATTGAAACCTTTGCGCTCACGGGAGATTGATGATTTTGGTGGACGCGAGATGCGTTTGAAAAATGATGCTGCAAAAATAATCCTTTTGGCCTGTAACGGTTCGAAACAGCTGGTTTCTGTTAGAACTAAACATCAACTTCTAGAGATTATTACAAGAGAGCAGTTCTCTAGGATTTCGGTCATTCGATTTTTTTTGTATTTTTTAATCCGGCTGAAACTTTTTTGGTGCCTTCGGTATGCCCAAAGAAGCCATTTTGCATCATAAGTTTGTCCATATAATTTTCCATACAAATTTGGCAGCTGTCCATACAAAAATGATGTACGAAAATTCAAAAATCTGTATCTTTTGAAGGAATTTTTTGATCGATTTGGTGTCTTCGGCAAAGTTGTAGGTATGGATACGGACTACACTGGAAAAAAGGTACATGGTAAAAAAAATTTGGTGATTTTTTTATTTAACTTTTTATCACTAAAACTTGATTTGCAAAAAAACACTATTTTTAATTTTTTTTATTTTTTGATATGTTTTAGAAGACATAAAAAGCCAACTTTTCAGAAATTTCAGGTTGTGCAAAAAATCATTGACCGATTTATGATTTTTTTAATCAATACTAATTTTTTCAAAAAATTGAAATTTTGGTCGCAAAAATTTTTTAACTTCATTTTTCGATGTAAAATTGAATTTGCAATCAAAAAGTACTTTAGTGAAATTTTGATAAAGTGCACCGTTTTCAAGTTATAGCCATTTTTATGTAACTTTTTTCAAAATAGTCGCAGTTTTTCATTTTTTTAAATTAGTGCACATGTTTGCCCACTTTTGAAAAAAATATTTTTTGAAAGCTGAGAAAATTCTCTATATTTTGCTTCATCGGACTTTGTTGATACGACCTTTAGTTGCTGAGATATTGCAAGGCAAAGGTAAACAGGAAAATTGATGTTTTCTAAGTCTTACACAAACAGCCCACCATTTTTCAATGTCGATATCTCAGCAACTAATGGTCCGATTTTCAATGTTATAATATGAAACATTTGTGAAATTTTCCAATCTTTTCGAAAACTATATTTTAAAAATTTTCAAATCAAGACAAACATTTCAAAAAGGCCAAACATTCAATATTTTGCCCTTTTAAAATGTTAGTCTTGGTTTAAAAATTTTGAAAATATTGTTTTCGAAAAGATCGGAAAATTTTACAAATGTTTCATATTATAACATTGAAAATCGGACCATTAGTTGCTGAGATACCGACATTGAAAAATGGTGGGCTGTTTGTGTGAGACTTAGAAAACATCAATTTTCCTGTTTTTAAACCTTTGCCTTGCAATATCTCAGCAACTAAAGGTCGTATCAACAAAGTCCGATGAAGCAAAATATAGAGAATTTTCTCAGCTTTTCAAAAATATTTTTTTCAAAAGTGGGCAAACATGTGCACTAATTTAAAAAAAATGAAAAACTTCGACTATTTTAAAAAAATCACCTGAAAATGGATTTAACTTAAAAACGGTGCACTTTATCAAAATTTCACTAAAGTACTTTTTGATTGCAAATTCAATTTTACATCGAAAAATGAAGTTGAAAAATTTTTGCGACCAAAATTTCGATTTTTTGAAAAAAATAGTATTGATTAAAAAAATCACAACTCGGTCAATGATTTTTTGCACAACCTGGAAATTTCTGAAAAGTTGGCATTTTATGTCCTCTAAAACATATCAAAAAATAAAAAAAAATAAAAATAGTGTTTTTTTGCAAATCAAGTTTTAGTGATAAAAAGTTAAATAAATAAATCACCAAATTTTTTTTACCGTGTACCATTTTTTTCCAGTGTAGTCCGTATCCATACCTACAACTTTGCCGAAGACACCAAATCGATCAAAAAATTCCTTCGAAAGATACAAATTTTTGAATTTTCGTACATCATTTTTGTATGGACAGCTGCCAAATTTGTATGGAAAATTATATGGACAAACTAATGATGCAAAATGGCTTTTTTGGGCATACCGAAGGCACCGAAAAAGTTTCAGCCGGATTAAAATATACAAAAATTAAAATTGAAGAAAAAAGACCGATTTCGTAGAGAATTGCTCAAGAGCAAAATTGAATTTAATTTTAAATTGATTCTTTTGAAACAATTCCAATACTTTCAACTTTGCATAATTGCTAAAATGCAATTTTAGAAGAAAAAAAACTAAAATTGATTAATCGTGCAAGCAAAATTTTGAAAATTATGTGTAATTGAATCCAATCCTTTGACCCTTGATTTTGACTTGAGCGTAATAATATCCGTGTGAAACGGAGTAATTTGACACTTTCGATTTGATTAGTTTGACCTGGCCACGGCATGGACTGCAGCCAAGTACCCTTTTGAACATGAAATATAGCCTTGACCCCGTTTTGGCTTGAACTATGCTCGTAAGTTGATTTGGATTTTCTTCAAGAATTCTATACGTCTTCCATGATTGTAGGGGGACAGGGGGTAAAATGCACCCCCTAAGAGAAAACTGTGATTTCTCAACCATAAAAGCATTTCTGTGAAATAATTTCGTTAGATTTTCATAAATAACTATTATTCAACGTCATCCAATTGAAAAAAGTCTTAAAAAAGCTCAAAATTGTTTAAAAATAACAGATTTCTAAAAATATTTTTGATTCATTTCAAACAACCATGCGGGGCAAAATGCACTACAACAACGGGGCAAAATGCACATGGTAAAAGCAGTTTTCACTAGTCACCACTAGATGACACCGCTGTTTTTACAAAGGAGCTTCACAGCGGTACATTTTGCCCCGACCACGCTTTTTGCATAAAATTTAATTCAAAATGCATTTTTTGATGTTTTTGGACTCATCTATCTACAGAATAACGAAGATTATGGCAAAAACTATATAGGGGAACAGCATCTAATTCCAGCGTGCCTCTAATGTTGGCAGGTCAGAACTTTGACATTCAATTAAAGCTAATTAAAAGCGTTTTCAACTGAAATGGAGTGATAAATAGCTCAATAAGAAGTGAGTTAGCCAGTTTCTATCAAAAGTTTTGCAAAATTAGTTGTTTAAATAGTGAAAATCAGCAAATTGGATGGAGTTAGGAGCGAGTGCTTAACCTGCCAAACATACGAGAATTTCCCCTACCTCAAAATTTACAATATCAATAAATGCTTTTTATATTGTCCAAAAATCATAATCAAAGTTCAATGAAAATTAGATGAAAACACAACATTATAAAGTTTTGCAAATAACTTAAGCTGTTTTTATACCACGATGCTCAAATTTTTCCAACATGGTTTAGCAGTGTTAAGCTTCCAATTTCTATAATTTTCCCCCGGAAAATTCTTCCAAATACCGAGAAAAGCAGGGGGTGCATATTATCCCCTCTCCCCCTACATAGGTTTAAGGCTCTGGAAGGCATCATCCCCAATCGGCCATTTGGCGGCCATGTTTGTTTTAGAAAAAAAACATTCAAATCTTGATTCAGAAGTTTTCAATCAAAAATTGGTTTTCCTTGTGTTGTTTGTAGAAGCATTTTACATGTAGTGATTATATTTTCATTTTAATTTACTATTTCTGGACCCTGAATTCAGAACCATCATTGACAGTCATTGCCCCAAAAGTAAAAGATATGTACCATCTAATATAGTTTGATAGAAGGTATAGGATTAGGACCATATTTTTCTAAGCAACATGAAACATCAAATGATTACACTTAGAATTTGTAATTTTTCTTAGTATTTACATCAATTCGTTGAAAAGTGAATTTATCGAAACATATTTTAGTCATTAAATAAGGAAGCACAAAAAATATCTCATAAAAATAGCATATGAAAAAACCTAACATAAAGTCAGAAAAAAACTATACGTGTACGAAATATAACAATGAAAAAATAAACTCTGCTTTTAATTGAATAAAATTTGAGAGAAAAATGACCCTTTCAATAACAAATAAAAAAAATCAACAATAACCAAACCTACATTTTTCTATGGTGAAACTGCGTAATGTCTCGGTTGAATAAGATCTATTTTTAGTGTAATTTTATCCAAATTAATAAGTTAAAAAGTGAAATTCTACAACTCTCATGAAAGATTTGTGTAAAAAAATGCGCAATTCAGCAACTGGTGAAATTCTCATCACTTTCATGTCACTTTTTGATACCGTAAACCGGGGGTGACTTTGAAAGGATTTTAATATATTTTTTTAATATTTTTCAATTGGTAAACTTTCGCTCAACATGGGGTAGGCCACACACGATCCATGCACTATTTTTGAAAAATAGTTTCTGTTTAAATTCGTGGGTAGTTCTCCGCCAACTCACACAGCAGTTGCCCCGAACCCTCTTCGATTTGCGTGATTTTTATGTAAAATTGTACGCCCGATTTAATGACGTACTTAGAATTCCGAAAAACGTATTTTTCATTGGAAAAACACTGAAAAAGTTTTAAAAACTTCCCCATTTTCCGTTACTCGACTGTAAAAATTTTTGTAACATGTAATTTTAAGGGAAATTTAATGTACTTTTTGAATCTACATTGACCCAGAAGGGTAATTTTCATGTTGTTTCTAACTTTGCAGGGTAATTTTTTAGAGTGCAACAATGTTCTACAAACTCATGATGTTTATAAGCAAACCTCTTTTTGTTATACATCAAAATTTTTGTAATTGTCTGCTTTACAACTTTGTAGAACATAGTTACACTCAAAAAATAACCCCGCAAAGTTAGAAAAAAACACGAAATTTTAAAATGAAAAATGTTGTTCTAAATGAAAAAAATTACCCTTCTGGGTCAATGTAGATTCGAAAAGAACATTAAATTTCCCTCTAAATGACATCTTCCAAAAAAATTACAGAAAATGGCAGAGTTTTTAAAACTTATTCAGTATTTTTTCCATGAATAATACGTTTTCTGAGTACGGAATTCTGAGTACGCCATCAAATCAGGCGTCAAATTTTACATAAAAGTCCCTTTGACACCAAATTTCTATCTCATCCCCGTTTCAGGCTGAATTATTGAAAAACACCTCTTTTTCGCAGGTCGTACCGCCCCTCCGTCACGATATATCAAAAAACGGACCTCGGATTCGTGATCAGGGACAAAAGTTACCCCTAAGGACAAAGTTTTACGCAAATCGAAGAGGAGTCGGGGCAACTGCTGTGTGAGTTGGCGGAGAATTTACTCAAATACATTTTTGGTAAAACTGTTAAAAGTCATAATTTTGCGAAGCACGATTTTCAAAAATTTTCACATTTTAAATTAAATTTCTTGTACTGAAAATGCCTTTTAATTGTAAGATGTTTTTGAATTATTTTTTAAAAAGATCAACAAAATGTTAATTATAATTAAGTAACTTTTTAAACTACCGTAATCTGGGGCGAATCGGGACTACAATCTGAATAAGGACAGCATTTTTTAGAGCACTTAAAGCTTTTAAATTTGGAAATGGATGTACACTAGGGTGACAAGAAAAATTGAAAATTTCGGAAAATCGCAAGAAATACTGGATCGATTCATTAGGCAAAAACAATTTACTGTGCCAATTTTGAGCCAAATCGGTTAAGGTTAAGGGGTCGCTTTTCATCGTTGAAGTTTATATGGGGAAAATTGCAAAAATGTATGGGGAAAAACATCGCTTCAGGATTTTTGCAACAGGTGGCGCAGGTCTCGCCCAAAATTGTCCAAGTGTGAGATTCTTGTAGAAAATTTTATTACCTACAACTTTGTAGAAGGGTGCAAGACGATTCGAGTTTATCCTGATGAGTTATTAGCAATGCGATGAAAAGAAATTGGCTTATATACTTGAAAGTATACAAGGGGTATATAGAAAGTATTTAAAAAATATTTTTTTCTAGAAAAATCACCAAAAAATCAGGATCAACTCGGATCGTTTTGCACCCTTCCACAAAGTTATAGGGAATTAAATTTCCTACAAGAATCTCACACTTGGACAATTTTGGGCGAGAAATGCGCCACCTAGCAGAAAATTACTGAAACGATGTTTTTCCCCATACAGTTTCGTGATTTTCCTATATAAACTTCAACGATTAAAAGCGACCCCTTAGCCTTAACCGGCAAAGTTGTAGGTATGAATAAGGACTGCACTAAAAAAAAATAATTCACGGAAAAAAAATTGGTGATTTTAAATTTCATTTTTTGTCACTAAAACTTGATTTGCAAAAAAAACACTATTTGTATATGACATAAAATGTCAACTTTCCAGAAATTTCCAGAATGGGCAAAAATCTTTAACCGAGTTATGATTTTTTGAATCAATACAGATTTTAAGTAAAAATAGAAATATTGGTCTTAAAAATTTTCGAATTTGCAATCAAAAAGTACACTAGTGAATTTTTGATAAAGTGCACCGTTTTCAAGTTATAGCAAGTTTTAGGTAACTTTTTTCAAAATAGTCGCAGTTTTTCTTTTTTTTTTAATTAGTGTTCATGTTTGCCCACATTTGAAAAAAATATTTTTGAAAAGCTGAGAAAATTCTCTATATTTTGCTTTTCTGAACTTTGTTCATACGACCCTTAGTTGCTGAAATATTGCCATGCAAAGGTATAAAAACAGGAAAATTGTTGTTTTCTAAGTCTCACCCAAACAACCCACCATTTTCTAATGTCGATATCTCAGCAACTAATGGTCCGATTTTCAATGTTAAAATATGAAACATTCGTGAAATTTTCCGATCTTTTCCAAAAAAAATATTTTAAACCAAAACTAACATTTCAAAAGGGCCAAACATTCTGAAAAGTTGGCATTTTATGTCCTCTAAAACATATCAAAAAATAAAAATAGTGTTTTTTGCAAATCAAGTTTTAGTGACAAAAAGTTAAATAAAAAATCACCAAACTTTTTTTACCGTGTATCATTTTTTCTCCAGTGTAATCCATATCCATACCTATAACTTTGCCGAAGACACCAAATCGATCAAAAAATTCCTTGAAAAGATACAGATTTTTGAATTTTCATACATCATTTTTGTATGGTCAGCTGCCAAATTTGTATGGAAAATTATATGGACAAACTAATGATGCAAAATGGCTTCTTTGAGCATACCAAAGGCACCAAAAAAGTTTCAGTCGGATTAAAAAATACAAAAAAAAATCTAATGACCGAAATCTGAGAGAACCGCTCTTCTGTAAAAAAATACATTAAGTTCACTCAAGAATGCAAACAATAGCAAATGCACTGATTTTAGTTGGTTTACCGGTTTACCGAACACAAGTTTGAAAATAACGGAAATTTTCAAACATTAAAAAATAGAATTCGAACATCAGAAATCGTTATTTTTTGCGAAAAGTCGCGATTCAATCAATCATCGCAATCAATTTATCATCCACTTCATTAACAAAATATTCGCCGAAAGTCTCAAGTTTCAAATGCACTCCAAGGAATAAAAAGTTCCTAATGTTCACGAAAAAAAAACCTCATCAATCTCGCCAGCTGGACCATATCATCTGACACCGAGGAAAGTACTGTGAGAAAGTAAACTTCCATCGAAATAAAAATATCTAGAAAAAAACTCCGAAATTACATCTTCGATTGCACAGCTTTCCCCCTTTCTTATTCTTTGAACGAAAAAAAAAAATCTCTCCAAAAAAAAACGAACGATCCCGACCAGACCACTTGATCCTCCGGCGAACCATCCGAGGGGAAAACGGGCCGAAAACGAAAATTTTCTCCTAAACGCTCGATTACGATTTATCAAAATATGCTTCACCCTTGAGGTCCTCCTCTTTTCATTTTTTTCTTTTTTTGTTGCTTTGGGCTCGAAATTTTAAGGTTCGTCGTCGTCGTCGACCTTGCCAGGCCAAGTTCACCCGTCTTTGGGCGCCTGCTACGATGGTTTAAGGTTACGCAACTGAAGAATCTCCTCTTTTTTTTGGGTTTTTGAGGAATCGTTGCTGCTGCTGGTTTAACCCTATGAAATTCTTTTCGGGGCCAGATTCGTCATTTTCCGTGGAAGGGATTAAAAGTTTTGATTTCTTTTTTGGGTTTTTGTTGCGAGGGAAAAGTGTTGAAATAGTTATATTAGTTTGTTAGGTTGTTAGGTTGTTAGGTTGTTAGGTTGTTAGGTTGTTAGGTTGTTAGGTTGTTAGGTTGTTAGGTTGTTTGGTTGTTAGGTTGTTAGGTTGTTAGGTTGTTAGGTTGTTGTTAGGTTGTTAGGTTGTTAGGTTGTTAGGTTGTTAGGTTGTTAGGTTGTTAGGTTGTTAGGTTGTTAGGTTGTTAGGTTGTTAGTTTTTAGTTTTTAGTTTTTAGATTTTAGTTTTTAGTTTTTAGTTTTTAGTTTTTAGTTTTTAGTTTTTAGTTTTTAGTTTTTAGTTTTTAGTTTTTAGTTTTTAGTTTTTAGTTTTTAGTTTTTAGTTTTTAGTTTTAGTTTTTAGTTTTTAGTTTTTAGTTTTTAGTTTTTAGTTTTTAGTTTTTAGTTTTTAGTTTTTAGTTTTTAGTTTTTAGTTTTTAGTTTTTAGTTTTTAGTTTTAGTTTTTAGTTTTTAGTTTTTAGTTTTAGTTTTAGTTTTTAGTTTTTAGTTTTTAGTTTTTAGTTTTTAGTTTTTAGTTTTTAGTTTTTAGTTTTTAGTTTTTAGTTTTTAGTTTTAGTTTTTAGTTTTTAGTTTTTAGTTTTTAGTTTTTAGTTTTTAGTTTTTAGTTTTTAGTTTTTAGTTTTTAGTTTTTAGTTTTTAGTTTTTAGTTTTTAGTTTTTAGTTTTAGTTTTTAGTTTTTAGTTTTTAGTTTTTAGTTTTTAGTTTTAGTTTTTAGTTTTTAGTTTTTAGTTTTTAGTTTTTAGTTTTTAGTTTTAGTTAGTTTTTAGTTTTTAGTTTTTAGTTTTTAGTTTTTAGTTTTTAGTTTTTAGTTTTTAGTTTTTAGTTTTTAGTTTTTAGTTTTTAGTTTTTAGTTTTTAGTTTTTAGTTTTTAGTTTTTAGTTTTAGTTTTTAGTTTTTAGTTTTAGTTTTAGTTTTTAGTTTTTAGTTTTTAGTTTTTAGTTTTAGTTTTAGTTTTTAGTTTTTAGTTTTTAGTTTTTAGTTTTTAGTTTTTAGTTTTTAGTTTTTAGTTTTTAGTTTTTAGTTTTTAGTTTTTAGTTTTTAGTTTTTAGTTTTTAGTTTTTAGTTTTTAGTTTTTAGTTTTTAGTTTTTAGTTTTTAGTTTTAGTTTTAGTTTTTAGTTTTTAGTTTTTAGTTTTTAGTTTTTAGTTTTTAGTTTTTAGTTTTTAGTTTTAGTTTTTAGTTTTTAGTTTTTAGTTTTTAGTTTTTAGTTTTTAGTTTTTAGTTTTTAGTTTTTAGTTTTAGTTTTTAGTTTTTAGTTTTTAGTTTTTAGTTTTTAGTTTTAGTTTTTAGTTTTTAGTTTTTAGTTTTTAGTTTTAGTTTTTAGTTTTTAGTTTTTAGTTTTTAGTTTTTAGTTTTAGTTTTTAGTTTTTAGTTTTAGTTTTAGTTTTTAGTTTTTAGTTTTTAGTTTTTAGTTTTTAGTTTTTAGTTTTTAGTTTTTAGTTTTTAGTTTTTAGTTTTTAGTTTTAGTTTTAGTTTTTAGTTTTTAGTTTTTAGTTTTTAGTTTTTAGTTTTTAGTTTTTAGTTTTTAGTTTTTAGTTTTTAGTTTTTAGTTTTTAGTTTTTAGTTTTAGTTTTTAGTTTTTAGTTTTTAGTTTTTAGTTTTTAGTTTTTAGTTTTTAGTTTTTAGTTTTTAGTTTTTAGTTTTTAGTTTTTAGTTTTTAGTTTTTAGTTTTTAGTTTTTAGTTTTAGTTTTTAGTTTTTAGTTTTTAGTTTTTAGTTTTTAGTTTTTAGTTTTTAGTTTTTAGTTTTTAGTTTTTAGTTTTTAGTTTTTAGTTTTTAGTTTTTAGTTTTTAGTTTTTAGTTTTTAGTTTTTAGTTTTTAGTTTTTAGTTTTTAGTTTTTAGTTTTAGTTTTTAGTTTTTAGTTTTTAGTTTTTAGTTTTTAGTTTTTAGTTTTTAGTTTTTAGTTTTTAGTTTTAGTTTTTAGTTTTTAGTTTTTAGTTTTTAGTTTTTAGTTTTTAGTTTTAGTTTTTAGTTTTTAGTTTTTAGTTTTAGTTTTTAGTTTTTAGTTTTTAGTTTTTAGTTTTTAGTTTTTAGTTTTTAGTTTTAGTTTTTAGTTTTAGTTTTTAGTTTTTAGTTTTTAGTTTTTAGTTTTTAGTTTTTAGTTTTAGTTTTTAGTTTTTAGTTTTTAGTTTTTAGTTTTTAGTTTTAGTTTTTAGTTTTTAGTTTAGTTTTTAGTTTTAGTTTTAGTTTTTAGTTTTAGTTTTTAGTTTTTAGTTTTTAGTTTTTAGTTTTTAGTTTTAGTTTTAGTTTTAGTTTTAGTTTTTAGTTTTAGTTTTTAGTTTTTAGTTTTTAGTTTTTAGTTTTTAGTTTTAGTTTTTAGTTTTTAGTTTTTAGTTTTTAGTTTTTAGTTTTTAGTTTTTAGTTTTTAGTTTTAGTTTTTAGTTTTTAGTTTTTAGTTTTTAGTTTTAGTTTTTAGTTTTAGTTTTTAGTTTTAGTTTTTAGTTTTTAGTTTTTAGTTTTTAGTTTTTAGTTTTTAGTTTTTAGTTTTTAGTTTTTAGTTTTTAGTTTTTAGTTTTTAGTTTTTAGTTTTTAGTTTTTAGTTTTTAGTTTTTAGTTTTTAGTTTTTAGTTTTTAGTTTTTAGTTTTAGTTTTTAGTTTTTAGTTTTTAGTTTTTAGTTTTTAGTTTTTAGTTTTTAGTTTTAGTTTTTAGTTTTTAGTTTTTAGTTTTAGTTTTTAGTTTTTAGTTTTTAGTTTTTAGTTTTTAGTTTTAGTTTTTAGTTTTTAGTTTTTAGTTTTTAGTTTTTAGTTTTTAGTTTTTAGTTTTTAGTTTTTAGTTTTTAGTTTTTAGTTTTTAGTTTTTAGTTTTTAGTTTTTAGTTTTAGTTTTTAGTTTTTAGTTTTTAGTTTTTAGTTTTTAGTTTTTAGTTTTAGTTTTTAGTTTTTAGTTTTTAGTTTTTAGTTTTTAGTTTTTAGTTTTTAGTTTTTAGTTTTTAGTTTTTAGTTTTAGTTTTTAGTTTTAGTTTTAGTTTTTAGTTTTTAGTTTTTAGTTTTTAGTTTTTAGTTTTTAGTTTTTAGTTTTTAGTTTTTAGTTTTTAGTTTTTAGTTTTTAGTTTTTAGTTTTTAGTTTTTAGTTTTAGTTTTTAGTTTTTAGTTTTTAGTTTTTAGTTTTAGTTTTTAGTTTTTAGTTTTTAGTTTTAGTTTTTAGTTTTAGTTTTTAGTTTTTAGTTTTTAGTTTTTAGTTTTTAGTTTTAGTTTTTAGTTTTTAGTTTTTAGTTTTTAGTTTTTAGTTTTTAGTTTTAGTTTTTAGTTTTTAGTTTTAGTTTTTAGTTTTTAGTTTTTAGTTTTTAGTTTTTAGTTTTTAGTTTTTAGTTTTAGTTTTTAGTTTTTAGTTTTTAGTTTTAGTTTTTAGTTTTTAGTTTTTAGTTTTTAGTTTTTAGTTTTTAGTTTTTAGTTTTTAGTTTTTAGTTTTTAGTTTTAGTTTTTAGTTTTTAGTTTTTAGTTTTTAGTTTTTAGTTTTTAGTTTTTAGTTTTTAGTTTTTAGTTTTTAGTTTTTAGTTTTTAGTTTTTAGTTTTTAGTTTTTAGTTTTTAGTTTTTAGTTTTTAGTTTTTAGTTTTTAGTTTTTAGTTTTTAGTTTTTAGTTTTTAGTTTTTAGTTTTTTCAGGTAAAAATCCAGTTCAAATTTCAAAAAGGTTAACCCTCACTGCTAGCTGATCCCAATCTTAACATTTTTCGAAAAAAAGAACCAAACCCAAAAAAACCCAAGTCAGCTGCCCCCTTGCGCGACCCTTTACGGAACAAGACGGAAAAGGTTCCGTAGAAAGACCTCTCCGCCCGAGAGCAAAAGGTTGAGAAATTGAAAGTAATGGGGTTAAGGTTTTAGGTCTCTCCGATATCTCTCCGGTGTCGTGGCATGCTAGGATGCGTTTCGAAGGGGGAAGAAATCGAAGGAACTTTTTTTTCGAAAAATCCATTGTTTGCGTGTGTTATTAATGAAGAAACGCTAAAAAATGATGTTTGTACAGCTTACGATCGACGGCAGCCAGATCGTCTGGTCCTGTTAGAGCAGTCCCGGCAAAGATTAATGGTGCAAAAGGATTGAAACCTGAGAAATTGATATTGACGCTATAAAACGTTCGAAATTGATGAAAATATTAGGCGATCTTTTTTTTTTGGAAACGGGGAAAAACGGAAGTTTCTCACGGATTTTTCTTTTCTTTTTTGCAACGGTAAATTTTTGCGCAAATCGAAAACCGAACCGGAGGAAAGGGGTAAGGATTCATTAGAAACGTATCGAATTTCCGTTACATTTGTCAAAAAATGTGCGCGTTGTGGCACAGCAAGGGTCGGCTAATGATGCTGGGCGCAGCTGGACACTTTTTTCAGAATAACGTAGATTTTAAAAAGTAGTGGAAATGGTAAGTTTTGAAATTTCTTCAGACTAATTTAAATTTAGACAGAATTCACTGTTATTTTAATTGTAAAACAATTTTTGTTCCTATTTTGGTTATGTTGTAACTCATTAAATTTATGGCAAAAATTTAAGTGGCCAGGCACACTCCGTTGCATTAACCGCAGAGACAGATTCTGTGAACGGACCACATTTCACATAATCAACGGGGGAGGAAGGATGCGTGGTTTGTTAGTGTAAATTATCAAATATATATATATTTTTTGGGGGAAATTGGGACTGAGGAATAACAAAGTGGGGAAGGGGTAAAAAAAAGCAATCCACTTTAACGACTCCCGGGTCTTTTGTGGGCTCTGTTGCAAGTTTCTGCTCATTTCTAGGCATCCGAAGGTTCTGTGTGGTGAGTCACCCAAAACCTCTTTTACGCAAATGGACCGACGTTTTACTTCCCCATCCGATAGAAGGCCAGGAGGATAAGGCGGGAATCGAACCCACGCCCCATAGCAACTTAGGGATCGGCATCCGATGCCGCTAACCACCGCGCCACGAGGCCCTTTGGGTTGAGAAGGGGTATAAGGGGAATATAATCATCTAGCAAATAATTATGGAAAGCTCTCTTATGTGCCCTTTTCAAATGCTGCTCCAGATTTATGGCCTGGAAACTGTAAAAGAATCTTTCACAAGAGAAAGTGAACTTTTTCGAAACACCAGGAAGTTGTAAAACGACAGCTGAGCAATTCGCTACGAAATCGTTATATTTTTTAATCCGGCTGAAACTTTTTTGGTGCCTTCGGTATATAATTTTCCGTACAAATTTGACAGCTGTCCATACAAAAATAATTTATGAAAATTCTAAAATCTGTATCTATTGGGGTAATTCTCCGCCAACTCACACAGCAGTTGCCCCGACCCCTCTTCGATTTGCGTGAAACTTTGTCCTAAGGGGTAACTTTTGTCCCTGATCACGAATCCGAGGTCCGTTTTTTGATATCTCGTGACGGAGGGGCGGTACGACCCCTTCAATTTTTGAACATGCGAAAAAAGAGGTATTTTTCAATAATTTGCAGCCTGAAACGGTGACGAGATAGAATTTGATGTCAAAGGGACTTTTATGTAAAATTAGACGCCCGATTTGATGGCGTACTCAGAATTCCGAAAAAACGTATTTTTCATCGAAAAAAACACTAAAAAAGTTTTAAAAATTCTCCCATTTTCCGTTACTCGACTGTAAAAAATTTTGGAACATGTCATTTTATGGGAAATTTAATGTTCTTTTCGAATCTACATTGACCCAGAAGGGTCATTTTTTCATTTAGAACAAAATTTTTCATTTGAAAATTTCGTGTTTTTTCTAACTTTGCAGGGTTATTTTTTAGAGTGCAACAATGTTCTACAAAGTAGAACAGTAGAACAGATAATAACAAAAATTTTGATATATAGACATAAGGGGTTTGCTTATAAACATCATGAGTTATCGCGATTTTACGGAAAAAAGTTTTAAAAAAGTTGGTCGTCATCGATCATGGCCGTTCATGGTCACCCGCGACAGACACGGACGACGAAACAAAGAGAAACGCAAAAAGCAACTTTTTCTAAACTTTTTTTCGTAAAATCGCAATAACTCGTGATGTTTATAAGCAAACCACTCTAAAAAATAATCCTGCAAAGTTAGAAAAAACACGAAATTTTAAAATGAAAAATTTTGTTCTAAATGAAAAAATGACCCTTCTGGGTCAATGTAGAATCGAAAAGTACATTAAATTTCCCATAAAATGACATGTTCCAAATTTTTTTACATTCGAGTAACGGTAAATGGGAGATTTTTTAAAACGTTTTTAGTGTTTTTTTCGATGAAAAATACGTTTTTTCGGAATTCTGAGTACGCCATCAAATCGGGCGTCTAATTTTACATAAAAGTCCCTTTGACACCAAATTTCTATCTCATCACCGTTTCAGGCTGCAAATTATTGAAAAACACCTCTTTTTTCGCATGTTCAAAAATGGAAGGGGTCGTACCGCCCCTCCGTCACGAGGTATCAAAAAACGGACCTCGGATTCGTGATCAGGGACAAAAGTTACCTCTTAAGACAAAGTTTCACGCAAATCGAAGAGGGGTCAGTGCAACTTTTCCCGATTTCGTGTGAGTTGGTAGAGAATTACCCATTGTAGGAATTTTTTGATCGATTTGGTGTTTTTGGAAAAGACGTAAGTATGGATAAAGACTACATTGAAAGAAATGATACATGGTATTTGGATCTTTTATTTCACTTTTTGTCACAAAAATTTGATTTAAAAAAAAAACACAGTTTTTATTTTTTGATATGTTTTAGGGGACATCAAGTGCCAACTTTTTCAAAATTTCCAGAATGTGCAACAAATCTTTGACCTATTTTTGAATCAGTACTGATTTTTTCAAAAAATCGAAATATATTGGTGGTAAAAATGTTTCAACTTCATTTTTCGAAGTAAAATCAAATTTGCAATCAAAAAGTACTGTAGTGAAATTTTGATAAAGTGCACCGTTTTCTAGTTATAGCCATTTTTGGGTAACTTTTTTGAAAATAATCGCAGCTATTCATTTTTTTTTAAATTAGTGCCCATCTGGGTGCTGAAAAGTGGTTCGCAAAACGGCCTCAATTTTGAACTGTCAAAGTGGAACCAATTTACTGTTCACTAAAAGTAGAGAGTATTGTTATCGATCATTAATAAAAGTTTTTTTTTTTGCAGGAATAAAAAATGTGTGGCTTTTGAGGACCTGGAAGTCAAGTTGAAGTTAAGAAATTTTAAGAAAGTTGAAGGCAGGATCGACATTTTTAATGATTATGAACGAAAGTTGTTTATGGAGTCGATGCGGTTGTATACATCCAGAAGCTGTCTTTATTGTTTGATTTCTGCTGCAGGATTCCAAAATCAGCCAGGAGGAAAAAAGTCATGCTTGTGCTTGAACAGACTCCTAGTTTGTAGATGTAAACAAAGTGGGATCATTCTCTCTATTCATCACCCAGATCAATCCTAACATTTCAAATGCTGAGGTTGATTAGCATTTTTTTTTAATATTTTTGTTCAATATTCAAAATTTTCACAATACATGTTTTTTTTACATTGAAAATCAGCCGCATGTTTACCAATCTTTTGGATTTAATTTTCAGTTAGAAAAGTCACTTTAAAATTAAGGTGGCTTTAACTTGAAAACGGTGCACGATATCGAAATTTACGTACAGTAGTACATAAAATGACTTTGAACCTACTTGAGCCAAAGCTAATGGCAGGCGGAGGTGTCTGAATGATGCTCGATAATTCGGAGTGTTTCTTGAAATTTACTAAAACCAAAAACACCAGCAGCTTTTTGTGAACATTTCTGCTTAATTTGATTTTTACCAACACTTATTTCTATCTATTTTCCAACCATTTTACAAAATTATTTTTTCAAAGTCTATTCTCGTCTGACGAGAATGCCCTATTGCCGACGCAATTTCTATTATCGGCCTAAATTTTTTTTTCTGTCAGCGCATTTTTGTGGCTTCAAGTCCATGTTATTTTAAACAAACATTTAGGACTCAACCACCAAAAAGTAGCGTTTCCAGAGGAAGCCTCACTGCTGGTGGTGTTGGTGGTGGGCCATTGTTCTTTATGTGCCTTCGCATCGCGCTCGGTTCTTGTCAGATTTCGACGAGAATAGGTAAAACGTCAAGTGACTCGGGGTGTTTGTTATTTTTATAGCGCTTGCTAAAAAAAATACATGTTTCGAGATTATTTGTCATGTGAAAAGCTAAAGCATGCGCAAGATAAAAATTTTGATTTGTGTGCTTACTCGATGCGGAGTTGTTGCTGGTAAGTTAATGGCCCAAACAATTATTTTGAAGCTTTAATCGAGCAGCAAACTCCCCATATGCCAAAGATAGGTGATTGATGAAAATAGGTATTTTTCCCCAAGGAAAAGTTGACTGTTTCTTTACCATAGTTGTCCAGCTCTACAAATATTTCCCAAATTCTTAGATATCGTCTTAAAGAATAGATACAGCCGCAAAATCCTGACCCTGATCCTGAATGTTATGATATCCTCCTTATTTCGGGTCGAGGAGCTTAAGTATAAAATTAATATTCTCTGGTTTGAAAATTTCTAATCCAAGATGATGACTTAGAGTTCGTTTTAAAAAATCAACAAACAAACTAACAAGCCGATGACTAACGGTGGTGGAAAATCAATAATATTTATTAGGTAATTTAACGAGCAATGTCCAACATCAATTTGACAGTTTTGATGATTGAAATAAACTAAATTTTCAACATCGCACCGAACGAAGAGTTTCAAATCAAAACAGCATGTGGTCCTATGTGGTCCCACACGATAGGCCAACAGCCATGTAAGCATGTGCTGCTGCTGCTTGTCCTGCTGACGAAAAAGAAAGGATTGAAATCAAACACATCCTGTGGCTCCGGGAACAGAATATCTGAGGCAGGTAAGAAAAATACAGTATAGCGAAAAATCCCTCAAAACGGCGCTCGACGCACACAGCAGGATGGATCAGTTTTTTTTTTGCCAGGACAAGGGTTGAATGAAGTTTTGTTCGATTTTCGGCGCGCTTTTTTTTTGCTTGCTTGCGCAAGATTTTTGAAAGAGGTAAATTTTCAATCCGACCGGTGAGAGGGTGCTGAATCCTTTCGGTTCTTGTTACCTCGTTTTTTTATTTTTGACGAAAAAAGGGGATGACGCATAATTTGATGGGAAAAGGGTTTTTTTTTTCTTTTTGGAGATTTCGTTTTATTGATTTTCTTCAGCAGCAACAGCAGTCAGCTCAGCTGTTGAAGGTTTTAGTTTTGTTTGGAATATCGTTATCTGAACAGCGACGAACATCAGTTTCGAAGAATGTTTTCCAAAGTTGAGATTCGGATCAACGGATTTCTGGACGGAAATATCACGGGGGTAAAGATCATTTTGGGGGAAGTCTATCACCTGGAAAGTAAACATTGTGACGGGATTGATGAAGGGGTTTGCAGTTGAAATTATGTGCTTTTTTAACAGTAAAAAAATGATTAGCAGAAATTTAATTCAACAGAATATCTTGAATAAGGCTTTCTAGTCAGAAATTAATCAAAACATTCAAAGTAGTTCCAATCTCTTTCTAGCAAAATTTTTTTGTCAGGCGACTTCTTGCTGGTTTTTTGACTGACCGTCCGATATGTCGGCCGAAATATTTCGCAGGGACTGTGACAGCTCGAGCTCGATCAATGTTTGCCTCAGGACACTGTGATGAGAAGTTCGTCATTTTTGGGTCAATATTTTTTTCACTCGGCCTAGATTTGTTTTATTTTATTTATTAAAACAGTTCAAAACATCAAATCAGAAGCTGCTTTACATTTGGCTTACATGTCAGTGATGTTGAAAGTAAACGCATAAGTGGCCAAAGCACCTCAAATCATCTGTCAAAATAATGTAAATAATAATAATGTGGGAAATAATATCCCAAAACAGACTAGTCCTCTAGAAGCGTGTACTTCATTTTGACACAAATGAAAAGAGGCGCGTGTTTATTTTTATGCTGTGAACAGTTGAGAGTGAACGTTCGGCGCGGAAGTGTGAGTGTGATTGAGTTGTTCTGGAACAGGTTGACGGAACCCAGAACTGGGCACAACGGAAGCGGACATGAGGCGAATAGAGGTTTGGGAGGTCAATGTTCGACAGTGATTTTGTTGCGTCAAATGCAAAGAGCTATGGTTCGCAGGTCCTGTTACGTCCAATTAAGATCATATTTAGGATTTGGGCTCAGTACACTCACTGAAACAAGCTCTTTTAAGCCCGCCAAAAAGTATTTTTTTGGTATGTCCTAACAATTATCTTCCAACTGTAAACTACAGTCGACTCTCTGTCTGTCGATCTTCTCGAAATCAATATTGCTCCAGCTGTCGAAAAAATGTCAGTCCCTTCAAGAAGCATGCTGTGATTTTTCGTTCAACAATTTGATACCTCCCGCTCTCGGCAGTCCGATTTTTTAATTGATTTTTAAATCATTTTTAAAACTCAAAAGACAACCAAGATTTGAGAGGCTAAAATCACATAATTTAAAAAGAAATCGCATTAAACTTAAATTTTTTCAAAGTCTCAAAACATCCCAGCTGTGCCACGTTTTTCGAACGATTGCCCGGTTAAAAAAGGATTAATTTCCCACAACAACGAAAAAACTCCTTTCATCGGCGTGTTTAAACAGAAAATACACAAAAAGAATTCGAAAAAGAGGTGCCACAAAAGGAGGAACGGGGACACGCCGGTTTGAATCCTCTTTTTTCGTCCCTGAATGTGTGTGTGCGAGTGTTTGTCTTTCCGAGCCGAGATTCTCACCTTTTGGCGTAATTTGGGACCAAACCGGAAACTGTGCACCGTTTGCTTTTTAAATTTCTTTTTTTTGAAAATGGGAAAAAAAATACGGGAAGGAAGACGACAAAAAGGGGACGTGATCGGGAAGAATGCAGCAGAAACAGCAGAGAGGATGCACACGTAATTTTTAAGTTTAATTTATGGCATCTATTAGAAGATCATGATGAGCACATTTGGGAGAACATTTTCTAAAGAAATAGATGTGGAATACAAGGGGGTTGGAGTTGAAATAAATTCAAGTTTATTTCGATTTCTTTATTAGAAGTACTTTTTTTTATTATTGATATTTAAAAGTTCTAAAAATATTTGGTAATTTCTTCGAAATATCAAACTGTATTTAAAAAGCTTGTACATTTAGTGGGTTTAGGTTTTGGCCCTACCGCAGCATTCGACGAATTTCACAATACAATCAAATTATTTTGAAAGCCATATCCAAAGTTCTGATGTGCCATCACAAGATGCTTTTATCTTGGGTCAAATCTAATCAAATTAAAGACAAATAAATCACAAAAATGTTACTTTTTCACACCTCAAATACCACACCCATTCAAGCTCACCCAAAAAAGAGCAATCAAAACATTCGTTAATTGTTTAACTGACCTCCTCCCTTAAAAGTTGACTGACCTCAACAACCTCCTTCCGTAAGGCGCCGGGGTCGCGTGTCCTTTTCTCTGGTTTGGCTCAAAAGTGGCAAATTATCACACCTTCCTTCATTCATTGCTCCCTTCTTGAGCTAAAAACGATCCTTTTTTCCTTTGCGAAGGACCTCCGACACGACCCCGTAGAAATTGACCTCTACTTAAGGGAAGCGTCCTTATGCACACAGTAACGGAGCCGGGGCCTCTTTTGTTGGTGATTTCTTTTGAAGAGATTATCTTCGGTGGTGGTTTCGGGTGTGGTTTAGAGACTTTAGCCAATTAGCCAGCCGTCATCGGTCAATAGAGGATGATTGTTTAATTTCTTTTTTTAATGGCCAAACATAAGTCAATTTGGACAATGGCGTGGTGAAATATCGTGGCGCGCAATTTTTGAACTTTGAACACTTTGAATTTTGTACCCGTACTACGTTCATATAACAAATCTGGATTTTTTTTTTTTTTTTGAAAAGGTCCAATAAACCAAATTCCCAGTTTTTGTTTTTTTAGTGTTTTTGAAACCGCCTTAAGTCAGGGGTATTAAAAAAAAACACTCAAAAAGCAAATTTGGTTTATTGGACCTTTGTTAAAAAAAAAACTCCAGAAATTATAGTTTAAAAAAGTTTGTAATTTTTTTTCACTCCACATCAAATTCGATTTCTGCGACCCCATTTTAAATGAATTTGATTATTTGATTGATTTTAAAATTAAAAATAGCATCGTTTCTATATTCGGCGTCGTCGTGCTATCTTGTCGCACCCGCCATTTTGACGTTCCGAGAAAAACGCGTTTTAATGTTTGACCTTGAATATTCAAAAACGAGAGCACGCAATAACAAACACGTTTTGTTTGGCTCACCATTCTGTGCATTGTCCCAAAGTTTGGTTGAAGTTGGTTGCTGGAGTCCCGAGTTATAATTACAAATGTTTACGGTAGTCTAGCTTGTACGTGCTACAAACGCATCCTGACTTTCCTGGCCTGAAATCCCTTTGGCCTTTTGTCGCATTTACATCAATTTTCATGGAGTGACAAGATAGCACGACAAGATTGAAACTACTTTCATATGTAAAGTGACAAAAATGCACGGAGTTTTTTCGGTTTTTGTTGAATATCTCAGGATTGAAATCGAATTTTGGGGATCTGTGAAGGTCAAAAATTGAGGCATTGTGAGCTGCACAAAATGGCGTTCTTAACTCAATTTGGCCCAAAATGCACGTACGACAAGTTAGCACGATGGCGACGATATGTTATCACCGCAACTTTGGCCGCCATCTTGGATTTAAAAATGCTAAATCTTTTAGATTAGGTCATGGGTCATACTTCAGCTTTACAATCAAAAATAACACAACGAAAATTTCTTGATTAGATTATCCGAAGATTCGATTACACTCAAATCCCGATGGTTTGACACCAATTGCAAGGTCTTTTTGCAATTTTTTAATGAATTCTTGTATGAAAATTTTGCGTTACACTGAAATAAAAAAAAGTACCAAATTCCTGAATTCTAGGAATTTTGGCTCCTTTCCTTATTTAGTAATTGGGTTTTTTGGATTACTTAACTTAAAAGGAGGCAAAATTCCTAGAATTTGGTAATTTGGTACTTTTTTTTATATTAGTGTACGTAACACTATATTTCAGCACACACCTTCCCCCTCCCTCCCCCCCCTCCCACAATTTTCATAAAATTTCGTAACAGACACCGACTACCTCTCCCCCTAACTGCGTTACGTAATAAAAGAACGCCCCCTTACCAGGTGATAGATTTCACCCAAATGCCCTTTACCCCCGATGTTTCCGTCCAGATATCCGTTGATCCGAATCTCAACTGTTCAATTTAATGTCTTCGTCAAAGTTGTAGGTAAAATAAAAATACTCTTCAAGAATCACCAAAAAACAAAAAAAAACTAATTGCACAGATACGCTATTTTTGAAAGATTATCTTTTACAGTCGACTCTCTGGCTGTCGATCTTCTCGATATCAATAATTCTCCATCTATCGATGAATTCTTCAGTCCCTTCAATCTGCATACTTCAATTATCTTCATTCCTCGATATTTCCCCTTGCTTGAAGGATCTCTTCCTCGACGGTCCCTTGGATTCTGTTTGCTTTAAAAATCTCTTCCGGTTGTCAATAATTTCACTTTCTCATGGCTTGCATAGACATTTTTCTTGGCGAAACGATGCTTTGAAGGATGTTTGACATTAGTTTGTTTTTGTTTGATGGACGTTGCCATGATTCTCTCCCATAGCTGGGTATCAAGAAAAAAATATATTCAATCGAGTCTTCATTTTGCATCGTTCTGTAATCTGATGATTCTCTTCCTCGACGGGCCCTTGGATATTGACAACCAGAGAGTCGACTGTATATATATTTTAGAGCAGGGGTGATCAAAGTTTTTTGAGGCCGAGCCAAATTTAAAGCTGCAATAAGCTTGCGGGCCATATTTACAAAATAAGTTATTTGAAAAAAAAAACTTTATTTTAATTTAAAAGATTAAGAAAATACATCTATCAGTAGAAGTTTTTTTTTAATTTCTGTTATTTTTACATTCGTTAGTAACTTTTTCGTTAATGAAAATAATAAAAAAAAACACGAAATCACAGTTTTCTATCAGTACTGTTGATTTGATTGTTTAAGGTGTTTGAAAAAAGTTTATTTATTTGAATAAAATTGTAGTCAAAAAATGTTTGATGAAAGTTTTGACGATATTTACTTGTTTCACTCACATTGAAACAAGTAAAATTGTTTTAATTATTAAGATTATTGTACAAAATATTTATTTCATAAAATGGGATTAAAATATGGTTAAAATAGGTTGATATATGAATAAATCAGTCGTTTTTGTATTAACAAAAAAACATACTACCATATTTTTTTAATACCCTTCATTTAAAAAAAAATATGAATCAATTTAGAGGTGTTCCACGGGCCATTTTACATGATCATTCATATGGGTCCGCAACAAGACAACTTTCAAGCTATGTTCCAGAAAGGGCAAGCATTATTTGGCAGTGTTGCCAATTATTTTTAAATGCCTGATATATTATAAACTTAAAAAACACAACTTTCAAGATAAATCTACACAGCAAATTTTGGATTTCCATTGCAGAAAAATAAATAACTGAACGCAATTCAGTAATCGTAACCATTGCTGAAATTCAGCAATGAACGAAAACATTGCTGAGGAACCAGTAACAGTAAACCTGTCAAACTTAAATGTCACTTATCACTTATCGTTTGGCTGTGTTTGATTTTTTTAATTTTGGATAACTGATTTTTACAAACAAAGGTATGACAAACTGTCATTGTTTACATGGCGCTCACAAACACAATCAAAACAAACGTTTGGTGATGTGTGTGTGAACTGCGTGTAAAAGGGGTGTCAAACTATAAAGTGACCCCGTTCATTTAACAACAGTTGGTGTCAAACCATCGGGTTTGAGTGTACAACAATAAGGCCAAATACACATAAACAGGATTGGACAAAAAGCTAATAAAAATAAGATTACAACGGGATTGTCTAATTTCAAATGTGATTTGAGAAATATATGTTGGAAACATAATTATTGGCAAAAAATCACACTTGATAATAGAAATATCAGCAACGAATGCCGAATCTCTCACAACATAGAATAGCTAAATTAGTACAAACATTTTCTAATATGCACCATTTCATGCTTGAAAACTGCCGTTCTTTTTTAGACTGTTGTCTCGATTGGTCCCAGTTAACGGTAAGTGATATTTATAGTATCTTTTGAATGAAAATGTAAATCAGAAATTAAAGTGTTGAATGCAATTGCACATTGTTCTCAGTTTTTGCTTAGCTTATCGAGAAAAGAAAGTTAACTTTAAAAATTGCAATAGCAAACTTATAAGTATCGCCATCAATTTTGCACGTAGAAAAAATGCGAAAATGAAAAAAAAAACACTGTTTAAACAAGCAAAAAGTACACTTTCGAAACTCAAAGTGAGCCATTTCCAACCGCACAGCAGTTTCCCCAACAGAAGTGGCGATGCAGTGGGATAGTAATAAAGAACACCAAATTGAATCGCAACAACAAAAAAGAAGCAGCTTGCTCATAAATAGATAAAATAAGTCCGCTCTGGGTATCGTGCACGTGCACGTGTGTGTGTGCGAACGCTTAAAATGGGATAAAAACAGCGCCAAACGGTCACATACTAGCCACGCGCGCGGTACTAACTTTACTGCAAACCACCACACTAGGAAAAGAGTAAAAAGTAATAAAGAGAAGGGTAGAAAATAAAGAGAGAGCGAGTCTGGCAAAAACGCTAAAAACGCAACAAGAACTAAGTTTTGCATTAAAAGCATGCAAAAGTAATACTCGAACGCACACACAATCTAGTTCTCCCTGACTTGGAGTTGAGTTGAGAGAGCTTTTTCCAAACAATTCAGAAGGGGCTTTCCTGTGTGAGGAGGAAGGTGGGTGGTTCGGGGTAAACTGGGACAAGGGTGCCGATGAGGGTGGGAAAAGTGGAAAATTTACACTCGAAAAAAAAGAGTGAGAGCAAGAGAGCTCTCTCTCCGTCTCTTTTGTTCTCTCATATTTTAAAGATAATAAAAAACGCAATTTGTGCATGTGCACTTTTTTGTCAATGAACAAACGATCGGCCGTGGTGGTGATTCATTTAAAATGCAAAATGAGAAAGAGAGAGAGAAAGAACAAAGAGAAGATGATTCGTGACGGTGGTTTCATCGGTGTTGGTGAGCGAGAGAGCGAACTGCTTTTTGCTTTGCTTTTGTTCAATTCTCATTCGAAGCCATTCTCTGTTTTTTGTGGATTCGTTTATGAGTTTTTCTTCCGAGCAAAGCATCTAACAGAGTGGAAAGGGGGCTTTCTTGGCGATGGAGAAGTATTGATAATTTTATTAAAATAACGATCACGCAATTTATTCTATATTAATTTTATTTAAAAAAAGAAGTTTTTATCTGTTTGTTTTGATTTGACATTCTTAAAATCTTAAAAATGTTACTTATCCCTGATTTAAAACATTTTCAAATACAAATTTTACATAAATATTTGTAGAGAAACCAAAATGTTAAAAAGAAAATCAATCTTAAAAATACTCGAACTGGCAACTGCTTTCAAATCTGTCAATATGTCTTTTTTGCGATTTAAAAAAATATTTTTCCATCGATTAAAAGAAGAAACCGCAAAGTGAAATTTCTGTTGCTCGATTGGTACCTTCATTTGACAGTTCTCGTGATCAATGTGCAGGGTTGCCAGGCCAAACTGAAAAAGTCTTGCGTCTTGTAAAATTGTAAAATTGTAAAATTGTAAAATTGTAAAATTGTAAAATTGTAAAATTGTAAAATTGTAAAATTGTAAAATTGTAAAATTGTAAAATTGTAAAATTGTAAAATTGTAAAATTGTAAAATTGTAAAATTGTAAAATTGTAAAATTGTAAAATTGTAAAATTGTAAAATTGTAAAATTGTAAAATTGTAAAATTGTAAAATTGTAAAATTGTAAAATTGTAAAATTGTAAAATTGTAAAATTATAAAATTGTAAAATTGTAAAATTGTAAAATTGTAAAATTGTAAAATTGTAAAATTGTAAAATTGTAAAATTGTAAAATTGTAAAATTGTAAAATTGTAAAATTGTAAAATTGTAAAATTGTAAAATTGTAAAATTGTAAAATTGTAAAATTGTAAAATTGTAAAATTGTAAAATTGTAAAATTGTAAAATTGTAAAATTGTAAAATTGTAAAATTGTAAAATTGTAAAATTGTAAAATTGTAAAATTGTAAAATTGTAAAATTGTAAAATTGTAAAATTGTAAAATTGTAAAATTGTAAAATTGTAAAATTGTAAAATTGTAAAATTGTAAAATTGTAAAATTGTAAAATTGTAAAATTGTAAAATTGTAAAATTGTTTAATTGTAAAATTGTAAAATTGTTAAATTGTAAAATTGATTTTCTTTATTTTATTTTTTTGATTATTTTGATAAAAAAAACATTTCATTCTACGTTTGACTAAATTTGAGTTTAAATCTCCATAATTTTTCCAATATGTTTTGAAATTACGTAAGTGATTTTTGAAACATTATTTTATTCCACTAAATTTTGTGCTTCAACAAAAACCACTCTGTTCATGTTTTAAAATTCATTCGAACTAATGCATTCAATTCGTTTCAGATTCAGTCACAAAACAACGATCGTTTCATATCAAACCGTTCACAGCGAGTACAAAAAGTGAACTTTCAGTAATAAAAAAAACTTACTCGAAAACCCAATCCCACTGCACGGTGACAACCCCGACCCCATTCTCGGACTTCCCCCTTTCAATTTAAATAACAAGATTTTTTGCTGCTCCTTCCTCTCTCCTGGCCTGCTTGGACTGCCACATTTCAAAGATATTATTTGCCCGTTCTTCGTCATATTTTTCCGTTTTTAAACACTCACACACACGCTTAAATAAAACCATGTCAGAGTGGCAAAAAAAACAGAACTCGAGAAAAAAAAAAAAGAGAATAAATGTGAACGTAAATGTACATAAGCGCGCGGCGAGAAGGCTACATTTTTTTGTGTCAATATTTTCAAAATAAAAAATCCAAATTCTTGCCCCCTCTCTCTTTTCCTCTTCTCGGCGCGCAACACGTTCTTTCCCCTGCTCGGAGAGTGTGTGCCTCTTTATTTACCCGCCGTAAAAGGAAGGATAAATTTTAATAAAAGTTTTTTGTTGTTGTTGCGCTGCCCTTCAATGCACGAGAGCAGTGAAGGTTGTGTGAAAGAGAGAATAAGGCAGGGAGAGGGAGCAATTTACTCCCAGCGCTCATTTGAACACTCAGTTGAGGGGAAAAAGCCTTGAGTTCAAATTTGTAAAAAGGCCAACACTAAAAGTATTGTAACTTTAAAGATAATCAATATTTTAATGATTTTTTTTAGAAATCGTGATTTTTATTATTTAAACAACAAATTTTCTACTGTAATAATCTAAGTTTACGCAAAAAGTAAGAAAAAACATTTCAGTTTTTTCAAGAAACTGACTTTATGTAAACACATTACTTCTAAAATGCATTTTTTGCTGTTATCACTACCGCTCTCGAGAGAGCGCTCACGAGCGCAACAAAAAAGCACGTTTTTTGCCACTCTCTCCGAATGCAATATACTGCGAGAGCGAGAGCGCGCGATACCGGCTCACCGGTGCGCGCGAGCGAGACACAAACAACAACAAAAAACGCACACACATTTGAAAATGAGTAAAAAACGAGCGCTCGCTCCCTCTCCTCTCTCACTCTTTGTTTTGTGGCACATGAAAAAAACGAAAAAACGAAAGAAACCAGTTCGGAGGGCAAAATTAGCGCACCAAACTTGGCTCATTTCGGAAACAGCCATCGGCGAGAACGGACCGAGTTCGAGCCCCCGTCAGACTCGCGTGACGTTTTTTGTGTGTTGTGCTGCTTTTTTCGAAGAATTTTATAGAAAAAAAATATAAATAAAAGAACGTAGTAGGCGAGAGTGATTCACCGGAATTTCTTCGCTGCTCAACTTGTTCACGATAGTGAGCGATCTTAGTAGGCTGTGTACGTGTGTGCGTGCGTGTTTATCTATTGATAAGCGCGACAAGTGTCAGTTTGGAGCCCACGTGTGTGAATCATCACAGCCTACTCAGCCTCAGAAGAGAGGCTCACGTGCCGAATTAAGGTGAAGCTTGCACTTTGCGAGTTTAAGGTCACACAGGTGTGTGAGAGTGTGCGAAACAAACAATTAAACGGAATTTCTCGCCATTGTTTTGGGTACACGCTCAAGTGAGATTGCGGTGTTTGTGCTAGTGTGTGCGATTTTTCCGTGTAACGAGAGAAGTCTAAACAAATTCCGCGGCACAAAAACAGAGGAGATAAGTGTTTTTGCGCGCGCGTCCGTTCTCAATTCTACAGAAATTAGCAAACAAACACGTGTCGGTGTGTGCGTTCGCAAAACCTTGCTGAATCACTATTTTAAACAGTTACACACTCGAAAAAAAAGAAACAACAAACTTCCGGAAATTGCTGGAAAGTGCAGCCTTTTCTCTCACTCAAAAGTCAATCAAACAGATCCATCAAAAGTGATACTACTCTGTGTTTGGATGTGTGTGTATTTGCTGAATAAACACTGATAACAAAGGAGGCAGCGGCGGCGATTTGAACAAAAAACAAGAAAAAAATTGGGACGCCCCTCGTTCAAGAGGGGAGCGAGCGTGCGGCAAACGAAAACAAACAAACGTCACTGGACGCTGATAAGGAAGTGTGAGTGGCGACAACAACAACGCAGCAACCTGTTCGCAGACACTTTCGGTAAGTCAACAAGTGGATATCTTTTTGCAGGGAAGTGCAATATGGTGTTGGGTGTAATTGAACGTCATTTTGGGTTAATGAAACTCAGCGTGTAAGGAAACGTCAACGCAGTCAACTTGACGTTGCGCAAACGTCAAAATTCCTTTGAAAAGCACTAAAAATCGATTTGAAAATGAGAATTTAATGTTTCAAAGCATTACTCATGGAAATTTCCACGTTCACATTTTTTTTATCTATAAAATACAATCGCCTAAGCGGCGAACAAACAAAACATGGAGCTGCAAAAAAAGAGTCGTGAGACCTCCACACATTGTGCACATGTGTTTGTGTGTGTGCGGCGAGTTTCCCAAAGTATTGATTTTTCCCCACTTTTTCTGAGTAATTTGAGGCGTTTTTTGCTGCGTCCCCCCTCTTCCAACTTGAAAAGCCGGGCCCTTTTTTCCTCCTCCCCACTGGGTATTCTCTAACACATAAAGCGACCTATTTCAGGTCAGCGTGTATTGTCCCTGAGGGAAAAGTTTTTTTTGAGTTGATTTTTTATATTTTTGGTGACAGTTTACCTTAACAGGGGGTCGTTCATAATTTACCCCTTTTTAAATATTTTTAAGTCAATTTTGTTTTAGAAATTTGCATTTTGTTAGCATTAGTTAAGCTGTCAAAGTGTCATAAAGATTTGCCATAATCGTACCCTAAACGTCAAAATTACAAATAACTTTCTATTCTTTCTTTAAATTCAAACAACGAGTTCGTAATCGATGAACGACCCCAACTTTTGAGACGTTTTTCCAGGGATCACTCCAGAAATTTCTTTCCCCTCCCTTGAAAAAGGACCTCGTTTTGTGGGAGTGTGGTGGAAAGTTTTTGTGACCAAACTGTCCCTTTTCCCTTCTCGTTGCTCGCCCAACCCTAAGTTTGATCATATTTTGTCGGTATTCCACTAAAAACTGTCAAACTAGAAAGCTAGCATAACTTTTTGGAAGGTTTTGTTCTTTTTTGTTTCAAAAAATACTTTTATTTAAATAATATTAAACTTCTATGAAATATTACTGCAATAAATAAAATTAAGTGACAATCTTTTTCCAAGAGCAAACCCCTCAACCCCCACTCCGACGATGACCACACGGGACAAAAACGACCCACACGTGGGTTGGCACTCAAGTTGCTTGGAATTCGGAGAAGGAAATTTTCATACCAAGCAGGGAACGGGGGAAATTTGTGTGGAAATTTTCCAAAAATTCCACGACAAAAACGATCGTTAGGGCGAACTTTACTAATGGAACCGAGAAAAAGGAGATTTGCTAGGGTGGTTCCCGAAAAAAGTTGACTTTGGTTGTTTTATGGCAAGTTTTATGGCGAGCTGTCATTCCTACACTGTTATTTGGAATCAAGCAAAAAGCTTAAATTTTAGTTTCACTTTTTGCGTTTAAACAACCGGAAAACCAAACCTTCAAAAACGCAAAAATGTACCTTTCTCTCACATTTCACACGAAAGCCATCAACTTTTTGTCCCCAAGAAACGGCCATTTATCACAAAGGGGGGGTCGCAGGAAAAACAAGCAATTAGGTCGGCTCGGCTCCACCCTAGCAAAAACAATTTAGAAAATGTAAGTAGGTGGCAAAAACGGGCTCTCCTTTTTCCACCTCCTCCTCCTTCTGCTCCACCCTCGACATGGTAATCCAACCTTTTTCCCGGGAAAATTGTAGGACAACGGTCTATTTTATTCGAATTGAGTTCTTTTTTTTTGCTCTCGCTGGGGAAAATCCATTTTCAGTAGGAGCGACAACAACAAAAAAAAGCGAGGAATGAGGAAAGAAGAGGCAATTTGGCGAGCATTAAAGTATAGAAATATTGTAGTTTTGTGGTGTGGGTAAAGGACGACCCGTCCCTAGATGGACGGAGGAAGCAACAAAGGTTAGGGTGATGTGACGGTTGTTGGGTTTGACGTTTCGACATTTTTATGGCAAGTTTGCTTTGTTTACCAAATTTTCGAAACGTCAATTTAAATATTTTTAAACTTCAGTTGAAAAATTACTTTTTTCCAAAAAATCAGATAGCGTAATGTCCACACATTTGACGACGTTTGTGGCGATCCCATAATGATGATTACCAAGCCAGAACTCACACCACCTCAGCTCAGCTCGGCGTTGTTTACCCTGTTTTATTCAGCGTTCCACTGTTCCATTTTGACTTTTCCAATGTGTGGCCGTTGCCGTTTTTCACGTGGTGCACTTGTGCACAAGATCTTATCGCTGCTGTGTGTGTTTTTCCCGAACAAATTCACGCTCAAAGTCTTTGTAATTTCGATTTGTTGTTTTTTTTTTGTGGTGAGAATGTTTGCTCTGACGTTTTGCGGTTGCTCCTTTTTTGCGGAATTCTTAGTCAGACTTTCTTTGTTTCGATAGAATGCAACTTTTTTGTTGACAAAAAAGCATTTATGGCAACACTGAACACAACTGTCAAAGTTGCCATAATGGCGCCTTCCAGTTTGACAGCTCCCAAAACGTCACTCTAAATTGGGTTAAAGCCAACATTTTTGCACACTTCACCACCGGAATCAATTTCGCAAATGAGGTCACCGGCCTCCGCTGGGATCCATCATCCCGAGTGACAAAAATGTCACACTTTGGCAAAATATTTATAGCGCTATCTTCGTTCCGTTTCGATCGAAAAAAAAACAGTTCTCGGTGGACCTCACCCCTCAGCTTGACAGCATCCCTCCTCTTTTTCTTTTTTGGGTTAATCGATAATTGTTATAATTATAAACAATCGATTTTCGGTTCGTCACACCGACTGACCATTTCCAAGTTTTGACACCTTTCCGTGAGTGAGTGAGTGTGAGTCAAAATTTTATCGCGTTTTGACACAAAGCGCGAGTGAGAATTCCACAAAATAATAAACAAAAACAAAAATGTGCGCACCGGCACCGGGCAGATGGGAAATTTTGCTGATTCGAAGGAGGCGACAAAGAATTGAGATCGATTTGGTGTGTTTTTCTGGTTCAAGGTTAGCGGAAGCGGCTTTGTTTTGTTTTGAGCGCGGGTGACAGTTTGTTGTTGGAAGTGGCGCGTCGATTTTTTTCAGTGTTTTTGTTTTGGGTTTTGAGGAAAGATGATGAAATTTGTTGTTTTTGACAACACTGTTGCTTTTTTTTATAGCAACAAAAATTAGATGTAGATTTCGTTCAGTGTATTTATACTTTTTCCAGAGATTAATCTTGACTAAACGTCATCACACTTCCAGGTAATTCAATTTCGTAGGGCACAAAACTTGTTTGTGCGCGCGGTTCTTCCAAGAAAATAAAAAAGTAAATCCCCGACCCGCCTCCTCCATGGAAAGTTGCGTGTTTGTCTTTTGCATTTGGACGACGACGGGGTTTATTGAAAAATATTTTTTCCGTTCTCTCGATTTTGAATAATGCCGCCAGGGGGAGTTCGCGCGCAGAATTGTTTACTCATCACGCGTTCTTTTTTCTTTTATTTCAAGCGTAAATATACTAGTCAGATCACTGTTTATGGAACTTTTGTGCACTGGTTGTGGTTTTTTTTTTTTGATAAGAACGCAAAATTAGCTGTCATGGTCGTGATTCACAGCGCTCTTTTGTTAGGCTTGATGATGTGAATTATGACTAAAATTAAGCTGAGATAAATTATATTATTTTGTTTTTATGCCATCATTACTATGTGACATTTGCTAAAACGAATTTTTGACTGAATTATTCAAGAAAACGAAGTAAGAATTTTGATTAGTGTGCCTCAGAAAACTTATGCAAAATCTATTGATAGAATAAGAACACAAAAGCAATTAAGTTATTCAACTCATTTAAGGTTTGACATCTGACGTAAGACATTGAAAGAATACCTCGAGGGGTATGACAATCAACATAACCTAAAATGCTATAATTATTTTGTTTACTTTGTTTTTATTTTAGCCGGAAAGAGAAAAAAGTCACAATTTCTTTGGCATCACCTAATTAAAACTGTAAACAATCGTCCCCGATCGTGTGACAGGTGTCAATTGCCTCTGCAAGCACAGCTTTCCGTTTCTCCGTACTCCATTTCTTTTAACATTTTGTTTGACAGCAAACAAAAAACCCAACCTCACAAAGTGACGCAACCGCCACTCTCGAAGGCCCCCTTCAACTTTACGAAAAATATGAAACACAAACCCCATTAAAAACGGACTTCAACTAATTCAACGCGTTAAAAAAATCGCCCCAATTAGACTATCTTCTTCACGTCTTGGTCGTCGTCGACGACTTCGTGGCCGTTAAGAGCCCCAGAATTCATCTCTCAGTACCAAGGTGTTAGTTTTTTTTTCGTCCAAACGCTCGTCTCACAAAGTTACCACAAATTGTGCACATCTCTTCAGTGGAAATTGTTACAAAAAAAGCTTGACGCAGCGGTCAAAAACGTGGATTTGGAGGTTAGGACACCCCGAGACAACAACAACCAAAAAGTGGTAATTGAAGCGCTACGCTTGACTTTTTGTTTGACACTTGGGACCTCAACTGGCGCGCCATAAAAATTTAGATGGACAGAGCGAGACCGAAAAAAAAAATCGACAGAAAAAAAAACTCAAAGTCATGCGTAATTCCGGCTTCGTTCGATTTCAGATCGAAATTATATTTTTTCCCCCTTCTTGTAAAACCCCTCGTTTTCCCCCTTCCATTTGCCTCGCGTCTGCTTAAATGAAATTAATCATAATCAAAAAATCGTTTTAACCTTTTCTCCTTTTTCGGACCCGGCTGCTGGATTCTCTCTCTCTCTCGCACACACTCGTTCGCCTCTGTTTTTTGTTTTGATTTGGTTTACTTCAAGTGTCTCCCCACTTGGCCTCCTCTCCGCGAGAGATCCACGACCTTCAGCGCGCCGAGGCGCACGGAAATGGTTGGAATTGGTGATTTTGACAGTTGTGAGGCGAATGTTGTCGAAATGTTGTGTTTATTTTTTTCAGTGTAGTTCATTGTTTTGCGAGGGGAGGGACACTTTCATACTAACAACAATAATTTAAAGTAAAAATTCTTACTGCTTTTTGAATGACGGTCAAATTTAGAACCTTTTGACAATTTTATAGCGAATGCTGTAAAAATGTATGCTAATTTTTTTTAGTGTAGTTCATTGTTTTTATCGGGTAGGTCATTGTTATAGAAATAGCAATTATTTTGACCAATTTTTTTAAAGCAACTTTTCAACCAAAAAATAATCAATGCACATTGAATTTGAAGTGAACAAAAATGTGTATTTTTTGTATTTTATTTTTTGTTGGGTTGGCCAAACTTTATGACAACTTTTATAGCAGCTCTAAAAAAACAATTTTAAAAGTGTATTTCCTTAGCAAGGGGTAAGGCAAAGTGCAATAAACCTTATGACAACTTTTATAGCAACTAAAAAAATTACATTTGACCATTTCGACACAACTTTTCGCACGAAATTTCCCCAATTTCGCCCATTCCGTGGTCCAAAACCAATTTCTTGGACGCCGATCATTGTCGTTCGTTTTTTTTGTTGCAATTCCAAGTTCTCTCTTGACGTCGTTTTGTGTGCTTTTAAACCAAATTTGACGGACCCAAGAGCAGCGCAAAAAAAAGCACCTCACAGAATCCAAACGCAAAAAGAAGAGAGAGACTTGTTATTTTTTGCCCCTCTCCTCCTCGCGCACTGTTTTGCACATTCATTCAAATATAGCTATTAACCTCGTAATTTTTTGCTTATTTTTCAATATAATACAATTTGTGTCTCTTTTTTTGTTGTTCCCGTTCTTGGCCAGCGCCGCGTTGTTATTTCTCATTATTTTTACTTTTGTGCGTTGCTGTACGTGACGCAAAAGAAACTTTACGCAGTCGGGGAAAAAAAAGTGCGGACCTTTTGTTCTGGAAAAATTGAGCTTGACCTCGACGAATTCTGGCAAGCGCAGTTTGCCATAAAAACCACGTGTTTAGACGTTTGCGCAACAATTTTATGGCAACGCTCGCCAGCAAACTTTCATATTTTCCAACTCAAACGTCACACAAAAAAGCTAAAAGGGACAACAAAAAGCGCCACAAACAGTCAAACAAATGGGCCTAATCATCATTACCTTAAGGGAAGACGTCGTCGCCAATGACAACAACAGCATCGAAAGCTTCGGAGAGGGAGGCGCAAAAAATAGCATAATAAGAGGAGGACAACCACACACACACGTGTCACGCGAAGACGACGATGACAGCTCGCTTTTTATGGCAACCGGCAATAGTTGTAATAATGTGTAGTAGGCTTTGCAGGAGGGGGGCAAAAAAAAAGTTAGCTGGAGGCCTTCTACGAAACAACATGTTGAACTCTATTTCAAAGAAGCAGCGAGAGAGGGAGAGGGAGCAAAAATTTCAAAATATCTCCTTTTATGGGACGCGCGGACGTCAAAGTGACGGACGACTTTTGGGAGGAAATACACGATGAAAAAGAGAGGGTGGGTGGGGGCGAGGGGGTAATTGCTTTTTATAGTTGTGACTACGTAATTTTAAGAGAGAGAGACACATAGTGGAAAAAACGAAAAAATATTACTACAAAACGGCTAATTGGTTTGTTGGACGCGAGGAGTTTGACAGACGACGACGACGCGGAAAGGCAAAAAAAAGTAGTGAAATGAATCATAATCATGCTTTTTTCTGTGGTCTGGTAAAGTGCCATTTCGAACGAAATGGTTACGACTGGCGACGGTAATGTTGGTTGAAGGAGGTAGAAGCAAAAAAAAAAACATTCGTCAAGTGTGTCAACGCAATTTTAGGGAATTGTCCGAAAAACACGCCATTATGGCGAAGCCATAAAAACAAACTGTCAAAGTTGTTGTTGTCCACATTTTAAGAGCATTGCTTCATTTGCAGTTTTGCGTGTTCTTTGAAACATCCAAACTTCAAATTTTAAAACTTTGCTATAAAATGCCGTTTAATTCACCGCAAAAAAAACATCTTGTTTCCGCCCGGGATCGAACCGGGGGCCTTCCGCGTGTTAGGCGGATGTGATAACCACTACACCACGGAAACCGATGATTCAGTCTTTTGATTTTGTTGAACACTTCTTCAAATTTGGAATCTACATGTACCAATTTGTACTTATTTATTTGAAACAATCTTTTTCAGCAAAACTCAGCAAATTTCAGCAACTTTATTAATTTTAATTGTATAAACTTTCTAAACGATCAATTTTGTTCAAATTGTAATCATCAGAAATCGCAGAAAAAGCGTCAATTTGCCCACTTTTTCCCTCTCCAATCATCCAAGAGCGTTGTTTGCGACGTAATTTTCAGAATTCATAATGCTGCTCGTTTAGCTATAATTACAAATTCAGTACTTCCACAACAAAAAACCTCTCACCAGCGGAGATCCAAAGTGGCTCCAGCAGCATCACCGGGGCAAAATCGTTGTTGCAAAAACCTTGGAATCTTACCGGAGAATTACTAGACCCCCTCCCTCCTTCAAACCCCTCCCCCACACCTTAAGTCGATTTAACCGTTCGGCACGACTAGTTTTAGTTCTAGCAAAAACATTAAGTTAGACACATTTTTCCCACCTCCTCCTCCTCCGGAGGAGGCTTGTTCTGCCTTCTCTGTCTCTAAACCAAATGGCTTCACGGAAAACCGGGCTTCAAGGGCTCGCTGAGTCAACAAAGGCAATACACATTTTTTTTCTACTACAAGCCCGAGAGAATTCAAATGAAAATAGCACTCTCGAAAAACCTGTTTTTTGTGCGGTGGAGAGGCAATTTCGCGAAATAGGTGTGCTGTGAGGGAAATATAATGGCGAAATTAAAGTTTGCTGAAAAAACAGCAAAAAAAAAAGATTTTGCTGATAAAGTTTAGACCAAAAAGAAGTTTGCTGAAAATGCAATTTGACAGTTTGCTGAAACTGAATGTTGGCTGAGTAAACAAAAACACCAAATAACTTTGCTAAAAAAAGTAATTAAAAATTTGCTGAAAAATTCTTCAAGTCAAAAAAGTTTGCTGAAAACTTTAAAAATTCAGCAAAAAGAACGCTCAATCCGGAATCGCACCAGGGGTGGAAGCTGGAAAAGCCACCAACGCCAAGTTTAAGCGAGTGTGTTTCCCCTCGCTCCCCCCACCTCAACCTCCCGCAATCTTCTCTCATTGCACAACCGCCGCCGCGATTATTTATTCTTAGCCTTTAAATCAGCGGATTTGTAGTACGTACGCGATCTCCACCGCACACACAAAAAAAAACCTATTTATTCTGAAGGTTAACCTAGAGCCGGCCACCCGCCGCCGCCACCGCTAGACCTCCGAGAGATAGAGAGAGACTTTAAACCGCAGCCTCCCACTTTACTTTAAGGGGGGGGGGGTAACCCTCAAGTGACTTGGGGGAAAACTCTTAAGAAATTTCAAGTATTAACGTATCACAGGAAAGAGTAGTCCTACGTCAAAGTAATTTGTTTCGCAAAACTTAAATAAAAACTTCATATCAACAAAAACAAATTTCCAAGAATTAACTGATTCAGTACCTCCAAAAATATCATTTCTCTACAAGTCAAAAACATTATTCATAATCAGTATAAAAAAATACATGTGCAAGATGTAGTCCTACGTCAAGTTAAACACTGAAAAAAATTCCCCGCTAGAAAAAATAAATATGTTGTTTTTTTTCTCTAAACTGGTTCCGGTTGAATCAGTAAAACATTTTAAATAGTAAGGATTCAAAATAAACCTGAAAAGTAGTCCAACGTCAAATTTTTTGTTTAAAAATCAATCCAATTTATTTTCGAAACATTTTTGGTCCATAATTCCGTCAGTCAAAAAAATATTTTATATCAATCAGAAGACAACTTAGTTCAAGATGCAGTCCTACTTCAATTTTATTTCTAGCAGCAAACTGCACTAGAAAGTTATGAAATTTGTAGTTTTGCCTCAAGTAATTTCTCTTTTCACATTGGTTGTCATTTTATACTGTAATAAAAAATTACTTGATGTCATTAGGATCAAAATCAAAATCAAACAGTAGTCCTACGTCATTTTTTATGACTTAAAATATGTTTTTCTGATAATTTCAACAAACATTACAAACGGCTCTGTTTTCACATTGTGCATGTTTTGTTTGTTATCGAAAACTTAATTTTAAAATCGGTTGTTCTATCAGCAATTAAGTGAGTAATCCTACGTCAAATTTTTAGTAAGCGAAAATTCAACTAAAAAGCACGTTTTCATTTATTTCTTTTAGTTTTATTAAACATATTTCATAGTAGTCTTTTAGGCTGAATATTAAGCATATTTTATTGTTTTTTTTTTTATTATTTTTCTCCAAAAGTAGTCCTACGTCAAAAGTTTATATTAAAAATCAACTTGAAATGGACTCCACTTTTGTTAATTTAAAAAAAATGTAAAATCAATTCAGTACTTTGCAAAACGTGATTTTTCTTGTAATCTTACTTTATTTAAAATAATTTGAAAAAATGTAACCGTGTAAACATTAGTTCGAGTTGTTCCTGCAAACTGCATAAAATATTTTTTTATAATTTTGAAGTTTTTGCATTTTTTTAAATTTATATTTATTTCTTGAATAAATTAAAAATAATGTACCGTAAAAAATTCTTTAAAAATTAAAAAAACGCCGAAAAAGATTTACCAAAACTTTTCTTAAAATTCATGTTTGTTAAACATTTATTATCTTAAATTTGAATTTTCTGACAAAAATGAACTAAAACATTTAATGTTTGTTAAAAAAATAGTTTTTTAAACAATTTGAAAGCTTAGGTAATTTTTAATTTTTAAACAATTTGAAAGTTTTGTTAAAAAAAATTTCGGCAAGTGTTTGAAATTGTACTTTTCATCACTTTAGTTTTAATGAAAAAATCAGCAAAAACTTCTTTTGTTTTTAATAAATTCTAAATTACTCAAATAATTAGCTGGTTTTTTTAACCAAACTAAAATGTAATGAAAAGTATAATTTCAAAGGCGTGCTAAAAAGGTTTTTGAAAATAAGTTTGCTTGAAAAAACATAATATAAAACTATGTCTTTTCAAAATCATGACGAAAAAAATTAAGTTTTCTTAACCCATTTTTACTAAATTAAAGCCTTATTTAACTATTTTCGCTGGAAAACTATTTAAGTATTTAGGTAAACTTTTTTTCAAGTAAATACTAACATTTAACTATAAAATGCAAAATCATTTTTTGCTGAAAAATGTCTTGCAAAATATATTGTTTAATGAAAAAATATTCAAAATCTGATTAATACTAAAGCAAAACAATTTATTTATTTTAAAATTCTAAAAAATGTCTTTGCTGAATATTCAACTACAATTCAATTTTGCTAAGAATCAAAGTTTGCTGAAAAATAATACAATTGCCTGTCAAAAATTTGCAGAAAATCAAAATTACAAAATCAAATGTTTACTGACAAATAAAAATTAAAGTTAAGTTGGCTGAAAAATAAAACTTTTATTTACCCTGAAATTTGCATATAAAACTGCAATTTGCTTGAAATCATCACTGCAAAAATCATGTTAGCTGAAATCATATTTGATAAATCAAGTTTGCTGAAAAATTATGTTTGCTGGAAATTATAAAATTATACTTTTTTTGCCAAACAAAAAGTGCCTAGTTAAACTGAAGTTTGCTAAAAACCGTCACTGAAATTTTTGAGTTTGCAGAAAATCAAATAAAAAAAAAACAAATTTGCTGAAAAAATAAATATAAAAATCAAGTTTGCTGATAATTATACTTTTTTGCCAAAAAGTTTGCTGAAAAATAATACATTTTTTTCCTTAAAATTTGCTTATGAAACTGCAGTTTGCTTTGAAGCATCACTGCGAAAATCATGTTGGTTGAAAATCAGATTTGATAACTCAAGTTTGCTGAAAAATTAAATTAAAAAAATAAGTTTACTGAAAATTATACTTTTTTGCCGAAAATCCTGTTAATAAAACTAGAGCTTGCACTGCAAATTCAAGTTTGCTGAAAATCAAAATAAAAAAGAAGGTTTGCTGAACAATAAAATCTAAAAATCTAATTGCCAGAAAATTCTACTTTAATTGCTCGAAATCCTGCTAATAAAACTAAAGTTAGCTATAAATCAGCACACCAAATTTCAAGTTTGCTGAAAATCCAATTTTAAAAAGCAAAGTTGCTGGATTTTTTTTTTGCCGAAAGTTTGCTAAAAAAGCATCACTGAAAATTTCAAGTTTGCTGGAAATTAAACTACAAAATCAGGTTTGCTGAAAATTATACTTTTTTGGCAAAAATCCTGCTAATAAAAAAGAAGTTTTCTGACAATCTAAATCCTATAACAAAGTTTACTAAAAAAAAATATTAAAAGTTCAAGTTTGCTGAAAAATAAAACCTTTTTTGCCAAAAATCCTGCTACTGAAACTGCTGTTTGCTGAAAACTCATCACTGAAATTTTCATGTTTGCTGAAAATGAAATTTAAAAAAATCAAGTTTGCTGAAAAATAAAATCGAAAAATCAGGTTTTCTGAAAATTTAACAATTTGTTTTGCCAAAATTCTGCCAACAAAACTAGAGTTGGCTTAAAAGCATCAATGCAAATTTCTAATTGGATGAAAATCAAAATAAATAAATTACCAGTTTGCTGAGAAATAAACTTGAAAAATAAAAAAATCAGTTGAAAACAAGGTGGAAACAATGTTTGCCGAAAAACTGGCTGAAAAACAAAAGTTTGCTGAAAATCTTAACTTAAAAATGCTACATTATTGAAATTATCAAACTACACTGAGAAACATTGTCTAACCCAAACTCAATCAGCTGCGTGAAATTTTAAAAGCTTTCCACCAAAAAAAGCTCCCTCTCATCTGACATCCAAGGGTTAACACCGCTTCTCCACTCTCTTGTTCTGCTAGTTGCTCGCTCGAAACCCTCTGTTGCATGTAAGAAAAGACGGAAAAAAGCTGTGAAAACGAGAGGAAAAAAATCAATGTAATTTTGTTTTTCTCTTCCCCGTTTTGCTAGTAACCCCCCCCCCCCTCCCCCCTTCCCCATCAAGACCACTATTCTTTTCTCGCTGGGTTTTGCTTGTTTATTAAAATTATTCTTTTCTAGGCAAGGTTTTTTTTGCGCGCAAACGGTGTGTACCTGGGGAACTACCCCCCCCCCCCTCCTTCTCCACTTTCTGTCAGAATTAATGGGATGGATAAGGGGGGGGAGGAGGTTGTCGGTACCCCATCTCGCATGATTGCAATTGCATGCCACCTTTATTATTATTTTCTATACTTCTACTGAACTTGAGATGGTTGGGGGGAGGGGGGGGAGGGAAGGTTTGGAGAGCGGGGGTCGGCCAGTAATGCAGTCATGAAAAAGAGTTGAGAGAGAGAGAGGGAGGAAAAAAATCGAACAAATATATAAATATACACAACTTTGGGGCTAGGCCCCTTTTGGGGGGAGGGTGGAGCAAGCGGGGAACTCGTTTTAGTTCCTCGTTTTAACGGTTGGAAATAAAAATGCATCATGTGGGATCGGGACGGTGCAGGCCGCTTTTTTTCCTTGTTTCAATAGTTGAAACGATTTATTCTGGCCGGCGGTGGCATGCAACAGGATGTCAGCGTTCTGAGCGTGGTTTTGCTGAAGTTTTGAAAAGAAAATGAAATAAATTTGAAGGTTCGTCGCTTGATGAAATCGTTTTGCTTAAATGCGCAAAATCGAAGTTTGCTGAAAAAAAATCTTGCGAAATTTATGTTTTCTAAAAAAGATAATTCTTTAATTGATGTTTGCTGAAAATTTTGCAAAAAAAAATTGTTTGTCAAAGTTTGCTGAAAAATTTACCATCGGAACAGAAGTTTGCTGAAAATGTTATTTGTCAATTCTAGTTTGCTGAAAATTTTGAAACTTCAAAATGAGTCAACAAATATGTGAAAATAAAATTGTGACCCATTATTTTTATCTCGCAAGAGTCAAGGATTCGAAAAAATCACATTTTTCCGCAATTTTAATCAAGCTTCTTCCAAGCTTTAAAATTTAATCAACTTCTCGCCCAACCTAAGTCAAAACTTTTGCTCAGTAATTTTCCATCTTTTGTGATTTCCTCTCTCTCTCGTTTCTCAAGATGTGTGTGCTTTTTCTTCGTTGTGTGTACTTTTTGTTGCTGCCATTACCTCGACTATACAATTCCCCTCACCCCCTCTCCGGCAATGCCCTCATCCCTTAACATCGTTCGTTTTTTTTCTAGCTAGACTCTTTTTCGCTGGCCTTTTTGTGTAGTTCGAATGCAATTTTGCTTCCCACCACCGACCTACAACCCGTCCCACCCCCACCCCCTTTGAAAACTGCATTCAAGCTGCTGCTGCAACAGGCTCTCCTACACTTTTTTTTCTCCTCGCGATGATGTTGATGATGATGGCTTTCTGGTGGAAGGCGGAAAAACTACTTGTTAAAGTTCCAGCCAGCTAAAATCTACCACAGCAACAACTTTGCTGAAAAGCTTGGCGGGGAAGTGCATTTGTGTGGGGTTTTGGGGTGGTTAAGAGCTTTTTTAAAAATAAAACATTTTTTTAAGAGAATTTACAGAGTTTGCTCATTTTGAGCAAAACACAGAAAACATTTTTTCTATTGATTTCTTCATATTTTTTTTTTTGTTAAAATCATTAAACAGTTAGCGGAGTTTTTTATTTTCCGCAAAACTCAGCAAATTTTGTTTTTTATTCTGCTTTTTACAACAGTATCAATAATTTTGCTGATTTCAATGAAAAATCGACAAAACAGAAACAAAGCCAGTTAAATCACGTTTGTGGTTACTGCGATTTTTCAAAAGAATTTATAGAGTTTGCTCATTTTGAGCAAAACTCAGCAGACAAAGTATGCTATCGTTTTCATACCAAAGGAATAATTTTTGCTAAAATCTTTAAAATAATTGTTGAAGGAAAAATTAAAGCAACGTTTCCAATAATTTGCTAAGTTTGTCAACTTTCAGCAAAACTCAGCAAACTATGTTTTTTATCTTGATTTTTGCAAAATTATCAATAATTTTTCTGAATGCGATGCAAAACGGAAACATAAACCAGTTAAACCACCTCAGCACAAAAAAGGAGAATTTTAAAAGTATTTACAGAGTTTGTTCAGCAAAACTCAGCAAACTATGTTTCATCGTACTTTATACTTTGGTAAATTCTGTGATAAATGTGCAAAACATAAATATAAACCAGTTAAATAACTTCAGCCCAAAAATGCAAGTTTTGAACAAAATGAAAGGTGTTTGCTCATTTTGAGCAAAACTTAACAATTATTTTTTTCTATCTTTTTCCTTAAAAAAATATTCAGAAGAACATTTTACAAGAATTAAAGCAACGCTTCAAAGGACTATGTTTTTCATTGTGGTTTATGCAAAAGTATCCATATTTTTGCTGAATTAAGTGAAAAATTGAAAAAACGTAAATGATAATCTGTTAAACACTTCAGCCCAAAAATAGTTTATTTTCAAAGAATTTACAGAGTTTGCACATTTGGAGCAAATTAGCAAATAATGTTTTCTAGAGTTTGCTTTAAAAAACGATTTTTTGCGGAAATCGAAAAAAGTATTTTGTAGGAAAAATTAATGTAACGTTTAAAACAATTTCTGGATTTATTTATTCTGTTAACTCAGCAAACAATTTTCAATTGTGATTTTTGAATGAATGATTTTGATGAATTCAATGAAAAATCGGCCAAACATTTAACCACTGAAATACATTTCAGCACAGAAAAATACAATTTGGGATTTTTTAAAAGAATTTATGGAGTTTGCTCAGTTTGGGCAAAACTCAGCAAACATTGTTTTCTATCGGTTTCTTAATGTAAACAACAACTTTTTAAGAGATAATGGATAATATATTTTTTTCAGAGAATTCGTGAAGTTTGTAAATTTCAGCAAAACTCAGCAAACTTTCAGCACAAAATAAAAAAATTTCAAAGAATTTGCGAAGTTTGCTAATTTTGAACAAAATTTTACAAACAATGTTTTCTATCGTTTACATAAGAAAGTCTTAGTCAATTCTTCTAAAATCATTCAAAAGAAACTTTCAAGAAGAATAAAATCAACTGTTCAGAGAATTTGCGGAGTTTGTTCGTTTTCAGCAAAACTCAGCAAATTATATTTTCATTCATGCTTTTTACAAAAGTATAAATATTTATGCGGATAATTGCCAAAACGGAAACAACAATCAAATGGTAACACACTTCCGCAAAACTCGGCCAACTTTTGCTCAGAACACATCTCGAACCACCCCAAATGCTAGACTCCAGGCATCGATTTCTTTACAAAAACATCAACTTTTTAAGAGATAATGGATAAACTCATCTTTCCATATAATTTGTCAAGTTTATAAATTTCAGCAAAACTCAGCAAACTTTGTTTTCCATCTTGTTTTATGCGATAAAAAATCAATATTTTTTGCAAGATTGATTCAAAAATAGGCAAAACGTAATTGTGTATCTGATAAATCATTTCAGCACAGAAAAAAATATTTTTTCAAAGAATTTTTGGAGTTTGCTAATTTTGAGCAACAATGACAAACAATGTTATCTATCGTTTACTTAAGAAAGTCTCAGTCAATTTTTCTAAAATCATTCAAAAGAACTTTTAAGATGAAAAAAAAAATCAACTGTTCAGAGAATTTGCGGAGTTTGTTCGTTTTCAGCAAAACTCAACAAACTCGTAAAATTAGCAAAACGGAAAGTTAGTGAATCACTTCCTCAAAACTCGGCAAACTTTTGCTCAGAGCACACCTCGCACCACCCTCAAACCTAGACTCCACGTGAATGCAAGGGGAAACCCACTCGATGATGCTTCGCGCGCTGAAGTTCAATTTCGTTCCTTTTTGCGCTTTATTTTGCTTGTTTTTCGCGTCCGTTCTTGACGAGCTTTTTTTTTTCTTTCCTCAACCGTTGCCGTTTTCCTATTTCGATTGTGTTTTGTTTTTCTTCGTTTTTTTTTTTTTCGTTCTCTCTTTTTATCGCGAGCGATGAGATTCGCGCGATAGAATTCATGATGAGAATTGTTGCATGTTGCAAAAAAGAAGTTGTTTTTATGGCTAGAAAAAAATCGGGGAAAAACTCAGAGGTCATCGCATTGATGATGATGATGATGATGGCGAGAGATGTGCTTACAGAGAAAATCAGTTAATATTCATTAATTTAAATTATTCGGCTCTTATCGCGCCCATCTGGCTAGAGGAGGTGGTCTGTCTCACTCTTCCTAGTACTGGAGGCAATTTAATAAATAACTAATTTAGATTGAATCGATGCAATCAGAACCCGTTATTGCGGTGAGACTTTTTTTGCTCAATTGAAATTGCTCACTGAACATGCTTTGGTAGTGATTTGAAATGATGTTGTTGAAAGAATTTTGTTGAAAAGTTACTTCGATTGCAAAACAAAACACACATTTTTTTGCCAAAATGAGACAAATCGAACCATTCGCCACAGTGAGACAGATTGTATGAGACAAAATCGAAGTTTCTACCAAATTGAGACAGACATAATGAGACAACCCGAAGCATTGGCCAATGTGAGACAGATTGTATGAGACAAAATCAAAGTTTCTAACAAATTGAGACAGATGTTATGAGACAACCCGAAGCCTTGACCAGTGGGACAGAATTTTTTTAACAAGGTGAGACGGATTCTATGAGACGAACTCAAACTTTTTCCAAGTTTACCAAATTGAACAGAAATGATGAGACAACCTTAGCATCAATTGGGACAAACAGTATGAGACAAAACGAATCTTTGACCATAGTGAGGCAAATCAAACCATTTAAAAATAAAACATTGAGGCTTTAAATTGTTACACGAAAACATTTGTTGACCAAGGTGGGACAGCCTGTGAAACAAAGAGTTTGATAAACATTTTAGGAAAGTTTCCATGACAAACGAATCAAATGTTTTCAAGTGCACTTGCTATCGCGTCCATGATTCACTTTTTCAGCAAATTTATTCTACTTATCAAATTTAGTATGCAGTCCGAGACAGCGAAAACTTCCCCGACGTCGTCTCGTTTCACGTTCTTTCCCAAAAACAGCTGATTCACGCAAATTTTCTCTCTCACTCTCTCACCCGCTCACCCCCTTCACACTCGTTGCCGAAAATTGGTGAGCAAATTTGCGTACTCGCGCGGTCTATTCAGCAGCACGCGACTCTCATCACAGCCTACTGAGCGGCGACGAAGAAGAGGGTGAGAGAGAGGGAGGAGAACGCGGATTAATCATCAACTGGTTCGCCGGTTCATCTCTCGCGAGGAGTGAGGAAAACGGAGTGAGGGGAGCAGGCCGTCGAAAACAAAACAACCTCTTGTTGAATGCTTCTCACTCACTCACTCGCAGGCCGGTTATCTCCTCTCCATCGCGTTGGGGAGCACGTTTCTGCTCGATTTTTGGGGGTTATTCCGTGCACGTGATCGGCGCCGAAACCGGTACGCGTGTGTGTGTGCGTTATTATGTTGGCTTGTCAAAGCCGGGCATCAGCTGTTGCAGTCAGTCAGCTGACGTTTGGCTACTTTGTGCGGTGAAAACGGCTTGGAAATGTGCGTGAAAAGTGTATAAAAATTAATTAATTTTAGGTTAGGTGAATTTTGAAAAGAGAGGTGTGTCCTAACCCTCGGTCACTTGAGCTGTCAAACTGTCAAACTGATTTTTTTTTAAGAAATTAAAGTGTCTTTCCCCCCGCACCCTAATCACATCTGTCAAACTGACATCAAAAGTTGTCAATTTGGCAGATCCGATTAGAGTGCGAGGGGTACGACACTTTAACATTAGAATTATAGATTTTTTCAAATCTGTTAGAATAAAACAGAATTGTTGAGCAGTTTTAAACAGTATTCACTCAAACTAGACCAAACTAGTTTTTTTCGTCGAGCAGAGTCGCGTCGCGACAGCAGCCACCAGCAAACAGGAATAATAAAAACGAGAAAAACGGAAAAGTACCTTCAACTTCGGAAAAAAAGACAAAAAACTCCATCCAAGTACATAGTGTCCATTAAAATAAATCAAGAAGAGCGAACACAAAAAAAAATAATGATAAAAAACATATCCGCGCACCCCTCGCGTGCTTCCCTCACTCTTTTCCCCAAGCATTCAAATCGCTCACAAATGTCAGTCAGAATCAACACTAAAACTAGCGTCGGATTGCGCTAGTGTGCCGCTTGGCGGCGCTGCTGCACCCGTGTACATAGAGCGTTTTTACCTCCCTTTTCAACACCGCACATAGAAAATACTTTTTTGCGATCCTAGTTCTGGCGTTCGGGGTCTCTCCGCCGTTTTTTTTTTCTTGCCTCCTCGAAATGGAACTATACTTTCCATGTCCTCATTTATTTCAGTGTGTGTGCGTCGTTTTTGCTTCGCATGTCACTCGCAATCGGGGCGCCCCTCGTCAGCTGCGCGCAGCGCACTCTGTGGGCACAAAATAAATTTAATAAATAGCGGAGGACGACTGTCAAAGAAATTTTCCCCGTTCGCGTCCACCTTCGGTGGACCCCTCGTCGCGACATGCAAAAAAAAAGGTTTAATCTTCTTTTTTTCGCTCTTCTCCTTGGCCGAACCTTCTCTCCCTCTTTTTTCCGATCTTTCCTTTTGTTGCCTCTCTCTTGCACTCTCGTCTATGCACGTTGGAGCAGTATTTTTCAATTACAATGAATTATTTATTTCGACGCAAACCCCTCGCGCCCTCCTCTCGCGAGGAGCTTTTTTTCGCTACGCACACTTTGGGTACGCTCCCTTCAGCGTGCATAGTTTTGTTTTGTTTACTCTGTTGCACCCGTCTTCGCTCGCGGGGTCGCCTAGCAATCGTTCGTCTCCATTTGGTGCACGCTGAAAAAAAAAATCTTGATTGGAACTGTCAAATTCACTGAAGAAAAATTTGACAGCATTTTCACAACCGTAATTCAACGAACTGTCAAACTGACAGCTGTCAAAATGTCTAATTTTTTGCAACTGTGCACGCTGCACCAAGCTTAACCATTTTTTTTGTTCTCTCCCAACCCGTCAACAGTTTAATACTTTTGCATGTTGTTTTTTTCTCGCTTTGCAGTTCTCATTGCCATTTTCAACGACGACGAAGCTTCAAAGTCTCGCGCGCGCGGTGTGTTTAGTTTTTCTATGCACTAGACTTTTTTTTCCTAGCCCCAACTTAAGGTTATGTTCGCGAGCGAGCGAGCGATGCCCGAGGTTGTGGTGGAGTTTTGTAGCAAAAGCCAGCCCAGAAATATGGGACGAACATTTTATTTAAATTGTTGAGGGGTGTAGTGTAAAGTATTGAAGCTTTGAGTTTTTTGCGTGGTTTTTTGTTCGTTGAGGTTAGAATCCATTATGGGAATGAGCGCGAGGTGGGTAATGTGATTGGAAATTGACCCCAATTTGTTAAACGTTCTCAAATTGGTTTTATTTTAAAATTAAATCCTACTTAAGACATCTCCACCGCTTTGCTAACTTCTGATTCAAAGGAATTGACCAAATTTGACAGTTAAGGGCATTTCCACCGCATCGCACTGTGTTTAGAGGTGCTTACTTAGAGCATCTCCACTGCTTCTCAGGTTCTTAATTGGCTTAATTGAAATTTTGCTACATTCTTCTTTTGCCACCGCTCCTGATTACGACACTTTAGTTTGACCATGTGTGAACGAAAAAAAATGAAAACTAAGGGCATCTCAACCTCGGGTATCATTTGAACTCAAAACTGAATAATTGAACAAATCAATTTATATTCAAAACCACATTCCATTTTCCTATTTAGGTCATCTCCACTGCTTCGCTTTTGGTAGTTCTGAAGAAAAGTCAACTAAGGGCATCTCCACCGCACTTAACTTGAATGTTTCATAAGCTTACTAAGGGCATCTCGACTTCTTAGTCTTCTGGGCATAAAAAAAAACCAAAAAATTTCATTAAGAGCATCTCCATCGCACCCAATTCAAAATACTTTTTTGGATACTTTTACAACTCAGGGCATCTCCACCGCAAGTGTAATTCTAATTCAAAATAGTATAACATTCTCCACTTCTTTATCTTCTGGTCATAAAGATAGCAAAAAATGGTCCTTAAGGGCATTTTATATAGCACCTAATTCAAAAGTGCGATTCAAAATACTTTTTTGGATAGTTATACAACTTAGGGTATCCCACCGTCAGTGTAATTCTAAATCAAAATAGTATAACATTCTCCACTTCTTCATCTTCTGGTCATAAATGTTGCAAAAAATGGTCCTTAAGGGCATTTTATATCGCACCTAATTCAAAAGTGCGATTCAAAATACTTTTTTGGATACGTATACAACTTAGGGTATCCCACCGTCAGTGTAATTCTAAATCAAAATAGTATAACATTCTCCACTTCTTCATCTTCTGGTCATAAATGTTGCAAAAAATGGTCCTTAAGGGCATTTTATATCGCACCTAATTCAAAAGTGCGATTCAAAATACTTTTTTGGATACGTATACAACTTAGGGTATCCCACCGCCAGTGTAGTTCTAAATCAAAATAGTATAACATTCTCCACTTCTTCATCTTCTGGTCAAAAAATTGTCACTAAGGGTACCACCACCGCACCTTATTCAAAAGTGCAATTTGAAATACTTTTTTTGATACTTATACAACTGAGAGCATTTCCACCGAAAGTGTTATTCTAGATTCAAATAGGATAACATTCTCCACTTCTTCATCTTCTGGTCATAAATATAGCAAAAAATGGTCACTAAGGGTATCTCCACCGCACCTAATTCAAAACCAAAATAGTATAACATTAAAAACCAAAATTGCTTTATAATTTTATTGAAGTGCACTACGCACGTAAAAAGTGACAACTTGACAACTTAGGGCATCTCCACCGTGGGTATAATATGGATTCAAAATTGGTCAATATCAGGAATTAATTTGTACTTGAAATCACATTTCAACAGCTTACTTAGGACCACTTCTTCGTCTATTCTGGTCTTAAGATAGTAAAAAATTGGTCATTAAGGGCATCTCCACCGCACCTAATTTTAAACTGCGATCCAAAAACCTGATTTGAAATGCTTTTACAACTTAGGGCATCTCCACCGAAAGAGTAATTCTAACCCAAAATTGGGAAACACTAAAAATCAATTTACGTTTCAAATAATATTTCACCTCAATTTTCGGGTGACCCGAGGTCACTCAAAATTCGAAAACTCATTTCCTTTTGCTCCGATTTCCCAGATTCCGACCTTCTTCTTAAATTTTAAAACCCCCAACTCTTCATCCCGCAAAAAAAATTCTAATGACAGGGATCATCTTTCGCTCTTTTTTTCGACGTCGGCATGACCTACGGTCGCTCACGTGCCGCCAGGGACCCCAGACAGAGGTCTTAAGAGGTCGACCACATTAGGGGGCCCTCTCTCCCTCCCTCCCCTTAATTACCACCTTCGCGACGGACAATGTGCGTTTGTGCGATTTGCCGCGGCCGCCGCCGTTTTAAACTAAAATAAGATATACCACATTTTAAGGTAGCTAATAGAAACCAAACGAAAAAAAACTGATCGAAGAAGGCCACGGCGGCCATTCTTGGCTACCGCGTTTTTTCTTTTTCGGGACCTTAGGTGTTAAATTATACGGTAGCCACAGGGTCTTAAAAGCCAACTCTCTGGAAGATGCCCTTCTGGTTTTACACCCTAATCGATTCATGCGGATGGCGCCGCCGCGCACCTTCTGTCATAATGACAGTTCTCGCGCGAGCGAGAGTGCTTTCGGCGTTGTTATTGTTTTTTTTTTCGAGAAGCGATTTTTTTTTCGCAAAAAGCTTGACCTACAATAAAACCCCACCGATTGACGCACTTTAATCTTCGGTGTGGACTCACAAAAAGAGTAGGTCCTTTTTTGTTGTGTGTGTGTGCGTGTTTTTTGTTGATGTTTTGAAAGGGGCTTTGAAGACCGGGAGTCGTCGTGAGTCAGCGCGTTTTGCGGGGGATCGATTTCTTCAACCGAAAGTGCTCTTTAAGTTGCAGCTACTTTCGGTAATTAGGGTATATTTTCAAAGGGAAAGGTGAAGATTTGAGGGAACGTGCACGCTGAATGGAGAGTAGATGGTTTGAAGCGTCAGGCGTTGATGGACCTCAAGGTTGGGTTAAATTTATTTGAATTTTGATTAAATTTAGGAAAGTTTAAAATTTTGACAGTTCTTCATACTCAGATGACAGCTTTGAAACTACTCATTTTAGAGTTGATCGTGCAGTTCTTACCCAATTTTGACAGTTCTTAATAATCTTATCGTAAAAAACTGATTTCAGAGTCAGTAAAACTCAGATGACAGTTTTGAAACTACTCATTTTTGAGTTGATCATGTAACATTCAAAATTGAGTTTTATTTTATTTAAGTTTTGATTGACTTCTTACAAGCGTGCAGTTCTTACCCAATTTTGACAGTTCTTTATAATCTTATCGTAAAAAACTGATTTCAGAGTCATTAAAACTCAGATAACATTTTTGAAACTACTCATTTTGAGTTGATCATATAACATTCAGAAATGAGTTTTTTATTAAAGTTTTGATTGACTTCTCACAAGCGTGCAGTTCTTACCCAATTTTGACAGTTCTTTATAATCTTATCGTAAAAAAAAGAATTTCAGAGTCATTAAAACTCAGATAACATTTTTGAAACTACTCATTTTGAGTTGATCATATAACATTCAAATTGAGTTTTATTTTATTGCAGTTTTGATGGACTTCACACAACAGTGCAGTTTTTACCCAATTTTGACAGTGTTTCATAATCTTATCGTAAACAAACTCAGATTTCAGAGACTTTAAATATCATGAACTTTTTGTGGGTGGATTTCACCTAGCCTCAAGAAATCTGAGGAAATATAACTCAACAATAAGTTATTTTGGAGAAGCGTACAAATTGACATTCAAAAATTCTTTTCAATATTTTTGTTTGGGTGCATTCATTTGACATTTCTCACAGATCAACAGACGTAATATTTTGTTTTCAAGCTTTTTATTTGTCTTTTTCGACGAAAAAAGTCAGTTTAGCTATAAAAAAACACAAAAATTAAAACAAATAAAACAATCCAACAAATCGCAGTATAATCCCTCACCCTAATTGCTCGTGGCAACTGTCAAGGTTCGGTCTCGCTGGTTCGGTATATAATAAAAATTATGAAACATTACATTTAAATGTGCCCCCCTCCACCCCCGATCGCCTTCCGCCTTTTTTAATCACTCCAACTAGTTGCTGCAGCTAGCAATAAATATGCGGCTTTTCCATCTAGTATTTGCATCTAAACAACTCTCGCGCGCGCAAATTTTTTGCTTTTTGCTCTCGCTGATTGCAACTGGTTGGGGCCAACCAATACTAGCAAAGCTCGTTTTGAAGGGCACCAATACGATACTGGGTGGTATTTATGGGGTTTTTTTAGCGTGTAATGTTACCAGGAAATCGAGTTTGATGGGGTTTTTTTGTTAGTTTGTATGGTATTTAGAAAAAGTGTGATCATTCCTCTGAAGAAACTTGTCATAGCAAATTATCTTGAATATTTCCATTGGACTCACTTTCAAACATTTTGACATCCCACAACCACTTGAAAGTATTTCGATTTTATAAAGCAAACTAAGTGAGCAAACAGTAAAACTTAATTTAAAATAAGCAAATTTTGACGTTTGGCTCAAAACTCATTTAATAGTACTCAATTTTGGGTAATTTTTGTTTTGAAAATATTTCAAATTGTAAAAATTAAATTCGGATTATTTTAAAGCGCTTTTTTTTGTTTTCTTTTACGACAGTAGGTAGTTACTGATTACACAATTTTGGGTAACTTTTCTTTTAATGATTTGTGAGTACGAAAAAATGGGTTATTTTTTTGTTATTTTGGGTTGCTGTTTATCGTTTTTGTTATGGAGTTGGACAAAAAGTACTGAAATATTGGGTTCTTTTGGCTTTTTTAACACATCGGTTATTTTGATTGAGAGTGTAGTGTGATGTAGTAATATTTTGGTACTATTTACCCTAAATTTAACCTAATTTATTTAGCAAATTATCAACGTTTAGGGCTAATCTTGCTAAATTTACAAGCTCGTAAGCAATTTAAAACGCAAATCGGAGCAAAGCAAATTTGCGACAGCAATAAACCATCTGTCGATTCGATCAGCCACAACAACAACAACAAATCAAATCTATTCAAAATCCACCGACCTTCAGAACTCATGTCAATTTGCTGGTTCCCTTTTTATTGCCGTTCACTCCAACCAAATCGGCATTATCTTCCAAAAGGGGTCATTCATCAATTACGTCATCGACATTCATTTTTTCGACAAATTCAGCAAAATTTACGTCATTTATGAACGCTCCCCCCGTACCAATGCCACACAAAAGTGTACTCGAAAAAAAAATCAATCTCAAGCTGCTCCAAGTAATTCGCCTCTCTTTTTTTTCGGGCTCCCCTCTTTAAATTTAAGTCATTGAAATAAATTGTGTCCGCGCTCGTAAGGCTGTTTTGCGTGAAGCGCAAACTTATGCGCAGACAAAAAAGCTTAACCTCCTCCTCCCCGCTGTTCCAACGCACAAATTTAAGGTTATGTGGCTCCTTTTGGCAAGAGATTTTTTACCTTCCCCAAAATTGACGACTCTTTGACCCAGAAAGGTGCGATGAAGGATATTTTTTGTTTCTCACTTTAGCGTGTATACCCTTTTTGACGTTTGCGCACACACGGTCAGAAATTCTTGGTCGAAGTTTGTGTTTAGAAAACAACACAAAAAAAGTGCGTACCTCGTCGTTTGGACTTTGGTGCGTGTGTGCCACATTGTTTTTGTGTGTTTCGACAGTTTTGTGTTTTTTTGTCGGAAGGTTGTTTGCTGCGTACACGCATAACAAGCCCCCCTCGAAAAAGAGGCTTTTGAAATTGAGCAGCAAAAAAAACTCGCAAATATGGCATTTTTACATGTCAGCAGTGATAGTTTAGAGTTTTTTAAGGCTAATCAACTTTGCGTTCGCTTTTTTTATGGCGAGCTGTCAAATCGCCCGGGCGCGCTCGCGCGCCATAATGGCCGCCTGTCAAACGAAAAACTCGATTAAATTCAGTTGGACTTTTTCTTTCGGGAAAATGAAAATCGATCGCGCTGACAGGGGCGAAATACTTTCCCGAAGGGAAAAACGGTCCGCGTCGGTGGTGGCGGAACGAAAGAAGTCTCCGATGCAAGTTCGGGTTGAAAAAAAATCAAGTACAGGAGTAAAAAAAAGTCAGTCGAGATGGAAGCGCAAAGGGGGAAAAGAAGGATTTTTTTTTACTCTTTATTAAAAATATTTATATCCACATGATGGAGAGAAAATGTGTGGAAATGTGAAAGATTGAAAAAAAATAAGACCCAATCGAAGCGGAGTTCGGGGAGGTTCCGCGGAGGAGGGTGAACACAACTCCTAGGAAAAGATGATTTTTCATTTTATACCATCCTTTTTTTTCGATGCTTCTGCTGCTGCCTCCGGGAAAGAGTTTGGAAAGCGAGGGGTGTCATGATGTCATTAACCTTTTGAAAAGACATTTTATAGCAACATTATTTGTCATCATGGCAACAAATGTCAAACGTTTCTGAAGTTTTAAAAACAAATCTTAGTTTTATAGCAAATCGATTTTGACAAAACTTGTGATTGTTGACAACTTTGACACCTAACTTTTTATAGCAATGAGGTCAAATAATTTGACAGCCAAGTTGGTGGACCCCTCGCCTCACGTGTGGATCTCCCCAGCAAGAACACATTAAAAACCCTGCCAAGAAAAAGAGAGACGAACGGAGACGGGGAAGAAATGCAATGGAAATGGTTATAAAATTGTGCACACTCGCGATGACAGCGCGCGCGAACACAAAAAAACGGTGGGACGAGGGGCTAGACACATGGCGGGGAAAAGGGATTCAACAACGAAAAAAAAAAAGTTCAATTATCTTTAGACGAGCTTTTTCTTGCGCGTCTCTCTTCGGTCGATTCCCGAGCGCTTATTTTTATTTTATATCTCCCTCTTTTTTGCTAGGAAAAAAAACATTCAAATATTTAAGAAAAGAGAAAAATAATTCATCTTCACATTCCTGACCAGCTTTGAAAGCTTCTTCGTTCGATCGTCAGCCCAGCGAAGAAAATTGATTGTGTTTGCTGTCGCGTACCCCCCCGGTCAACAAAGACCGCCTCACATCGAGCCCGATTGGGGTCGTTGTAATTAGATTTGCTCGAAGAATTGTGACCAAAGACACCAGTCATTTACCATAACTTTTGTTTCCTTTTTTTGCAGATTCCCTTGAAATTCGCTACCCGCTGACAAAGTAAATACGCTGCGCATGTGATAATTTGGTAAGTTTGCTATAAAAAAAAGTTGGTGGACCCCTCGCGTCTCCGTCAAACAAATTTTACCAAACAAATCAATTGAAAAGTTTTGAGTTCGTTTCGTTTCTCCTTTTCGAACATTTTCATTTGCCGCAGAAAGTGCTGAGTCAGTTGCTCACACTTTTTTTCTAACCTTCTTAAAACTTGTTTCTTGAGCCGAAAGGTCATCTCTATGAGAGGTTGAGGCTTGTTTTTTCGCTGCCCAGCGCCCCCCAAATTGGAATTTCAAATTTCTGGCCGCTTAATTTCACACCAAATTAGCGGTCTTTTTCGGGAGTTTTGAAAAAAAAGTGATGATTTTATCTGGGGTCAAGTAACCGTACTCTAATTAAGCTTTAATCGATAGATTCTTAGGGTTTTCATCGTGAGCCCCTCGAGAGTTCTACAAAACAAAATTTTCAATTTTAAGTTTGACAGCTGTTTTGTTTACTAACAATAAAAATAAAAACTTTAAAAAATCTGTTCGAAATAAATTTATAGCAGTGGAATTGGTGCACCCCTCGTCACTAAACGTCAATTTTTATGGAAAATTTCAATCAAAACAATTTCAATAGGCCAAAGACAAAATGTAAACAAAAAATCTCATTAATTCACGTCACTTTATTTGCTAAGAAAATCGTCTATATTAGAAATTTTATATCTGCAATGTTTATACACCCTTCGTCACAAAACGTCAAATTTGTCCTTTGCCCTCGAGAATTCTTCAAAATAAGCTTTCAATCTTAAGCGGTGTATGCACTTCGGAAGGAACCGGTCAAGAAAAATTTCAAATGGGCAGCAGCGGCAGCGGAAGCAAGCCAGAGAGGGTGAAGAAAAGCCCCAAGAAAATGCTCCCTCTCCTTTGTTCTGCTGTTCGTAAAGCTGTTTCTTGACCCCTTTCCTTCCGATCTCCATACTAGCCTTTAAGTTTTACAGCTGTTTTGTTTATAGCTGTTCATCGCAATGGAATTGGTGCATCCCTCGTCACTAAACGTCAAATTTTATGGTAAAATTCAGGCAAAACAATGTCTATGTGCTAAAAACGTAATGTAAACAAAAAATTCACGTGATGTTTGTATTTCGAACGAATAACTTGTTCACTCATCGCTTTTGGTCCATTGAAACTGTTAACAATTTAACAGCTGTTTGTATACCAACAAATTAATGGCACTTTTTTGCTACGAAAATGGTCAGTCTTTTAAATTTATAGTAGTGAAGTTGGTACACCCCTCGTTACCCAATAATCACCAAACGTCAAATTTGACAGCTGTCACTTTTTTTAAAGCGAAATTTGTCTTTCTCCAAGTTCGGATCAATAATTCCTCCATATTTTCCCGGGGAGCAAGAAAATCCATTTCCATTTTCTGATCCCCTTGAAATCCCAAAAAAAAGAAACCTTCTTTTTCCTCCGACTTTCCCAGAAGGAAAGCAAAAAAAACATCCGGAACAAGGACGGTCTCCAGAAGCCAACGAAAAAAAAATATCTTGTACATAATATATATTCGAAAACATTAATCATGTCTGCTTCCACACCGTTTTTCCTTCCTAGAGGTCGTGGATGTGTGAGTGCAAAATTTTCCGAAAAGGATATAGCAAAAAATTGGAGCATTTCTTGTTCGTTTTTTGAGACTTGTTGGAAAAAATATCAAAACAAAGGGGGTCTGGTAAAAATTTTGGCATTTTTTTTACGTCATACAAGAAAAAAATGGTTTGACGTCGCCATTATGGCAAATTTGCTATAAACTCGAGCTGTCAAATGATTTTATATTTAGGTTGGAAAAAATATCAAAACCTAAAAGGTCTTCTTAAAATTATGGCACAATTTGTTTCTTCAAACAAAAGCGTCGTTTTTTACGTCAATTTTGCTATAAACTCAAGCTGTCAAAAGATTTTTTTAGGGTGGTCAAATTTGCTCAACTTTTTCGAAAAGGCAAAATTTGCAAACAATCCAATCAAATTTCCTCCTCCAAAATGGATTTTGACTCTCCCCTAAGGACCGCAAAAAAAAGTGAACTTTCTCCTCCTCCGCAAGGATGTGGCGATTCCTTGAAAAACGAAATCAACAGCCCACACAAAAAAAGAAGGAAAAACGTGAAAATCCCAAAGCAACGCTCGTTATTTCCCCACTTTTTTTTTGTTGGTGTTTGTGTGCCAGGAAAAAAGGTAGCAAAAAATAAAATAATGTGCCATAAAAGGAGGGCAAGACTTATCAAAAAAGAAGAAAAAGAGCGAAAAATTCGCCGTCCAGACAAATTACCCACCCCTGGTCGATGGGGTGGGGGGAGGAGAAGAATAATGGAAAATTGGCGAAAAATCAATAAAATTAAGAAACCAGGAGAAAAGAAGGAAAAAAATTACGCCGGCAGGGTGTCTCCGGAGTCGACCCCACGTGGTGACACACATCTTGGAAGCTGTCAAATGCAGCAACCTGCAGATGGCAGTCGCGTTGAGGAGCCACCCTAGCGAAAGTGATAACAACAATACTGATGAAAATCTTCTCGTTATAAACTATTTTATTGAGCTTGTTGTTGACAGAATCGAAGATGGCCATTTTTTATGGCATCGATGCAAAACAAATCTATTATTAGAGAACCGACTCTCACTGAGTTTGACAGCTGTCAAATTTCGCTTGGGATCAACACTTTTGTTTGCAACATTGTTTACATCATACTCAATTATGGCGACATTTCAAGGCAACTTTCTCAACAGAAAAAAAGTATTTTTTAAAAATATTTCAAATTGTGGCAACTCAGCTGTCACAGCCGACAGCTGTCAAGTTCGCGACCTCGTGCGGAACGCTTCCACAGCCTGCTAAGGCTCGCAAACTTGCTCCGCCAAACATAATTGCGCGCGCACTTTTCGGACCTTACACGTGCCCACACTATCTGACCAGAAAACGTGCTCGGCCGTGTTGTTGTTGTTGTTACTTATTTTGATGGATTTGGCTTTTTTTTATTGCGACGCTCTCGCAAGTACTCGCGACGCGTTACATACTTTTTCGGATTACGTAAAAATCGGGTTTTTTTTGTAACCCTGGAATCCTATTTTTCAAATGTTTTCATTTGCGCTGCGCGCAACAATGGCACCCATCTGTCAAACTTGTTTTTTTTTGCCATAATGGCGTGACCTCTCCGCGCGAAAAAAATCGCAGCGCCTACTGCCAACAATGACAGGTCGATTTTTTTTTGCGTCCAGAGGTCAATTTTTTTCCTTCGATAAAAAAGTTAATCGAAAACGGCGCGCCATCTCGCTCGTACTCGTCTGTTGTTGTTGTTGTTGTTTACACCCTTTTCGCGTGGTGGTGCGCGCCGATTGGGCTGAATCATTTTTTGTTTTGGCATTTCGGGGTTTTTACTCCCATGTTTGGCGGTCCGACATCCGTCCTCGACTGCGGTGCGGGCCTGCAAGCAAAACAAGAACCATAAGAAATCGGATATGCAAAGTTTGGCGACGACGTGATTGTCACCTTAATTGAAGGTGGCGAGTTTTGGCGAAGCTGTCAAGTTGCCATAATATGGAGGGGGAGGGGGTTGAGTGTCAACGTGTGCCATAATTGTTGCAAATTTTAAGGGTTTAAACGTCAAAGTGCCATAATGGCGACCGTGTTCAAATGTCAAGTTTGCCATAATGGTGATTGGAGGACCCCTCGTTGCGAAGCATGATTTGAACTTTTCACATTTTATCTTCCACCAATTTTTGGGGTGTTTTTTCAAGCTATTTTTTGTTCAAACTTTTTATCCCGGTTTGACGAGCTGCTTCGGAGTTGTTATTTTTTTCGGGAAACTTTTTTTTCGAGAACTGACGTCGTCGCCGTTCCTCTCATTTCAATCTTTTATTACCTCGCGCGCGTTTCGACCTTCGCTTTTAATTTTAATTTCGTTTTTTTTCTCTACTCTCTTATTACTCTTTCCCTATCTGTCTCGCTCACTCTCTTGTTGTCTCTTCGGGACGTTTTTGAGGCGCGAGGGCGCGCGCAATTCGGACCATTTCGGCCGAAGTAAACAAAAAAAACTCCAAAACAGAACACAGTCTGTGCCTGCTGGAGAGAAAAAAATTCACGCCAGCAACAAAAACCGAACGAATTTCATGGAACCAAATTAAAACGAGTAATGGTTCTTTTTGGACCGTTTTTGTTTTGGTTGCGCGAGGGGATTTTTTTGTTCGGAACGGGGTTTTGGCCTCGGAGAACTCCACCGTGAGTGAGCGTTTTTTTGTTTTCGGCGGATTTCTTGGACGTTTTTTCCGGAGAATGACGAACGTTGATTGTTTTTTTTGGGAGTAAAAAATTATCACGAGGGGTGCTTCGATTGTGGGCGCAACTGTCACTTTGCTATAAAAAGGTCAAAACGCCACCACGATTGAAACGTAATTTTTTATGGCACATTTGACAGTTGCATCGTGGCACCCCTCGGCGCAAAACTGGATTCGCCATTTTTTTTGTGCCAAACTCTGACGCGAGTTGGTAAAGTTCGATAACTCGGCAAATAAAATTTTTCGCTTCCCGAAATTACAAAAAAAAACGTAAAACTGGTACATTTCGAGTGTGAGTCAAAAAATATCGTTGGAAATGACGGAGAGAAAAAAACACACAAAAAATCGAGTAGATAAGCGCTTTTTTTTTTGTTGTTTTTGGCTCTTGGTTCGGTTTGGTTGCTATCGAGCGACGTCGAATGAGTGGGCATCCGGTTATTTTGTTTAGACTTTGTCTTGTCAAAATTTCGAAAAGAATTAACGCACCACACAATACGTACACTTTGGATCGATTGATTAGATTGTGCGTGTTTTGGCCTCATTTTTTTCGAGTTCAATGTTGTAACTGCGTAAAAAATATTTAAATTGAAATAATATTTCATAAAACACAACCAGCAAGTTTTGAATGATATTTTTTCTTGATTTTTAATTTTTTTTTTCTTTGAATTTTTGTTCTTTTTTTCTTTTGTCGAACTTACATTAAAACAATCACCTTTATCAGATTTGATTTATTTGTTTTTGTCATTCTCTTGATTTCTAATTATTGATTTTCATTTAAATATGTTGCTCTATCTTGTAATTATTTTTTTACTTTTTACATTTTTGTTGTTTTATTTAATTTTTAATATTTTTTTATTTTCCATTTTTCGAAGAATCATTTTAAAGTTACAATTATATTTGAGATAAAATGTCTAATTTCTGAAATTTTTTTTTTTTTTTTTCATAAAATTATTTTTATTAGGTCCTTTTCGGTACTGGGACCTGGTTAGGACCGAGTCGGCTTTTGTAATTACATTTGGCTTAATAATTACAGAGGATCTTGTGTGTAAATGTTAGTGGGAGGGGAGCCGATTACCCGCGGCCTACTCGGGGTTAGTAGGGAAGGGATTGATGTTAATGACAAGGCGTGGGAAGGGAAGGGGGATTGTGTAGGGGTCTTGGTTGGCTCTGCTGGCCTTTGCGTTTTGTCCTCAGCCGCAACTCGGTGTCCAGCTGCTGGGGCGTTCTTGCTTTGCTTCCGGTGCAATCCAGAAACGACGGCTTTGTGCGAAGGCGAGTTATACTAACAGAAGGAAAACTAACTGAAGGAAAACTAACTGGAAGAAAACTAAATGGATATTTTGGAATCTGAGAGGAACTGATAGATCGGATAGAGAACATCAAGGTCAAGTTGAGATATCGCGTCTCGCATCGGGATTTCTGGTGGTCTTCCTCGGGCCCTGAGGGTATCTTTCAACTTAATTCTGTGAGCCTGGTGATCTGGACACGCCCATACGAGATGGTCGATGTCCTGATAACCCTGCCCACAGTCGCAAAGGTTCGTATCACTCATGTTGATACGGTACAGATGAGCCTTGGACGAGTAATGGTTCGACATAAGGCGGGACATCGTTCTGATGAATCCACGCGTCAAGTCCATTCCCTTGAACCAGGCTTTTCTTTGCACCTTAGGTCGTATGGAATACATCCAACGTCCTTTGGTGTCGCCGTCCCATTGTGTTTGCCAATCCAGAAGCGCACGCTGTCTCGGAAAACCGTAACATTCTTGTAGGCTAATTGGCCTTTCAAAAATGTCTCCACTCTCAGCACCCTTCTTGGCGAGCAAGTCCGCTTTCTCATTACCCGGAATCGAGCAATGAGCGCGGACCCATACCACCGTGATGCTGAAGGACTGAGCCGCCAGGTTGTTTAAAGTCTTACGTATTTCCGTGAGGAAAAACGTAGACTCCCTGGTCGGCTTCAGAGACCGGATAGCCTCAACAGAGCTAAAGCTATCGGTGAAGATGAAGTAGTGGTCAGGTGGCATGGTCTCGATGATTCGCAGTGCGCAGTAAACCGCGGCTAACTCTGCGACATAAACCGAACTCGGGTCCTTCAGCTTAAAGAACAGCTGATAAGATTCATGATAAACACCGAAGCCCGTACAGCCGTCAAGCTTGGAGCCATCGGTGAAGAATCTGTTGTTTGGAGGAACATGGTTGTATTTAGATGCGAAGATCGACGGTACAACTCCCCGCAGAAGATGGTTTGGGATACCGCGAGTATCGGCTTTCATGGACGTGTCGAAGCCAATCAGGGTGCTGCTGGTTAACGGAGGCGTGCGCTGTACCGTTGTGCTCGGGCTCCATTCCCACGATGACATAAAGTCATAATATAGAAGCATGCGCCGAGACTCAACGTGAAGGTTCAGCAACGTTTCAAAGTTGTCAATAACCAGTTTATTCCTGTAATCACACCGGATCAGGAACCGGTAAGACAGTTCGTAGTAACGAGTTCGCAGAGGCAACACTCCCGCCAAGACCTCGAGGGTCATGTTGTGAGTTGAGTGCATGCATCCCAAGACAATGCGAAGACTTCGGTACTGTATCCGCTGGAGAACCAACAAGCGTGATTTCGCAGCTGACTGGAAGCAGAAACTGCCATATTCCAGCACCGAGAGTATCGTTGTCTTGTACAGTCGAAGCAGGTCAGAAGGATGAGCACCCCACCGGTTGCCAGAGACACTGCGCAGAAAATTAGTTCTTTGCAGGCACTTTTGCTTCAGGTAGTTAATGTGCTTCCCCCATGTTCCCTTCTGATCAAAGATGGTACCCATGTACATGAAGTGGTCCGACTGCTCGATAGTCTTTCCCGAGAGAGAAAGATTGAGCTGCGGCGGTTCATGCTTCCCCGTAAAAACGACCAGTTCCGTCTTCGCCGGAGAGAATTCAATACCCTTTTCAACTGCCCAATGGGCCAAGTTGTTCAGGGTATCTTGCAAGGGTTCTAGCAGATCGACTTCCTTCTTGGCAGCGATTGAAACCACTGCGTCATCTGCGTACTGTATAAGGGTGCAGTCTCCGGTCAAGCAATCATCGATGTCGCTGACGTAGAAGTTATACATGGATGGGCTAAGGCGTGAGCCTTGTGCCAAACCCATGTAACTTATCCGGGTGATTGCCAGATCACCTTGCACAAAGTGCATGTGTTTTTCTGACAACAGGTTGATGAGGAAGTTGCACATCGTCGGATTGAGACCGCTCCGCCGCAGCTTTACTCCCAACACATCGATGGAGACTGAATCGAATGCACCCTTGATGTCTAGAAAGACAGAAGCCATTTGCTGTTTCTTACCACGGGCTATGTCGATCCCTGTGGCCAGCAAGGCTAGACAGTCGCTTGTTCCCTTGCCTCTCCGGAAGCCATACTGCGTGTCTGACAGCAAGTGCTCTCGTTCCATCCATGGTTCGAGGCGGTCGAGGATCATCTTCTCCAGCAACTTGCGTAGACACGACAGCAAGCTGATTGGACGATACGAGTTGTGGTCGGACGCTGGCTTACCGGGCTTTTGAATGGCAACCACCCGGACCTGTCGCCATTCGTGTGGAATTATGTTCTGCTCCACGAACGTGTTGAACAGTTTCAACAGACGCTGCTTGGCGACGTCCGGAAGATTTTTCAGCAAGCTGAACTTGATCTTGTCCGGACCAGGAGCAGTGTTGTTGCCCGTCAATAGTGCTATGGAGAGCTCTACCATCGAGAAGGGAGGATTAGAATCGCTCCCATCAACAACGTCGAATGATGGTTGTGTCGGCACCGAGTCCGGGCACACCTTCTTGGCGAAATCCAATATCCACTTGTCCGATTTTTCCACACTCTCGTTCGGAACGGAACCTCTACGCATGGCCCTCGCAATTTCTGAAATTTGTTACATATTTAGGATTTTCTTTTCTAGTTTGTTTCCTGAAAATTTCTGATATTTTTTTCAATCAAGAGTTTGAAGCCTGAATGACTGGAATTACTAAATTTATTTCCTATGATATGTAAAATTTTGTTTTATTTTAAACATTATTATTGACTTTCTTTTTCTTGTGTAACGATAATTTCCTCTTATTTGTATAATTTATTTTCGTATGAGTAGTTTTTTTTAGTTTTTTTTAGTTAATTCTAATATTTTTGGTCTTATTTATCTTTATAGCAACGATTTATTTTGATGTGAATACCCATCAATTGATTTATATTTCATTTGATTTTATTTTTATTTCCATTTTATTGTTAATTATATTAAAACCTTTTTTAGAAAAATTTAAAAAAAAAATTATTTTATTGCTATTTTTATTAAAATTTCATCCAATTTTATATTATTATATTTTTTTTTATTTTCGAGTCCTGTTTTTTCTATTTTTAATTAGTATTTTTGTTTTAGTTTTTTTTATTATTGCAATTTTTAGCTGATTTTTATATTTTCGTTGTTTTAAAAAAATGTGATTTGCCAAAAATTTTAGAGGTCATTTCCAGAGATTATTTTTTTTTATTAAAACTTTTATCTTTTTAAATCATTTTTATTAATTACTTTTTTTCTTGTTTAAATATAATTTTCTTTTATTTGTATAATTTGTTTTCATGCAATTTTAAGTGCGTCGTTTTATTTTACTTTTTTTTTTATAATTTCTTTAATTTTTTGTTTTTTTTTTTATCTTTAATTGAACGAACGCTTGAATTGATTAATATTTTAGTATTTTTTTTATTTAAATTTTTTCATTGTTGATTATTTTAATACTTTTTTTTTAACTAATTAAAAAAAATCTTGTTTTATTGATATTTTTTTCTGAAAATCATTCAATTTTATATTATTGTTAAAAAAATGTTCTTCAAGTCTTTTTTTTCCTTTTTCTTATTGATACTTAAATGATTTTTGTTTTAATTTTTTTATTATTGCTTTTTAAAGCTGCAATTTTTTTTATTTTTGTTGTTTTTAAAAGCTGTGATTTGCCAAAATTGAGAGATATAATTTTCACAGTTTATTTTTTTTATTAAAACTTTTTTTAAACCAAAAGTCATAAATGAAAAAAAGTAGGTCAAATGTTTCTCCCATTTTATTAATTCATGATTTCTTATTTAGAAAATTATTAATATTTTGATAATTTAAAAAAATATATTTCATAGAAAAAATAAAAACCAGGCTTAATATTTTAAATTATTTGCCGTCCTATTTCAAACAAACTAAAAAAATCTTATTTGTTTGATATGTTTATTTAAATATCATCCAATTTGATATTTTTATTTAAAAAATATGTTATTTTCTTTAAATCCTGTTTTTTCCTATTAATTATTTATAATTATAATTATTTTGCTTTAACTTTTTTATTATTGCTTTTTTAGCTCCATTTTTTTATTTTTTTTTTTTTGAAATTTTGAAAGGATGTTATTTGCCAAAATTTAGATATATAATTTCCATATTTTTTTTATTAAAATGTCGAAATTTAAAAAAGAGGGCAAAAGATTCATTAACTCTTATTAATTTATCGATCATTATTTAAAAAATAATGATTAAAAATTAAAATTACCAAAAATACCAAAAACTCAATATTTTTAATTATTTGCCATCTTTTTTCACTTTTTCCTTTTATATTCATTTTTCAGTTCTTTTGGATTTTCAGTGAAAAAAATTTATTTCGATAGATTTTTGCAATGTTCTTTATTATTATTATTCATTTTTTTTCCTATTTCTTTATAATATAGAAATAAATTTTGTTTTAATCTTTTTTTATTATTGCTTTTTTAAACTGCAATTTTTATGTTTATCTAAATATCATCCAATTTGATATCTTCATTTATAACATATGTTATTTTCTTTAAATCCTGTTTTTTCCAATTTCTAATTTTTTTTTATATATTTTTTTGCTTTGATTTTTTTATCTTTAAAGTTAATTTTTGTTGCTATTTAAGCTGCATTTTTTCAATGTCTGTAATTTTGGAAGGATGTTATTTGCCAAAATTTAGAGATATAATTTCCATAGTTTTTTTTTTATTTTTTATATTAAAATGTCATAAATTAAAAAAAAGAGGGCAAAAAATTCCTCTACTTTTATCAATTTATGACTCTTTATTAAAAAAAATTATTAAAAATTAAAATTAGCAAAAATTTATTTAAAAAAAACTTTTTATTTTTAATTATTTGTCATCTTTTTTCTCTTTTACCTATTATATTTATTTTTCAGTTCTATTTGTTTTTTTCTGAAGAAAAAACAATTATTTCGATGGATTTTTGCAATGTTCTTTAATTATGTTTAATAAATTATAATTTTCTTCATTTGGTATAAGAATCGCTTTCGTTGCAAGTTAAAACTCGAATGCTGTGATGTTTTCAAAGAAATATTCATCATTTTTGACACTTCCAATGAGCCAACGTTGAACCCTCACAAAAATCCGACTTGTCTATTTCTCGGAAAAATTGTCAAGATTCAGCTTGCGCAAAATAAAAAAAAAACCAAAGTATCGATTTTCCCGTCATAAAATTTTATTATATAAGAAAAAACACACCAACAAGCACACAACCCAAAAAGAAAAGAGGAAAAACCCCGCAAAGGGACCACTCTGGAGACAGTGAAAACAAAAAAAGAAGCAACTCAATGCTTAAAAATCCAAAAAAAAAAGAAGTAATACGACAAAAAAAATGAAAAACGAGAACCGGTCGGGAAAAATGTCATATTCCCCCTCCCTCGCCAGGTCGCCCTTTTTTGTTACTTTCCCTGCTTCCCCCTCCTTCTAACCCATCCTAGATCGGGTAGGAAAATTCAATATGAAAAAGAAAAGCAGACGACATGCAGCGAGCAGAAAAAAAACCCGAGAGGAAAAACCATAAAGTATAAACTCCCGCGTATTCCTCTGCTCTATATAATATTGAATTTCCAGGCTCCGAACATCGCAAAAAGGGTTTTCATTTTAATTTTTTTTTTAATTTTCGAAACTCACCGGAGCAACTTTTTCAGCAACCAAACGAAAAAAAAAATGGGATTGAAATAAGAAAAAAGCATCTCAGCGAGCGGGAAAAAAAATAAAAACCGTTCCATCACAATTTTTTCCCCGATTTCCCATTTTTGTGCGCGCCTAAATTTATGCAGCGGGGATTTTTTTTGTCATCTCCGATGTCGGCAGAGTGACATGTTCGGATGAAATTGAGGGCGGTGCTGGAAACTATTTTTTTGAAACTGACGCGAATTTGATGTATTTTGTAGTTAAGCATCGTCGGAAATGTTGATTTAGCGATGTCTAACAACGGCTTTTGTGATTTGGTAGAACATTTGTTAGGTTCTTAACTTCAAATACGAAGTTTGTGATATCGAAAATCTCTCAGAAAAAAGGTGTTGATTATATAAAATGGTCAGAAAAAAATATTCCAGTTTGGAACCCTACAAATGTTTAAATATGAACTCTTAACCGATTTAAATTAAATGAGGTGCGAAACATTAGCATATTATTCAAATTCTGATCCAAACACAACAATAATAATAAGACTAGCGATATTGAACAATGTATTTAAAAAAAAAAACAATTGTAAGTTCGTTAAAAACTCTTATCTTGATTAACGTCATACCAGTTGTTTTAACGACGCGTAACATCTTATTCAGTAGAACATTTGTAGGTTTCTAGACTGACAGTTTTATCAGAAGGTCAATTCTGGAAATAGCAAACCTAATGACAAGCGATTTTGACAGGAAATAACAAATAATGACTACATAGAACCTTACAAATGTTTGACGATGCAATTAATACTCAATTAAAAAGAAGGAGTTCAAATACAGTTTCAAAAAATGAGCAATTTTAAACAACTTTGTATCAATTTAATATTCCTAGCACGATTTTGTTCTGATGTCAACAGTGCGACGTTATCACAAGAAGTTTGATAGATTTTTAGCTAAATAAATGTTGCATCAGTTATTCTAGTGACGTTTAAGAATTGTTTCAAGCATAATGTTTAGTGTTCTAGTCTAGCGATGGTGAGCTTTTTATTTGCCAAAGCATTTGTAAGTTCGTTAGAAACAATTAGTGATTTTAATCATAATAAACGTCAAACCAGTTGTTTTAGCGACGCATAACATCTTATTTGGTAGAACGTTTGTAGGTTTCTAGACTGACAGTTTTATTAGAGGGTTAATTCTGGAAACAGCAATCCTAATGACAACCGATTTTGACAAGGATTTTGACAGAATGTCACTAAGTAAAAACATGGCAATATAGAACCATACAAATGTTTGACGATTCACTTTAAATTTAATAAAAAAGGGTGGTTCAAGTACGGGTTCGAAAATGTGCACATTTAAACAACTTTTTATGAATTTAATATTCCTAATACGTTTTTATTCTGATGATGATTTTAACTTAATAAATGTTGATTCAGTTAATTTAGTGACGTATAAGAATAGTTTGAAACATCATTTTTAGTGTTCTGATAAGCGAAGGTGAGCTTTTTATTTGCCAAAGCATTTGTTAGTTTGTTAGAAACAATAAGTGATAATAACCATAATTATCGTCAAACCAGTTGGCTTAGCGACGCATAACGTCTCATTCAGTAGAACATTTGTAGGTTTCTAGACTGACAGTTTCATTAGAAGGTTAATGCTGGAAATAGCAATCCTAATGACAAGCGATTTTGACAGGATATAACTAAAGAAAAAATGACTACATAGAACCATACAAATGTTTGACGATTTACTTAAAATTTTAAGAGGCCCTTTAAATACTGGTTTAAAAATGAGCAAATCAAAACAACTTTTAATCAATTTAATATTCCTAACACGTTTTTGCTTTGATGTCAACAGTGCGATGATTAGCCCAAGATGTTTAAATGATTGTTACTTAATAAATTTTGAATCAGTTGATTTAGTGACGTATAACAATTGTTTGAACCATCATTTGTAGAGTTCTAGGCTCCTATTTTGATTAGAGAAATGTTTTTGAAATCTACAACTTGCTAAAACATTTTGTCAAACTAGATGTCTTTTTTTTAAACAAAAAGATAATGTGGAACCCTACAAATGTTTTTTTTTCTGATTTGAACTTTTTTATGGACAAATAAAATTTGGTGTGATCATAAAGCAAATACTGATTAATCGATGCATTCGAAAGGGGTTTTTGATAGTTGTTGATGAGCTAAATTTTTGGGTATCTTGTCACAATTGTAACCGAAAACCTTACAAATGTTTAACTAATTTGATTTTTATCTGTATTTTGATAGATTTTTTTGTGGATCGAATTCGCATAACTAATGACTTCTCTGGAAATTCAGTCAAATTTTGAGGGGAGCCCAATAAAAATGGTTGCACTAGCGATGAACAAACCCGCATTTGTAAGGTTTCTTTTGACAGATTTTAATTTACTAGCTATATTTTACAAATGTATCATGTTGCCAATGTATCGAATCGTCTGATTGGCTTTGTCAAAATTGTCAAAATTAAAACAGTGAACATCACAAATGTTTTCAAAAAATATATTTTTTTCTTAAAACTATTTTTATCCGTTCCTTTTTGGTGGTGAGTTAGTCCAAGTCGGCTTTCGTAATTACTTTTTCAATACAAGAGGTTTAATGGTAAAAGCTAAAAAATCAGGTCAATTTTGACTTAAGCTTGATAAGAATGGATGCGCTAGCGATGAATAAAACCACATTTGTAAGGTTTTTTATGACAGATTTTAATTTCATAGCTATATCTTACAACTGCAGCATGATGCAAAGGAATCGAACCGTTTGGTTGGCTTTCACTTATCAAAAATGTTAGAGTGAACACTACAAATGTTTTCAAAATTTATTTGTTTTTTCCTAAAACTATTTTTATTCGATCCTTTTCGGTGGTGGACTAGTCCGATTCGGCTTTCATAGTTACATTTTCAATACTTGAGATCTAATGGTGAATGCTAGAAAAAATCAATTTTGACTTAACGTTGATAAGAATGGTTTGGGCTAGCGATGGATAAAACCACATTTTTAGGTTCCTTATGAGATTTTGGGATTTTCTTGCTGTATTCTACCATTGCTGCATATTATTCAAATATTGAACTGTGAATTTGTCCTTAAATCATCAAATTTTGACAGAGAACCATACAAATGTTCTACTGTTTGTTGACATTCAAATGACTAATCGACGTCCTCTCTTTCCAGGTTCCCCACTTTCAACCCGAGACACAAACCATGCTCCCGCAGCAGTACTGCCTCCGGTGGAAGTACCACCACAGCAACCTGCAGACCATGTTCTCACAGCTGCTCGATCGCGGGTGCTTCTGCGACGTGACGTTGGCCTGCGAGGGCCAAACGATCCGGGCGCACCGGGTGGTGCTGTGCGCGTGCAGCACCTACTTCGATCAGCTGCTGACGAACTGCGGCGCCACCGAGAAGGATCCGATCATCATCATGCGGGACGCCAAGTTCGAGGACATCAAGTGCTTGATCGAGTTCATGTACAAGGGGGAGATCAACGTGGAACATGGGTCGTTGGCTTCTTTGTTGAAGACGGCTGAGGAGTTGCGGATTAAGGGGTTGGCGGAGGTTTCCTGGCGGGACGATGACAACGGGAGTACGGCGGGCAGTGATGCCAGCGGGAACAATAACAACAACAACGGGAGTTTGTTGGTGAAGAACCCTGCCAGTGCTAACAATAATAATAACAACAGTATTAAGATCGTTGAGACGAAGAAGTTGATGGCTCCGCATCACGCGTCTTCGCTGGCGGCCAGGTCGTCCTCGTTGACGCCGCTGACGGTGAGCAGTTTGGAGAATCGGATCTCCGACTCGCCGAACTTGCCCCTGTTGACGCCGTTGACGGCCGGCTCGCCCAGGAATCCCGCCAACTGTGCCTCCCCGATGAACTACTTTGGTAGCAGCAACAAGAAGAAACGTGGTCGACCTCCACTGGACGAAGAGTACGACACGTTCCAGCAGCTGCCCAAGATCTCGCACGTGGAGGGAGGTGCCGGAAGTTCTACGCCGTTCACGTCCAGCTCGCAGCTGGTGGCGGTCATGATGGACGACAGCTCGAACGATCAGGTGCGGGAAGATCAGCAGCAGCAGCAGGCCTCTTCGCAGCTCCATCACCATCCCCTGCATCCGCTGAGCGCAGCCACGGCTTCGTACTTGGAACAGCAGAGCCGGACGGTGCCACCGGAAGCGATGCACGAGATGGAGTTTGACGAAGACACGCACATCCCTCGGAAGATGATTCCCAAGATGGAGCGACCCGACACCCCGCAAGACTACCTGTCCGCGGTCGGGGTCGGTTCCGGTCCCAAGTTCGAGTACGACGACCAGTCCCCGCCCAGCCCCAATGACCACAACAACTCCGTGTTCCTGACGCCCCAGGAGCAGGAAGAGTGGAAGGACGTGATCAAGATGAACGACTACCTGACCAAGGGCCGCCGGCCCCAGTTCTGGGAGGAACCCTTCACCAAGCGGGTCATGGACGGCATCAAGAACAAAACCCTCGAGATGAAGAAGGCCGCCAAGCTGCTCGGAGTGTCGTACGGAACCCTGTACGGACGGTACCGCGAAACGTACGGCTGCCTGAAGCACCCCTACCGGTAAGTTTGAAAACATTTGTAACGTTCCCACTCATGCATCGCTAACGCAACTTTTTTTTCCTCCTTCTTACAGAGGCCCCTTCATGGCCGCGTCCCGGATGAACAACATGTGGCCGGCGTCGGCGAGTGCCGCTGCCGCCTCCGCAAACGACCCCGGCGTCGCCACCACCACCGACATCCTCGGAATGCTTCAGCGCGGCATCATCAGCTTGCCGCGGGCGGCCGAACTCATGCACACGACCCCGTCCACCATCAGCAGCTACCTGGAGCAAGTAAGTACCATGGTTCGGCAGCAGCAGCAAATCCATCAGGACGCAGCCAGTCGGCTGGCAAATTCCGCCGTGACGGTCACCCCGGTCACCGCAGGTGACGATCAGCAGGACCAAGCCCTCGATATGAGCTGCCGATCGTCCCCAGATCAAACGGTGACCATTTCCATTTTAAACGCTACGCAGCCTCCGGCTGCGTCCTGGCCGCACCAACCGTGGAACTCCTCGCTCGTGGTAGACGTTGCTAAGTTGTAGATCGTAGACCCCGCGTAGTCCCCTCTAGTCCAAGTAGCTTAGCAAGCTTGCCGCGCAGCCCCCCTCTGTGGGGCAAGCTAACCCCACTAACCTCTCCCCATCTTTTCCCAGCTACAGGAAGCGGCCGCAGCCCAACCCGACCACGAACATCTGGCGGCGCTTTCGGCGGTAGCGAGCATGGCTGCGGAAGACGAACGTCAGCACCAACAACAATCGCAAATGCCACCCCAGATGTCGGCCCAGCTCGAGCAGCAGCTCCGAATCAAGCCGGAAATCAGCATATCGGCGCTGAAGAAGAGTTCGCCACCCTCGAGCTCGGCTGCGTACGCGTCGGCTGCGCCGACCAGCAGCAGTACCAGCCTGAGTAACGCGCTGAGCGCCATCGCATCAACGTCGGCTGCGGCGCAGCCGCAGCAGCTTTCGACGAATACTTAAGCCCGCTACTCGCCGCCAGGTGGAAGCACTTGCGTTTGCTACGGAGGGAACGCCTTTTTAAAGTAACGGCCATAACGCTTTCGCTCTGTTTTTTTTTGTGTAGCAAACGGAACCGCAAACTCAATGTGATTTTTGTGCATATTTTTTGCTCTAGCTTAATTGGTTCTACCTTTTTGTTGCGATTTTTTAATGAAATGCAAATTGGAGAACGGAAATTCGTGTTTCATTCAAAATGAAACGATGGCGCAACGCTCCCAACGATGGTTTATTTTTATATTTTATGAGTAGCGAAAATTTTTAACTTAAGGTTTCTCACGAAAACATTTGTTTAAAGATTGCTTGACAAATATCAGAATTTCATTTTTCAGAAAATTTTTATTTTTATAACTTTTTTTCAAATGGAGCATTTCCATTCGAGCAGTTTTTGCTTTTTTCTACAATGTATTTCTTATGGAGCGAACTGTCAAAAACTGCTCGACTGCAGGTGCTTCATTAATTTCATAATTCGAGCAGTTTTGACAGTGAAGCCCCTCCATTCAAGCAGTTTTTTGATATTTTTCTGCAATGTAATGAAAGCTACAATTCCTTATGGGAGAACTGTCATTTCTACTACTCGAATCCGTAACTCATTTGTCAAAACTGCTCGAATTTTGCAAAGTTTGTAAAATGTGTTTGATTTTATTAGCTTTTTTTATTAGATTTTATTAGCGATGAAACATTTTAGTTAACGAACGTATTATTTTTTTAATCTTCTTATTTTTTTTTAAATTTTCTTCATTCTTTTAATTTTCTTTTTATTAATTTTCTTAATTTTTTTAATTTTCTTAATTTTTTTTAATTTTCTTATTTTTTTTTTAATTTTCTTAATATTTTTTCAATTTTCTTAATTTTTTTTTAATTTTCTTTATTTTTTTAAATTCGAGCAGTTTTGACAGTGGACCACTTCGATTCTACTAGTTTTAGCTTTTTTCTTTTTAAATATTTTTATGGAAGAACTGTCATTTCAACCACTCGAATCAGAAACTTCTTTCTTTTTTTAACTTTTGGAACATTTTGTTTGCTGAAGCTGAATGCTGAAACTGAAGCCAAAAATTTACATAAAAAATATTTTTTCGTTTGTGTGTTTTCAACTTTTAATTTAAAATTCAAGCAGTCAGGATAACTTTGATATTTTTTTAGTCGATTTCTCTATGATGAACATTTATTGTAGTCTATATTAACGTTCTCAAAGATTTCCAAATTATTTTTTTTAGTTTTCACAAGTGTTGAATCATTTTTGTTGGTTTTACAACTGAGAATTAAAAAGTCTGCTTAAGAAGATATTGGACTATGGCAAACAATCAAACTTGCACTTTTTGACAGTTTGCAAACTGTCAAACACGAAAAAGTGCGAATTTGTTTGTTTGAAATAGTCTAATACCTGCTTTAAGGTTTGTTTTTCAAGGTGGAAATCCACATTGCGGAAATCCTTATGTTCAGGCATGGCAAAATACAATTTTGACAGCTTCCGGCACTTTTGTTTCGACAAACTCGAAAACTGTCAAAATTGTGTTTTGACAAGTTTGCCTACCAAAATTCCCTCAGTTGAACAAGATTTTCAATCTGTTTTTGAAAATAAATTGAAATGATTCGTTTATTTCATATCAACTGTCAAAACTACTGGAATTTAAAAAAAAATATGTAAAATTTTTTTAATTTCTCTCAAGATGACATGTTTTAATTTACGGACGTAATTCTTTATTTATTTTTAATCAATTTCGCAACAAATTTTCAATTTCGAGCAGTTTTGACAGTTCTTTTACACTAAAGTAAGTATTCAAAAAGTCATCTTTGCGGCTGTCTTGTGGAACTTTGAAGCTAAGTTGGACTTTGTTAATTCCGAATTAGTTGAAAAATATTAGAAAGTTTTTATCAAATTTCAAAAAAAAATATTGAAAAAAGTTAAAACTTATAATTTTGTTTTGCTTTAAAGAAAATCATTAAATGACTGCTTAAAATGTTTCAAACGTTTTTTTTAAATAAATGCCTTGTTTTTGGTAAGCCTTGCTTTAACAAATTTTTGATATTTTTTCCAAAATACTTTGATAGCTGCTCGCAATTACTAGCTGTCAAAACTACTCGAATGTTTAAAAAATGTGTAATTTTTTTATAAATTTTTATGTTTTAATTTACGAACTTTATTTTTTATTTATTTTTTAACCATTTTGCAACAAATTTTCAATTTTGAGCAGTTGGTTTGTGGAAGTATCAAGCCTAAATTGACTTTGTTAATTCGGAATTAGATGAAAAATATTTAAAAGTTATTATTAAATAAAAAAAAATATTGACATTTTTTAAACTTTTCAGTTTTTTTTTCTTTAGAAAAAAATATTAAGTGACTGCTTAATATTTTGTATTTTTTTTAATAAATACGTTTTTTTTTGTAAGCCTCTTTTCAACCAATTTTTAATCGATTTTTACCAAAATACTTTTCCTGTAAAATGTAATTCTGAAATCAGCAAATTTGTCCCGCAATCGCCCTGTAAAACTACACAATTACGCCGCCTAGGTTACAAGTTCCACTTAACTGTTTAAGGTCATTTCGCACTAGTTCGTACTCCAGCCAGGAAAAAAAAGAAGGGGAAAAAGGTGCTTATTTTTACACAAAAACACACACAAACTTATCGTATAATTTCCACTATTATTTCTGTAAGGACCCGGCCATCTCGTGGATTTAGCGAACCAAGTCTTGCAAATCTGCCATGAATTTGGGACAAACTAAGTAGAAGCTTCTTTATTAGCCAAATTAGACGTATTCGCAGTTTTTTTTTTTTTTTTGTTAAATTATTTTATAAAACTTTTTGTTAGCATTTGGATTTCATCAGTTCAGACAAAAAAAACGAAAACTTGACTGATTTCTCAAACTCACTGTACATTCCAACCATTTTCGCGCCAACTCTGTAAATAGTTCCGCAAAAAAAAAATATTTTTAAGTATCAAATTTCACACTAAATCAATCAAGCATTCCGGACAGTATTCCAAACTTTGGTGTTTCTACAAGAAGAAAAAAAACAATTTGCGAACAAATTCATCCAGCAAAACCAAGCAGGCAGATCAATCTATTTAATTAGTTTGTAAGGCAAAGTTCTCTCTCTTTTTATTCGTGTAAAAATACTGTTTAAAAATGATACATGGAAAGACACAAAACTTTAAATTGAATAAAAACGAAAAAGCTTGAAAGCAAATCAGATAAAAAAATTGTATTTTTATTTTCTATTACAATTAGAAGCAGCAAAAAAAAACTTAAATATAAGATGTAGCAAAAAAACTAGACAAAAGCCGAACGATTCTCTTGCATTGCTGCAGACTGGACTGCGCTCCGGTTCCAAAAGTTTCCTTATTTTGTAAACTACAAATATTAAAACAAGAACGTGCAATCACCCTACTGTAAACTATACGAAGCAAAAGAAAAAAAGTGCATATTTAATCACCGGAGGAATTTATTTGTACACAGACACGCACTATAGGAGGAAAAGCAAGCGTAAGATAAAACGTAAAAAATATTTAAACAAAACAAAAACAAAACTTAAATAAAAAGTGAAAATGTGCCTATATGGTTTCCTAAAATACACACACGCACACTCACTACTGCTACTAGTGGAGAGTGGTAGAACGTGTAAGTACTGTGAAGCGTAGAAAAGACAAAATACTTAAATGACAAACTAGTTGTTTTGTAAGTATCTAAAATTACTACCGATATGGCAAGGAAGAAGTACGTTTTTTTTGTCGTCGTAAATAATAAAAAGAAAAAAAAATACAAGATCGTGGTGAATTGAAAATTTAAACAAATGTGTGTTTGATTTGTCCGAAATAATTCTTAATATCTTAAATCCTTCTTGATTTCAGCATAGTAACTTCGTTTTCCCATCTTTCTCTCTGGCCAAGACAGTGAGCAAGAGGGCAACTCTCTCACTCTCTCCTTCCTCTCTCCTCTTTATCCCTCCTCTCACTGCTTTGCTCCCACTTGCTCCAGCTCACTACAGTCACTGTGCTTGGAGCACAGAGAGTTGCTCTCTTGCTCAGTGTCTTTGCCCATAACTAAGGCTACCAACTGTACAGATTTTTTCCTTCGGATTTAAAACTGGCCGGATTTTGTGTACGGAATTTTCGCATAATACGGATTTGTACGGAATTTTTACAACTTTATTTAAAATTGAGTTGCTTTTTCGATTTGGCCAAAGCTTTTGCTAATAGGACATTTTTATTTGACTGTCAGTTTGATGTTAAAGGGATAACTTGGCTAGTTTTCCGGGTTTTTCTCAGTACAAAACTAATTATTAATAATTGTTCGTTTCAAATTTCTTACAAAATATTTTTATCCAATAAAAGATCCAGAGACTTCCTTAAGCTAGTGAAAACCTGTAATAATTTGAATTAACAAATCTTGAGTTGTTTTTGGAAAGTCCCTAAAAGCTATTGTGTTTCACATGTTTATACAGCAATTCCCCACGAAAACAGCATGATTAAAAAAAAGTTCTCCGATCGGGCTCAACATTTTTGTGGGGGTTCCTTGGCCAAAATAATTAGCCCCGTATTTTTTTTTTGTTTGGCCATTAGGGTTGCTAACATCGTGCTAGGGTGGTCCCAAAAAATGGCCATTTTCGTCAATTTTCGCAAAAACCACTTTTTTCAAAAAATCATAACTCTTTTAATTACGAAAATTATGGTATCCTAACATGTATAGGTCATCGCTGAAATTTTAAAGTTATTGCAGTGTTATTTTATTGGAAAAGTTGTTTTTCCCGTTTTCGTTATTTTCTCAATTATGCGCGCCGAAAATCCCACTTTTTATTTTCAAAAACTCATAAATCGGAATCCTGTTAATTAACACCTCCAGTTTTTGATTATGTTACGTAAAATTTTCCGAGGAATCCGATAATAATATTTTCAAAAATAGGCTTTTTTGGTCCAGACACCGTCAAAACGCCATTTTAAGTTGCATACGACTTTTTCAAAGGTTTGGCTGGTTTTATCGGTTCTCAATTTTTTTTTCCTTGAAAGGTCAACTAACAATTTTTCATTTGGATCTAAGGCAACTGAAATCGGTTGAAATGGTGCGGTGTTATGATTTTTTAAGGAGGTTTTTGCGAAAATTGTCATTTTTGTGAGCATGATGTTGGCCACCCTAAAGACCAAACAAAAAAATACAACAATTTTGAGCACGATCGGAGAACTTTTTTTCGGTTTGTGCCCTTTTCAAATGTAATTGCTGTATATATTAGGGTGGGTACATTTTTTCAAAAAGTTCTCGGATCAAGTTTTAGTATGGTTCCCCTTGTAGGGCATGCCCATAGGGACTTTCATGCCAAATATCACCTCATTTGGTTGTAAACTGGCTGCGCGCATCAGGATTAAAGTTTACATGGGAATTACAGTCATCCCACATATTCGGAACACCCACAAATTCGGAACACTTTTGTGATAATTTGTCAAAAGCATGCCAAATGCATCTTTTCTGTGTACCCTACTTTTTTTAGGACCTTTATTTGGACATTCTTTTGCTATTTCATTAATATAAGTAGTACTTTTAAAACAAAAAACTGCATTTCGAGACTATTTTATTCAGACCAGCAAAATGCTGCTTCCAAATTGCCTGTTCCATAATTGTGGGATGTTATTGTGCCTCCCACAATTGTGGAACACCTGAATTTAACTGATATTTTCACAAAAAAAATTAGCAGACCATTCATAAAACATTACTAAGCATGAGTTTTTATTGGTTTCAGAGTGCAAAGTCATTATTTTTTTTTAAATATGTTCCCCTGGAGCGATAAAAAAGATTGTTTACATCGTAAGAAAAAAGTGTTCCGAATTTGTAGATTTCAAGGGTCAAAGTTTTTTTTTCAAAAACTTGTTATAAAACGATAAAATTTGCAGTTGTTCGATACAGCATTCGAAAGATCGCAAAAACAGCTTTCAAATGAAGGTATAAGCGAATCATTATGTCCAATTATCGATTTTCTATGATTTTTTGAATATTGGCCGATCTGTAAACTGTTCCGAATATGAGGGATGACTGTACTATGGGAAATTTGAACTTTTTGTTCAAACGCTCCTACAGGTCTGGGAAAATCACGCGCCAACTTCTGGTATGGTCAGGCCTATGGGGAATGGTCTGGAGAACATTTTTTCCCGAAGAGAGCATATGGATTCGTTGTCCCTAGACCTGGCGCATCGGCAAACAATCCGATGTCTCCGGAATCAACGGTTTTCCCTCAAAAAGCATCAAATTTTCCTTAGCATGCTATGAAAGCTCGATGAACACTGCGACGCCATACGTCAGGCAGCTACCACGTGGTTGAAATATTTGCAAAAAAAATACAAATTTGCTATGCAAAGATTCTGAATTCGACTATATAATATCAGGATTGCTCGAAATGATCATTTTCTAGTTAAAAGAAGGTTTGCAATTAAATATTCCAGCCGTTTCTCACCCACGTGGTAGCTGCCTGACGTATGGCGTCGCAGTGTTCATCGAGCTTTCATAGCATGCTAAGGAAAATTTGATGCTTTTTGAGGGAAAACCGTTGATTCCGGAGACATCGGATTGTTTGCCGATGCGCCAGGTCTAGGGACAACGAATCCATATGCTCTCTTCGGGAAAAAATGTTCTCCAGACCATTCCCCATAGGCCTGACCATACCAGAAGTTGGCGCGTGATTTTCCAAGACCTGTAGGAGCGTTTGAACAAAAAGTTCAAATTTCCCATAGTAATTCCCATGTAAACTTTAACCCTTATGCGCGCAGCCAGTTTACAACCAAATGAGGTGATATTTGGCATTGAAACTAATGACTTTTCAGTATCAAGGTGGACTAGCTCATTCCTTTTTCAGGGCAGAGACCATCTACTTACAGGTAGTCGTAGACCTAAGCTACTGACTACTCATCACTCAGGGTCGGCATTTCTACTCAGCGATTCAAGTGAGACACGGATGAAATAAAAATCAAGAACCACAATTTTCTAATCAAAACGTGTATTTTCGGTGAAAAGTGGGTGTGGGTGTGTGTGGGGAATGTAAGGCACTTCAGGGGCAACGTACCGTTCAGCAGCTGGACTCCAAACGAACTCTCGAACGCCTTCGGCGTTCACCTGCTCCAAGGCCGGTCACAGGAGCGCCCTCGACTGTGCCGCCGCGGTCCCGTGGGGGGGGGAATGTTCTTGAGCTGCTGGTTGGTCGTCGACTTCCGGATGGCTTGAGCTGCTGCTGGGTTGGGCTGGAACGCAGAGGTAGGCCAGCGGGCGTTGCTGGGCCTACTTGCGGCAGGCGTCTTCCCTCAGTGGCGGATTCGGCAGCCCCAGAGTCCACTGATTTGGGCGTGCCGAGAGGGGATAATCTCCTTGACGTGTTATGGCGCCGCGCGCCAGAGATTCGGGTCGGTGCTTGACGATAAAACGTAGCCAACGGCTCCTGCGCACTCACGAGGCTAGGTTCACCGGTTCCCGTGTGCTGTCGCGCCGACGGAACTAGACTTCCGTGTGGGCACTTCCACTTCCGGAAGGCGAAAACGTACACAGCACAAAGAGGACGGTACTGGTACAACGGACACGACTTAACACACGGACGCCTGAATGGCCAAAGAGGCCGATGCTAAACATCGGCGGGCCAAGAAGACATTTTCCCGCTCGAATTCCAAACGGGAGGGGAAAAGCTCCATTTTCTTTTCCACCCAATTCGAGTAGTCCTGCCCTATCGCTGTCAAGGACTATCTCGATACAGCGGCACGAAAACCCTTCTACTGCCATGTATTGTGTGATGTTGTATGTACGGAATCAAGTAGAAAAGTGAAGGTTCGTTGAAGAATTGTAACCAACGGTTACAGCATGAAAGTCCCTATGGGCATCTAAGGCTACCAACTGTACGGATTTTTTCCTTACCATACGGATTTTCGAAACTCTTCGCGGATTTTTAACAGGCCGGAATTTTTGTAGGGAATTTTACGCATAATACGGATTTGTACGGAATTTTAACAACTTTTTAATCATTGAACTGCTTTTTTGATTTGGTCGAAGCTTTTGTTAACTACACAGAAAAAATATGTGAATTTACTTGACACGGAAAAAATGAATTACATGTAAATTCAGTTGATGTTAACGTAAGATTCGACGTAAACGGTTGAATCACACGTAAAATCATGTTTTTACGTATAATTTGTTGCAAATTTACATCAAATTGCATTTAAATTTAAATGTCTAATGACGTGCAAAAGTGTTACTGTGTAAATGATGTAACATTCGGAAATATTTTTTTGTGTGTAGAAATTTTTATTTTTCTGTGAGTTTGATTTAAAAAGGGAGAGTTTTCCTGGGTTTCCTCAATTCAAACTTGATTATCAATAATTCTAGAGTTTTTGAACTATTGGACAGTTGCTTTGGAGAATTTGAACGGTGTGCGTCGCGGTCAACACGCCCGATTTTCGTTGCCGTTTCCGTCTTTGTTTCCCCCCCGATTGTGTGTGTATTTCGACCCGGGTGATTTCGCGATGTTGACAGTTGCTTTGGAGAATTTGAACGGTGCGCGTCGCGGTTATCACGCAGGATTTTCGTTGCCGTTTTCGATTGTGTGGGTTTTTCGGTCCGGGCGGTTTCGCGTTTTCGCATTTTATTTGGTTTTATCTTTCCACAGCCGGCTGTCTAAGATTGAATCATTTATGCTAAACTCAACACCAAATAACCGGGAAAAATCTCATCCGCATCCTCCGACTGTTTGCCTTGAGAATGCATAATACATCACACTATTAAACAAAATTTATTGATTATTGGGTCGCATCATCATCCTCTATGTTGAATCCTGGCCATTACCCTTACCCACTAACAAAATCCCAAGTAGAAGTAGTTTTCCGGCACACGTGGGGGTGTGGATATCGTATAGAACCCACCCTTGGTAGCAACCTGTGCTAACTAACATTCCCGTCCCAATCCCCCGAGATCTACAAACTGACATGGCGGGCGCCGTTGGTGGCCAATGACTGTTACCTATTTGCTTCAGATCTAGTTTTAATGATCTTGATGTTTTATCTTTTCAACGCATTCATACATGCTGTTGATAAGGGAAACACCATTAGATCGTTCAAGCGTATGGTCGGTTGTATTGATAGGATATTACGGTCCTGTTCAGCAACGGAGAAGGACAACCATGGGTGGTCTCTCATGCTCATGCTCATGCTCAATTCTAGAGTTTTTGAACTATTGTCTTTCATATGTTGATAGGACCTTAAAAAAAACTCTAGAATTGTTCTTTTAGAAATTCCTTACTAAATATATTTATCCATTTCCAAAGGCTTTCTAAAACTTGTGAAAACATTTGAACATTTGAATTAACAAATCTAGAGTTTTTTTTAAAGAATTGTTGTGTTTCACATGTTATAGGACCTTTTCAATAAAAAAAAACTCTGGAAAAGTGTTCGTGAAAACACTAAGAACGATATTATTCGTAAAAGCAAACTTGACATTTTGTAAACTTTTAAACGTTTAACAAAAAACATTGAAGAACATAATGATTTGATTCAAATCACGGTTTATTTTATGAATACTTTTAAACGTGCAACGTGTGAAATTTGTTAGCTGTAAAAACGACATAGTTTTATGTTTTTAATTCTCAAATTTATTAAATATAATTTATATAAATAATTCATTGACAGTTTTTGTTATACCATGGTGTCATATCGGCAAAGTGTACGGATTTTTGCTCAGCAAGAGTTGGTAGCCTTCATGCCCTACAAGGGGAACCATACTAAAACTTGATCCGAGAACTTTTTGGAAAACGTACCCACCCTAGTATATATCTTTATTAGCCTGTCCCATTTTGAGGTCATGTCGAGGAATTTCAGGTGCTCACTTCTTAAATGATAGATTATGATGTTAGGAACAATGTTTTCTTAGACAAGAAAAAATAATAAAATACTTTCTCGCACCCCCTAGTCGATTTACTGAAAAAAGTCACTTTTTTGAACAAATTTTCTAAAATCGCTTGGAATCAATACAAAAACTGTTTCGATCAGGTGTGTATTATCTTCAAACGATAGGTTTTTGTCCATAGATTAAGATGCACTATCAATATTGGACCAAAATTTAAGTTTTGGACTTTCCCAGGCGGATTTGTGTCGAAAAAATCGCATTTTTCGAAACTTTTTCAGAAATGTTCATTTAATTTAGGGTAGCATATTTTTCCCAGTAAAACCAATACATGCAGCTTGTAGGAAATTTCATGGCGAACATTTTCCCTCTGAGAAAATGCAATTTCGACACTCCAGAGCCGAGATATTTGAGTTTTAGTGAGGAAAAAGTGCCAATTTTCAAAATTTCTCAGAATTCAGAAGCAAGGCCTACTAATTACACGATGTAGCAAGCATATGTCTCAAAGGTCAGGGTATGCTTTTTATAGTAATTTTGGCCGCTGAATCCGAATCTGAAATCAAATTTCGTGTAAACAGTGATGTTTTGGAGCTACACCCTTTTGGAATGCTATTTGCGTGTTTAAGAGGCAGTTTTTGTAAATACTCGGTTTGTTCTAGAGGTCGTATCGAGGTGCTCCGATTTGGATGAAACTTTCAGCGTTTGTTTGTCTATACATGAGATGAACTCATGCCAAATATGAGCCCTCTACAACAAAGGGAAGTGGGGTAAAACGGGCATTGAAGTTTGAATTTTCCGAGGATTTCGAATATGACAAAGGGAGACTAAAAGTGCCGCTATGGATGCCTACAGGACAATAACTAACGTTGTAAAATGTTTATTATAGAAAAATCGAAAAACTATGCGAAAAACTGCGATTGGCCAAAAGTTATTACCGTAGGCTTATAGTCCATGAAATTCCCTAACTTGGTGTTGCTGGCTGTTGCAAAAGATATTGAGGTTTAAAAACCATTTTTACAGTAATTTGCAAAAGCTATGAGAAAAGTCAAACCAATCCTGGATGTCTATGGCTCATTTTGAAGTGCTTCAAAAGACCTTTCGAATGCATCTAAGAGAGTTGGAATTGATGAAGTTTTACGGAAATGCGAGCAATTTTAAGATTTTTTATGTTTTTTCGACCTCAAACTTCAAAGCCCGTTTTACCCCACTTCCCTTTGTTGTAGAGGGCTCATATTTGGCATGAGTTCATCTCATGTATAGACAAACAAACGCTGAAAGTTTCATCCAAATCGGAGCACCTCGATACGACCTCTAGAACAAACCGAGCATTTACAAAAACTGCCTCTTAAACACGCAAATAGCATTCCAAAAGGGTGTAGCTCCAAAACATCACTGTTTACACGAAATTTGATTTCAGATTCGGATTCAGCGGCCAAAATTACTATAAAAAAGCATACCCTGACCTTTGAGACATATGCTTGCTACATCGTGTAATTAGTAGGCCTTGCTTCTGAATTCTGAGAAATTTTGAAAATTGGCACTTTTTCCTCACTAAAACTCAAATATCTCGGCTCTGGAGTGTCGAAATTGCATTTTCTCAGAGGGAAAAATGTTCGCCATGAAATTTCCTACAAGCTGCATGTATTGGTTTTACTGGGAAAAATATGCTACCCTAAATTAAATGAACATTTCTGAAAAAGTTTCGAAAAATGCGATTTTTCGACACAAATCCGCCTGGGAAAGTCCAAAAACTTAAATTTTGGTCCAATATTGATAGTGCATCTTAATCTATGGACAAAAACCTATCGTTTGAAGATAATACACACCTGATCGAAACAGTTTTTGTATTGATTCCAAGCGATTTTAGAAAATTTGTTCAAAAAAGTGACTTTTTTCAGTAAATCGACTAGGGGGTGCGAGAAAGTATTTTATTATTTTTTCTTGTCTAAGAAAACATTGTTCCTAACATCATAATCTATCATTTAAGAAGTGAGCACCTGAAATTCCTCGACATGACCTCAAAATGGGACAGGCTAATCTTTATATATATACAAAGAAAAAAATCATGGTAATATTACATCTGGGAAGGGGTACATCTTTTATGTCAGAAAAAAGCTGGAAATGTGTAATTTTACCACTTTTCTGGTGTAATGTCTCTTTTTCAGTCTAAATTGAGGTAAAATTACATCCTAAAAGAGGTAATATTCAACCTTCCAAAATTACAGCTTCCAAATCTACATTATTTTTTACTGTGTATATTTACATCAGCAAAGGAAACTCATGGCACGTAGGACCATTTGAAAAAGTACTCTGGATTTAAAAAAAATGAACTTTTAAAATATCATCTCGCTTTGAAATATACAGTTGAAATATAATGAGTTCCTTTGTAAATTTGCCTCTCTTTTATGAAATTTTATCACAAATTCAAATGAAACATCCTCTGTTGTATTTTTTCCTATTTTCTAAAGCATTTTGCGTCATTTTTTTAGTAACTGGGTAAAATTACATGAGTGAGGTGAAATTTGTATCACTTTCGATGTAGTTCAATATTTTATGGTGAAATTTTATAAAAGAGGTAAGTTTACATCTCCAGATGCTTAATCAGCACATACCTACATTTTTTCCTTTTTTTTAAATCCCAAGAAAATGTTTCATTTTGTGTCACGCAAAATCATAAAAATATATGTTTTCAATATAAATTACAAAAATTTTGTGCTAACTTCTAAATTTGACCAACAATCTTTACAGACAAATAATTTTGAAAAAATGAACAAATTATGAACAGATAATCTTCTTCAAACTGTTCTTTTTAGTTTTTATAATTTATTTTCCCTTTTTTGAGAACTCAATGTGGGAAACTGTTGCACGGAAAACTATAAATCTCTTGCATTATATATTTCTTCTTTCATTTTAAGTCTTTTATTTTTTTATGTTTTTTTATGAATTTATGTTAATCTTTTAACAATTTTATTTTCCAAAGATTTATATAAATTGATGTACAAAAAAATAAATATGATAAAATTAAAGATTAAAATTTCTACAGTTCCTAATATTACACAATACATTCCAGACTCGATTATCCGAAGCCTCAACTATCCGAAGTTTCGATTATCCGAAGTTTGATCATCCGAAAGTTTGTATGGGACTTCGGATAATCGAATCATGAAGGAAAAAAAATGTATTTTTTCATTTTCTTGTTATTAGCATACAAATTTAGTTCTACGACCTCATTTTAGTAAAATTTGAGTTGTTGATTGCCTATTTAAAAATAAAATGCATATTTTCAATATTGCATCACCGCCATTTTGGCTGACATCTTGGATTTAAAAATTCTAAATCATTTTAGCTTAGTTTAGGGGTCACACCTAAGCTCGACAATAAAAAAAAATTCCAATAAAAACACTTTTTTAGATCCTTTTCAAATGCTCGGACTTTTCCCGACATTTTGACGTTTTCGGAAAATCATGATTTTTTTTTTGTTTTCTGCATTATGAGTTTTTACATGGTTTGTTTTCGCAATGGCGCTATTAGGCCTATGCAAATTTTATTTCAAGTTTCAAATCTGTTTAAAAAGTTGAAGTTTGATTTTTTTTATATTTCTAAATATTTTTTTTACATTTTTTGCAAACATGTGACATTATTATAACTGTTATAATGCAAAAAGTATTTTGTGATACTTTTGCTTAAAATCTTTGAAATTTATGCTTATCATATATCACATGAAATGCAAAAACAACTGTCTAACTGAATTCAAGATTCCTGAAGAATTCATGACATTTTTTTAATATTCAGATCCAGAGATCTAGGGTCAGGGTGTTTAAATTTGTTATCCCCCAAAAGATCACTCAGCTAGCAATATTTGAGCTTAAATAGAGGCTTCTGTGATCTCAGTAAAAAGTTCTTTAAATAAATTCCAAAAGTTATATCCTGCAGCAGAACTGCTACGTAAAACTAATAGAATACTAAAAAACTAATAAACCGGTATGTGATGAGTCCAATAACTTAAAATATTTTCTAAGGGCATGGTTCAACTTTATATTAAATCTTATCAAATCAAACCTTATCTAACATTGACACATCTTTCTGGAATACTCTGAGGAAAACTGATCGCGACATCCTTCTTTCAAACGGCCAGACCTACTTTGTAAAGTTGAAGGCAAACATGATTTATTAAAATGGGGTTTTACCAAAAAGAAATGAAAAATAATAATTAAAGCTCCAATAAAATAATGTAGAAATCTAGAGAACTAGGTACTCAACTGTTATAGTTTTGCTATATTTATGTCTAAGGAAATAGAAAAAATTATACAATCTTAAAAACTAATATATTTTACCCTCCCTTCCCTGCACAATATTCGGAGAATGTAGAATGTATCGTGTTAATAACCTTGCCGCAATTGCTAACATTCCCACTGACAGCGATAATAAGTACTATTCTTGATATACATGGGAATCAACGGGATAACACTGTTTTTCACCTGTGCTTCTCCACAAATGCTATAAAATTACACCGGCCACCACACCGCCTGCCGATAAGATTCAATTAAATGCTTACTTTTTACTCACTTAGTCGTCGATTTAGGGTGAACGTCCCAATCATCAAACTCTCCACCTGCCGTTACAGTCATCAATGCCTTTGCTAAACTTTCCCACTGTGTCACAGTGCAACAATGGGAAGTTTCCCATAACCTCATCACTCATCACACCGTGAGATATGTCCCTTTTAATTCCACGAAATCAAAACCCGTATGCCGCGCCGTATGTTTAATTAATAAAACGAGTTTTCCGCCCTCATGACGAAATCTGCATCTCAAGCTCAACTTACAACAGGCAGGGGTTTTGCACGCGAAAACAGTGCAATTAGCTAAATGATCGCTGATCAGTGTAACGACGGTGTAACACAATTAAGGGATCTTTTGCATCAAAGGTAGTGGGGGGGGGATCGATTCCCGGCATCTCTGACACATACACCAGGGCCGGAATATTAACCGTTTGCCGTTAAATAACAGTACAAGTTATGGGAAACAGCACAGATTTTAGAAGTTTTAGTCTTGAAGTCATGATTTTATTACAATTTAACACAATAAACACTTTAAGGTGGTAGATGGTGTCTTTCACTTTTGGGGCATTACTGTCAATGATTGTTCTGAATTCAGGGTCCAGAAATAGTAAAGTGAAATGAAAAAATAATCAATGTATGTAAAATGATTCTACAAACAACACAAAGAAAACAATTGTTTGATTGAAAACTTCTGAATCAAGATTTGAATGTTTTTTTTTTTTTCTAAAACAAACATGGCCGCCAAATGGCCGATCGGGAAAGATGCCTTCCAGAGCCTTAACCAAACAACACAAAACATTTAAAAACTATATTTCAATTTTAATTCATGAAAATCAAATGAGCATAAGAGAAATGAGCAATTCTCTACGAAATCGGTATATTTCTTTAATTTAATTTTTTGTATTTTTTTTATCCGGCTGAAACTTATTTGGTGGCTTCGGTATGCCGTATGCCCAAATAAGCCATTTTGCATCATTAGTTTGTCCATATAATTTTCCATACAAATTTGGCAGCTGTCCATACAAAAACGATGCATGAAAATTCAAAAATCTGTATCTTTTGAGGGAAATTTTGTTCGATTTGGGTCTTCGGCAAAGTTGTAGGTATGGATATAGACTACACTGAAAAAAAATATACACGTTAAAATTTTTTTTGGTGATTTTTTATTTAACTTTTTGTCACTAAAAGTTGATTTGAAAAAAAAATATTTATTTTTTTATTTTTTGATATGTTTTAGTGGACATAAAATGCAAACTTTTCATAAATTTCCAGGTTGTGCAAAAAATCTTTGACCGAGTTGTGATTTTTTGAATCAATACTGAATTTAAAAAAGAATCGAAATACTGGTCGCAAAAATGTTTCAACTTCATTTTTCGATGTAAAATTGAATTTGCAATCAAAAAGTACATTCGTGAAATTTTGATAAAGTGCACCGTTTTCAAGTTATAGCCATTTGTAGGTTACTTTTTTGAAAATAATCGCAGTTATTTATTTTTTTAAATTAGTGCCCATGTTTGCCCACTCTTGAAAAAAAATATTTTTAAAGAGCTGAGAAAACTCTCTATACTTTGCATTTTTGAACTTAGTTGATACGAGCCTTAGTTGCTGAGATGTTGCCATCAAAGATTTAAAAAAAATAGGAAAATTGATGTTTTCTAAGTCTCACCCACAAAACCCACCATTTTCTAATGTCGATATCTCAGCAACTAATGGTCCGATTTTCAATGTTAAAATATGAAACATTTGTGAAATTTTCCGATCTTTTCAAAAACAATATCTTATTTTTTTAGATCGAGACTAACATTTCAAAATGGCCAAACATTCAATATTACACCCTTTTAAAATGTTAGTCTTGATTCAAAAAAATTTGCAATATTTTTTTCGAGAAGATCAAAAAATTTCACGAATGTTTCAACTTGAAAACGGTAAACTTTATCAAAATTTCACTAAAGCACTTTTTGATTGCAAATTCTATTTAAATCGAAAAATGAAGTTGAAAAATTTTTGCGGCCAATATTTCGATTTTTTGAAAAAAATATTATTGATTCAAAAAATCATAACTCGGTCAAAGATTTTTTGGCCATTCTAGAAATTTTTGAAAAGTTGGCATTTGAAAATAGTGTTTTTTTGCAAATTAAGTTTTAGTGACAAAAAGTGAAATTAAAAATCACCAAAAAAAAATTTACCGCATATCATTTTTTTCAGTGCAGTCGATCAAAAAATTCCTTCAAAAGATACAGATTTTTGAATTTTCTTATATCATTTTTGTTTGGACAGCTGCCAAAGTTGGATGGAAAAGTATATGGACAAACTAATGATGCAAAATGGCTTCTTTGGGCATACCGAAGGCACCAAAGAAGTTTCAGCCGGATTGAAAAATACAAAAAAAATCGAATGACCGAAATCTCAGAGAATTGCTCCAGTGTAGGGGAAATATACCCTTTCTAATCAAACACCTATCTTCGTCATATGGAGAGTTTGATGCTCGATTGAAGCTCCAAATATACTATTTAGGCTATAAACTTACCAGCAACAGCACCGCCTCGAGTAAGCACGCAAATGTATCCCCCTTACTGGCCAAAAAGATCAAATTTAATGCACTTTTGATCATAATTTCTTCTTTTGCGAGACCATTTCCCATCATTTTGTTGGCACACACATCCACACGCAAAACGAGAGCTTAACTGCTTAACGAAAGTCGCCATCAATATCTTTTCACTTGCGCTAACGTTTTCGAAGACATAAAATTGCTTCCAACTAACAGCAACATGTTCTTTTGCACATTAGTTAGTCACTCACTTGAACAATAATCCCGAAACATGTAAATAATTAGCAAGCACCATCGAAAAAACAAACGCGCCAAGTCTTTTGACGTTTGACTTTTGACGACCCATTCCAATCGAAGGCTGAAGAAAACCGAGCGAGAAGCGAAGGCAAATAAAGAACAAAGGGTGGCCACCAACACCACCAGCAGCGCCAGTTAGAGTGAGCCAGTGATGCCAGGAACTTTCTCTATAATTGCTGGAAGAAAAAGAACTAAGCTGAAAATAGAAAATGGGCGTGGCCCAATGCATTCTCGTCTGATTAGAATACATTTGGGATTTTTTTTTAAATGCTTGCAAAAGGAATAGAATAACTTTTAGTTAAAGTGAAAATAAACAGAAATGTTCATAAAAAGTTGCTCTACTCGTTGATGTACTTGGTTTCAGTAAATTTCAAGGAACACTCCAGATTATCCGGTATCATTCAAACACGACCGCTTATTCGGCTTAAAATGGGTATATTTCCCCTAATTTGGAAAAAAATGAAAAAATACCATAAAATTGTAATTGTGGTTTGGTTGAGCGTTTTAGCAGAATGCATTACTGTGAATACAAAGAGACGAGTTGTTCCTTTTAATTCCGCTATATATTTTAATATCTTGACAGATACGTATTTCGTCTACTACTTGCAGACTTCATCAGTGTTCTGTTCTCGACTGAAGGTTCATCGCTGGTGTATCCATATTTGTAGTTACTGTAGGTACTACCTCCTCGTTCTTCTTTTGTGCCTGTATAGGTAACAGCTTAAACAGCCACGTTGAGCCGTTACCTGAATCCTTGTTGAGTAAACGTTTGTTGCCTGCCTTGAAGATTTCCAAACTTTCAGCGACAGCCAGCTTCGATGGGTTAGTGATGTGTCTTAAGATGACCGCGTCGCTAGCTGTGATGTTATGTTTTTCCTCGATGATGTGTTCGGTTACTGCTGACTTGAAATGGGGGACAAATCAACAGCGTCAGGATGACGGTATCCAAATTAATACGAGAAGCAACAACAAAACACCAGGACAACGCCGAAGTACGAGTAGTGAAGGAACTCAAGGAGAAACCCGTGTACTACCTAAAAGCGGACAAGGGAAACCGGGTAGTAATCATGGACCGGGACGAATACGACAAGGAACTTCTTGAGAAACTCGGAAACAGGGAAAATATTCACTACAACGAGGATACACGCTAATCGATATGGTCAAAAAGTAGAGAACACCATCAAAGAATGTGCAGGCCTTTTGAAATCGGTTGGGAAAACTGCAAAATCGTTGAGAGTACCGAACCCAACTCTACCAAGGATTAAAGCACTACCTAAAGTGCATAAACCAGGCAACGAGATGCGAGAAATCATTTCAGCAGTGGATGCCCCAACCAGTCGGATCGCAAAGTGGCTTGTCGAGGAATTCAAGAGTATGCCGAAACCCTTCCCGAGCCGTTCGATCATCAGTTCGCAGGTGTTCACAAAGGAGCTCTTAGAGTCGGGACCGATAGCTGAGGATGAAATAATGGTTTCCTTCGACGTAACAGCACTGTTCCCAAGCATACCAGTAAAAACGCAATAGGAACTCTACGGGATTGGCTGCAATCACAATACGAGGGAGAACCATGGAGACAAAAACGATCCAGTATATAACATTCGTCAAATTATGCATGGAACAGAGCTACTTCCAGTTCAGGGATTGCATCTACCAACAGAGGATGGGAGCATCGATGGGTAACCCACTGTCACCGTTCATGAGCGATGTTTATATGGCAGCTTTGGAACACGAACTACAAACCAAAACCTACTACCAGAACGTTGGTGGAGATACGTAGATGACATCTTCTGCATCATCAAAAGGGACTCACTAACAACGGTACTGGACACCATAAACAGTGCACGCAGGAGCATCAAATTCACTTACGAAATGGAAGTCGAAGGAAAGTTACCTTTCTTAGACATCCTGATCCTAAGAGAACCAGGTTGCCCATCTTCGTTTTCTTTCGAGATCTACAGGAAGCCAACAAACACCAGAAGAACAATCCCAGCCACGTCAAACCATTCATTCCAACATAAGATGGCAGCATATCATTATTTTATACATAGGATGACAACTTTACCCTCAGCGAAGCAGGAAAACAGAAAGAATTGGAGTACATATTTGAAACAGCGGAAATCAACGGTTACAGCAGAACAACTATCCAAGCAATCATCGATAAGAAGGAAAGAAAACTGCACAGAACTTCACTCACAACCCTTACGCCATCAGCAGAGCCACTGCGAAGAGCAGCAGTAGAATTCGACTACAGGATAACACGCCCATTACGACAAAAACTGGCTAAATTTGGCATCGATTTAGTGTTCAGCAGTAGAAACAGCCAGTTGGAATCCATCTTAGGTTCAACGAAAGACCCCATACCGACTTTAGGCAAACCCGGCATCTACGAGGTATCCTGCGGCCACTGTGATATGAGCTACATTGGACAAACTAAGAGATTGCTGCAAACCAGGTTGGATGAGCATATACACACATATGTCAAAATTGCCATGGAGGAAAAACGGAAAGGATTTGTCCCCCATTTCAAGTCAGCAGTAACCGAACACATCATCGAGGAAAAACATAACATCACAGCTAGCGACGCGGTCATCTTAAGACACATCACTAACCCATCGAAGCTGGCTGTCGCTGAAAGTTTGGAAATCTTCAAGGCAGGCAACAAACGTTTACTCAACAAGGATTCAGGTAACGGCTCAACGTGGCTGTTTAAGCTGTTACCTATACAGGCACAAAAGAAGAACGAGGAGGTAGTACCTACAGTAACTACAAATATGGATACACCAGCGATGAACCTTCAGTCGAGAACAGAACACTGATGAAGTCTGCAAGTAGTAGACGAAATACGTATCTGTCAAGATATTAAAATATATAGCGGAATTAAAAGGAACAACTCGTCTCTTTGTATTCACAGTAATGCATTCTGCTAAAACGCTCAACCAAACCACAATTACCATGGCAACCAAGCCTTCGGAGCACAACAAGTTCATCGGACTGAAGAAAATCATCGCAGGTATCCACAAAGACATCGCCTTCTTGAAAAAATGCGTCGAACACCGAGTTACACCAACTAGCCACAAGATTAGGACGAAGGGTCATACGGACAGCAAAATCATCCGGAGGGTGGAGTTAGAGCTTGTCAAAGAGAGCATCAAAAACTCTACGGTAGACTGAGTATCAAAACTCTCGAATGCTATTCACTCCATCTGAAACTAGCCAAAGAATTCCCCATCGAATTCGAAGCCTTTTTGACGAAGGTTAAGGTAGCCGAGAAGTGCGAATCAGAAAGGAAACGCAAGATACTGGACAACAAATTCCGACAACTGATTTCCCACATTGCCCCTACAATGAAACCAGTAGTTAAACCCTTAGAAGAGTTCGTTGTTAATCGTTCTTCTGAAACTTTTCAGAAGAACAGTTAACTTTACTCAACAAAGGTCTTAAGTACGCGGTATCATCAAAACCAAACCTGGAAAACATTGTTATCGACATCGAAACTGTTATCAATGCTAACAGCATCGACGAAAAACAGACAAAACCTCCCCGCTCCTTCCAGCACAAATCAACAGCGTCAGGATGACGGTATCCAAATTAATACGAGAAGCAACAACAAAACACCAGGACAACGCCGAAGTACGAGTAGTGAAGGAACTCAAGGAGAAACCCGTGTACTACCTAAAAGCGGACAAGGGAAACCGGGTAGTAATCATGGACCGGGACGAATACGACAAGGAACTTCTTGAGAAACTCGGAAACAGGGAAAATATTCACTACAACGAGGATACACGCTAATCGATATGGTCAAAAGTAGAGAACACCATCAAAGAATGTGCAGGCCTTTTGAAATCGGTTGGGAAAACTGCAAAATCGTTGAGAGTACCGAACCCAACTCTACCAAGGATTAAAGCACTACCTAAAGTGCATAAACCAGGCAACGAGATGCGAGAAATCATTTCAGCAGTGGATGCCCCAACCAGTCGGATCGCAAAGTGGCTTGTCGAGGAATTCAAGAGTATGCCGAAACCCTTCCCGAGCCGTTCGATCATCAGTTCGCAGGTGTTCACAAAGGAGCTCTTAGAGTCGGGACCGATAGCTGAGGATGAAATAATGGTTTCCTTCGACGTAACAGCACTGTTCCCAAGCATACCAGTAAAAACGCAATAGGAACTCTACGGGATTGGCTGCAATCACAATACGAGGGAGAACCATGGAGACAAAAAACGATCCAGTATATAACATTCGTCAAATTATGCATGGAACAGAGCTACTTCCAGTTCAGGGATTGCATCTACCAACAGAGGATGGGAGCATCGATGGGTAACCCACTGTCACCGTTCATGAGCGATGTTTATATGGCAGCTTTGGAACACGAACTACAAACCAAAAACCTACTACCAGAACGTTGGTGGAGATACGTAGATGACATCTTCTGCATCATCAAAAGGGACTCACTAACAACGGTACTGGACACCATAAACAGTGCACGCAGGAGCATCAAATTCACTTACGAAATGGAAGTCGAAGGAAAGTTACCTTTCTTAGACATCCTGATCCTAAGAGAACCAGGTTGCCCATCTTCGTTTTCTTTCGAGATCTACAGGAAGCCAACAAACACCAGAAGAACAATCCCAGCCACGTCAAACCATTCATTCCAACATAAGATGGCAGCATATCATTATTTTATACATAGGATGACAACTTTACCCCTCAGCGAAGCAGGAAAACAGAAAGAATTGGAGTACATATTTGAAACAGCGGAAATCAACGGTTACAGCAGAACAACTATCCAAGCAATCATCGATAAGAAGGAAAGAAAACTGCACAGAACTTCACTCACAACCCTTACGCCATCAGCAGAGCCACTGCGAAGAGCAGCAGTAGAATTCGACTACAGGATAACACGCCCATTACGACAAAAACTGGCTAAATTTGGCATCGATTTAGTGTTCAGCAGTAGAAACAGCCAGTTGGAATCCATCTTAGGTTCAACGAAAGACCCCATACCGACTTTAGGCAAACCCGGCATCTACGAGGTATCCTGCGGCCACTGTGATATGAGCTACATTGGACAAACTAAGAGATTGCTGCAAACCAGGTTGGATGAGCATATACACACATATGTCAAAATTGCCATGGAGGAAAAACGGAAAGGATTTGTCCCCCATTTCAAGTCAGCAGTAACCGAACACATCATCGAGGAAAAACATAACATCACAGCTAGCGACGCGGTCATCTTAAGACACATCACTAACCCATCGAAGCTGGCTGTCGCTGAAAGTTTGGAAATCTTCAAGGCAGGCAACAAACGTTTACTCAACAAGGATTCAGGTAACGGCTCAACGTGGCTGTTTAAGCTGTTACCTATACAGGCACAAAAGAAGAACGAGGAGGTAGTACCTACAGTAACTACAAATATGGATACACCAGCGATGAACCTTCAGTCGAGAACAGAACACTGATGAAGTCTGCAAGTAGTAGACGAAATACGTATCTGTCAAGATATTAAAATATATAGCGGAATTAAAAGGAACAACTCGTCTCTTTGTATTCACAGTAATGCATTCTGCTAAAACGCTCAACCAAACCACAATTACCATGGCAACCAAGCCTTCGGAGCACAACAAGTTCATCGGACTGAAGAAAATCATCGCAGGTATCCACAAAGACATCGCCTTCTTGAAAAAATGCGTCGAACACCGAGTTACACCAACTAGCCACAAGATTAGGACGAAGGGTCATACGGACAGCAAAATCATCCGGAGGGTGGAGTTAGAGCTTGTCAAAGAGAGCATCAAAAAACTCTACGGTAGACTGAGTATCAAAACTCTCGAATGCTATTCACTCCATCTGAAACTAGCCAAAGAATTCCCCATCGAATTCGAAGCCTTTTTGACGAAGGTTAAGGTAGCCGAGAAGTGCGAATCAGAAAGGAAACGCAAGATACTGGACAACAAATTCCGACAACTGATTTCCCACATTGCCCCTACAATGAAACCAGTAGTTAAACCCTTAGAAGAGTTCGTTGTTAATCGTTCTTCTGAAACTTTTTCAGAAGAACAGTTAACTTTACTCAACAAAGGTCTTAAGTACGCGGTATCATCAAAACCAAACCTGGAAAACATTGTTATCGACATCGAAACTGTTATCAATGCTAACAGCATCGACGAAAAACAGACAAAACCTCCCCCGCTCCTTCCAGCACAAATCAACAGCGTCAGGATGACGGTATCCAAATTAATACGAGAAGCAACAACAAAACACCAGGACAACGCCGAAGTACGAGTAGTGAAGGAACTCAAGGAGAAACCCGTGTACTACCTAAAAGCGGACAAGGGAAACCGGGTAGTAATCATGGACCGGGACGAATACGACAAGGAACTTCTTGAGAAACTCGGAAACAGGGAAAAATATTCACTACAACGAGGATACACGCTAATCGATATGGTCAAAAAAGTAGAGAACACCATCAAAGAATGTGCAGGCCTTTTGAAATCGGTTGGGAAAACTGCAAAATCGTTGAGAGTACCGAACCCAACTCTACCAAGGATTAAAGCACTACCTAAAGTGCATAAACCAGGCAACGAGATGCGAGAAATCATTTCAGCAGTGGATGCCCCAACCAGTCGGATCGCAAAGTGGCTTGTCGAGGAATTCAAGAGTATGCCGAAACCCTTCCCGAGCCGTTCGATCATCAGTTCGCAGGTGTTCACAAAGGAGCTCTTAGAGTCGGGACCGATAGCTGAGGATGAAATAATGGTTTCCTTCGACGTAACAGCACTGTTCCCAAGCATACCAGTAAAAACGCAATAGGAACTCTACGGGATTGGCTGCAATCACAATACGAGGGAGAACCATGGAGACAAAAACGATCCAGTATATAACATTCGTCAAATTATGCATGGAACAGAGCTACTTCCAGTTCAGGGATTGCATCTACCAACAGAGGATGGGAGCATCGATGGGTAACCCACTGTCACCGTTCATGAGCGATGTTTATATGGCAGCTTTGGAACACGAACTACAAACCAAAACCTACTACCAGAACGTTGGTGGAGATACGTAGATGACATCTTCTGCATCATCAAAAGGGACTCACTAACAACGGTACTGGACACCATAAACAGTGCACGCAGGAGCATCAAATTCACTTACGAAATGGAAGTCGAAGGAAAGTTACCTTTCTTAGACATCCTGATCCTAAGAGAACCAGGTTGCCCATCTTCGTTTTCTTTCGAGATCTACAGGAAGCCAACAAACACCAGAAGAACAATCCCAGCCACGTCAAACCATTCATTCCAACATAAGATGGCAGCATATCATTATTTTATACATAGGATGACAACTTTACCCCTCAGCGAAGCAGGAAAACAGAAAGAATTGGAGTACATATTTGAAACAGCGGAAATCAACGGTTACAGCAGAACAACTATCCAAGCAATCATCGATAAGAAGGAAAGAAAACTGCACAGAACTTCACTCACAACCCTTACGCCATCAGCAGAGCCACTGCGAAGAGCAGCAGTAGAATTCGACTACAGGATAACACGCCCATTACGACAAAAACTGGCTAAATTTGGCATCGATTTAGTGTTCAGCAGTAGAAACAGCCAGTTGGAATCCATCTTAGGTTCAACGAAAGACCCCATACCGACTTTAGGCAAACCCGGCATCTACGAGGTATCCTGCGGCCACTGTGATATGAGCTACATTGGACAAACTAAGAGATTGCTGCAAACCAGGTTGGATGAGCATATACACACATATGTCAAAATTGCCATGGAGGAAAAACGGAAAGGATTTGTCCCCATTTCAAGTCAGCAGTAACCGAACACATCATCGAGGAAAAACATAACATCACAGCTAGCGACGCGGTCATCTTAAGACACATCACTAACCCATCGAAGCTGGCTGTCGCTGAAAGTTTGGAAATCTTCAAGGCAGGCAACAAACGTTTACTCAACAAGGATTCAGGTAACGGCTCAACGTGGCTGTTTAAGCTGTTACCTATACAGGCACAAAAGAAGAACGAGGAGGTAGTACCTACAGTAACTACAAATATGGATACACCAGCGATGAACCTTCAGTCGAGAACAGAACACTGATGAAGTCTGCAAGTAGTAGACGAAATACGTATCTGTCAAGATATTAAAATATATAGCGGAATTAAAAGGAACAACTCGTCTCTTTGTATTCACAATAAAATTGTACTTTCTAGCAAATTTTTAAATTACATATTATACAAAATGGAACAAAATGTCAATGAAAATGTTATTTAGATTTTAAAAATATAAAATAAACTTTCCGATTAAAAGTTTAATAAAAAAAACTAGAAGGGCAGTTCAAATACCGTACAGGGTGGTCAATAGACGAAATCAAGAAATGAAATATTGAAAAAAAATCAAACTTTGAATCAAAAGGTTTAAAAATGTGAATAACAAGATTAAAATTAAGCCACCGAATGAAAATCAAAATAAAATTTCAACGAATTTTTGATCTTAGAAGCATTGAAAAAATAGATAATTTCAAGATATTTTAAGAATTTTACAATTTATTTTTGATATTTGCTCACAATTTATCGATATGTGTAAATGAAGGTGGGCCTAGGAGGTCAAATTAAAAAGTTCATTTTTCGAGTGATTATACGGCCTCTCCTCAGTGAGGAAGGCAAAAATGAAGCCATAAAAATAATAATTCCTTTTTTAGATCAGCACTTTTATTTGAAAAGCTCTTAAACACTTATTTTTGACATTTTCAAATGCAAGGCTTAATTCAAAAATTTCAAAATAACGATTAGCAACTCAGTTATGAGCTTTGATAAGTGACGCTGAGAAAAAGTCATTTGAAACAAATTTTAAAATTTAAGAGACTGTTTTTCAGCTATCAGCAGTCCGACCGAGTAAGTTTTAGAAAATTTTCTACTTTGAATAAGTGCTTTTCCTTCATGAAAAAAATGCAAAAAGTTGAACACTTTTCAAATAAAATACCAGGGATGCCTTTTACCTGAAAACGGCGTAATTTATCGAAACAAATGCTGAGCATGAGCATGAGCATGAGAGACCACCCATGGTTGTCCTTCTCCGTTGCTGAACAGGACCGTAATCACCTATCAATACAACTGACCATACGCTTAAACGATCTAATGGTGTTTCCCTTATCAACAGCATGTATGAATGCGTTGAAAAGATAAAACATCAAGATCATTAAAACTAGATCTGAAGCAAATAGGTAACAGTCATTGGCCACCAACGGCGCCCGCCATGTCAGTTTGTAGATCTCGGGGGATTGGGACGGGAATGTTAGTTAGCACAGGTTGCTACAAAGGGTGGGTTCTATACGATATCCACACCCCCACGTGTGCCGGAAAACTACTTCTACTTGGGATTTTGTTAGTGGGAAAGGGTAATGGCCACGATTCATCATAGAGGATGATGATGCGACCCAATAATCAATAAATTTTGTTTAATGATGTGATGTATTATGCATTCTCAAGGCAAACAGTCGGAGGATGCGGATGAGATTATTCCCGGTTATTTGGTGTTGAGTTTAGCATAAATGATTCAATCTTAGACAGCCGGCGTGTTGACCGCGACCCGCACCGTTCAAATTCTCCAAAGCAACTGTCAAACATCGCGAAATCGTCCGGGTCGAAATACACACACAATCGGGGGGAAAACAATGACGGAATCGGCAACGAAAATCCGGCGTGTTGACCGCGACCCGCACCTTTCAGATTCTCCAAAGCAACTCGGCGTAATTTATCGCAACAAATGCTCATGTTAAAAGAATCAAAAACTCACAAAAATACGGAAAAATAAATTTCTTTTTGGTAGTTTTAGGCCTATTTAACAAACTAGAATCATTCTCGTTTGTCTACTTGTAGTTTTCTCACAATTGTGCATTTTTCCTATTTTTTTTTTCTTTAAAGTTTTGGGTTATTTTTATTTTTCTATGTTTAATGTTTTTGTAGAATCCCTGAAGATGATGTCAAATACATCGAAACGTCGGAAGTAGAACAAAAACGGATCGTTTTTGATTGATTATTTACGACTGCTAAGCCGAAAACAGCCATATAAAGTTTTTAGGCAAACTTTGACATCCATCGACACTTCGAACACAATCGAACTTTAGGTGGATTTACCTCGCAAACGATGCAAAATTAATCAAACAAAATTCATCCCATTTCAATAACAAATACTGTTAAAATAACAGAAAGTGTTATGGAATCTTCTTGAAAAATCAATTATTGCATAAGGGTTTAATAAAATTTTATGTTATCATAACAAAATTTGTTATTGGTCTGACTGAAAGATAAAACAACTTACGAATAACATTTTTTGTTATGGAAGAATACCTCCAAATGTTATTGGGATGATCGGATTAGTTGTGAAAATAACAAATTATTTGTTTGAAGAATAACATAAAATGTTATTAGTCTGTTATTACAAAAACAATCCAATAACAAAAAAACATAACGACGAATAACAATTCTTGTAATTAATAACATAAAATGTTATTGGCCTAGTATATTAATGTATCAAAAAAAGTTATTTCCAAGTTATTTCCGTCTGCTCGGGTTGAAACTCGTTTTTCGATTTTTTTTTCAAAGGTTTCCAAAAAAATGTTTTTCTCATAAACTTAGCAACACTGCTAAACATGTTTTGGCCTTGCTAGGTGATATCTCAAAGGCTATTTTATTATTTCTTTTTATCCTCCAAAAATATAAAATAAACATAAAAAGGGGGTAATTTGTTTTAGAATATATTTTTCCACGAATTGTCCTTACCTAGTCCTAACCAGCCAAATTCTTTAGAAATTCCACGCTTATGAATTCTCAAGATTCTGCAATATGTAGATACCATTTTTATAAGGACCATTTTTGTATGGACAGTTGCCTGACTCGATTCCGTATGCAAGAACACTTATCTTGTTTTATCAGTTGTTTGGATATAAATTCGCATATTAATTGTCAATACTGTGTTATTTGATGAAATCTAACATCAACTTTCATTTCAAATTGGTTTAGATGCTGTTGTCTATGCCCAAACAGTTACATAAAATGAAAATATTAGTTTAACAAAACTGAGAAATATTTCACTGAAATATTTCATAGGCGTCCGAAGCACCGGAAAGCAAAGCCAAAATTTATGGTTCTGATTTCTTCAAATTCTAGCAAATTTTTATACAGCTGAACAGCTTATTTGAAACCTAAAGAATGGCATTCACTGAAATTTCAGTCCAAATTTGTGCGATTTGTAAGCCTGTGTCCGGAATTCGAAGCAAAAGTGTCCGGATTTCAAATCAGCTTTTATCAGTGTCCGGAATTAGAAGCACAACAAGCTATTTTAATTTTAAAATTCTGATGGAAAATGGTTAAAAAAGACAAATTTTGCATACATTCTCTTAAAATTGACAGTTTATACTACAACCTGATGATATTTCTACATTTCTAACTTATTACATGATTTTTTGTCAGGAATGGAGCTACAAACTCCATGTCTGAAGGGTCTGCAAATTCAAGTATTGGACTAACATTCCTACCCTTGTTGAGCCGCAGGCTTCTTGGGAGGGCGCCGGTATTGACTAATAAAATAGGGGTATTCTGGGGTTAAACAGTAAACTTCAGTTAACTTCAGCAGATCTGTCAATAACGGAGTAGCAACTCATTTGGCAGTCAACCATGCTCATAAGACTCTCTAGTCAGAAATTTACTAACACATTCAAGGTATATTTCCATGGCAGCTGGACGGTTTTTTGCATCTAATTTCCTATCTCTTTTTAGCAAAAGTTTTTTGTCAGGCGACATCAAGCCGTTTTTTTTTTTGGTTGACCGCCCGGTATATTAGCCAACATGAGTATGTGGTATATCCGAAGTGATTTACCCTTCGTTGTCAAGTGTGCTCCGAATTTTTAATTGAATTGGTGGTGAATTTTGCTTCGGATTGAGGAAAAAATTGCAGGATCTATTAAAAAAGAAGTTTTGCTAGCAAGGAAAAGTTAAATTCAAATAGAAATTAAGTGTTGTGCGTAGAATAATGCAAAAATAATGTTGGCTTGTGATGAATGTTTTGGTTGCCATGACAGGAAAAGCAAGCCCAGTTTGTTGATAGCGGTACGCAGAGCCATAGATCGATCACAGCGGTACGCGAGTGCTACGTTTCTTGAGGGCTGAATTGTCAAACGATCGTGATTTTTACATTTGTTTTACACATTTCAAATATTGTTGTTTCGTTGCGTCAAAGTTAAAAAATCGCTGCGCGTGTGTATATTTTTTATTTTGTTTCAAAAATCTTAAGGCACATAAAGCATTGCGGGCACATTTGTGAACGACGAACTCTGCCAATCGATGCCTCTGAATGCTTATTGAATTTGTGAAAATGTCAAAAAAGAAAACTGGTGAAAAGTGGTTTTGACAAGATAGGGGAAAAAAGAAAATGTGGAGTCTTGTTTTTGTTGCTTGATGTTAATTTTGAAAATGTAGTTTTATTATGTTTCAACGAGAAGAGCTGAGGGACGTGCGGCACAAAATCCCAGGCCGGCGGCACGCGTTCGGTGGGACACCGGGTTGAAAACGGCTAGATCAGACCTGGTGACCGTGGCGTTAAACGCCCGGGAGATGTTGTGAAGTTGAAAAATCGGAAGATTTTTTAGGCTCAAGAAGAAAAGAAGAAAGTGATGAAAACGCGCCAAGAAGATGAACAGGAGGAATGAGAAGAACTGTTTTCTGGTGACAAATTCTGCGCTATTTTCTCGATTTCTCATGAGCAACAGAGGAAAAACAGGACTTCAAAAGAAAATAATTAAAGGCATACACTTGTCTGTGCCCTGCCCCGGCACAGTAGCCGCGCTATCCAGGTGACTACTAATGGCCTATCTACAATCACTTTACTTAGAAAATTGTACTTAGCGTAGGAATTTGAATCCATGCAAAGGAATCTGATCTTCCACAATGATAAAGTAAGCCAATTGGTGACTTGACGTATGGTTTGGAAAATTTCAAAACCTACGGCAAGTTGACGTTTCTATATCAAAGGTAAACAAACAACTGCATAGCAACGTATAACAGCCCAGCAAGTTTGCTAAGTTGATTGTAGATGCATCTACATGACGACAGTAAGTTACGTACTATTTCTAAGCAATTTATCTGTTCTACGCAACTTAACTATTCTAAGTAAAGTGATTGTAGATAGGCCATAAGTCACACCAGCTACGCACTGCCAGCGCGTAATTGCCGCAGCTCGCTAGTTAACACTTGCATGATATGGAAAACTGATTGTATCAATTTTCCACATTTTGAAGGGGGAGCTCTCCAGGTTCAGACTTAGTACGTTAAGGGGGGGCGACGACGACGACAATTAAATCAGTTTAATCAGCGGATGGTCCGTCACCGCGCGGTCATCAGAAGCATTAGTGCTATGACCGGGGTAAGAAATGGAACTGTCAGCAGCTGCTCTCCAGTTACTTTGTGTGATTTTGGCGCTTTTGGCGAGGAGTTCGATTTGGGCCTCCAGCCCGTTTCACGTGGAGGAACGGGACGCCAAGTTGAGAGTGGTGAGTGAATTTTGGGGTATTTTTCAAAATTTCATGTAGTTTTAATAATTTTTAAATTTTCAGCCCCAACTAATCCAAAAATATGGCTACAAAATGGAGGAACACCAAGTTCTAACCGAGGACGGTTACCTCCTGGGACTGTACCGAATTCCGGGAAAAAGAAACTCAACAATATCCAAGAACCATCCAGTGCTAATGATGCACTCGTGGTTTAGTAGCTGCGCGGATTATGTCCTAATTGGTCCGGGAAACGCCCTCGGATACCTGCTGGCCGATCGAGGGTACGACGTTTGGTTGGGAAATGCCCGTGGAAATCGGTACTCGCGGAGGCATCAAAAGCTTAAGGTGCGATCGAAACAGTTTTGGGACTTTAGCATTCACGAGATTGGATATTACGATGTGCCCGCGTTGATCGATTATGTGCTGGAGAAGAGTGGAAAGAAAAAGTTGCACTATGTTGGATATTCACAGGTGAGTCCTTCAAACAAACAAAAAAGAAGAAGAAAATGTGATTCAACTAGTTACTAACAAAGCAAAGAAAATACAAAGTGAGAATATAAAAGGAAAATGCTTGAAAAGTGAAACAGGAAGTAAAAATCCCCCACAAAAGGTGTTGAGAGTCAGCTGCTGCCCCCACGAGCGCATTCTAGTTGCACTCCTATCTTGATTTTATGGGCAGTTTTGTGCAACAGATTTTGAGCACGTGCAAACATCAGATAAAATGAGAGATCAAACTAAACGATGAGAGTTTACGTTCCCACACGTAAAGAAATCGTGTCGATGGGGAACGGTCTGTTCTAAAAACCGTTGACGGGTGCACCCAGAGGGGATGAGCTGTCAAAATTTCCCGTATCGCTCATCCAGCAATATGGCCGCCGATTGTTATTGTTTTTTATAGCCTTTAAAGTCAACCGCCACGTTTGATATTCAAAATAAATTATCAGAAACCAATTAACTTCATAAAAAGTATCTTAACTGTTGAAAAACTAAACATTTTTAATTAAATTTCCAGAAAAAGAACTTGACAACACATGTGACATTTACCCTTTTTAAACCCAGCATTTGGGTAAACGGTCCAAAAAGTGGGTACCCTACCAGACCAAGGTATGTAGATTAGTAAGGTAAGGCGGGTTTTCTTGCTGTCAAAATAGGTAGTTAGCACACAACCTGGATTTTATATGGAGATTTTCAAAAAAGTGAATATTTGACCATTTTTCGGGCAAATTTCACCGGAAACTTAATCGAAACACGCTTTAAAAGAAAAATATTTTCTCAAAAAAATAAATTCAACTAAACGCGTTTTTCGGTTCAGTTTGTCATGCTTAACAACCCTACAGAAAAAGATCCGGTGAAATTTGCCCGGAAAATGGTCAAATTTTCACTTTTTTCAAAATCTTCATATAAAATCCGGGTTTTTTGCTAACTAACAATTTTGACAGCTTGGAAACCCGCCTTACCTTACTAATCTAAATACCTTGCCCTGGGTGCACCACATCGTCACTAGGTTCACATTTTCAACACATCCATTTACGAATGTTTACGGGTTTGTCTTGATTTCTTGATTTAGTAACGCTTAGTCTGTCAAAAGCACGCAGGACGCAGTTACTGTTTTGAAATACAGAGAAGCCTCTTTTTTTCTAATTTGTCGACACGGAAAAGAAAATCTAAATAAATATAAATTTGCCAAAAAAAATAGACAATTTTCAGGAAAAAGCTTTTTTCATTGGTTGCCAAGTATTGAGAACTACATTTTACTTTTGGATTGTGCATGCATTTTTATTGTTATTGAATTTTGCATTTATGTTTAATTTTGTTAAAATTTTCTAGAAAAATTCTAGAAATTTAAAAAATTAAGAAACTTAAATATTTCTTGAATTTTTAAATTTCTATGGTTTTTTTAATTCTATTTTTTTTAATTTCTTGATTTCTTCAAACTTTTTAAACTTAATCGAATCATTTGAATTTCATTGTTTTATGTTATTCTTGCATTTTTCAAATTTTACTTCGAAGCTTCCTAAAATTCTTGGATTTTATTTAAATCCTCATTTTTGTATAATTGTTAATTTCTTAATTTTTTTGGTAGTAAGTTTTAAAATCTTATGGTCTCACATTTTTTATGAAACTAGGTTATTTTTAAATAACAGGATTAGCTTCTAAACATTTTTGTCACCGCTAGCAAACAAAAATTATAACTTTTGATAAAGTACGCTTGAATTACTTTTTGATGAAATTTCCTGAATTTCTTGGATATCTAGAATTTTTTTTAAATGTTCAATTTTATTATCTTAAGTTTTATTTAATTAACATAATTTTCCGAATTTACAAACAAAAATAACACCACTTTCAAAGTACACTTCAAATAATTTTTTTAATTAATTATTAAATTTTTCAAGATAATTTTTTAAATTTATTAAATTTTATTGAGTTTTATGAACTATTTGTATTTTGTGAAAATATTTAAATTTATCAAATTTCGTCAATTCCTAGAAATTTAAAATTTCTTAAATTTTATTAAATTATTTAAATTTCCAGATTTTGTGAATTTCTTCAATTTATAAGTTTTTTAAGTTGTCTGTGCCACTGCTTACAAGCAAAAATTAGGCCTTTCGATAAAGTACACTTGAAATCCTTGTTTATAATAATTTTAATTTCTTGGGTTTCTTAAATTTTTGAGAATTGTTTTATTAATTTCATTAAAGTAATTATCCAATTTATCTAAATTTATCGAATTTTACTAAATTATTTGAATTTAATAAATTTCTTGAACTATAATTTTTATTAAATTTCATCAATTTCGAATTCCTTTGAATTCCTTGATTTTTTAATACTTTTTTTAAAGTTCAAATGTTTAAAGGAATTTAAAGTGCCATCAAATGAAATAAATTTAAAATGCATTCCCCTGCGTATATAATCATTTTTAACATGTTTGAATTAATCCAAAAATCTTTGGAATTTTGTTGAATTTTCAATGTACAAAAGATTTTTTTCAACATTTTTTTTTTCGTCATATCTTACATTTTTTGAAGACTTATGATATCATATCAACTGTACGAGTGTATCCAGGTTTTTAAGCGAAGATGGCGTTCGAATGTTGAACGTCCGAAATGTCAAAATCGCGCAGTAGCACCAACATTAGAAAAAAAATGCGGCTGTCATGCCATGGCACCCTTTTTGTAATGTTGGTACCACTGCGTGATTTTGACATTTCGGGCGTTCACCATTCGAACGCCATTTTCGCTTTAAAAGCTGGATAATGCATTTAACAATGGTTTTTTCACTGAAATGTTGAAATTCTAGCTTGTAGCTTAATTTTTTGTTTCATTAAGGGTGCACAGCAACCAAGGAAGTTGTTGTCTTCTTATTCCAAAATTGTCAAACTTACGGACCCAATCCTGCAAGAATCTGATTGTAAAAATAGTCAAACTTTGTTGTAAATAACTACGAAGACAGTAATTTAGGGGATGAATAAAAAAATAAATCGATAGTTCCCGTAGTTTTGAAGATACTAAAATGTCTGTAACAGAATTCTGGGTGCAAAAGCTATGGTTGATGTGTACCGTTAATGCATTTTCAATCAATATCAAGTAATAAAGTTGATTGAGTTTTTAAATTGATTCCCTGTCCTCCACCAGGGCACCATCGTCAGCCTGGTCGCCCTCTCGAGCCGTCCCGAGTACAACGAAAAGGTCATCCAAGTGCAGCTGCTATCCCCGGCCGCGTACGCCTACCGCTCCCTTAGCATCGTCATGAGACTCCTCGCCTACATGGCCGAATCCCTGGCCGGCGGCTACACCGCCTTTGGTTCCCACGAACTGCTACCCAACTGGCGCTACCAGTACGAATTCTACCGGGCACTGTGCCCCGCTCCCCAGCAACTGCTCTGCCGGATGTTGATCTACGAGGTGGCCGGAGCGAATCCGGACCAGCTGGACACGGTGAGGCCTTCCGGTGTTCTAAATTTTCTAAATTTTCTAAACTTTCCAAATCAATCATCAGAAGATGCTCCGCATCTTCCTAGGTCACTTCCCGGCCGGTTCCGGCATCAAGCAGTTCCTGCACTACGCCCAGTACATCCGCGAGGGCATCTTCCGGCAGTTTGACTACGGGGACGACCGGCTGAACTGGGCCGCGTACGGAAGCGCCACCGCTCCGCGGTACAACCTAACCCGGGTCTCGACGCCCGTGTGGACGTACTACGGGCTCAACGACAACGTGGTCAACTATCGGAACGTGCGTCGGCTGGAGCGCGAACTGCCAAATCTGGCCGGCAGCTACCAGGTTCCGGACGAACGGTTCACCCACGCCGATTTCATCCTGAGCAAGAACGTGAAGCGCGTGCTGTACCGGAAAGTCATCCGGAACTTGGAGGCCGCGGAAAGAGGTTCCAATTAGTGGGGGAGCAATAAATGTTTACAAACTGCCAACTGGTTCTGGTTTGCCTATCTGTCAACTACCCTAGCCAATCCAAGTAGGTTATTTTAAACTTAACCTCAAAACACAGAGTCTTGTCAAGCCGTCGTCAGCAGTGCGGCTTTGAGCAAAGCTTTAATCACCCAGTTTCCGTAGTGTAGTGGTTATCACGTCTGCTTCACACGCAGAAGGTCCCCGGTTCGAACCCGGGCGGAAACAGAATAACTTTTTTTGTTTACTTTTCATTCATCATGCGAAAGAAAAGTGTGTTTTGATGCATGGGTTGCTTCGGGATTCGTTTTGTTTATTTTTAGATCTCAACTGTCATGGTCAACTGTGGCATTCGCCACAGTGTGAACTGTGGACAAAAGGGAAAGTGCGTGATTCTAATGGGAATTTCTTTCCTCAATGATTTGTTTAGTTTGACTTTGTTAGACTATAAACAATTTATTCGTTTTTGTTTGTACAAAACAAAATATGCTTATCAACTCACTACTAAAATAAGATTTGCAAAATGTACGAAATATGGAATGCTAGTCGAGCTTAAAAACTACCTGATATTCGATTGCTAAAAGTAAAACACATTCCAACTGGACGGAATTGGTTGGTCAAATTTGAGATTCTCGCTAAAAGGCACTTTCATTGTAATACTTTTTAATAATAAAAAAAACTAACTTTATGGACGAACTCTGCTAAACTTTAGCAAACATCTACGGAGTTTTGGAGTGTTTTGATTCTGATTGGTTCAGATCTTGTCGCAGATTACAGATTGTAGAGATATCTGGCAAGGATAATACTTACCATCGTTCCCAGGAACGCAATCATCGACATGCTTTGAGGGGGAGCTCCACTCTGAAAGAAGTGCAAAATATGTTAATTTTAAAATAGATACATTTTTTTTTCTTAGCTATAACAAAACATAAATAATAAATTATTTCAACCTCCAACAATTTATAAACAAAATGTTTTGCCTTCAACACTGAACATTATAAACATCAATATTGAAACTTTTTTTAATTAACCTTTCTTTTGGTTAATGAAAATATAATGGCATAATCTGGGATGATGTCACGATAATTTGTTGGAAATTGTGATTTTTGGAAAATAAGGCAGTTGTTGTAAAAAAAAACCACTAAAATTTGAATAAAATCAATGTTTAAATAAAATCACAAAGAAGAATTTCCTTGAAAAAAATTTACAATCTTTCAAAGAATTAATTTGAGAAAATCACTTTTTGTGAAAATAGTAACAGTTATTCATTTTTTAAAATTGAAGCCAATGCACTGTGGTCCAGAACGCAAAATTAAGTGAAAAATGGATTTTCTGAAAAATGGTGAAATTTTGGAGCTTTGGTGTCTTCAGAAGAGTTGTTGCAAATGGAAAGGGGCATCTTTTGATTTGGTTGAAAATTAGGGTGGTTCACGATTAGGGTTATTTTAGAAATCTTACTATTCAGGAATATTTTTGGGATTTTTTTTCTTCTTCTAGAAAGTTGTTGGCTTGCCAATTCATGCAATTTTGTCGAAGACACCAAAATTTTTTGCTCGTAATCTACGCCTTCTACGACCAAATTTATAGAAAGCATCTGAGCAAACCTTCAAAAATCAGTTTTATGAACGTGGAAATTCAGGGTTAAGTTTTAGAGAAAAGTGATGTTCGGAGCACTTTTAGAACTCTAAAAAACGAACATTTTTCTTATTTGGCATGTCAATTTGGACTTAAGGGTCAAAAGTTACAGCCATATTAAGGTAAAAAAGATGCAAATTTAAAACTTAAATATCTTGAAAAGGTGCAAGCCAAATTTTAAGTAACAGGTTGCTTTTAAAAGAGGAGACTTAGCACTACAAACGCTAAAAAAATCTCAGGGGTGGTTTTCTTAAAACTCGAAATATCTTCATTTGAAAAAAGGCTAATTTTAAAGGGAAAACCACATGGGACCACCCTAACGATTTTCGAAAAATTTCCAAATATATGTTTTTTCCATGTAATTTTACCCACTGAATCTGAATCTGCCATCATTATTGAGTCAAATTGTCAACAAATCGATTTTTGGTCATATTTTGGGTTTAAATGATAATTTTACATGGAAATCCAAAATATGACCAAAAATCGATTTGTTGACAATTTGATTCAATTCTGAGGGCTACTAAGAGTCGTATCAACAAAGTTCAAAAAAGCAAAATAAGGGAATTTTTTCAGAATTTAAAAAAAATCAAGAGTGAGCACCAATTTTAAAATATGAATAAATGCAGGGTGACCACCCAAATCCCATATTCATATTCCCGACTTTTCCGGAACCTCAACAAATATGTATTTCTTATCAGAAGAATGACTTAAAATCAAAAACTCTTTATAAAAAGTCAATATAAACCATCGGACAAATTTCTAAAAAAAAATCATTGACAGTTTAGTAAAATAAAACTTCAATAATAATAAATGCCTAAAAAATTCACTTCAAAAATGGAACCATAATTTTGATTCAGGGTAAAAACATAAATAATCAGTCTTTGAAAATAGCCGAAAGCTTAACAATACCCATTATTTCAATGTTTATTTTTAAAATTACCGAACATAATTTTTTTTTTTTTTGAAACTTCGTTTCAGCTGGAAATGAAAAAGATAATGACAAAAAGTTAAAGACAACAACATTTTAAATTTTACACTTGTTTACATGTATTATTCTTTCAAAGAATTTAAAAATATCTATGAATTCGTTTAAAAAATATTTTTACCAAGTATCCTTTAAAATTTTGTAAATTTTGATATTATTGTCGATTTATTGAAGTGTCAGTATTTGAATGTTTAAACTTTGTTTCAATGAAAAATCCAGTTTGATAACTCTTCATATTTTACCACTTATTTTTGTTTTTACTTATTTGTAATAACTGAAACAAATTGTTATTAATTTAATCAAGCCAATCCAAATTTCAATTCAATTGGTTCCGTCATTTTTAAAAAATATGTCATTTACATGCTATTTAGAATACATTGTATAACGTTTATTAATAAATTTCTTATCAAATGAAGGCTTTTTTAAACTTTTTACTTATTTTGAATTTGAGAGCATAAAACGAAAAAAGACGTTAAACTTAAGAAATACAACATTTTCGTAAATTCATTAATATACTAACAATAGCTTTTTAAATATTTTCAAAGCGTAAAAAAGTTTTTCATTTTTTTCATTAAGATCGAAAAACATTTGAATTTTTTTTTGAACTTTAAGTAAACTGAAAATCTTAAATAACCTTGTCATTCTCATATAGATTTAAATAGTGAAAGGAACCCGAATTTTGAAGTTAGATGCTGAAGACGAATTGGGTGAAATTAATTTCAAAGGTATACCAAATAATTCAAAATAATTCAAGAGCTAAACATTATTTTTCAAACAAGGATGCTTGAGATTGCCGACTTTTCCCGACTTCCTAACAAAAAACCACAAATTCCCAACTATTTCCCGATTTTTCGTGTATTTTGGCGATTTCCCGATTTCCCGACTTGAGTGGCCACCCTGTAAATGCAACTATTTTCAAAAAAGTTTCCTAAAAATGGCTATAACTTGAAAACGGTGCATTTTATCAAAATTTCTCTGAAGTACTTTTTGATTGCAAATTTGATTTTACATCGAAAAATGAAGTTGAAAAATTTTTGCGACCAGTATTTCGATTTTTTGAAAAAAATCAGTATTGATTCAAAAATTCATAACTCGATCAAAATCTGTTCTGAAATGTCTGAAAAGTTGGCATTTGATGTCCCCTAAAACATACCAGAAAATAAAAAAAATGTGTTTATTTTTTGCAAATCAAGTTTTAGTGACAACAAGTGAAATGAAAAATCATCAAAACAAAATTTACCGTGTAACATATTTTTTCAGTGTAGTCCTTATCCATACCTACAACTTTGCCGAAGACACCAAATCGATCAAAATATTCCTTCCAAAGATTTTCGAATTTTCATAAATCATTTTTGTATGGACAGCTGTCAAATTTGTATGGAAAATCATATGGACAAACTAACGATGCAAAATGGCTTCTTTGGGCATACCGAAGGCCGGATTAAAAAAAACAAAAAAAAATCGAATGACCAGAGAATTGCTCAGCTGTCAAACAAGATACCTACTTTCTGTCAAAATAGGGTTGCAAACCAAAATTTTCAAAATGGACCCAAAAATAAATTTTAATTTGAAAAAATAGGAGTTTTTTCCTCAATATTGTCGAATTCAGAAATTGATTCAAATTGAACAAAAGTTGTACAAGAACTGGCGTCCCGTTTCACCTAAAAAATGCATGTCCTCTACTCACAATCACAAAGTAGTTGCACCGGTCGCCCTGGCAGCACTCGGCGCAGCTCCAGTCCTCGTACCAGATGTGCGTACAGTACGGCATGTACTTCCGCCGGGTCTTCTCGCACACATCCTTCGAGGCGCACCGCTTCGACACGTAGAACTGCTTCAGCGCCCCCAGCGAAAAGTACGGCTGACTGCCCCACCGGATCTCCGTCAGGCAGGCGTCCTCACCCTCCGGGCAGGTCTTAATCGTATTCAGGCACTTTTCCGTGTTTCCCGTCTGGTTAGAACACACGTAGCACTCGAACGCGGAACCTGCAGCGATTGGAACAGGTTATTGATATTAAAGTAGGTGTGAACCTTGAATTCCTTAAGGTTCGAACTTACAAGAGTTGAACAACGCCATGGCTAGCACCAAAGTGGCCACCATCTTGAGGGGATCCATCGTAAGCCGAATTTTGTTCAAGTTTTACCAATTATACAACAAAATTGTTCAAAAATACCCTAAATAACATAAAAAAAAACAAATGAATCACTAATCGACGGCGAGACTGTATGAACTTAAAATGACAGCTACGGGAACAGGCACGCCCTCACGCAAGTAGAGAAAACAGTCAACAAGTGTGTTGTTTTGTGGCCGTAAGTTCGTTAGCGAGAGTTTTGCGTGTATTCGTGGCATGAGCAAAACAGTTCTGTGCGTGTGTCTGTGGCATCGTGAACCCTTGCAGCAAAATTGTTGTATGGGGGAATGTGGGGTGTGAATCCAATAGGAAGTTATCAAAATTGATTTTTGTTTTATTATTTTATCAGAACTTCAAATTTGTTATATTATTAATCCGAAAAACCCTTTGAAACAGCCTAAAATGTTATTAAATTAATCTCCAAATATTGATCTTATTGAACCACACAAGATTTTCTTCTCTTTTGACATTTAGAGGAGAAGCTGCACTGGGAGACTTCAACGAGGTGACAGCGACGAACCGTGGAACTTCATTATCTGTAATCTGAAATTAATTGAAATTATGTTTGTATTTTGACTTAATCGTCCTTTAGAGGTTGTTCGTTAAGTCCAAGAATATTGAAGAGATATTTTATTTTCCATTCCAATGTTTTCAACAGATACACACTTCAACTTTATTTACAGTTTACGGTATTTGTAATTCACCACATTTAATATTAAAATAAGTAATTTAAATTTAAGTCATTCTATCAAATTTTACATAATTTCTATGAGTTCTTGGAAAAACATGTTTCAAGTTTCATTCATAAACCAAAACAACTCTAGGCAATATTTTTTAGTTACCGACATCTGAATTGTTTTAGTGGTTTTTGTGGAATTTCATAAAAATTCAAAACATATTAAACAAGCCCAAACATGCTAAATATGATTATCAATGCAGAAAAATGCATTTTAATTAGTTTTCAGTTGATTAGACTTCTAATTTCATGGAAATTTTGAAGTTTTTTGAAAAAATATTTTTTCCCCTGATTTTTCAGACGAATTGGCGACATAAACCTTTAAAAAATATTGACAACGGCCTTATTGCAAAATGTTCGGATATTTTTCATTGGTTTCTGGATAGAACAGACACAGAACAACACAAATTTCAAGCCATAATTTCGACATCTAAAATAAAAAACCCACATCTGTCAATGTTTAATTTTCAATGCTTTCACTAAGAATCCATTTTTCTCAATAAAGGAAGTAAGTTTCAAAGTATAAATACACAAAATTGTTCACAAAATACCGTATTTTTTCGAAAATACTCAAATTTTCATAATTTGCAATATTGGTATCAAACGAAGCGAAATTTTGTATGCGTTTCACTTTATTGAAGTTTTTTTTTGTTCAAAACTAAAATTTTCAGAAAATACAGTAATTTTTGAAAATACTCAAATTTTCATAATTTGCAATATTGATATCAAACAAAGTGAAATATTGTTTGCTTTTCCAATGAATTGAAGTTTTTTGGAAAACATCGTCTGCCTGTGTGGATCAATCGGACCGCGCACTGGACTCACAATCCAGAGGTCACCGGTTCGAATCCCTAGGCAGACACAAAAATTCTAAGTGTAAATATAGGTATTCGATGCCCTCTCCCCGTGCCATACCTTCACAGTTAGGAGACCCGGGAGGCGGAGTCTTATTGCAAAAAGAACGATACACGCCTGTGGATCTGTTGACGAAACGGCAAGGTTTAAGAGGGCCACATTATAAGGTGTTACGTCGATACCGTTTTTTCCCCAAAATACCGTAATTTTTGAAATTACTCACATTTTCTTTATTTGCAATATGGATATCAAACGAAGCGATATTTTGTATGCCTTTTCACTTCATTAGAGTTTTTTTTGCTTTGCTAAAAATTGAAATTTTCACAAAATTTTGAAAATTTTAGTATGTTTTGAAAAATACGGCATTTTGTGAAAATTTTTGTCATAGAAAATTTCACTTGTTTGATATCCATATTTAAACATTATGAAATTTTTTGTACATTCGAATAATACGATATTTGTGAAAATTTTAGTATTTTGCATAAAAGACTCTTATAGTTTGAAAATTAATATAAAATTGCAAATTAAAAAAAAGTATTTACGAAAAATACGGTATTTTGTGAAAATTATATTTTTTTTTTAATAAAGTGAAAAACATACACAATTTTGATTCGTTTGATAACCATATTGTAAATTTTGAAAGTTTGAGTATTTTCGAAAAAATACTTTATTTTGTGAACAATTTTGAGTATTACATTTACAAAATTGATGAACATAAAAAAATAGAGCAAACAAAACACCGCGATATTTTGTATGCTTTTTCACTTTATTAGAATTTTTTTTTGCAAAGAACTAAAATTTTTACAAAATTTTTAAAATTTGAGTATTTTTGAAAAATACGGTATTTTGGGAAAATATTTTGCATAAAAGACTCTTATAGTTTAAAAATTAATATCAAATTTCGCTTCGTTTGATACCCATATTGCGAATTTTAAAAATGTTAGTATTTTCCAAAAATGCGGTATTTTGTGAAAATTTTAATTAAAAAAACAAAACATACAAAATTTCGATTCGTTTGATAAGCATATTGTAAATTTTGAAAGTTTGAGTATTTTCGAAAAAAAATACGGTATTTTGTGAACAATTTTGAGTATTACATTTAAAAAAATAGATGAACATGATGAAATTAAAAACAAACAAAACACCGAAACAAAAAAAACTTTTTCATTAAAAAAAAACAAAAATAAATAATATAAGGCCAATTTATATTTTATTTCCTATAACTCAGGGTGCACAACTATATTTACCTCTCAATATTTAACCTTTCATTAAAAAAAAGTACAATCTATGTATATATATAAAATTTCGACGGTTTTGTTCGAACGCGAATCAGTTCAATACGGAGCGTCGGATCGAGGTGCTCTTTGTTGCGTTGGGTTCGTATAAGCCCAAGGAAGGTTCTTACGCTAACTAATTGACACCTTGGCCACTCTGGAACCGATTCCGGAGCATCGACAAATTGTATGGAGAAAGTTGCGTCAAATCATATTTTGATCACAGGAGGCTGAGTAAGCAAAAAATCAAAAAACGTCAACAAACGAAAAAAAGGCAGAACGAAGTTTGTCGGGTAAGGCTTGTTAAATATAAATTACAAGCCTTACCCGACAAACTTCGTTCTGCCTTTTTTTCGTTTGTTGACGTTTTTAACTTTTTTGCTTCTTCAGCCTCCTGGGATCTAAATTTGGTTTTACGTAACTTTACCCATACAATCTGCAGATTTTCCGGAATCGGTTCCAGAGTGGCCAACGTTGTAACTTTTTGGCGTAAGAACCTTCCTTGGACTTATACGAACCCAACGCAACAAAAAGCACCTCGATCCGACGCTCCGTATTGAACTGATACGCGTTCGAACAAAACCGTCGAAATTTTATATATATATAGATTTATAATATAATTTACAATGTACGTTTACTTTTATGTTCCAGATTTAAAAAACACACATCAGCTCTTAGCGAAAATTTGTCGTTTTTAAGATTTTTTTTTATTATTTGTTATTTTTTAACTCCGACAATGAACAAAGCATTCTGTGAGACATTTATTTGAAAATTTTGGAAATTTGGCATGAAATTTTAAATTAAAAATATTTTCAATGATAGAAAAAAATGTTTATGCCTATAGGCTCTGGCCGTGGTTGAGGGGATGAGGGACAACAAAATATGTCAAGCCCATTTTTTTAAATGTTGAAGCAAAAAACATTTTTTTACATCATTTTAGTGAAGCTACAACGAAAAGTTTGCAAAATATCACAGAATATGTAAAATGTTTTAAGTCTTTTTCAGATCTATGGTCCCTCAATTCAACATTTGCAAAGGTCCAAAATTGCCCCATTTGATTGAAAAACAAAAAAATAAATAATTGAAGAAGTTTTTTTTCAGTAGTATTTTAGACAATTTATTTTTTTAGATATACAAAAATAGAAGGGAGGGGGGGGGGTCGGACAAAAACTTTAAATAAAATTTATTTTTACACGATGTGCTGAAAATTTGGACTAAAAAAGAATATAAGTATGTTATGAGAAAATTAAACGATTCATCATCATTTTTCTAGATTTAGGAGAAACATAATTGAAGGTTATAAATTATTATTTTTGTTTTTGTGTGCATTATTAAAAATGTTTATGTTTCAGATTTTTTCCATTATAGTACCGTCAATTGGGTGAATCGGAAAAAAATATTCTTTAATTTCAATCATCCCTAAACTGCCCTTTAACATTTTTCGCACGCTCATCTTCCATCATGGCAGAAAGTTCATTCGCAAAAATTCTACGAAATTCGCCTCAGAATGACTGTTTTATTCTTGCTCTTATACGCTCCCTCGTAAGTACTTCTCCGTCTCATTCTCTTTCATTCTGACACACATTAATCAGCAGCCAGGGTTCATCCTCCTCTTTGTAGAACACCAAGCCCAGAACCACATCTGCGCACATTCCTTCCCTTATCGCTTGCTTCGGTGTCATGCCGATGAAGATGATTTCATGAACTTTTCGCTTCTTCATACGTTCTGCGTGCCGACAGAAGCCCAAAAGAAGCCATTTGTCCTTTAGCCCTTGACCAGGTCGTGCCGACTTCTTAAGGTTGTCCTAAGGTTGCAGGTCGTATCGATCCGAACACCTGGACAATCAGAACTACACTGAACTACTCGTGTGAGATATTGGCGGATAGGCTGAGAAGTTTTGAGGTAAAACCCATACAAACATTTTTGTAATAAATATAGAAATACACGAGCTAGAGGAGTCTACAATCAAAGCACGGCGTATATCTAACTCTATCGGACTGATGTATGGCCTCTACGTAATACGACCTTTTTTTCCTCTTTTTTTCTATAGTGGGTAGGTGGTATTGGTATTTGAGAGAAAAAGAACCCCCAGCGCTCGCGCTCAACGCCATGGACGAGACGAATAGGAATAGTGCGAAGCTAGATATCGAGGCGGCCAGACAGCAGTCCGCGGACAAGGAAAACTCCAAGGAGAAACTAAGCCCGGAACCGAAGGAATCCTACAAGAAGCTCTCGGACGCGGAGCTAGACCAGGCGAACGGTGCCGCGAGGAAGCAACCTGCAGACAGTGACGGTAAGGGACTCAACAATCGTCAATTTTCACCCAGAAAAATCGATTAGACCACACCTAAAAACTAGAAGAAAAAAAATCCCTAATTGCTTCAATGCAACTCGCGATCAATGAAATCCAAGATGGATGACGAAACCAAGTTCAATGCTAACGTCATCCAAGTAGACGGTGAACTCGCGAAAAATTCCAACCCGCGACATTTTCATTTACGCACGTTTTCAAAGAATACACAATTACACTTGGTACGTTCGGACAAAGGAGAGGCAAGATTTTTAGGGCTAAAAATAACGCTGCCAACAAGCGCAACAAGTTTTTTTGGGGGTAAAGATAGCTGACGTTTGCTGTATTTTTACCGTGAGGCGTGGAAAAGTTGCTTGAGAATGAAGTAGGCTTTGCGCACTTCAAAAAAAACTCTTGAAAAGTTGCTCAAAACAGAGCGCAAATTTTAAATCTTACTTGCCTATTTATTTAACATTTTTTTCATCAAACTTAACCTCAAACCTATTTTTTTCACTGTGGGTAGCAGAAAAAACGCGGGTTAAAAATGATGATAAATCAAAAATGGTGGTCGCGACAAGCACGCACGGACACGTGACTCAATCATCTGGAAGAAAAGGGTTAAGAGTGAGACATTTTAACAGCAAAAATGTCTAGCATATGGCACCGGAAGTGTAAATATCAACAAATAGCTTTCATCTCTGATAATAATTCGATATTTTTGCGATTTGATAGATTTGCGTGCTTCACTGTATAGTTGTTTGATTGCTACTTATTTGTTAAAAATCAACAATTAAAAAACACAAAGCTGTATCCGACAACTATGTTTAAAATTTATGTCCAAACAAAGAACTGAACACAAGCTTAAGTTTGCATCAACTGGAAGCTACATCAAGATTGGCAAATTTGCAATACATTTTGACACTTCAAATTAGCAGCTGTTGTTGATTTATTACGCAATTGGGAGCAAGATTCCGATGAAATCGCTTGGAATTGCGTTTTTGCTAATTAGGACTTAACAACATCAACTCATATTCTGAAACAGTGCTGGCCAATCTTTCATATATTTACCTTTCTTTAAAAGAATAAGGTGGTGAAAAGATTTCTTGAAAAATCTACCCAATGGAGCATTTCCATTCGAGCAGTTTTTGCTTTTTGCCTTCCTCACTGAGGTAAGGCTATAATCCTGCTCTAAAAATGAACTTTGTATAAAAACGTCGTAGACCCACCTTCATGTATACATATCGACTCAGAATCGAAAACTGAACAAATGTCTGTGTGTATGTGTGTGTGTATGTGTGTGGGTATGTGTGTGTATGTATGTATGTGACCAACAAACTAGCTCATGTTTCTCGGCACTGGCTGAACCGATTTGACCCGAACCTGTTGCATTCGACTTGGTTTAGGGTCCCATAGATCGAGTTTTATACAGATTGAAGTTTCGATAAGTAGTTCAAAAGTTATGTATAAAAATGTGTTTTCACATATATCCGGATCTCACTTAAATGTATGTAAACTAAGTCCGGATCCACCATCCGACCCATCGTTGGTTAGGTTATCAAAAGACCTTTCCAACGAGTCCAAAACATTGAAGATCTGGCAACCCTGTCTCGAGATATGGCCCCTTAAGTGATATTGATGTACTTTTTGGAAGCCGGATCTCACTAAAATGTATGTAAACTATGTCCGGATCCACTATCCGACCCATCGTTGGTTAGGTTATCAAAAGACCTTTCCAACGAGTTCAAAACATTGAAGATCTGGCAACCCTGTCTCGAGATATGGCCCCTTAAGTGATATTGATGTACTTTTTGGAAGCCGGATCTCACTAAAATGTATGTAAACTATGTCCGGATCCACTATCCGACCCATCGTTGGTTAGGTTATCAAAAGACCTTTCCAACGAGTTCAAAACATTGAAGATCTGGCAACCCTGTCTCGAGATATGGCCCCAGTGATATTGATGTACTTTTTTATTCCGGATCTCACATAAATCACATAAATGTATGTAAACTATGTCCGGATCCACTATCCGACCCATCGTTGGTTAGGTTATCAAAAGACCTTTCCAACGAGTCCAAAACATTGAAGATCTGGCAACCCTGTCTCGAGATATGGCCCATTAAGTGATATTTATGTACTTTTTTATTCCGGATCTTAAAAATAGATGAAATTTGTGTACAGCCATTGTTGGTAATGAGTGAGGAAGGCTCCAACCACATAGGTGGATTAAGTTAGTTTTTCTACAATGTATTCCTTATGGGAGAACTGTCATTTCTACCACTCGAATCGGGTGCTCCATTATATCTTCGGAGCCGTATTGTCAAACAGATTTCAAAAGATCCGTGGTAGATTTTCTTGAAACTTGAAATAAATTAAATTCGTTAAGGAGGTATTAGACTCAACGATGCCAGATTATTTTGTGGGTGATCTGTATTTTCATAAAAATAAATCTGTATTTTATCTGTATCATGCCAAATTCGAACCCATTCAAGACACTTTTAAAATTTTAACAGCAGATTTAAGCTTTTTAATCATATTAAAGCATAATTCAAATACTAAATTGTTGAAATTTCAAAATATAATCAATTTAAAAAAAATCTATATATACAGATTTTTGTGATTTTTGGGATCGAAAAATCTGTAAAATATGGCTGATAGACTATGTCAAAAGGGCGTAATATTGAATGTTTGGCCCTTTCGAAATGTTAGTCTAGATTTGAAAATTTTGAAAAAATTGTTTTCGAAAAGATCGGAAAATTTCACAAATGTTTCATATTTTATCATTGAAAATCGGACCATTAGTTGCTGAGATATCGATATTGAAAAATGGTGGGCTGTTTGGGTGAGACTTAGAAAACATAAATTTTCCTGTTTTTAAACCTTTGCATTGCAATATCTCAGCAACTAAAGGTCGTATCAACAAAGTCCGAAGAAGCAAAATATAGAGAATTTTCTCAACTTTTCAAAAATATTTTTTTTTAAAATTGGGCAACATGTGCACTAATTTAAAAAAATGAAAAACTTCGACTATTTTCAAAAATGTCACTTAAATATGGATTTAACTTGAAAACGGTGCACTTTATTAAAATTTCACTAAAGTACTTTTTGATTGCAAATTTGATATTACATCGAAAAATGGAGTTGAAAAATTTTTGCGACCAAAATTTCGATTTTTTGAAAAAATCAGTATTGATTAAAAAATTCATAACTCGGTCAATGATTTTTTGCCCACTCTGGAAATTTCTGAAAAGTTGGCATTTTATGTCCTCTAAAACATATCAAAAAATGAAAAAAAATGTTTTTTTGCAAATCAAGTTTTAGTAATAAAAAGTTAAATAAAAAAATCACCAAAATTTTTTTACCGTGTATCATTTTTTGCAGTGTAGTCCGTATCCATACCTACAACTTTGCCGAAGACACCAATTCGATCAAAAAATTCCTTCAAAAAATATAGATTTTTGAATTTTCATACATTATTTCTGTATGGACAGCTGCCAAATTTGTATGGAAAATTATATGGACAAACTAATGATGCAAAATGGCTTCTTTGGGCATACCGAAGGCACCAAAAAAGTTTCAGTCGGATTAAAAAATACAAACAAAATCGAATGACCGAAATCCTAGAGAATTGCTCTATTATAAAAATATTTGCAGCGATTTTTATTTTCAGTTTGATTGATTTGCTTGTTTTCAAACAAAACATCATCATTAGGGTTAGTAAATTTTCACGATTTCGCGGACAGCGTGAAATTCGTGAAATTTGTAGATTTCCGTAAATTTTTATCAATTTCTCAAAGTAGAAAACATATTCTCGGAACCATCAAGTTATCACATGAAAAATAACATCAATAATTTGATTCCATAGTTTTTATTTTTTACAAATGTTGGCTTTTTCACCCAAAACATATTAAAATTGACTAAACAAGTATATTGTGATAATTTTTTGAAAGATTGCACAGATTTTTGACATTGAATTATTTTTTGCTGAGTTTTGTTTACTTTTCACGATATATAATTAGTTGGGTGGATGGTTCCCGTGGGAGTTAAAAAATACCCCCTTTCTTGTTTGCTGTTCTTATTTCGAATAAAATTTTAAAGATTTTGTTACTAAATAAATTATTTTTGACTATTGATTTTTAATTTTGTTTTTGAAAAATGAGATGAAAATCTTTAAAAGTATTTTTAAGGCCGTTGCAAATATTTTTCAAAGTTTATGTCCCCCCTTTCAAATTGATCTGAAAAATCAGGGGGCAAAAAAAATATTTTTCCAAAAAACTTCAAAATTTCCATGAAAATAGAAGTCTAATCAACTAAAACTAAAACAAACTAAAATGCATTTTTCTGCATTGATAATCATATTTAGCATGTTTGGGCTTGTTTAAAAATGTTTTGAATTATTATGAAATTCCAATGTACAGCACCGCAAAAAAATTATTTTTCACAAAAAAAAAATTTTCGTGAATATTTAGAAATATTGGAAACTAATGATGGCAAAACAACTGGACAGGTGTATAATGCATTTTAAAACACCTTTTGTCATTAAAAAGTTGAAACCATGGCTCGTAATTTCAATTTTTATACTTTTTTTATTTATGGTCCCCGTGAAATTTGCAATTTTTGAGCGTGAAAAATCACTAAGCCTAAATTTATCATTGAAAAGTTGTTCTGTAAAAAATGCATTATTTTTTACTTACTCATGGATTAAAACATAAATTTTGATCAAGTTCTACAAAAAAGAATAACTTCAATCTTAAGTAAATACAGTAAAAACTGTTTTATTTACTGTCTATTTGTGAATTTTTTGACAACAATCCAAGTTACGAAATGGATCATTTTGTTCTGATACCATTTTTCTTCCGTAAATATCAATTTAAAATTGATAAGAACTGCTTTCAACCATAAAGAATGTTTGAAATTGAAACAAAAAAAAATAAAAAAAATTCTAACAATACGTTCAATGGAGAACTGACATTTCTACCACTCGAATCGGATTCTCCTTTAGCTCCTTCAAAAGGGTATCTAAAATATATTGATTTTGACATACCCTTTTAAAATGGTGACGCCGGGTGAACTTGAAAAAATGATAGAAAGTATTAGTTTTCCAAACTCGCAAACAAAGCAGTACAGTCATCCCACATATTCGGAACACTTTTGTGGTAATTTGTCAATAGAATGCAAAATGCAACTTTTCTGCCGACCCTGCTATTTTTAGGGCCTTTATTTGAACACTCTCGTGCTATTTCACTAGTAAAAGAAATACTTTTAAAACAAAAACTGCATTTCCAGACTATTTTATCCAGAGCAAAAAAACACTGCCTCCAAATTTCCTGTTCCATGATTGTGGGATGTTATTGTGCCTCCCACAATTGTGGAACACCTGAATTGAACAGATATTTTCACAAAAAAAAGTTATCAGACCATTCATGAAACATTACTAAGTATGAGTTTTATTGGTTTCAGATTGCATAGTCATTATTTTGTAAAAAATATGTACTCCTGGAGATAAACAAAAGTTTGTTTACTGTTTACATCGTAAGAAAAAAGTGTTCCGAATGGATTTCAAAGGTCAATGTTTTTCTTTGAAAACTTGATATAAAACGTACAAATGTACAGCCGGTCTATACATCAATTCTCGGGTGAGTTTTCAAAAAGCCGTAAAAGCCACCGTGACCTCCAACACTAATTTGCATTTTTCTCCAAAATGAAACAAAATTCCA